>NC_137123.1:17627489-18227489 GCF_949319135.1 Squalius cephalus
GCGCCGCTGACGCTTGCGGTGTGAAACCGGCGTTAGAGCGTTCACACCGCGCGCAGAGGCGGCGCGGCAGTGCGTAGTAGAGCAGAGCAGCAGTGCCGCGATCGTTTCGGCGCCTAGTCTATTTTTGCTGCGCCGCTTTTGCTGAATTAAAGTGACAATACATTGATCATGGCCAAAATACACCGCAGTTTTATCCAAAAAGTGATGATATCTATTGTGTTTTAAACAGTCAATCAAATGACCAACAGCAATTTAAAAAGAAAACAAATGTCCAAACACAAACTTGTTGCCATGACAATAAAAACAAAGATGAACAAAAAGTTATATTAAATTATTAATAAAATAAGCTTCTTGACAAGTCTTTATTCTTAAATGTATTTGAAAACGAAAAAAGCAATGCCAACTTATCCATTATAGAGTAGCCTACTCTGTCTGTAGCCTGCCCTACACAACCCGCGGTTCAGCCGCACGTGACAAAAGCTGCCAGTGTGAAAGCAAAACGCGCGTGTCCTGCCCCTGCTCACCATATGCACTGCTCCTGCTCTGCTTACACTCTGCTAACGCGTGCAGTGTGAAACCGGCGTAACTCTGTGCCACCGCATAACTATAACTTAGATGTGTTAAAAAATAATGAGAATATATATACATATATCCGAGTCCTGATCGGGAGGTAACGTCCGATTCCGATCGAGTCTGAAAACACGTGATCGGGCCCGATTTCCGATCACGTGATCGGATCGGGACATCCCTACTGTATACAGTAAATTCTTCTGTTGTTTTGTATGTAGACCACTGTATGTACAACTTTGTGTTGGTTGGGATGTACACTGTGTACATTGTTTTTGTGGGAAAAATAAAATATATTTGTTACTGTGTATTTGTGTGTTCTGAGTATAAAAACAATATTCTCAGATATTTTACAACACACTTATGTATGTACTGTCTGTAGATAGTGTTACACTGAACAAAAAAAAAGGCCTAAATCATTATGATGAATGGAGAAGAAGTGTTTTCCATTCATCATAGTGTTTTACATTGAGCACATCAGTGTTCAACTGGTTCTTATAAATGTCTATTCATATGATGGTTTGTGTGTGTCATTTGAAAACAAAATACCATTTTGAGAAGAAATAACATTGTTTTGAATGTAAAGTTTCATTTTGCAGGAGAATTGAGGGGTTTTGCCCATTGTGTGTGTGTTTTTGGATTTGTGTGTAGAGTTCTGAGAATATGAGGCATGCTTTCAGAAAATGTGTGTAAACAATCGAGAAAAACTGTAATATTGGTTTGGGCAAGAGCTTAAATAAATAACTTGAATTTTTATATTACAGTTTTTCTCGATTGCTTAAACACATTTCTTGAAACTATGCCTCGTATTCTCAAAACTATAAACACAAATCCATAACGTCTCACCCAATTCCCCAAACATCCTATTTTCAGGTCAAAATGAAGCTCTACACTCAAAACCATTCACTCTTGCTGAAAAACCAAACTTTGCCCTCAGACAGAACACACAAGCCCTCAAAATCACACACACTACAACATAGTCTAAGACACTGGTGCAATAAATTCAAAACAACATTTCCAAAACTGGTAAGTTATGTTGCTTGTGGTTCCCCCCCCTCACAAACCTTTTCACATGATGAACACAAAAGACACAACCAGTGGATACATTGGCACATTTGTATTCATACACAGAAAACACACACACACAAAAACATTTTTTTTTCCTGTTTTACTCTTTTTTTTTTTACTCTTTTTTTTTTTTACTCTCTCCTTTGATTTTTTTTTATATTTACTTACAGTAAGATGTGTGTGACCAACATATGACAGTAAAAGACCACACACAAACCATATTCTAATATGGAATTCGAATTGTATTGGAATGGTAAAGAGTGTTGGTCGTGACAGGAGGGCCTCCACTCAAGGATACAATATGATGAACACATCTAAGAATGTTCCACATATGGTTGAAAATACCATCATTGGTCTAGAAAGATAACATTCTGGGAGTCAAGACTATAAAGGAGAAAGGATGCCTTCACTGTCACACTCTGCAGCCACTCTGTGTGACTGTACGACTGCTGGCCTTTTCTTGCTAGAAAATAAACCTCATCAAAGACTATTGGAAATGTTTGTTTCTTATTCAGTGATAGAATTTTGTTTGCCACCACACCTCCCTGAAGGTTCTCGAGGCGACGGTAAAGTGACTCAAATTTGGCCTTACTCGTAGCCCTGCCTCCCTCATAGTCATACCATTGATAAAGACATGGGCAACTAGAGTGGCTTGAATTTCATCTGAGACTGCTTGTCTTCTTGCCCTTGCCCTTCCTCCTCCTCCTTCTTATCCCTCCTCAATCTCTTCCTTCATGTCCTTCTGGATCCATTGTTCCAAAATGCAATAAACTGATTTGGGCCCTTTTATATATCTATTGAAGGATCTGATTGATGTGTGTTAAATTTTGACTCTTAGTGTTTCCACCTGGATAATTGTGTGCTAACTGAGCTGAAGCTGTGCTGACTTGAGTGAACAATATTGAATGCTAGTGCTTTCTAAATGACAACATGGTCTAAGCAATGAGAAATGAAGGGTAATGAGAAATTTGTGTGTAGAGTTTTGCAGTGACAGTTCAACAAATCTGACTCATGTGTCAAAACAGGGAATAGTGTTTATAGTTTAGTGAAATGGGTGTGCTTTTTGATAAATGGCGTTATGGTTTTGAAATTTTAGTTCAAAAGCCTGGTTATAGTGTTTAAGCAATCGAGAAAAACTGTAATGTCTTATTCAGAGTTCATATTAAATAGTAGCCTATTATATATTATTCACATTAAAACATATTATAATTTATTAAGATTGATATTAAATATATATTGTTGCCACTTATGGCAAAGTAATAGACAAATTTACATCGTTAAATAAAAAAAATCACACAAACACAAGTCAATTTTTTTTAGTTTTAATACATTCTCTGTCACAGCACAACAATTATGAAACGAAATCACTATAAATCAGGGCGTAAACACAGAAGACATTGATTGGAGTGTTTCGCCCAATATTCAGATTAATATTAATGTTGATTCTTGGTCCTTCTAAATTTTTGGATATTTATTTACATCATTGCAAAGAACTATTAAAAAGAATGCAGTGATAAAAATGCAACACTCAACATTGTATTTTATAAAATAATAAACACATAATTGTTTTTCATTTCTTTCATTCCAATAAGCAATTGGCCCAAAGGAAACAAACTGCAATATCCAGTTTCAAAATGAGCTAGAATAACAAACAGAAGTGGATGAAAACTATTTCAATTTAAACCATAAAATAATGAACAACAAAATCAAGACACAAATCAGCACACAGCATATACTCAGACAGGTTTCCCTCTGCACTGGCTGAGGTGTGTGTGGCACATTAGGATGATATGGCATGTCTATGGACACATCCTCCTGAGAAGGATTGGGTGAATTTGTGCTGATGGGTCCTCTGAGGAATTCCTCACGGCTTAAACCTTTAATGATCTTCATGAGTTCAATGCTAATGCAGTAAGTGTGATTCTGGTCAAACTTCACCAGATCTGAGTGCTGTGTCACATAAATGCTGTCAAATCTTTTCCTCCTTGAGTTAAACAAAACTATGATGCGATCTGTGTTGCTGTCATCATCTGATCGTCCAGTGTAATATACAGTGACATATTCAGGCAGTGAGTCAGTGATGTGCAGGTTGCCCACCTCATAGTATAGTCGGTCAGAGAAAGGAAGAAGTTTCTCCCTGTTATAGAATCGGTGGAAACCAAAAGCTCCATTTTTTGGGTTGCAGAGAGCAACCATACGACTGTTGAAATCAATCTGAACACATTCATGAGCAAACCACCACAGCAAGATCAGACCGTGTCTGGGAGGAGGCCGACCGAACTTGGACTCTCTCAGATCAGACAAATTATTCAGAGTCCTCATCGTGTTCCTGACAGTCCTGCTGGAAAAAACAGTGCACTTGTAATGCAATAAACGTTATAATATTATGTTTTTTAATGTAAAATATACAAATACAGGGACAACTGCAAAATGTAAAACCAAGAAGCAACAGAAGTCAGTTTGACCTCATTTAAATCAGTTCATTTCATCATTAGTAAAGAATTGGAACGCCTGTTATTCATAAAGTGTATCATTGATCATGTTGATCACATGGTCATTTATTAAATATTTGTGGTAATGGTGATGAATGCCAATAAGAGTGTACTTAGCTCTGTTTAACAAATTTGAATCTATTCAGCAGATTTACTCTCAAAAGCAGCACATCAAAGTCTGTTTTGACCAAGACCAAACAGCAGCCTCATGTGTGGTTTATGGGGACTCGACAAACTGTATTCGATCACTTTACACTAATAATATGTGGTTTAGCTTACACTAATCCTAACAATCACAGAAAGATTTCTGCATTTTTTAAAATAAACAACAACAACAACAACAAAAAAACACCATTTATGTATTTTTTTAAGCCACAGGAAGTGCCCTCTGTAAAAAGTAATATGTCATATCTACTCGATAAAATTTTGGCAACAATATTAATTAAATTTAAAAACAAAATTAATTCCTTAAAAGTCAACCATTTAAAATGAGTAAAATGTTAACAAAAATATCTGAATAACAGACAGACGTCAAAGATGAATTAAGAACTCTTTATTTTGTATTGCCAACATTGAAGACACTGATGATAACAAGCAGAATCACAGAAGGAAAGAGAAACACAAGAACTACAACTGACTTCAGCCACCGCCTTAGATGAAATCAGCAGAAAATACATTAAATCTCTCTTATTAACCAGACTGACTTTATTTATGTCATTTGTCTACAGTTCTTTTTGAGAATTAACATAAGTTTAGATGTTAATGATTTATTGAAAATATGTGGTCATCATTATGGTGCTCAGTGTTTCCTTCAGTTGGGCAATTTGACTCATGCGTTTTATGTCAGTTTGTGGCTTTTGTCATGGTGTTTGCTAAAGCATGTAAATTGTTGCTATGAAAACCATAAACAAATTCATCTAAGGCGATGGCTGAAGTCAGTTGTAGTTCCTGTGATTCTGCTTGTTATCATCAGGTGTCTTCAATGTTGGCAATAAAAAATAAAGAGTTCTTATAATTCATATTTGACACCTGTCTGTTATTCAGATATTTTTGTTTAAATTGTTTTGTTTAATTGTTTACACTTTTTAAATGGTTAACTTTTAAGGAATTAATTTTGATTAATTCTTACTCAATTCTTATTTGTTAAATTTAATTAATACATCTTAATTAATCTTTGACGCCTGTCTGTTATTCAGATATTTTTGTCTAAATTGTTTTGTTTAATTGTTTACACTTTTTAAATGGTTAACTTTTAAGGAATTAATAAACTGGCTAAAACACATTTACAGACACTGATTACTTACAAAGAACTGAGAAAAACTGATCCTTCGAAATGATTGCAGTGAGACGAAGGGTTAATCTGTAGTGCACTGATCTACCATTTCTGTAAAAGTAAACAGTTCAAAATCAATAAAACACACACACACACACACACACACACACACACACACACACTGTCTGGTTCACTTTCTCTGTGGGGACTCTCCATAGACTTAATGGTTTTTATACTGTACAAATGGTCTATTCTATCTCCTTACACTAACCCTACCCCTAAACCTAACCATCACAGAAAACTTTCTGCAGTTTTACATTTTCAAAAAAAATATAATTTAATATGTTTATTAACCAATTTCCCTCATGGGGATTGCTGGCTGGTCCCCACAATGGAGGTGATCTCAGGTTTTACTATCCTTGTGGGGACATTTGGTTCCCACAATGTAATATAAACCAAACGCACACACACTAAACACACACACACACACACACACACACACACACACACACACACACACACACACACACACACACACACACACACACACACTGTATATAAAAAAGGATACATCTTACCTTGTGATAGTGATAGTGATACACCGTTGGCTTTTTGCACTGACTGCCTCATTTATATGGCATGACAACAGCGCATACTTGCTGATGTCACTGAACTAACAGGAAGTCCTCTACAGGCTTTATGTGTTTTGCTGTTTTGATAAACAGAAACTCACAATGCAGAAAGCAAAACTTATGCAGAAAACAAAGGGACTGTACATGAGGAGATTTACATTAAATACTTTATATTAAACTAATGTCTCACTCATATTCAGATTTCATATTGTAATAAATCATTACAGTTTTTCTGAACTGCTAAAACACATTTCTTGAAACCATCACTCACTTTCTCAAAACCTTAAACACAAAACCAAATTTTCAAACCACATTCACTCACATTCAATTCAATTCAATTCAAATTTATTTGTATAGCGCTTTTCACAATACATATTGTTTCAAAGCAGCTTTACAGAAAGTGCATTTCAGAAATGTACATAGAGAAATACAGTTAGTTAATCATGTATTGATTTAGGGCATAAACATCGCCAGCATCGAGTCGTCTCTTCACAGGCGCCGAGTCGTCTCTGCACGGGTGTTGGAGAATCTGTAGTTTCCATGAGAGGCTGGATACAAACTGGAGCTGACGATCTGTATTTACCTCGGGACTAGCGTCCCGAGATAACAACAGAAAAGCATATGGGAAATAATTAGCGTAGCTGCTGTTCGCAATATTAATGCATTCAATCTGATTCAACTGTAGTATAAAATGTAAGTATTATGTGAATGCCTGGCTGAAGAGATGCGTCTTTAATCTAGTTTTAAACTGGGACAGCGAGTCTGAGCCTCGAACAATATCAGGAAGGCCATTCCAGAGTTTAGGAGCTAAATGTGAAAACGCTCTCCCTCCTTTAGTGGACTTAGATATCCTAGGAATGACCAGAAGCCTCGAATTTAGTGATCTTAAAGAGCGCAATGGATTGTAGGGCGATAGAAGTTCCGTTAAATACACGGGAGCTAAACCATTTAGGGCTTTATAGGTCAGTAGCAATACTTTGTAATTGATACGGAACTTTATAGGTAACCAATGTAGAGACGACAGAATTGGTGTTATATGATCGTATTTTCTTGATCTAGTAAGAACTCTAGCGGCGGCATTTTGGACTAACTGTAGCTTGTTTATTGAGGATGCAGGACAACCAGCTAATAAAGCATTACAGTAATCTAGTCTCGAGGTCATGAATGCATGAACTAACTTTTCTGCATCAGAAACAGATAGCATGTTACGTAACTTAGCAATGTTTCTAAGGTGGAAAAAGGCTGTTCTTGTAACATATGAAATATGATTTTCAAAAGACAAGTTGCGGTCTAATATAACACCCAGGTCTTTTACTGTAGAGGATAAAGTAACAGGACACCCTTCTAAATTAAAGTTGTATTGTAAGAGGTTTTGTGGGCAGTTTTTTGGACTAATAAGTAATACCTCCGTTTTATCTGAATTTAATAGCAGAAAATTACATGTCATCCAGTATTTTATATCTTTAACACACTCTGTTAATTTAGATAATTTAGCGTTTTCATCTGGTCGTGATGAAATATATAATTGAGTGTCATCAGCATAACAGTGGAAATTAATTCCATGTTTTCTTATAATATTACCAAGTGGCAGCATATATATTGAGAATAGCAGAGGGCCTAACACAGATCCTTGCGGTACACCGTAGTTTACTGACGTTATCTTCGATTTTTCCCCATTTACGCAGACAAAATGGTAACGGTCTGATAAGTATGATCTGAACCAGCTTAATGCCTGTCCCTGAACACCAGTGTAGTTTTGTAGTCGGTCTAAGAGTATTGTGTGATCTATAGTATCGAACGCAGCACTAAGATCAAGTAAAACTAATATTGAGATACAGCCTTGGTCAGAAGCTAAGAGTAAATCATTTGTGATTTTAACGAGCGCAGTTTCTGTGCTATGATGCGGTCTGAATCCAGACTGAAACTTTTCATAGATGTCATTTTCTTGCAAGAAAGAGCACAGTTGAGTGGACACAACTTTTTCTAGTATTTTAGACATAAATGGAAGATTTGAAATGGGTCTGTAATTTGCTAGGTTATTATGATCTAATTGTGGTTTCTTAATAAGAGGTTTTATAACTGCCAACTTGAATATTCTTGGAACATGACCTAAGGATAAAGACGAGTTAATAATATTGAGAAGAGGCTCTTCCACTACAGGTAACACTTGTTTCAGTAGTTTAGTTGGTATTGGATCTAATAAACACGTTGTTGGTTTAGATGCAATGATAAGTTTATTTAACTCTTCCTGTCCTATAGTTGCAAAGCGCTGTAATTGTTCTTGCGGGGTGATAATTGAGGCTGAATCATAAGACACCATTAAAGATTGTACATTTACAATTGTGTTTCTGATGCTTTCTATTTTCTCAGTGAAGAAATTCATAAAATCATTACTACTACACTGTAACGGAATATTTTGCTCCGGTAACGTCTGTTTATTTGTTAGTCTAGCGACGGTGTTAAATAAAAACCTAGGATTGTTATGGTTGTTTTCTATTAGTTTGCGGAGATGCTCAGCCCTGGCTGCTTTTAGGGCCTTTTTATAACGTGACATACTGTCTTTCCATGCGATTTTAAAGACCTCTAGATTAGTTTGTTTCCATTTACGCTCTAAATTACGAGTTTCTCTCTTTAGAACATGCGTAACACTGTTGTACCATGGTGCTTTAGTTTTCTCTCTAACCTTTTTTAATCTAATTGGTGCAATGATGTCTAATGTACTAGAGAAAATGGTGCTCATAGTGCTAGTCATTTCCTCTAGTTCATCTGTTTGTTTGGGTTCACTGAGCAGCTGAGATAGATCAGGTAAGCTATTTGAGAAATGATCTATAGTTGTTGGAAGGATTGTTCTGCCTGGTCGATAACGCGGCGCAACATGACAAATTTCAGCGGTACGTAGTATGCAAGTGACCATGTAATGGTCAGTGACTTCATCACTTTGCGGTATAATATCTATATCGGTTGGATCGGCTCCATGTGATATAATTAAATCTAGCGTATGATTAAGACGATGAGTGGGACCAGTTACGTTTTGCTTGACCCCAAAGGAGTTTAATAAATCTGTAAACGCAGCCCCTAAAGCATCATTTGAATTATCTACGTGTATGTTAAAATCTCCAACAATTAATGCTTTATCGACATTGACCAAAAGATCTGAGAGAAAGTCTGCAAACTCTTTTAGGAAATCAGCGTAAGGCCCTGGCGGTCTATATACAGTAGCCAAGGCTAGAGATAATATGGATTTCTTTCTTACATCTAAGAGAGTAACATTTAGCACAAGTACTTCAAACGAATTAAACCTGTGACCTGTTTTCTGAGTAACAGTAAGAATATCTTTATAGATTATAGCAACACCACCGCCACGACCAATCAGACGGGGCTCATGCTTGTAACAGTATCCAGGAGGAGTAGACTCATTAAGACCGAAATAATCATTTGGTTTAAGCCAGGTTTCAGTAAGGCAAAGTACATCGAAACTATTATCTGTGACCATTTCATTTACAATAACCGCCTTAGGTGTAAGCGATCTGATGTTTAAAAGACCTAGCTTTATAAATTGTTTTTGTTCACTAATATTGAGATTTTCTGGTTTAATCACAATTAGATTTTTCTTAGATCCTGCAGTAGATTTATTATTTGATCTCACTAAACGAGGAATAGACACAGTTTCAATATAATGTTCTACATTGGTACTTATATCAATTAAGTTTGGACAGCAAAGAGTGTGATTTGGACTTTGACTTACTAGTCATATGGTGTGTAGCGTCTTGGAGATGTTGTCCGACAGAAGAGCCGCTCCGATTCTGCTGGGGTGAAGGCCATCAGCACGGTAGAGCCTAGGACGCTCCCAGAACAGATTCCAATTATTTACAAAGAGCAGTCTCTGTTCATTACACCATGACATTAACCATTCATTTAGAGCAAATAATCTACTGAACCTTTCGTGTCCTAGTAGGTAGGTGGGAAGCGGTCCAGACACGATGATCGTTGTTTCAGGCGATGTACTGCGTACCGTCTCGATCAGGCTCCTGTAGTCCTTCTTCAGAACCTCCGACTGCCGTAGCCTGATGTCGTTCGTTCCCGCGTGCAGCACAACAGCTCCGACGGGCTCGTCACCATTCAGAATCCCGGGAACCTGTGCAGCGACATCGAGAAAACGAGCACCAGGAAAGCAGTGAGTGCGAACCTTACCTTTACCTATGGTAGCACGGACATGCCGGACGATGGAACTGCCGATGATCACAGCGTCGCATTCCGTCTCGCGTAGAGGGGAGAAGCGGTTCCGGGTGGAGATCTCGAAGGCCGGGAGGGGCGGAGAGGTCCTTGCTCTGGTCCTGGCTCGCGTCTTCCGCTGTGGAATCACCCAGGGTCCATGTTGTTGTGTCGGTGCCGGAGTGAATGAAACCAGGGATGATCGCATCCTGGGCAGAGAAACACATGGAGTAGACGAGGTCGGAGTCAAAAGGTTACTAACCACTGACTTGTGAGCATCGGCGCGTGATGTTTCAAGCGCGAAACGTCGATCTCGTAGCTCGGCCTGTCTCTCTAGTAGGTCGCGGATCTGCTTCTCCACGGATTCCAGCTCTAACTGCACAGAATGCAGCTCGAAGGTGTCCTCACCTGCACTCAAAGGTAACGTTAGACACACATCCGTTATATTCGCCATTATAGCAGATGTGCTATAATGGCGAATTATAGCTTTCAGTGATACGTGTGTAAATAATTCGATCGATAGGCGCGACCACGCGTGTAATGCTAGCGGGCTAAGGCTAGTAGCGGAAGTTCGAAAGGTTGGATATATGTAGCGATATCAGAGCAATCCGATTGTTTTTTAAGGAGAATAGTATTCCAGATATGTTCACACGCTATAAAAATGAAAAAGTTCGTTTGTAAAAGAGTGTAAAGAAGAAAAACAAGGTTTCTGAATTAATTCGACGGAGCTCCAAACACAACAACGCACTAACGCACATTAATTCAAGTTCATTTTTATTAAGTATACTTAAGTAATGTTCAAGTATATTTTAAAGTATACTTTATGTAGTAAGTATACTAATATCAATGTGTACTTGTTGTAAACTTGTAAGTGTACTATTTGCTTGGGACTAAATTGGCCCACTTTTAGTTTTTAAAAGTATACGTTAAGTGTACTTTAAATGTAACAGTAGTAAACTTTAAGTACACAACTAGGTTTCTCATTTGTAATGCATCTGTACTACAAGTGAATTTATAAGTATACTAGTAGTTTACTATTTTAATAGAAGTAGTACATTTTTTAGTTTATGAAAATACACACTGAAGTAGTTTTTACTGCAAGTATACTTGTTTAAGTGAACATAACATTATACTTAGTTTACTATTCATAGACTATTTTTGCACTTGCAGTGTACTACTATGTTCAAATAGATATTATTTTTTATACTTGAAAAATACCTTTAACTGTACTTTAATTTAAAAAACAAACAAACATTTTATTAGCTTCATGCATCCTTTTTTATCAACACTTGAATGTCGGTAAGTTTCATAAAGAAAGGCAACATTTTAAACAAAAAAGTTGAGAAAATCATATTTTTGTCAAAGCCTTGATCAGATTCAGAACAATGCTAAAAACACAGATGGAGTAGATCGAGTCCAACACCCCCAAAGCTTCACAGTCGTTTTCTCTTCATGAGTTCGACATTTCATTTGGTAACATTAAGCAGTTTTGATTCACACGCTGTTTAATGTTTGATGATCACGTTATTTTACATTTGTGTGAGCAATCTTCTATCACTTGTTTCAGCTTCTTCTTCTCCTGTGTTTTGATCCGGAGATTCTGTACTAGAAGATGTGTCATAGTGCCCCCTACCGTATAACAGTGAAAACATGGATAGCTGGAAAATTCAGTCAATGGTGGGGAAAAGTACCCTGGTAATCCAGAGTTCTCGCGAGAGCACAAGTTGAATTTGCTCAGCGAGTTTACTCTGGTGTCGAGTAATGATGCTCATTAAATATGCCCCTCGATCTGAGCTGCACCAATCACATCAGGTTATCTGATATAGGCGGGCCAGAGGCGAGATGACGCCAGCGCTGTGACGTCGAATTCATTAGTAAACATTGCAAGATGGCTATGGATGAACACCAGTTGTTTGAAACGACTTTGGCCGTTACAATGAAAGATTTAGACTTTTTCTCTATAAGAGGAACAGAAGACGCCGCTCGAATCGTTCCTTTGCAAGAAGGACGTTTTTGCTGTTTTGCCGACCGAATACGGTAAGAGTATAATCTACCAGTTAGCTCCGCTGGTAGCTAAGCGATAACTTGTGATTGGTTGTAGTGTTATCCAATTGCGTGCAGTGAGATTTTCAAATGCACGCTTGGTGTCACCCCTCGAGCTGGCCGATTTTCATTAGTCGACGCCAGACCATTAATCTTTCAGATTTAGGTCTGGATTTCCAGGCTAGGGGAAAAGTAGAATTAGAATCCTATACACTAACAGTGGACTATAAAAAACTATGTAAAAAAAAGTAGGCTATATTTAATAGGCTACTCGATCAAAAGAGTTAACACAACTACAAGCCAAGTATACTTTGAATACTTAATTATAGCCTACTTTTAAGAATATCTCGATCAAAATATTGAGTACAAGTACAGGCCAAATATACTTGGACTTATAATTGGAAATATACTTAAGTGTAATTTTAAATATATTTCTGAGAAGCACATAAAGTATATTTCTGAGAAGTATATACAATGTAGACTAAAAGTATACTTTCTTATTTTTAGTTTAAAAGAAGTATACAAAGCAAACACTTGAAAAAACTTCTTTTTCGTAAGGGATGTTTTTCATTTAGAGTTTTTTACTGTAACCTTTTTGGCTTTTTCAGTTGGGTCACTGTATTTTCACAGCTGAATATACAGACATTCGATGGGCCTACTATACAATATCCATTACAATACTACACTTGCAGTGCATACCATTTATTCACCTTACTATACGCTGTAACCACATTGGACCAGTGGTTTGGGAAATGGATGGATGGATGATTCGGCTGCGGGCGCCATTTGAAGGGTTGCCAAAAGCTCCATTTGCAGGGTTTCAGAAAGCAATTATATGTCCATTGGAGGTACATATATTGCACATAATTTGTCTTAAAAAACATTAAATTGTCAGACATTGCATAGACATTTAAACAACATTAAAAGATTGATTTTCACCACAGGGGGACTTTAACTATAGCCTAAGCAAGCATTTATGGGAAAGCTAATATAAGTTTACACTGTAATTTAAATCACACAAACACACAAGTCCATTGTTTTGGAGGTTTATGGTGACAATTCTAAGTTTGAAATATGTCATAGATAAATTATGGAATAGACAAAAGCCAAAATCTGCAATTATACGACCATTGGAGTCAATATCAACACATTCATCAGCAAACCACCACAGCAAGTTCAGACCGTGTCTGGGTGGCTGACCAAACCTGGAAAAAAAGAGTAAAGAACAGGACTGGTCACCATTACGTTCACTGTCATTGTCACGGTCATCGTCATCGTCTGCACTACAGTTCCCAGCATTCTCCTTGGCCCACACCTGCAAGTCCTTCATCATTACCCGCACCTGCCAGTCATCATCGTCATCATCATTGTCTTCAGCTGCTGTCTTCATTGTTCATCTGTGTATTTAAATTCCCTTCATGTCCTGTGTCATTGTCGGTGATTGTTTGTGTACGCTATATGTGCCTCACATGCTGTTTCGGTCTTGGATTATACTACTGTTGTGTGAATAAATCTTTGTTACTTTATACCCGTTGCCTCATCGTCCCCATTGAAGTCCCAGCGTGACTTCAACATTAGTGCACTTATTTAGTTCTTTTTATTTATTTATTTATTTAACAGCCATTCAGTTTTTGTGGAGTAACAAGAGGACACAGTAGGTTTCATTTCTCTTTAAAGGGTACATAACATGCACAGTTTCACCTAATCTCGTGTTAATCTTGAGTACCTATAGAGTAGTAGTGCATCTTTAATATCTCCAAAAAGTGTTTAGTTTTATTATATTTATAAAAGAAAAATACAGCTTTCCGATTCTCTCCGGAAAAAGCCGAGGTCCTGGAGGCGGAGCTATAGAGTCAAGCGGTAGTGCTTGATTTCCAGCAAAAGACAGAAATCTGATCCAGTTGTACTTACATGAATGGGGTCTTTTATCACTGGGACCGCTTCACGTTTTAATAGCAAACGATTTGCAAATCCAGCGTCGACCTGGGCCTTGTTAATAAAACATTCGTCACTGAAATGACCAGAACACACAACCGCACTTCCTACACTCCGTTGCTGCCCCGGAAAAACAAACGGCATCCACTGTTCCTGTAACACTGGGTTCTTTGGAAAGCTGAACACGGTAAGCTTTCCCTCACATCCAAAAACACACTTTTTTGGAGACATTCTTGAACAAATCCTATGCAGCGCTGCCGATGATTTCCTGTTGAAGCGCGTTGATGTGCGTGGTCTCGCTCTCCTCTAGTCGACGTGTGCGCGGGCGCGCTTTTCCGAGAGAAATGCTCATATAAGGAGTTCCACTCTCATCTACGTCATTAGATCCACGATTACCCCCCCCTTTAAACACACACCCACCTACAGCCCATCTGGATGACATTGCAAAGCGAGAGAGAATTTCAAATATGCTAACGGTTTACTACGTCAGAGCTATTTGGTGTAGTTAAAAAAAATTATATGAAAGCAGCATTATGTAAAGCTTAAAATTATACTATATATTATTTTTAAAAAAGCAAAAAAAAGTACACAGAATACTGTACCTTGTTCGTGAGCTGAATCTTTGAAATTTGATAAAAAAAATAAAATAATTCTCACAGTACTAAAAGTGTTATTAAAAGAAGTGTTTTGGTGTTATTGAAGGAGAGATGCTTTCTACAGCTGCAGAAGAACAGATGCATAACTGGGAAAGTGACGGACAGTAGCACGGGTTTGTAAGATGAGAAAAACTCTTAGATATTATTATATTTATAAAGGCATAGTGTCATGCCATTTAGGTTTATTTTTGAAAGTCAGTTTCTGTATCAGACACTTAAAGCGATGACTAAAGTTACATTTTCAGCTGTTGCTGTCCAGGAAAAAAGATGCAGTTAATTAATTGAACACATATTGGCTTAAATAAAGAGGAGTTTTATATCAGTTGACAGTGAGCAGAGGTTAAACAGCACCTGAGTGTATTTGTGCATAAATCAGCCATTCAGGGTAAATTATGAGTATGAGGTGAATAAATAATAAACACAACATCAGTTCTTCCAGGGAGGGAGTGAGAGGTCAGCTGACTATGTAGGAAACAGAAACTGAGGCAGAGAGACAGCAGTGGGCGTGTCTAAGAGGATCATATGAGCAAACACACACTGCACTAGACACACACACACACACACTGAACATATTAGATTAATCATATTAGATTTCATTACTCTTTACTTTGTCATTACTTTTATTTATTTATTTATTTATTTATTTATTTATTTATTTATTTGTATGTATGTCCAGGCTTGTTGGGCATTCTCTGTAAAAATACAGCAATGGTAATTTAAGATCAACATCAGAGGTCTTGAGTTTCACAATGTGTCTATTAAAAACACAACAATATCTAATTTTGACAATCTATTGAATTAATTTCCAATGTGTTGCATTTTTGAATATTAACACATTTTAATTAAAAAAAATAAAATAATTAAAAGGTCTTCAACTAGATCTTTGGCACATTTTTGTGACTTGACAGCCTCTTGCAAATGTCAATTAAATGTCAAAACTAATGTCAAACTAATGAAAGGAAGTTATTCATTTTATTATCAATATTGGATAGGATTTTACTTTGTGTCTCAAACAATCTTAAATATTTGTCTACATTATTGCAAAAAATCATCAATAAATAAACTTGGCAAACTCTGCAGAATTGGAAAAGCTGTTATTCATAAAATTGTACAGGGGCCAACACCATGAAGCCGGTTTAGGCGGCTAGCCCGATGTGTTTCAGTTTAGTTTGCACCAACTCTTTTTAGGCACCATGAAAGTGGTTTGGCTTTTAGCAGTGTTCATCGCAGTAACTTACACTCAGTGGCTAACCCGGTCCGGGGCAGGTTATGTTCCAGGTAAGAGGTTGCAAAATGAACTTGGACCAATCAGTTATGAGCAAAGTGACACATGTCTGATGCGATAGTCACTCCACTCCAAATAAAAGATCACAACACAGCAAATGATTTTTAAATACAAAATTGTCCAGCTTTTAATGCTTATTTAGAATAATAATTTTGTATGATTTAGATATTATTTATGTAATTATTATACCCTTAATCGATCACACATGTACAATTTTAGTTAATCAATTATTATTATGCACAGTTTAAATGAATAAATATGTAAAGGTAATATAAATGCGCTTTAGAATCATTAGATAAAGCTATAAAATGACTACATGTGAGCTTAAATGTTACATTTTCTCTACCTTTATCAACTGTATAAACTAATTTCACAACTTTTACTTGCACTGACATAGCAAGACTTTTTATTTTAGTTGTCCTCTTTCAGAGCTATTTTCTTCTTGCTGTGTAAATTTGTTTAAATTCTTTATATTTTTCAGTCTCGTAATGCTGTAGTGAATCGCGCTGCTTCTCTCGGGAGAAATGAATCTCAGTTTCACTCTTTCTCAGCATGTGATTGGTTGTTCACTACTGATGTCACACCTAAACTCCTAAACTCGGATCAAAGCCTGAGTTGACAGAGAAAGTTGATGATCAGCAACAAAGCCTGGTTGGATTGGATTGGTTTTGTCAACTCAAAACTAATCCTGTAACCCTGAGTTTGTTCAACTACCATCATGGTACAGGCCTCTAATAACCTTTGCATGTTTATTTACTCAATATTTGATGGAATGCCAAAAATGACTTAATAATAAATAAATTAAAATACATAAATATACGAAGAAAAAAAAAACTTAAATGTGAAGAAAAATACAATTATACATGAATAAGGAAATAAAAGTTTATTTATTTTTTCATTGATCTATTTATGCATTTATTTATTTCCACTTTCATATTGAAAAAGTAGCTGAAAAAATATAGATTTATTTTGGGAAAAGTAGCTATTTCTTTGAAAAACGTATCAATTTATTTTGAAAAAGTATCAATTCTTTTTTAGGAAAGTAGCGATTCATTTTGTAAAAAAAATCAATTCGTTTTAAGGAACGTATTGATTCTTTTTGAAAAAGTATTGATTCATTTTGGGAAAAGTAGCGATTCATTTTAGAAAAAAATCACGTTCCATTTTAGGAAAGTATCAATTCATTTTTGAAAAGCATCGATTCATTTTGGGAAAAGTTTCGATTCTTTTTAAAAAAAAGTAGTGATTCTTTTTGAAAAAGTTGATTCATTTAAAAAAAAGTAGCGATTCTTTTTGGAAAAAATATCGATTTACTTTGGGAAAAGTAGCGATTCTTTTTTGGAAAAGTAGCTATTCATTTTTGAAAAAGTAGCAATTCATCTTTGAAAAAGTAGCGATTCAATTTGGGAAAAGTAGCGATTGTTTTTTGGAAAGTAGTGATTCGTTTTGGAAAAAGTAGTGATTCATTTTGGAAAAAGTAGCAATTTGTTTTGAAAAAGTATTGATTGTTTTTGTAAAAAGTAGCAATTAAATTTAAAGCTGCAGTCCGTAGCTTTTTGGGGTTAAAAATTATCCAAAATAATTTTTTGAGCAAGTACATAACCAGCCAGTGTTCAACACTATCTGCTTGCCTTAGCTCGATTCAAAATGGTAAGCTTGTAATAATGTTTTTAATTCCAGTGGTACTGGTGGATTTCCACGGGAAATTCAAGCATGTCTTTGCGTCATTACATCAAACCTGTACACATAAAGAAGGAGTCTCGGCTAGTAGGCTATGAGTGTGAGGATGTTGGAGGTGGAGATTTATAGCCTTTTCTCGCAGCACTTGATATAATTAAACTTATCAATTCGATGGCGGTTCCAGAAAGGTTCAAACGACAATCACCAGGAGATTCATCTGCTGTAAAACGCGAAAGACTTCGGACTTCGGAGAAAAAAATAGACTGCAACCAGGCCCATGCGAAAACAAGGATAAATATCGGAAGGGCATTAAATGTAGTCACGCAATGCTGATGTTGTTAACATTAGCAATTTGAGAACAAAGTATAATTTGCACAGTTTGATGTGATATTAAGCGATCGTTAAATTTAATCGGCGCGATTTACTGCAATGCTTTTTTCCCCTTAGTTGGGCAGAGCAAAAGTGGATGTTACTTACTTGTTCAGACGACATTTTCCGGTGAAAATTCTTATGTTGGTCATACTTCCAAAAAGTAGAATCTGTGATTGCGAATGCCAGTATCCACACCGGTGCGATGACTGAGAGCCACATTCTCCTCAAAACATTGGATTCATCCGCGCTGTGCCATGCTGAGACACAACGCACGTAAAGTTGATAATTCCGCGAATAACTGCAATTGCAGATTTCGAACAGAGATGGCGATAAAGAGGAAAAACTGCGGACTGCAGCTTTAAGGAAAGTATCAATTTATTTTGGGAAAAGTAGCGATTCTTTTTTTAGGAAAGTAGCGATTCATTTTGTAAAAAAAATCAATCCGTTTTAAGGAACGGATTGATTCTTTATTGAAAAAGTATTGATTCACTTTGGGAAAAGTTTCGATTCATTTTTTAAAAAAGTAGCAATTCTTTTTGAAAAAGTTGATTCATTTTAGAAAAAAGTAGCCTAGCGATTCTTTTCACAAACAATTAGAAATTAATGTCCAAAGCAATTTAATTTTAAAACAAGCCAGATAAACCACATTTATTCTAGATAAGAAAGATAACCAACAAACAACTCAACATTTGTTATCATAAAATGAAACAGAGCATGAATAATATAAACGGAATATAAATAGAAGCGCAGCTTTTTGAAACGTCGATTCCATTTAACCAATCGCATTGCAAACTGAATCACTCGAAGCGCTCGAAATTCCGCAGGAGATTGACACTGACATTTCAAATCAGTAGGATGTAACGAAGCCTCGTTAGCCACGTGACTTAGACTCACTGAACGATTCATAAAGGCGCCAATTCACGTCCATGTCCATCACTAATGAATGTTTTACTCAGATCAAGGTAGAAGAAAAAAAATATATAAAATGTTTTATGTAAGGGATAATCCACGGCTAGCCATGCATTAAAGGATTTTAAATGCACTTCGTAGAGGCAACCACTAAAATCCTTTAATGCATGGCTAGCCGTGGATTATCCCGCTTATACCTTGGTTATTTGCCAAGTTAAAAATAAGTTAAAGCTGTAACTGATGTTTACAGTGTAATTTTTTAACAGACGTGTAAAAATGACGGTTATTTCTTAAGTTCTTGCACTCCGTCCGCTTTAAATAAAGTAGAGCCATCGGATTGCTTTTATTTGAATGAATTCACATTTATTTAAATTCATTATTAAAAGAGAGAGACAGAGAACTGAAGGAGAAGGAACAGAGAGAGAGAGAGATGCGTGCGCGAGTTACCTGTGTGCGTCGATCTCTTCTTTAAAGTCTAGCAGCTACAGTCCCCTCGTTGCTTAAAGGAACACTCCACCGTTTTTTGAAATAGGGCTTATTCAACTTCTTTCCTACATTTAGATAGGTGGGCAAATGCATTTTTGTGTCAGTGCATGCATTGTTTTAGTTTGACAGGGTCGGCGCTAGCTTAGCTTAGCACAATGAATGGAATCCTTTGTTGCCAGCTAGCATGTCCTGAGTAAAAGTGATATAAAAAATGTAAAAAACCCACCTAATTACTTCTTGTGGCCTGCGTATTCACAACAAATAGTGATGCAGATTAACACTAGGCGATTTCCTAGGCAGATATTGACTTATATTTTAAGGACTATATTAGGGGGAAGCACAGGCGAAGCACTGCTACTTGGGCGTGATATCTCTGCGCCCAAGTAGCAGTGCTTCACCTGTGCTTCCCCCTAATATAGTCCCAAGTCAATATCTGCCTAGGAAATCGCCTAGTGTTAATCTGCATCGCTATTTGTACTTGTTGTGAATACGCAGGCCACAAGAAGTAATTAGGTGGGTTTTTTACATTTTTTATATCACTTTTACTCAGGACATGCTAGCTGGCAACAAAGGAATCCATTCATTGTGCTAAGCTAAGCTAGTGCCGACCCTGTCAAACTAAAACAATGCATGCACTGACACAAAAATGCATTTGCCCACCTATCTAAATGTAGGAAAGAAGGTGAATTAGCCCTATTTCAAAAAACGGTGGAGTGTTCCTTTAAGCATATAGCTAACTTAATGATTCTTTAATGGATTTATTACAATTATTTATGAATGACAGGCAACACTGATACAAATTAAACGATATTCAAAAATCATCCATTTAGCCTACCTAAACGTTTTCATATGCGTCTCTCACTCTGCTTGCAAGTGTATCTGTGTTACTATGGTTACCAATGTAGCGGATTAATTTCGAACTGTAATCAAACTGACTGGAACTACCTGTGCATTAAACGGTTTTACTGCACACCTTCCAGCCAATCAGAATCGAGTATTTAAACAGCCCATGGTATAAATATATATTAATCACGAATAAAATGAGTAGTTTAACGGCAAGCAGCTCTTTAATCAATGGCACACCAAGAGTCGTTGTTAGACGGCATCTCGTGGCCTAATGACTTTGTAATCTGGCATGTTCTTCTGTGTCTTCTTAACCCATTCAGACCCTGCGTCCATTACAATGGACATCACATGTCAACCCCCCCTTTTTTTTACTTCTGGAGCATTTCATCTAGTTTAAAGCCTGCAGTCCATTAGATTGGACGCTTGTCATCCAATCAAATGGCAGTAAAGCTCTGCATGTAGTAATTATAGAAAAAAACACTACTTTGAAGAGAAGCATGTCAGCACTTCACTCCAAACACAGAAGCAAGCAACATTTTCTATGGTTTTATTTACATTTTTTGATATGTTTGCCAGTATTTCATAGTTTGTATTTAAAATAGAAAGATTGAACTTATTAATTAAAGTTAAAAATCGATTGTAGAATTGCAAATTTTAAATCAGGATTTTTTCAAATGTGTCTGTCCATTAGAATGGACAGTGGGTTCAAAAGCCTGTTACTGAAATCACATTCCAGTAATTGAAGTCCAGTAATGCTGATTGAAATTTCTTATATAAAAAAACTATATCACAGTACCGATAATTTTTTTTTACTTTTTCATATGCAGAATATATAGTTCTTGAAGTGCTTGAACATATAGCTGATGGAAGTATCTCAGATGTTGACTCTATGTGGAGTGATGATGAGGAAGATGGAGATGTAAGAAAAATATCCGTATTTAAAACTTTATAAAGTAAATGACTAGTTTCCGGCCAAACGAAACATACGGATTTGACATAAATCTAAAGCGTAACTTGAAAATGAATTATTTTTCTTACACAAACAAATCACTTCGCTTCAGAAGGCCTTTATTTACCCCCAAGAGCCGCATGGAGCACTTTTATCATGGATGGATGCACTTTTATTGACTTTCAAAACAGAAACGACCATTCACTGCCATTATAAAGCTTGGAAGCCATGGATATTTTTTAATATAACCCCGATTGTACACTGTAAAAAATTTCTAACCCTCCCAAATCAAAAATTTCAAGTGACCGATAACATCTAAATTTTTCAATTGGCCCAAGTGAAATTCTGTAAATTATAAAATTAAATTTACAGATTTTCACTTGGGCCAATTGAAATTTACAGAATTTCACTTGGGCCAATTGAAAAATTTAGATGTTATCGGTCACTTGAAATTTTTGATTTGGGAGGGTTAGAAATTTTTTACAGTGTATTCGTCTGAAAGAAGAACGATATCATATACACCTAGGATGGCTTGAGGGTGAGTAAATCATGGGCCAATTAAAATTTTTGGGTGAACTATCCCTTTATAGGTATAGTACACCCAAAAATTATATTTGTCATCACTTACTCATCCTCATGTTGTTCCAAATCTGTATGAGTTTCTTTATTCGGCTGAACACAAAAGAAGATATTTTGAAGAATGTCGGTAACTAGACAGTTGACAGTATAGCCATTGATTTCCATATTTTTTCCTACTATAGCCTATATTTCCTAATAACTACATATTATATTATTATGATATAATATTATCATTATTAGTAATTATTTTGAAAATTATAATAATATTTATCAGTAATGTGTCAATATAGATATTACAGTACAATACCGTATAATTAATTACAGCAAATCAAATGACGAAATACAGTACAAATACAGTAAAGTACTATTTGGTAGTTTACAGTACTGATCTTGTGTACTGTAAAGTGAATTACAGTACAGTTACTGGAAATCGAAATACATGCATCATGCATGGCAACCGTGCTGCCAGTAATGTACTGTAGAAATACAAGAAAATCGTTAACAGAGAAATTGTTTCAAAGATGCACACAGGAAATTACTCTAACGTGAATGCGTTGATTGATTCCTAGGTTTATTTTGTTATGAATAAACAAATGTGCGATCTATAAAGCAAAAACCTTACAATTAAAGTTGAAATGTTGTAATGTTCAAGTTTTTGATCTAAAAAAGAAAGATGCGCAAAGAAAATGACTCTAACATGACCATATTGATTGATTCTAAGATATTTAGTTTGTTACAAACAATGTGCAATCTGTAAAACAAAAACCTCAAAATTAAAGTTGAAATGGTATACTGTTGAAAAGTTTTTGACCTTGAGAAAAAGCTTTAAGTATATACTAACATTTTTTATGTTTATTATTTCATTTTATGTTGGTACATTTTTGTGAAGTACACCTGTTTTGACCTGACGTCCATTGAAATGGACAAAAAAAAAATACAATTAAAGCCAAACATTTTTTAATTTTTTTTTAATTTGGTCTCATTTATAGAAGCCTCATGAGCTGGGAAAATGTACTTATATATTTTTCAGAAACTTAAAACATAATTCAGGTCTGAAGGGGTTAAAATAATAGTAAACATACAAGGAGCCAGTAATGAAAAAACTACTCTCACTATTGTCCCACATGTTTTATATGTGTTTGAACAGAAGCATATCAGTGTGGAAAGAGAAACTGATGCAGGAACACATTAGAACAGGTGGGACAGTTCATGGATGTAATGTCTTATTCAGAGTTCATATTAAATAGTAGCCTATTATATATAATTCACATTAAAACATATTATATTTATTAAGATTGATAGTTCAAGATATTAAATATATATTGTTGGCACTTATGACAAAGTAATAGACAAATTTACATTGTTAAATAAAAAAAATCACACAAACACAAGTCTTTTTTTCGAGTTTTAATACATTCTCTGTTTGTATATATCAAAGAATAAGCACAACAACTATGAAACGAAATTACTATAAATCAGGGCGTAAACACAGAAGACATTGATTGGAGTGTGTCGCCCAATATTCAGATTAATATTAATGTTGATTCTTGGTCCTTCTAAATCTTGGATATTTATTTACATCATTGCAAAGAACTATTAAAAAGAATGCAGTGATAAAAATGCAACGCTCAACATTGTATTTTATTCTATATAATAATAAACGCGTAAATGTTTTTCATTTCTTTCATTTCAGTAAGCAATTGTCCCAAAGGAAACAAACTGCAACATACAGCTTCAAAATGAGCAAGAATAACAAACAGAAGTGGATGAAAACTATTTAAATTTAAACCATAAAATGACAGCAGCAATGAGCAACAGTAAAATCAAGACACAAATCAGCACACACCAGCATTTCTTACTCAGACAGGTTTCACTCTGCACTGGCAGAGGTGTGTGTGGCTGAGGTGTGTGTGGATGAGGTGTGTGTGGCTGAGGTGTGTGTCTTGCTGGGACATGAGGATGATATGCCCTAGGTATGTTTATGGACACATACTGAGAAGGATTGGGTGAATTTGTGCGGATGGGTTCTCTGAGGAATTCCTCACGGCTTAAACCTTTAATGATCTTCATGAGTTCAATGCTAATGCAGTAAGTGTGATTCTGGTCAAACTTCCCTAGATCTGAGTGCTGTGTCACATAAATTCTGTCAAATCGGTTCCCCCTTGAGTTAAACAAAACTATGATGCGATCTTTGTTGCTGTCATCTGATCGTCTAGTGTAATATACAGTGACATATTCAGGCAGTGAGTCAGTGATGTGCAGGTTGCCCACCTCATAGTATGGTAGGTTAGTGTAAGGAAGAAGTCTCTCCCTGTCCCTGTTATAGAATCGGTGGAAACCAAAAGCTCCATTAATAGGTTTGCAGAGAGCAACCATACGACTGTTGAAATCAATCTGAACACATTCATGAGCAAACCACCACAGCAAGATCAGACCGTGTCTGGGAGGAGGCCGACCGAACTTGGACTCTTTCAGATCAGACAAATTATTCAGAGTCCTCATCGTGTTCCTGCAGTCCTGCTGGAAAAAACAGTGCACTTGTAATGCAATAAACGTTATAATATTATGTTTTTTAATGTAAAATATACAAATACAGGGACAACTGCAAAATGTAAAACCAAGAAGCAACAGAAATCAGTTCGACCTCATTTAAATCAGTTCATTTCATCATTAGTAAAGTCTGCAGAAGTGGAACGCCTGTTATTCATAAAGTGTATCATTGATCATGTTGATCACATGGTCATTTATTAAATATTTGGGCTAATGGTGATGAATGCCAATAAGAGTGTACTTAGCTCTGTTTAACAAATTTGAATCTATTCAGCAGATTTACTCTCAAAAGCAGCACATCAAAGTCTGTTTTGACCAAGACCAAACAGCAGCCTCATGTGTGGTTTATGGGGACTCGACAAACTGTATTCGATCACTTTACACTAATAATATGTGGTTTACACTATAGCTTACACTAATCCTAGCAATCACATAAAGCTTTCTGAATTTTTAAAAAAAAAAACAACAACAACAACAAAAACCCACCATTTAGTATGTATTTTTTTAAGCCACAGGAAGTGCCCTCTGTAAAAAGTAATATGTCATATCTACTCTATAAAATTTTGGAAACAGATTACTAGCAATATAATTAATTAAATTTAACAAATAAGAATTGAGTAAGAATAAATCTAAATTAATTCCTTAAAAGTCAACCATTTAAAATGAATCACAGAAGGAAAGAGAAACACAGGAACTACAACTGACTTCAGCCACCGCCTTAGATGAAATCAACAGAAAATACATTAAATCTCTCTTATTAACCAGACTGACTTTATTTATGTTATTTGTCTACAGTTCTTTTTGAGAATTAACAGAAATTTAGATGTTAATGGTTTATTGAAAATATGTGGTCATCATTATGGTGCTCAGTGTTTCCTTTAGTTGGGCAGTTTGACTCATGCGTTTTATGTCAGTTTGTGGCTTTTGTCATGGTGTTTGCTAAAGCATGTAAATTGTTGCTATGAAAATCATAAACAAATTATGCTTGTTTCTGCTTGTTATCATCAGGTGTCTTCAATGTTGGCAATAAAAAATAAACAGTTCTTATAATTCATCTTTGACGCCTGTCTGTTATTCAGATATTTTTGTTTACATTTTACTCATTATAAATGGTTGACTTTTAAGGAATTAATTTTGATTAATTCTTACTCAATTCTTATTTGTTAAATTTAATTAATACATCTTAATTAATCTTTGACGCCTGTCTGTTATTCAGATATTTTTGTCTAAATTGTTTAGTTTAATTGTTTACACTTTTTAAATGGTTAACTTTTAAGGAATTAATAAACTGGCTAAAACACATTTACAGACACTGATTACTTACAAAGAACTGAGAAAAACTGATCCTTCGAAATGATTGCAGTGAGACGAAGGGTTAATCTGTAGTGCACTGATCTACCATTTCTGTAAAAGTAAACAGTTCAAAATCAATAACACACACAAACGCACACACACACACACACACACACACACACACACACACACACACACACACACACACACACACACACACACACACACACACACACACACACACACTGTATATAAAAAAGGATACATCTTACCTTGTGATAGTGATAGTGATACACCTTTGGCTTTTTGCACTGACTGCCTCATTTATATGGCATGACAACAGCGCATACTTGCTGATGTCACTGAACTAACAGGAAGTCCTCTACAGGCTTTATGTGTGTTGCTGTTTTGATAAACAGAAACTCACAATGCAGAAAGCAAAACTTATGCAGAAAACAAAGGGACTGTACATAAAGAGATTTACATTTAATACTTTATATTAAACTATTGTCTCACTCATATTCAGATTTCATATTGTAATAAATCATTACAGTTTTTCTGAACTGCTAAAACACATTTCTTGAAACCATCACTCACTTTCTCAAAACCTTAAACACAAAACCAAATTTTCAAACCACATTCACTCACATTCATTCATTTGGGACTCTGTGATATAAGAGTCCCAAAATTTACTCAAAATGTTGCACTGAATATTGATACCAAATACAATAATGGATGATAACAATATAAGAGGGAGAGAAGGAAGAGTATGTGTAAAAGAGGTGGTGAACAAGCAGGAAGAGGAAGAGCAGGTGTGGAGAATGTTGTCAAGACTGGATCTGTAGGATTTTTCCCTTTGCCTGCAGAGACGACATTGTCTGAGATGTGGAGAAACTCCTCCAGCCCGACTAACATGAAGACATGATGCTGAAGCAGAATTAAATCTCTCTGACCTTGATTTTGCAAGTTGCGCAACTCTTCTGAGTGACTATAACATGCCTTACGAAAAAGAAGTATACTTCAAGTTCATTTTATGAAGTACTTAAGTAATGTTCAAGTATATTTTAAAGTATACTTTATGTAGTAAGTATATATGAATGTGTACTTGTAGTAAACTTGTAAGTGAAAACATGGATAGCTGGAAAATTCAGTCAATGGTGGGGAAAAGTACCCTGGTAATCCAGAGTTCTCACGAGAGCACAAGTTGAATTTGCTCAGCGAGTTTACTCTGGCGTCGAGTAATGATGCTCATTGAATATGCCCTTGTATCCGAGCTGCACCAATCACATTGGGTTATCTGATACAGGCGGGCCAGAGGCGAGATGACGCCAGCGCTGTGACGTCGAATTCATTAGTAAACATTGCAAGATGGCTATGGATGAACACCATTTGTTTGAAACGGCTTTGGCCGTTACAATGAAAGATTTAGACTTTTTCTCTAAAAGAGGAACAGAAGACGGCGCTCGAATCGTTCCTTTGCAAGAAGGATGTTTTTGCTGTTTTGCCGACCGAATACGGTTAGAGTATAATCTACCAGTTAGCTCTGCTGGTAGCTAAGCGATAACTTGTGATTGGTTGTAGTGTTATCCAATTGCGTGCAGTGAGATTTTCAAATGCACGCTTGGTGCCGCCCCTCGAGCTGGCCGATTTTCATTAGTCGACGCCAGACCTTAATCTTTTAGATTTAGGTCTGGATTTCCAGGCTAGGGGAAAAGTAGAATTAGAGTAAATTCCTATACACTAACAGTGGACTATATGAAAAACTATGTAAAAAAAAGTAGGCTATATTTAATAGGCTACTCGATCAAAAGAGTTAACACAACTACAAGCCAAGTATACTTTGAATACGTAATTATAGCCTACTTTTAAGAATATCTCGATCAAAATATTGAGTACAAGTACAGGCCAAATATACTTGGACTTATAATTGGAAATATACTTAAGTGTAATTTTAAGTATATTTCTGAGAAGCACATAAAGTATATTTCTGAGAAGTATATACAATGTAGACTAAAAGTATACTTTCTTATTTTTAGTTTAAAAGAAGTATACAAAGCAAACACTTGAAAAAAACTTCTTTTCGTAAGGGATGTTTTTCATTTAGAGTTTTTTACTGTAACCTTTTTGGCTTTTTCAGTTGGGTCACTGTATTTTCACAGCTGAATATACAGACATTCGATGGGCCTACTATACAATATCCATTACAATACTACACTTGCAGTGCATACCATTTATTCACCTTACTATACGCTGTAACCACATTGGACCAGTGGTTTGGGAAATGGATGGATGGATGATTCGGCTGCGGGCGCCATTTGAAGGGTTGCCAAAAGCTCCATTTGCAGGGTTTCAGAAAGCAATTATATGTCAATTGGAGTCAATTTGAACACATTCATGAGCAAACCAAGATCAGACCGTGTGTTTGGCTGACCAAACCTGGACTCTCTCAGATCAGACAAATTATACAGGGTCCTCATCATATTAATTCTGCTGGAAAATAAAATGTAAAGAACACAACTGGGTTTACTCTAACAATGGCACACTTGTAATGCAAAGAAGGATATTTTTAATATCACACCGAAAAAATGCAAAAATGCAAAAAACAAAAAGCAGGCGAACTTCAGTTAAATCAGCTCATTTCCTCATTAGTGAACTCTGTAGAATTATTCAATATTTGGGATAATTTGATGGGGTTTTCAGATCAGCTCACAACTAACATTGCCTTTTAAAATCCATTCAGACTTTCTTTCAAAATCAGCACAATAAAGTTTGTTAGGTCCTAGACTATGACCGAAACACATCTGCAGACATTGATCACACAGAAATATAAGAACAAAGGCTGAAACTCTATGAGTCTTGTAGTAAGTTGAACGGTTAATGTGTAAGTTGGAGTAAAATGTTAAATAAAAGCAAAGATTCTGATTCATAATTTATGTTTTTAAATAAATAAAAAGGTCTCTCGAAAGGGACTATTCAGTGCTCTCACGTGTCTCTGATAATTCTGCATGTGAAAAAGATTGTTGTATCCAGCAGTTCCTTATTTATCAGCTTCATTCGTTTATCAGAGTGTCTCGTGTGAGGTCAAAGACATCCTCAATAATAGCAATAATAATCAGCTATGAGCGCATTAAATGAATCCACCCTGCCCTGCAGAAGTGATGGGAGTGTAACATTGCCTTTTGAGGGTGGAGCACAGATCTGCAAACAGAAACTGATGCTGCTCCAGGCCAGATATTTGCATGAGCAGAAGAACTGATAGGCTAATGTGAGTTAAGTGGAATTAGTTTGGTTTAATATTATGAGCATTTCTTTTCTGTTTTTTGCTTCTCTTTTAACACTAAAATCATCTTGTCATCTTGCAGAAGAGATGCATTTACAAAAAAAAGAGAGAAATCACATATTTAATAAAAAAAATTAAATTAATAAGCAAATTAATCAAAATTTGTGTTAACAAGACAAATGATGACAGAAGAGAAGTGAGTCTTTGAAACTTCGATTCAACTGAACCAATTGATTCGCAAAATGAATCTTCGAGCCCCCGAAACTCCGCACGCCGACGACATCTGCTGCTTTACTGCAGTTTTAAGGAGAAAATGCTCAGCAATGGTGTTGGCATGAATTTGCACATGAGTTGTCTTAAAAAACATTAAATTGTCATTGTCATTAAAAACACCACATAGACATTTAAACAACATTAAAAGCTTGATTTTCACCACAGGGGGACTTTAACTATAGCCTAAGCAAGCATATGGGAAAGCTAATATAAGTTTACACTGTAAGTTAAATCACACAAACACACAAGTCCATTGTTTTGGAGGTTTATGGTGACAATTCTATGTTTGAAATACATCATAGATAAATTATGGAATAGACAAAAGCCAAAATCTCTATTTGCAGGGTTGCAGAGTGCAATTATACGACCACTGGAGTCAATCTGAACACATTCATGAGCAAACCACCACAGCAAGTTCAGACCATGTCTGGGAGAAGGCTGACCAAACCTGGACTCTCTCAGATCAGACAAATTATTCAGAGTCCTCATCGTGTTCCTGACAATCCTGCTGGAAAAAAGAGTAAAGAACAGGACTGGTTTTACTTCAACTGTCTCCATTACGTTCACCATCACACGTTCATTGTCACTGTCATCGTCATCGTCTGCACTACAGTTCCCAGCATTCTCCTTGGCCCACACCTGCAAGTCCTTCATCATTACCCGCACCTGCCAGTCATCATCGTCATCATCATTGTCTTCAGCTGCTGTCTTCATTGTTCATCTGTGTATTTAAATTCCCTTCATGTCCTGTGTCATTGTCGGTGATTGTTTGCGTACGCTATATGTGCCTCACATGCTGTTTCGGTCTTGGATTATACTACTGTTGTGCGAATAAATCTTTGTTACTTTAAACCCGTTGCCTCATTGTCCCCATTGAAGTCCCAGCGTGACTTCAACATTTGTGCACTTACTTCGTTCTTTATTTATTTATTTATTTAACAGCCATTCAGTTTTTGTGGGGTAACATGAGGACACAGTAGGTCTTTTAGGTCATTTCTCTTTAAACACACAGTACAGCCCATCTGAGAGATAACTTTAAATATGCTAACGGTTTACTACGTCAGAACTATTTGGTGTAGTTAAAAAATGATATGAAAGCAGCATTATCTGGTGTAAAGTTTAAAATGATACTATATATTATTTTTAAAAAAGCACACACAAAAAAAAAAGTGCACAGAATACTGTACCTTGTTCGTGAGCTGAATTTTTGAATTTTGATTTTTATATATTTTTTTCCTTTTCTCACAGTACTAAAAGTGTTATTAAAAGAAGTTTTTTGGTGTTATTGAAGGAGAGATGCTTTCTACAGCTGCAGAAGAACAGATGAATAACTGAGAAAGTGAAACTAAAGCTGACGGACAGTAGCACGGGTTTGTAAGATGAGGAAAACTCTTAGATATTATTATATTTATAAAGGCATAGTGTCATGCCATTTAACTAATATTAATTATAAATGGCTGTTTAAAATGGCCATGTAGGCTATAGCCTATGTCTATATATGTCACTGTTTTATTCTAAATATGTTTACTTTTGAAAGTCAGTTTCTGTATCAGACACTTAAAGCGATGACTAAAGGTACATTTTCAACTGTTGCTGTCCAGGAAAAAAGATGCAATTAATTAACTGAACACATATTGGCTTTAATAATGAGGAGTTTTTGTATATCAGTTGACAGTAAGCAGAGGTTAAACAGCACCTGAGTGTATTTGTGCATAAATCAGCCATTCAGGATAAAATATGAGTCTGAGGTGAATAAATAACAAACACAACATCAGTTCTTCCAGGGAGGGAGAGAGAGGTCAGCTGACTATGTAGGAAACAGAAACTGAAGCAGAGAGACAGCAGTGGGCGTGTCTAAGAAGATCATATGAGCAAACACACACTGCACTAGACACACACATGACATAGTTTGAATCCTTTTATTTTATTATTTTTTTCTATTTCCAGGCTTGTTGGGCATTCTCTGTAAAAATACAGCAATGGTAATTTAATATCAACATCAGAGGTCTTGAGTTTCACAAATGCGTCTATTAAAAACACAACAATATCGTCATTTTGACAATCTATTGAATTCATTTCCAATGTGTTGTTGCATCTTTGAATATTAACACATTTTAATAATAAAAAAATAAAATAATTAAAAGGTCTTCAACTAGATCTTTGGCACATTTTTGTGACTTGACAGCCTATTGCAAATGTCACTGAATTAATGAAAGGAAGTTATTCATTTTATTATCAATATTGGATAGGAAATCATCAATAAATAAACTTGGTGAACTCTGCAGAATTGGAAAATCTGTTATTCATAAAATTGTACAATCAGCTATGAGCAAAGTGACACATGTCTGATGCGATAAAGTCACTCCACTCTAAATTAAAGATCACAACACAGCAAATGATTTTTAAATACAAAATTGTCCAGCTTTTAATGCTTATTTAGAATAATAATTTTGTATGATTTAGATATTATTTATGTAATTATTATACCCTTAATTGATTACACATGTACAATTTTAGTTCATCAATTATTATTATGCACAGTTTAATTGAATAAATATGTAAAGGTAATATAAATGCACTTTAGAACCAATAAAGCTATGACTACATGTGAGCTTAAATGTTACATTTTCTCTACCTTTATCAACTGTATAAACTAATTTCACAACTTTTACTTGCATTGACATAGCAAGACTTTTTATTTTAGTTGTCCTCTTTCAGAGCTATTTTCTTCTTGCTGTGTAAATTTGTTTAAATTCTTTATATTTTTCAATCTCATAATATTCTGTAGTGAATCGCGCTGCTTCTCTCGGGAGAAATGAATCTCAGCTTCACTCTTTCTCAGCATGTGATTGGTTGTTCACTACTGATGTCACACCTAAACTCCTAAACTCAGGATCAAAGCCTGAGTTGACAGAGAAAGTTGATGATCAGCAACAAAGCCTGGTTGGATTGGTTTTGTCAACTCAAAACTAATCCTGTAACCCTGAGTTTGTTCAACTACCAACATGGTACAGGCCTCTAATAACCTTTGCATGTTTATTTACTCAATATTTGATGGAATGCTAAAAATGGCATAATATTAAATAAATTAAAATACATAAATATACGAAGAAAAAAAAACTTTATTTCCTTATTCATGTATAATTGTATTTTTCTTCACATTTATTTATTTTTTCATTGATCTACTTATGCATTTATTTATTTCCACTTTCATTTTGAAAAAGTAGCTGAAAAAATAGAGATTCATTTTGGGAAATATAGCTATTCTTTTTGAAAATGTAGCAATTCATTTTGAAAAAGTATCGATTCTTTTTGTAAAAAGTAGCAAATAAATTTAAGGAAAGTATCGATTTATTTTGGGAAAAGTAGCGATTCTTTTTTAGGAAAGTAGTGATTCATTTTGTAAAAAAATTCTATTCGTTTTAGGGAATGTATTGATTCTTTTTGAAAAAGTATTGATTCATTTTGGGAAAAGTAGCGATTCATTTTTGAAAAAAATCACTGTTTCGTTTTAGGAAAGTATCAATTCATTTTTGAAAAGTATCGATTCATTTTGGTAAAAGTATCGATTCACTTTGGTAAAAGTTTCGATTCATTTTAGAAAAAAGTAGCGATTCTTTTTGAAAAAGTTGAATCATTTTAGAAAAAAGTAGCGATTCTTTTTGGAAAAAATATTGATTCACTTTGGGAAAAGTAGCTATTTTTTTTAAAGTATCAATTCTTTTTGGAAAAAGTAGCTATTCTTTTTTGTTAAGTATTTTGGTAAAAGAAGCGATTCATTTTTTAAAAGTATTTTGGTAAAAGTAGCGATTGGACCAATCAACTTTTTCATCTTTGAAAAAGTAGCGATTCTTTTTTAGGAAAGTAGCGATTCTTTTTAGGAAAGTAGTGATTCATTTTGGGAAAAGTAGCAATTTATTTTTGGAAAAGTAGCGATTCATTTTTTGAAAAAGTAGCGATTCATCTTTGAAAAAGTAGCGATTCTTTTTAGGAAAGTAGCGATTCATTTTTAAAAGTATTTTGGTAAAAGTATCAATTCATTTTTTGAAAAAGTAGCGATTCATCTTTGAAAAAGTAGCGATTCTTTTTAGGAAAGTAGCGATTCATTTTGGGAAAAGTAGCGATTCTTTTTAGGAAAGTAGTGATTCGTTTTGGGAAAAGTAGTGATTCACTTTGGAAAAAGTATCGGTTGACTTTGAAAAAGTAGCTATTCTTTTTTTAAAAGTATCGATTCATTTTGAAAAAGTATCCATTCTTTTTGGAAAAAGTATCGATTCTTTTTTAAAAAGTATTTTGGTAAAAGTAGTGATTCATTTTTGAAAAAGTAGCGATTCATCTTTGAAAAAGTAGCGATTCTTTTTAGGAAAGTAGCGATTCATTTTGGGAAAAGTAGCGATTCATTTTTGGAAAAGTAGTGATTCATTTTGGAAAAAGTATCGATTGACTTTGAAAAGTAGCGATTCACTTTGGAAAAAGTAGCGATTCTTTTTGGGAAAAGTATCGATTCTTTTGGGAAAAGTACCTATTCTTTTTTAAAAGTATCGATTCATTTTCAAAAAGTATTTATTCTTTTTGGAAAAAGTAGAGATTAATTTTTTTAAAGTATTTTGATAAAAGTAGCGATTCATTTTTGGAAAAGTAGCGATTCGTTTTGGGAAAAGTAGTGATTCACTTTGGAAAAAGTATCGATTGACTTTGAAAAGTAGCGATTCACTTTGGAAAAAGTATCGATTCACTTTGGAAAAAGTATCAATTAGTTTTAAAGAACGTATCAATTCTTTTTTTAAAAAGTATCAATTCATTTTGGAAAAAGTATCGATTCATTTGGGAAAACGTATCGATTCATTTTGGGAAAACGTATCGATAAATTTTTTTAAAAGTTGCGATTCTTTTTAGGAAGGTATCGATTAACTTTTGAAAAAGTAGCGATTCATTTTGGGAAAAGTGGCGATTCATTTTAACCTAACATATTGAATCTTTTTGAAAAATTATCAATTCATTTTGTAAAAAGTAGCAAATTTTGGGGGGAAAGGTAGCAATTCACAGGGAACGCAAAAGTTTTATAATTATTATAGTTACTAAGTTAACTAGTAGATACTATAGTTACTAAGACAGTTACAATCTACAATCAAAAAAGAAGATTGTTGGATCCAGCATTTTCTTGCACATATCAGCTTCCAGTGTCTCGTGTGAGGTTAACGACTCCATATAGACGCTCCCAGAGCCTTAAATATGTTTTCAACGGCTCTGGACGCTCCTAATCTGGTTTTAAGTAATAGTCCAATAAATAGTTACTTTATAAAGTTTTAATTATTAATATTTTTCTTACACAAACTCATCGTTTTGCTTCAGAAGGCCTTTATTAACCCCCTGGAGCCGTTTGGAGTTCTTTTATGATGGATGGATGCACTTTTTTGAGTTTTCTTTTTTTTTCTGTTGGTTGCAATCCACTGCCATTAGCTTGGAAGAGCCAGGACATTTATTGATATAACTCTGAATAACTCTGTATTCGTCTGAAAGAAGATATCATATACACCTTAACACCTAGGATGGCTTGAGGGCGAGTAGCCTAAATCATGGGGTAATTTTAATTTTAAAATGAGCTACTACTTTAAAGACAACTGAGATCTTACAGTGTGACGAGCGATGATCATGTTCGTACAGTCTGACAAGCAACAATTGTAAAGGACAAGGCTTTTATAAATCGCACAGTGAGCACCCAGCTTTATAACAAGAGTTTTACAGACTTCGGTTATAACAGATATGGTATTGTACCCATCACAGAAAACTTCCTGCAGTTTTACATCTTAAAAAAAAAAGATTAGCCTATTATATACTGAAGGAGAATTAATTTACACAAACAATTAGAAATTAATGTCCAAAGCAATTTAATTTTAAGCCAAATGAACCACATTTATAATAGATAAGAAAGACAACCAACAAACAACTCAACATTTGTTATCATAAAATGAAACAGAGCATGAATAATATTAACGGGAGAAGGCAGCTTTTTGAAACGTCGATTCCATTTAACCAAACTGAATCACTCGAAGCGCTCGAAACTCCGCAGGATATTGACACTGACATCTGCTGGTTAAAGTCATGTAGGCGAAATACATTAAAATCAACTTTTACTGACTTAAATTATTAAAATGACTCGGTATAAGTTACAATCACACGTTTAATACATTTAATACATACCATCCTTATTCCTTACACCTGCACTGACATTTCAAATCAGTAGGATGTAACGAAGCCTCGTTAGCTAAAACCACGTGACTTAGACTCACTGAACGATTCATAAAGGCGCGAATTAACGTCCATGTTCATCACTAAATGATTTACTCAGATCAAGGTAAAAGAAAAAAGCTAAAAAAAATTTTTTATATATTAATCACGAATAAAATTAGTAGATTAACGGCAAGCAGCTCTTTAATCAATGGCACACCAAGAGTCGTTGTTAGACAGCATCTCGTCTCTGTAATCTGGCATGTTCTTCTGTGTCTTCTTAAAATAATAGTAAACATACAAGGAGCCAGTAATGAAAAAACTACTCTCACTATTGTCCCACATGTTGTATGTGTGTTTGAACAGAAGAAGTTTTTTTTAATAAAAAAAAAAAAAACTAAATCACACAAAGACAAGTCAATGTTTTTTTGAGTTTTAATACATTCTCTGTTTGTATATGTCAAAGAATAAGCACAACAATTATGAAACGAAATTACTATAAATCAGGGTGTAAACACAGAAGACATTGATTGGAGTGTGTCGCCCAATATTCAGATAAAATAATAACCACATAATTGTTTTTCATTTCTTTCATTCCAATAAGCAATTGGCCCAAAGGAAACAAACTGCAATATCCGGCTTCAAAATGAGCTACAATAACAAACAGAAGTGGATGAAAACTATTTCAATTTAAATAAATTTCAACCATAAAATGACAGCAATAAAATAATGAACAACAGTAAAATAAAGACGCAAATCAGCACACACTTGCATTTCTTACTCAGACAGGTTTCACTCACTGGAGGATGATATGCCGTAGGTATGTCTATGGACACATACTGAGAAGGATTGGGTGGATTTGTGCGGATGGATCCTCTGAGGAATTCCTCATGGCTTAAACCTTTAATGATCTTCATGAGTTCAATGCTAATGCAGTAAGTGTGATTCTGGTCAAAATTCACCAGATCTGAGTGCTGTGTCACATAAATGCTGTCAAACCTGTTCCTCCTTGAGTTAAACAAAACAATGATGCGATCTGTGTTGCTGTCATCATCTGATCGTCCAGTGTAATATACAGTGACATATTCAGGCAGTGAGTCAGTGATGTGCAGGTTGCCCACCTCATAGTATAGTCGGTCAGAGAAAGGAAGAAGTGTCTCCCTGTTATAGAATCGGTGGAAACCAAAAGCTCCATTTTTTGGGTTGCAGAGAGCAACCATACGACTGTTGAAATCAATCTGAACACATTCATGAGCAAACCACCACAGCAAGATCAGACCGTGTCTGGGAGGAGGTCGACCGAACTTGGACTCTTTCAGATCAGACAAATTATTCAGAGTCCTCATCGTGTTCCTGACAATCCTGCTGGAAAAAACAGTGCACTTGTAATGCAATAAACGTTATAATATTATGTTTTTTAATGTAAAATATACAAATACAGGGACAACTGCAAAATGTAAAACCAAGAAGCAACAGAAGTCAGTTCGACCTCATTTAAATCAGTTCATTTCATCATTAGTAAAGTCTGCAGAAGTGGAACGCCTGTTATTCATAAAGTGCATCACTGATCATGTTGATCACATGGTCATTTATTAAATATTTGGGCTAATGGTGATGAATGCCAATAAGAGTGTACTTAGCTCTGTTTAACAAATTTGAATCTATTCAGCAGATTTTCTCTCAAAAGCAGCACATCAAAGTCTGTTTTGACCAAGACCAAACAGCAGCCTCATGTGTGGTTTATGGGGACTCGACAAACTGTATTCAATCACTTTACACTAATAATATGTGGTTTACACTATAGCTTACACTAATCCTAACAATCACAGAAAGTGTGACCACAGGAAGTGCCCTCTGTAAAAAGTAATATGCCATATCTACTCAAAAAAAATTTTTGGCAACAGATTACTAGCAATATTATTAATTAAATTTAACAAATAAGAATTGAGTAAGAATTAATCAAGATTAATTCCTTAAAAGTCAACCATTTAAAATGAGTAAAATTTAAACAAAAATATCTGAATAACAGACAGACGTCAAAGATGAATTAAGAACTGTTTATTTTTTATTGCCAACATTGAAGACACCTGATGATAACAAGCAGAATCACAGAAGGAAAGAGAAACACAAGAACTACAACTGACTTCAGCCATCGCCTTAGATGAAATCAACAGAAAATACATTAAATCGCACCAGACTGACTTTATTTATGTTATTTGTCTACAGTTCTTTTTGAGAATTAACATAAGTTTAGATGTTAATGGTTTTATATTTTTTATAAAATATGTGGTCACCATTATGGTGCTCAGTGTTTCCTTTAGTTGGGCAGTTTGACTCATGCTTTTTATGTCAGTTTGTGGCTTTGGTGTTTGCTAAAGCATGTCAATTGCTGCAAAGAAAACCATAAACAAATTAATCTAAGGCGATGGCTGAAGTCAGTTGTAGTTCTTGAGTTTCTCTTTCCTTCTGTGATTCTGCTTGTTATCATCAGGTGTCTTCAATGTTGGCAATAAAAAATACTTTTTACCTGTAACTGCATGCTTTGGATTCAGTGTAGCTTGGCCTGACCCAGCCCAAAGACAAGAAGAAGCACATTGATCACATGTTTACTCCTTTGATTTTTGTCCCTTTTAGTATTGTATACTGTAGTACAGTGTACTGTATAGGCTGTATACTGTACAATGAACAAATTGTATGGCCCTGAACATTGTTAACAGTACCATTTGTGTATAGTACTGACTGCTCAATAGATTTTGACTGGTTGCAGGTTCATATCAACAAAGAAGAATTAATCACAGAGACAAAGGACAAGTTTGTGAGATACAGGAAACAGTACTGTAAAAATAGGGGTACAAGGAGGAGGAAGAACAAAAGAGCAAAGAGCAAAGCAGAGTAGTAATTTCTGATCAATTTTGCTACTATGATGTTTTCGTTCACCAAAAGACATGATTTAAAATATTAAAATGTTAAAATGTACTTCTCCCTGAGAACTATATGTTTCGAACAAAGTGTTTTCTATTTTTTGGTGTATTGTTTACTGACTGTTTGATAGTGTATATAATTTTGATCCCTTTGTCTATGATTTGAGAGCAATGTTTGATTTTGAACACAGGTAAAACTGTTTTGAGGCGAAAGTTTCATTTTGCAAGAGGAGTCAGAGGTTTTGTTGTGCTTGAAGATGAGGTTTTGTGTTTAATGTTTTCAGAAAATGGAGCAAGGTTTCAGACATTGTGTTTAGCAATTGAGCAATTGAGAAAAACTGTAACAGCCATTCAGTTTTTGTGGAGTAACAAGTGAACACGGTAGGTTTCATTTCTCTTTAAACACCCACCCACAGTACAGTAATCGTCAAATATGCTAACGATTTACTACGTCAGAGCTATTTGGTGTTGTTAAAAAAAGGATATGAAAGCAGCATTATCTGGTGTAAAGTTTAAAATAATCCTATATATTATTTAAAAAAAAAAAAAAAAAAAAGAAAAAAAGAACAGAATACTCTACCTTGTTCGCGAGGTGTGAGAGGATGTGAGTCAGTCCACGCGCTCACTTTACTATTTATGTGTCTGTTATAGTGGGCGGTGAAAAATACGTAAGAAACTCCGTACAAAAACTAACATTGGACTTTTATGGATGATTATCAAGGGTTGAACATTTATCAGAGAAACATTTAGACTAAACCTACACTAGACTCGTGAATAAAAGTTGAATAACAATGTCAGTCTTTGAAAAATATATAACTTTTACGGAAATTAAAACGTTTGCTAATGTAGCCTATTTGGTTCAGCTTTTATAGGCTAGGCTACTTGAAAATGTTCCCCCTTTTCTCACAGTACTAAAAGTGTTTTTAAAAGAAGTTTTTTGGTGTTATTGAAGGAGAGATGCTTTCTACAGCTGCAGAAGAATAGATGAATAACTGAGAAAGTGAAACTAAAGCTGACGGACAGTAGCACGGGTTTGTAAGATGAGGAAAACTCTTAGATATTATTATATTTATAAAGGCATAGTGTCATGCCATTTAACTAATATTAATTATAAATGGCTGTTTAAAATGGCCATGTAGGCTATAGCCTATGTCTATATATGTCACTGTTTTATTCTAAATATGTTTACTTTTGAAAGTCAGTTTCTGTATCAGACACTTAAAGCGATGACTAAAGGTACATTTTCAACTGTTGCTGTCCAGGAAAAAAGATGCAATTAATTAACTGAACACATATTGGCTTTAATAATGAGGAGTTTTTGTATATCAGTTGACAGTAAGCAGAGGTTAAACAGCACCTGAGTGTATTTGTGCATAAATCAGCCATTCAGGATAAAATATGAGTCTGAGGTGAATAAATAACAAACACAACATCAGTTCTTCCAGGGAGGGAGAGAGAGGTCAGCTGACTATGTAGGAAACAGAAACTGAAGCAGAGAGACAGCAGTGGGCGTGTCTAAGAAGATCATATGAGCAAACACACACTGCACTAGACACACACATGACATAGTTTGAATCATATTAGATTTCATTACTCTTTACTTTGTCATTACTTTTATTTTTTTTATTTTTTTTGTCCAGGCTTGTTGGGCATTCTCTGTAAAAATACAGCAATGGTACTTTTAGCTCAACATCAGAGGTCTTGAGTTTCACAAACGTATCTAACAATTAAAAACATACAACAATATCATTATTTTGGGTCTGGAACGGATTGGGTCCAGGGGGATCGGGTGGCATTCAGAAAATCAGTCAGTACCTGGTGTGACCACCATTTGCCTCACGCAGTGCAACACATCTCCTTCGCATAGAGTTGATCAGGTTGTTGATTGTGGCCTGTGGAATGTTGGTCCACTCCTCTTCAATGGCTGCGCGAAGTTGCTGGATATTGGCAGGACCTAGAACACGCTGTCGTATTCGCCGATCCAGAGCATCCTAAACATGCTCAATGGGTGACATGTTCGGTGAGTATGATGGCCATGCAAGAACTAGGATGTTTTCAGCTTCCAGGAATTGTGTACAGATCCTTGCAACATGGGGTCGTGCATTATCAAGCTGCAAACATGAGGTGATGGTCGTGGATGAATGGCACAACAATGGGCCTCAGGATCTCATCACGGTATCTCTGTGCATTCAAAGTGCCATCAATAAAATGCTCCTGTGTTCGTTGTCCATAACATATGCCTGCCCATACCATAACCCTACTGCCACCACGGGCCACTCAATCCACAACATTGACATCAGCAAACCACTCACCCACACGATGCCATACACACTGTCTGCCATCTGCCTTTTACAGTGATAACCGGGATTCATCGGTGAAGGGAACACCTCTCCAAAGTGCCAGACGCCATCGAATGTGAGCATTTGCCCACTCAAGTCGGTTACGACGACGAACTTCAGTCAGGTCGAAACCCCGATGAGGACGACGAGCATGCAGATGAGCTTCCCTGAGACGGTTTCTGACAGTTGTGCAGAAATTCTTTGATTATGCAAACTGATTGTTGCAGCAACTATCTAGGTGGCTGGTCTCAGATGATCTTGGAGGTGAAGATGCTGGATGTGGAGGTCCTGGGCTGGTGTGGTTACACGTGGTCTGCGGTTGTGAGGCCGGTTGGATGTACTGCCAAATTCTCTGAAACGCCTTTGGAAACGGCTTATGGCAGAGAAATGAACATTCAATTCATGGTTAACAGCTCTGGTTGACATTCCTGCAGTCAGCATGCCAATTGCACGCCCCCTCAAAACTTGCAACATCTGTGGCATTGTGCTGTGTGATAAAACTGCACATTTTAGAGTGGCCTTTTATTGTGGCCAGCCTAAGGCACACCTGTGCAATAATCATGCAGTCTAATCAGCATCTTGATATGCCACACCTGTGAGGTGGATGGATTATCTCGGCAAAGGAGAAGTGCTCACTAACACAGATTTAGACAGATTTGTGAACAATATTTGGGAGAAATAGGCCTTTTGTGTACATAGAAAAAGTCTTAGATCTTTAAATTCAGCTCATGAAAAATGGGGGCAAAAACAAAAGTGCTGCGTTTATAATTTTGTTCTGTGTAGATCTTTGGCAAAGACTGCCTCATTTTTGTAACTTGACAACAAATTTTCTGATGTCACTGAACTAATGAAAGGATGATATTACTTTTATTATATATTATTTATAAAATTGATCACCACTGGATAGGAGTTTACCTCATGCCTCATGATCTTAAATATTTGTCTTCATCATTGCAATAAGTCATTAAAAGAATACAGTGATAAACATGAAGTGCTCAACATCATATCTTAAATTTACATACATTTATATTTAAATATATTTATCATATAGATTATATGTACATTTATTCATTTAGCAGATCACTTTTATCCAAATAAGACATTTGTCTAAAAAAGACTAGATGCAATACACTGTTTCAAAATTAAAAGCAAAAAAACAAACATGCAGCTGTGGATAAAAACTATATTTTCAATTATAAAAGCAAGATGAAAACAGCAAAAGTGAATAATATACAGATCAGTAGTATTTTGCAGAGTTTTGCACAGACAGCTGTAGTGGATGAATGTGAGCTTTGACTCTGATTGAGTTTACTCTCCACTGACTGAGCAGCAGATGGAAACTGTGAGCGTCTGCATTGCATTTGATAATGCATCTGATAAGACTTGTTCGAAGTTTTCTTGAGGAATTCTTCCCGGCTTAACTCTTTAATCTCCTTAATGAGATCAGAGCTAATGCAGTAGGTGTGATTCTGGTCAAAGTTTGTCTGATCTGAGTGCTTTGTCACATAAATCCTGTCAAATTGTTGAGTGAACCATTGATATATAAATAAAACAATGATGCGATCTGTGTTGCTGTCATCATCTGGTCGTCCTGTGTCATCCTCAGTGACATATTCAGGCAGCAAGTCAGTGATGTGCAGGTTGCCCACCTCATAATATGGGATATTAGAGTAAGGAAGAAGTTTATCAGCATTATAGAATCGGCGGAAACCAAAAGCTCCTTTTTTGGGGTTGCAGAGAGCAACCATACGACCATTGGAGTCAATATGAACACATTCATCAGCAAACCACCACAGCAAGTTCAGACCGTGTCTGGGAGAAGGCTGACCAAACCTGGACTCTCTCAGATCAGACAAATTACACAGGGTCCTCATCGTGTTCCTGACAATCCTGCTGGAAAAAAGAACAGGACTGGTTTTCCTTCAACAATAGTGCACTTATTTATTTATTTATTTAACAGCTAGTGGAGAAACATGAGGACACAGTAGGTTTCATTTCTCTTTAAACACACACCCACAGTACAGCCCATCTGGACTAGGGGAGACCAGGGATGGTTGTAACACTTTTTGCTTCAGCACCTAACTCGCTTAATTTTTTAGCTTGTGTGTGTGTGTGTGTGTGTGTGTGTGTGTGTGTGTGTGTGTGTGTGTGTTTAAATTTGTCAACTAGAACAAACTTACTTAACAGCAATAATAACACTAGGCTACTACAATGTACCTAATTAAATAACATCTTTGTACATCTTTACGTCTAACAAAAAACAAACAAACACATGTCTGTGTGCATGTGCGTGTGTGTCTATGTGTGTATATTCTTAATCAGAGTCACAGTTCTGACAGATGAATGATACTGGTAACCCGGGAGTGCAGGCTTGATGGGCCCAGAAACTGCATAGGGTGCATTTCACCCAAACCTTCTTTGGCTTTGAGTTGTTAAATTGCTCCATGCAAACCACTTTATTTAAAACACTGGCAGAGACACCTCTGTCAGTCTTTCTTTTCCATGTCCTAGTTATTCTTTAAAAACATTAAAATCAAGAAAATTCTTCATTATATTCTTAGTAAGCACCCATGTCAGCCAATGTTTAGTTAGCTGTATTAGCATAGTGGTTTGAAATTAGCAGGGGGGAAATGCATCACATATTGCCTAAGAAACTACTATTTAATCTAATATAAGTCATAACATTTTTATCTGCAATAGTACAGATACTAAACAAAATTAGTCTTGGTCAAAATCTTTACTTTTTGACCTCAAAATCAGTTTTTTTCTCTATATATTCTGCATGTGCCTGTTTCCAGCCTTGACAATCACCATGCTGGATCGGGGAAGAAGTAGGAAAATACTGCAGTGATCACATGACTCATATCTTATCCCTAATAGGTGGAATTGGTGGAATTGATGGTGCTACAACTCTCCCTATTACAACCATCCTGGTCTCCCCTAGGCTACATTGCAAAGTGAGAGAGAATTTCAAAGTATGCTAACGGTTTACTACTAGTAATTTCCTAGTTCTAAAATCTGAAAAAACAGAGATTCTAATTATTGGACAAAAAACGCCCACACGTAATAACCTAGAATACTGTCTAACACTTGATGGCTGCTCTGTTAAGTCTTCGTCGTCGGTTAGGAACCTGGGTGTGCTCTTTGATACCAATCTTTCATTTTAAAGTCACATGTCTAGTATCTGTAAAACTGCATTTTTCCATCTTAAAAAATATATCTAAATTACACCATATGCCCTCATTGACAAATGCGGAACAATTAGTTCATGCGTTCATGACCTCAAGGCTAGATTATTGTAATGCTACTATGGGTGGTTGCCCTGCACGCTTAATAAACAAACTACAGCTGGTCCAAAACGCAGCAGCTCGAGTTCTTACCAGAACCAGGAAGTATGACCATATTAGCCCGGTTCTGTCAACACTGCATTGGCTGCCTATTAAAAATCGCATAAATTTTAAAATATTGCTGATTACTTACAAAGCACTAAATGGTTTATCTCCGCAGTACTTGAGCGAGCTCTTAACGCATTATAGTCCTTCACGTCTATTGCGATTTCAAAATTTCGGCCAGTTAATAATACCTAGAATATCAAAATCGATTGCTGGCGGTAGATCCTTTTCCTATTTAGCACCCTATGGAGGATCCCTTTACCACTCTACAGATAAAGCGTTTCGCGTAGGCTACCTACCCCGAAGTGACAAAATAAAATAAAATTCTGTATCAAAATTTATAAGGAAAGACCAGTACTTTGTTAAGGCTTGGTTTGTAGGGAATTACAAACCTGCGCACATTCAAACGCACATAGGCCTAACTATAGAAATAAATTCTTAATGCGCATGTGAACTCCATCAGCGTTTATCACAGGTTCGCGTTTAAAATCTGTGTAGAGAGAATGATGTCGTGTTAGCGGCCCCTAATTTAATAACAAATGATCGTTGCGACGGAAGTGAATCAATCAAAACTAACTTTAGCTGGAAAATAACTATTTGCTATAAAGCCAAAACAATCTCTGTTACCTTAAATTATACGTTTATCTCTGTAAAGCTGCTTTGAAACAATTTACATTGTTAAAAGCGCTATAAAAATAATGAAGATGACTTGACTTGACTACTTCAGAGCGTAAACTAATTGGTGTAGTTTAAAAAACGGATATGAAAGCAGCATTAAAGTTTAAAATGATCCTTGTTACAGAGTGTGCATGTAGAACTGTTCTGTGTGTGATTTTCTTTATTTTAGCTTGTAGGTGGAGTAAAAGTGGATTGACATCATCGGGGTTTCTGTTATTTAAACTGCGACAGTGTTGATGGCGGTCTCTCTCTCCTCTTTGTTTGTTGGGTGTCTCTCGTCTCATGGCGAGATCGCTCACCGCCTCTGCTACGTACTGGAGCGATCCAGTATTTGATTATATTTTGACTTCAGTTTTGTTTTTTGTCTTTTTCAGTAACAGGTTGTGGATTTACTTTTCTCAGTTCACGTTTTGTTATTTAGTTAGATCAGCGAGGTAAGCAATTGCATGCAAGAGCTACCTGTTTTATTCTTTCAGTGAGCTAGGTAAGATCTCTCCTGGTGATTAGGTGTAGTCAGGGGTTTCAGTTTCTTTAGCTGCCCTACCTGTGTACTTTTATTATTTTCGTTAATCTTTTATGTTGTTGATTTATCTTATGTGTAATTGTTGTTCGTTTGACTTTCCTATTGTAGCCCCTATCCACCAACCATTTGCACTAGGCCAGAGTTTTTTTGATAAGGACCTGAGTTCTTTTATTTCTAAATGATCTTTTAACCCTGTCTTCTAATATACACTGAAAAAAGTGAAACATCAGTGCAATTCATTCAAAATATATATTTACATAGGTCCAATGGAAAATTGTGATTTTCAGTTTATACCTTCTGTTTTCACTTTGCCTCAAAGTAAGTGTTACGCCCTCTATCACTGAAAATAATTATACTTTGGATTAACATAAAACAATTGATGTAATTTTGTTACAGCTAATTTTTTTAGATTTTCTCAAATTGTATTTATGATTTAGTTAAAACCATAAATTTTGATTTAATATCAAACCAAATTTTTTATTTTTTCCAACTCAACGTTTTACCTTAACCCAAAGTACACAGCAAAAACTCCAGTGTTAAATTAACACTCAAGAGTGTTAAAGTTAATTATATAATTAAGTGATTAATTGAGTGATGATTGACGATTATTGAAGACACCTGATGTTAACAAGCAGAATCACTGAAGGAGAAAATCACAAATTGTAAGTTACCATTATGGTGATGGGTGTTTGCTTTAGTCGGGCTCTTGACCCTTATATGCTTACTTTAAATTTTGTTTGGCTGCTGTATCTGAGTTATAACTGACAGATGAACAAAGAAAAAAAGTGATCTGATGGTGTTGGTTATATTATGACAATCATCATTTGAACTTGATCACTGAACTCATTAAGACCCTTATTTCTGACGTAGATTTATGTTGTTGATCACAGAATAACTGTGATTCTGCAAAAATATCCAGAATTTTAGATATAATACAAAGGATTTCTTAAAAGTTGTTTTGAATTTTTTTTAAAAAAAAGTCTTTCTTTTAGGCACACACAAATGTCAAGATTCAGTCTATGCATCTCGACAATGGTGACGAGCAGAATATTCAATTAGGAAAGTAAATTACATAGACAATTCAGATCATAATTTATTCATACCACAATGCATGATGGGAGCCATTAATGAGTTGTGATTGGTGGCAGCCACTGCAAAATGCTTTATTATTGTCACCATTGTTGAGATTCACAGGCTGATTATTGATGTCTGTGTTTCTAAATAAATTTATTTAAAAGTCTTTTGATCAGAACAATGTTTATTAAATATTTTGGATTATATGAAAAATACTGAAAGTCATATGCTGTAGAATCACAACAAGTTAAACCAAACTATCTCAATAAGTTTCGTTTTTTTGGATCGCAACATGATTATGTCAAAACATAACCAAAACCATCAGATCACATTGTCTCTTTGTTCATCTGACTGTTATAAATCAATAACAGCAGACAAGCAAAATTTAAAGTAAACATATAAGGGTCAAGAGCCCAACCAAAGCAAACACCCATCACCATAATGGTAACTTACAATTTGTGATTTTCTCCTTCAGTGATTCTGCTTGTTAACATCAGGTGTCTTCAATAATAGTCAATCATCACTCAATTAATCACTTAATTATCTCATTAACGTTTAACACTCTTGAGTTGAGTGGAGTTGAGTTGAGTTGGAAAAATCCAAATTTTGGTTTGACATTAAATCAAAATTCATGGTTTTAACTAAATCATAAATACAATTTGAGAAAATCTAAAAAAAATTAGCTGTAACAAATTACATCAATTTTTTTTAAGTTAATCCAAAGTATCATTTTTTTTCAGTGTAGATAAACCTCCAGGTAATCACTTTATGCAAGCAGTCTATTTACTTATAGCACATGAGTTGTTTATAAATTACTTTTAAACTGCAAAAACACACACACTCACAAATAAACATATATTGTATTAAATGTCAATTAAATTGAAACTTTGTATTTAAATGAAATGAAATAGATCAAGTATTTGAATTTGACAATGTAAATGAAAACAAAACCAAATAAAATATGCCAAAACAACCCTCTGTGATTGCCTTACTTGTAACTAAACACTTTTTTACAGTATCACGGCAGGATTGTCAATATTAAGTCACTGTCTGAATGTATTTAACTCACTAAAGTTAACCATATGCATAAACCCTTTCTCATTTCTGTTTAACTTTAAAGTTATACTATCTAATTAACTTATAACTCTGTATAAATTTTATAAGCTCTAATAACCCTTTTAAGCTTTTAACACATCCAAAAATACACTCCAAATGGAAAAGAAAAGACCGGTCACAATATCATTAGTGCACTCGAATGTTTACATACATCCCAATTACACGTACACACACACATCTAACGTTATACACACATCCCACCCCGTTGCAGGCCTGTTACGGAGCTTGAGTGCGTAGTGGCCGAGAAAACGAAATGGCCCCTTCGCTCCAGAGAGCAAACAAAAAACAATTGTTTAGATGGTTACCTCAATCTGGTTGCTAGTGTGTGTTGAAACACGTCCGCATTCATAACATTGAAATGGTCTTGTGTCCCATGTGTTGCAATGTCTCCGTGTGCAACAGATGCAGAGGTTGTTTGAGCGTCGGATTCTCATAAAATTACTGGACGATGCTCACCGACATTTTCATCAGCGTTCAACTCTGAGCCAAACATGCAGAGACTGCAAACTTACATGAAACAGTAAGTAATAACGAGCCACCTCCTTAGTGAAGAAATACGAGCAGTACTTCTGTAGGAAAGATTCTCGTTCTAAACACTCAAAGAAATCGCGTCTTTTCTCCCCATAACTTTATCTCGTCTCCCCTCTGTTTTCTCTCCAACTTTTTCTCGAACTTTCTCTGAACAAAAAACTCTCCCAAAGGAAAATCTAAATGGCTCACAAACTTGTCAGTCTCTTATTTGGCCAGTGCACATCAACTCATGTTTTTCACATGTAGGCTACACCCCAACCAAACTCTAATATAGGAAAGAAAAGAAAAAAACAAAAAACAATACATATTGAACATAAACATGTTTCAAAATAAAATAAATAAATAAATAAAGCATTTTATCATAATTTCACCCTCAGTAAATATAGACAATGAAATCAGGGTTACACTATTAAAACTGTATGACGTGATTGGACGTCAGAAAAGCAATCATTTTTGATATGTTCGGTCCTTACATTTTGTCTGTTTTAAACGAGCTAAAGTTGGTTAAAGGGGTGGTTGAATGTGATTTCACTTTTTTAACTTTAGCTAGCAGGCTATGTAATGTTGCTGTTTGAGCATAAACAACATCTGCAAAGTTACAACGCTCAAAGTTAAATACAAAGGGAGATATTTGCTTTTAAAAAAATCAATTTCTAAGGACTACAACAAACGGTCCGTAGGGACTACACGACATTCCTCCAGGGTTAGTGACATCACAAACCCCAACATTTACATAAACCCCTCCTCTGGGAACACAATACATAAAGGGGGCGAGGCCATTTTATGTTGCTTTGGAGAAGAGTTGTTGTGGTAGTAGAGTGTCGTTTACGCCATGCGTCGAAACGCTGTTATTTTCAACCAGATTGCAGGCCCACTTTGTTCAGTCTTATTAAGGACGGTTACAATTTATTTTTAACTCGGTCCCTCATAATTACAAATGTCGCTCTCTGTGCTGCACATTTTCCGGAGGAAAGCTTCCTCAATCTACGCGAGTTCAATGCAGGATTCGCACAACGGCTTGTCCTGAAAGATCGAGCAGTTCAGAGAAGCTGTTGTTTACGAGCCACAACCTGTAAGTATGATTTTTTCGTTGATGTGTTTTTCTGTAATAGTTCGTATTGTTAATTGTACGTTGTAGCAAGGAAGTAAATGAAGGTCAACGCTGTTTGGCTCCACAAACCAATTGTTAAATGCTAATTCATACTTATCCGACAAACACATACAAACTTCTGTTTAATATCACCAGCGCAGCGAACTTGGAATGTTTGTGGTTGTTGTCGTTTATGTTATCAGTGTAATTGATTATAGCTTTTATGTATTGTTTATGCTAAACATGGTTTTGTGTTTGATTTGGCTACTGTTGTAAAGCCAATGTTTAGTGTTCGTATTGGGTTAATAGTTCTGACGACAGATATTTAGCTACAATCGTTCTAAAAATACAAAAGTGACAGTGCCATATACGGCCAGTGCCGTAACAGTGCTTCATAGAATCCGGAAATCATCCAACCGTTTTTACAAGGAGGGACAGAGCAGTGTAGAATAATGGTTAAATATGTGAAAAATAATGCGAAGTTTTAAAAATGAACACTCTAAAAAATGCTGGGTTGTTTTAACCCAATTTTAGGTCAAATATGGACTAACCCAACATTGGGTTAAAAATGCAATTTAAAAATGGACAAACCTAAATTTTTAAATCGCATTTTTAACCCAATGTTTGGGTTAGTCCATATTTGACCCAAAATTGGGTTAAAACAACCCAGCATTTTTTAGAGTGAAGCATGAACACATGTTACAGTGCACCCCACAAACACAATCAAGCCTTCGAAAAAAGGTGTTTTACCACCGCTTTAAGGGCCGTAACAATCCTATACATTATTAACAATTAAAAACAATTAAAAAATAACAATAACAAGCCATAAAAACAGCCAAACTTCAGTTGAATCATCTTATTTCCTCATTGGTGAAACATGTTATTCATAACATTATACAGATCTGGTACGTGTATACCCTTTGCATGTTTATTTACTCAATATTTGGGATAATTTGGGACAGTTTTCAGCTGTCAATCAGAGTGTAGTACACACACATGATTACATTCATGTACACGTTTAAAATAATTCAGCAGATTTTCTCTCAAAATCAGCAGAATACATATTGGTCACACAGAAATACAAGCAGAAAGATCTCTGTAGCGATAGAAAGACTGATCCTCAAGACTCTTACAGTGAGTTGAATGAGGTTTCCAGAGGAAATCCAGATTGGCTGTGCAATTCCAGCTAATTTGATTCTAATTCATGAATTATTTTAATTAATAAATAAATAATCTCTACCTGTGACAATTCAGTGCTCTCACCGTGTCTCTCTGGTAATTTGAAAAAGATTGTTTTATCCAGCAGTTTCTTGCATTTATCAGCTTCCACAGTGTCTTGTGTGAGGTCAAAGACGCTCCTAACCTGTTTTGTTACAAAGTAATAATAATCAGCTATATGAACGCTTTAAATGAATCCACCCTGCCCTGCAGAAGTGATGGGAGTGTAACACTGCCTTTTGAGGGTGGAGCAAAGATCTGCAAACAGAAACGGATGTTGCTCCAGGACAGATAATTGCATGATATTTTGCAAGTTACTCTAACAAGAGTTGTATAGCCTTCAGTTGTAACAGACATGGTGTTGTAGGCTACCCATCACAGAAAACCTTCTACATTTTTAATAAAACATTGTTTATGTTCTTTAACCCATTTTAATTATGAGTTGGCTACCAGGAATTCCTTATAAACCATGTTTACGTTGTAATGCATTGTAATACTCATGTCATGAAACACATTTGTGTTTACACCTAAACCTACCCATCACACAAACCTTTCTGCATTTTTACAATTAAAAAAAAAAACCGTTTTGCCTATTATGTACTAAAAGAAAACATTAATTTACACAAACAATAGGAAACAACAGTTCAATGTACAATGCAATTTTATTTTAAACCAGGAACCACATATATAATAGAAAAGAAGCACAACCAACAAACAACTTAACATTTGTTATCATGAAATGAAACAGAACACGAATGTTGTAATGTCATCCAAGAACAACACCTTTGGTTTTGTTTTAATGTAGCTTTATTGAACTAAGCTCTGCATGTCAAATCACTCTCATCTCGTTCTCCTTTTCTAACTTCCCGCAACTCCTCCCACTCCGGTACCTTCACGTGATAACCCACACATACTACATCCCTTACCTTGTTAATTTTTACGTTTATAACTTTATAACAACCTATTTACTAAATTAAGCAAATACAATACTTTTTCTTCCTTTTTTTCTTCTTTCTTCAAATTCAACACAGAAGGTACTATGTAACTGAAACAACAACTACTTCAAGTGACCATATCCTTGAACTTAGCTGTTTTTTTTTCACAACAGGACCATGGAGTTAACTAGTTAACTAAGGTTCGGGAGCGGGGCCACGCCTAGTCACCTGACTACTCAAAACCTTCTTATATCGAGCCGCCCCTTACAGTGCTGTTTGGCTCGTTCTCCATACCTGTCAACATTTGGGTACCAAAATACGGGAGACCTGGGGGGGGGGTTTCAGTTCAACCACATGTGGTTTCATGTCATCTATACATTACACACCCCATCGCCAAATCATAGAAAAATTCAGTTAAGACAGTTGTATTCATCTTAACAATACACAACAAATCAATATACAGAAAAACAGATTTCTAAAAGGTATAGGCCACAAATCTGTGAGTACAGTTTGCAAAACTGAACAGGTGATGTTGTGTAATATTCAGTTACTGTAAGAAACTGTTCCAGCGGGTGGAGTTTACTGGTACTGAATATTACACATCACCTGTGTATACATTAACTGGAACAGATTTTCACTGGAACTGAATATTACATCCAAATATTATGTAATCAATCAGCATATTGTTGTGGAACTTCACCTATTGCAACAGTATTTCACAATTTTTCACAGGAACTGAATATTACAAACAACTAACTTGCGAAAGAACGATTTACAATTCAACGACTGCGAAAGCGTGCACGGATTATGAATTTGTTCACTGTTACCGTTGTACGTAGTTTTTTTTCTGTACAGTTCTATTTTGTTAATAAATTTTGCATTCTATTTTGGCTTTCTCGTGTGTCCCTATTTTTGTTGTGTCCCTTTTGAGCCACAGGGCGAAACGGGTACGGACTGAAAAACCAAAGCAACTGTACGGTTTACAGATCTGAGCACAGCTGAGACTTTTTCTCTGGTACTTTTGGCGTAGGATATTTATTTCCGTCAAGGTCATGTCAAATGTATTCCCAGGAATGAGTGATGCGCTTTCCGCCTTTAAAGTTTTATAAAATAAGTAAGATATGGCTTGAATGGTTTAAAAGCATTAGCAAGAATAAAAGCGCATCATATTGTAAGGCTGGTGCCAGTTCGTCTGGCCGACCCCTCGATGAAACAAAAGGCCCTCCTGAGAATTAACACTTATCTCCTGCATATGTAACAGGGATTTCTGAACTATCTCCTGAATATGTAAGAGGGATTTCTGTGACGCAGCACACAGTGCAGTTCACACTTCACACACAATCCTCCCTTCAATCCCCCCTCCTCCTCACCTGAAATACACTGAAAACCTATGCAATGTAAACTATGTACAAGAAGTATCTATGCATGTCTGATATCATTTAAAGTGTCTCAGTGCGCCTGGTAAAATGGTCTCATTCTCCTACCATAATGAAAAGTTAAAAGAAGTTATAAAATATGAGAAAAGTGATCCTCTAAAGGTGTTTTCCCTCCCCCAGGTCCTCCATTCCTCCATACCTCCTGTATGTAAAACAAGAACCTATTCAAATACAAATTCTGATCTCCTAGTGTGAATCCCTGAATAGGGAGCCAAAATCTAATTATAATGACAGACCCCACCATTTGGTAAGAATATTGAATTATCTGGGTATATAAGGAAAAGGGACAGAAAGTTCGGGGAGTCTGTAGGTTGACTGCCCACACAAACCGCTGTGTGGAATTTTTGTTGCCAGGTAATAATTTCTACAAATTCCTCGATTCCTGAATTGTTGTTATGTTATGATTAACTGATGATTTTATTCTTGCGAATTGGATTTTGAATTATTGCTTCATTACCTGGTCAATAAATTGTAAACGTTTGATTTTATTCTGACTGACTCTGAGATTGTTTTTACTCTTATAGATTATAGGATTCGTATATTTCCACAAGTTTGCACCAGACATTAGTGACGACTAATACTGGATATCAGATTCAAGTGTACTTGAATGAGGGGGGTGAGTTATTTCCGTCCAGAATCAGCAAATGCTGTTTGATCAACCTGGATTCGGGTGCGTCCCATAACCTCTGTTCTAATTTAATGTTCTTTTAGATAAGTGTACGTGGATATACCACGAGCTTGACTAAACCAAAGCCGTTTTAAGAAAAGTAAGTTGATCGGCTAACGTCTTTTAATGGTGGTCTTGACCTCTACTAATTGAAACGATTGAATTAAGTTCCTGAGGTGGCATTCAAGGGGGCTATTTAAGTGTCTGTTATTTTGTACGTGTGAATACAGCAAATCTCAGATATTTAGCCAATTACCTCTGTTTTGATAAGTCAGACTGGCGAGATTGTGTCGTGCATCCTTAGGAGAAGGACTGCTAAGCGATATAGCTTCCTAATCTAGACGGGTAAACTATAATCAGATTTAAAAGAATAATCAAACATTCGCTCACGTTTAATGATGCACAGATATCATTAAAACAGATGACTCAGATGAAATAACGAGAAAATACATATGAAAATTGTGTTCCATTTAATCTTGTTGTGTTGCGTAAAAGGAAAGACAACGCGCAGAGAAACCTTCCCCGTATTATTGGAGACCCCCAATTGGACCAATATAGACGGGCTTACAATATAATGTAACACCATGCAGCCAAAGGATGACAGAAAAAAACGGATGCTGTGTTAATTGCGTTAAATATTCACTTTCCACTGAGTCTTTTCCCATTTCTACCAGTAACGCTTATTCAACTTCCCGCGTCTACAACCTGCGCAGATATCGACGGGCCGACGGCACAGCTGGGTTGTAGGTTGCCAGGTTGAGCTCTCACAAATGGGTTGAAATTTGTATGATGTGTTGGTTGCGCGAGTAGGATGGGTTTCATACAAGATCTGGCAACTGGACAACCTTGGAACGGGTTGATTATTCATATAACGACGTTTGGGCCATAAAAATTACTGGAGTTTCACGGGAGAAATAACAAAACGGGAGGGGGGCGGGAGATGGGTGTGAAATACGGGAGACTCCCGGGGAGAACGGGAGTGTTGACAGGTATGTCGTTCCCTCGAACCCTCCCTCTCTCATCCATTCTACCATCCATATCATCCCCTCTTCTCTTCAGGGGGGGGGGGGGGGCATAATTACTTGGCCTACATTTAACTGAGATGATGCCCCCTCCTGGCCGCCAACACCAGACGCCCAGATCAACCTGACTACCATCCCTTTTCCCCTTCCACTTCATCCTTTCCCTATTCATCCCCAACTCTCTTCATCCCCAACTCTCTTCAATAACAGATCAACCTCACTACCACCCCATTTCCTCTTCCACTGACATATTTTCTCTATTTATCCCCAGCTCTCTTCAATAAATAATTTCCGTCATTCATGGTTGTGGCGTGGTCCTTGCTAGTAAACTAGTCATTAATGGCTTCTCCACAGGAACAGTCTCTGGCAACTTCTCTTCCTTTATAGATGTCTTTCTGCTCTTGCTCACTTTGCACTTGTTCACTTTGCAGATGTGAGCTTATCCTCTCCTTTCAAGCTCAGGAACAGGCGAATCCACAGACAACGACGCATGTCTCATGTGTTTAACATTTCTTTTGATCAAAGATCCATCTTCGGTATTCACAAGTTCATATGAGCTGTCTGACGTTTTGCTCAGAAGGACATACTTAGCACTTTTGAACTTTGAGTCCAACTTTCCTTGCTCCATATTTGCTACATAGACTACATCTCCCACTTTGAAGGAATGATCCTTTGCTCTGTTTGTTTTATCTGCATAGTCTTTCATTTTCTCCTTATACATCTGATGATGTCTTTTGACTTCCTCTGTGGTCTGTTCTTGTAACAGTTCCAGGCTTGGTAACTTTGTTCGAATATCTCTTGAAAACATAATAAATATCGATGTTTCTCCCGAAGCACGATGAGGAGTGGCACGATAAGTCATCAGAATTTTTCATTTTATGATCTGCTTCTTTTTTTCTACATGTCCTTGCAAAGTGTCAGATTTTCTTACAATACAAGCATTTAGCTGTGTTTGCTCCACATTCATTGGAATGGTGCGTGGCCAACCTGCATCTGCAGATCTTTGTCTGCACGCGATTCCTCTCTGTACACTCTCGGTCCTTTTGCATGCCTTCACTGCGTGCGATTATTCTGCTTAGTGAAGTGTACTTGACAGTTTTTCAAATTGCTTGACCGCTTCGACAGCATCTTTGACTCTGCTTGTGCTGCCTCAAAGATTTGTGCCATCTTTAACACCTTTTCCAAAGTTAATCCTTCTTCTTGCAACAATTTGTCATGCTTCTTGCAACGATTTCACATGTCCATCATTAATTAATGTTTTACTCAGTTCAAGGTAAAAGGAAGATGAACAATATTTATATAATAATCACGATTCACGAATATTCAAATGAGTAGATCAATGGCAAGCAGTTCTTTAATGAATGGCACACCAAGAGTCATTAGATGGCGTCTCGTAATAACTGTAATCTGGCATGTTGTCCCACAGCTTTGGGTCTAGGTCAAATGGAACAGCTGACTAATGCAGAGTTGAGGAAAGCTCAAGAGGAGGGCCCCGTAAATTGGAGTAGCGAAGCGAGAAGTGGAGTCAGGAAAAATACTTGATGCAACTAAAGTTCTGATGCTACCTACCATTGATCTGTTACAACGGCAGTGACCCAAGTTAAAGGCCCCCTGATATCAAAATGTAATTTTTTTAGCTTTTAGTATGAATATGTTAGCCTTAAGGTTATGAATAAGCTTGTGTGTTCCAAAACAATTACTAAATTCACATTTAGGAGATATAAGCATTCAAAACTTACAGTCTCTCACTTCTGATAAAATGGATCACAGATTTTTATGACATCACTGCGGACTTCAGCTTCTCATCAGATCTTCTGTCCAATCAAATGCTCTCTAGAATCTAAAGCGTCCCGCCCCCTATGCTATAAATATCACCTGGCCAAATCGACCGTTGACACGTCACGGAGCAATATGGGTTGGAGATGTGTGTTCAGTTGCTCAAACGCTCGAGTTATATTCCGTTTTCCAACTGGTTAAGAACGTTGGTTAAGAATGAAATGGCGAATCATCTGTATCATCAGCGTATCATCAGTTCTCGGATTCGTTTCCATGGTGCTGTCAAGTACGACTTCCAGTCAAAAAGTAGCTCTTCTTTTTAGGAAAGTATCGATTCATTTTGGAAAAAAAGTATTGATTCATTTTTGAAAAAGTAGCGATTCTTTTTGGGAAAAGTATTGTTTGATTTTGGGAAAAGTAGCGATTCATTTCAGGTATGTATCAATTAATTTTGGGAAAGTATCAATTCACTTTTAAAAGAGTAGCGATTCACTTTGGCAAAAGTAGCAATTATTTTTGGGGAAAGTAACGATTTATTTTAGGAGAAGTATCGATTCATTTTAGCTAAAGTAGCGATTCATTTTTGGGAAAGTATCGATTCATTTTGGGAGAAGAAGCGATTCAATTTAGAAAAAGTAGCAATTCATTTTGGAAAAGTAGAGATTCTTTTTGAAAAAGTAGCCATTCTTTTTGGAAAAAGGATTGATTCATTTTAGGAAAAGTAGCGATTCTTTTTTAAAAAAAATAGCGAAGATCATTTTTGAAAAGTAGCAATTCTTTTTGAAAAAGTAGCCATTCTTTTTGGAAAAAGTATCGATTCATGTAAGGAAAAGTAGCGATTCTTTAAAAAAAAGTAGCGACTCATTTTTGAAAAAGTAGTGATTCATTTTTGAAAAGTAGTGATTCTTTTTGGAAAAAGTTTCGATTCTTTTTAAAAAAGTAGCAATTCGTTTTGGAAAAGTAGCGATTCATTTTGGGAAAAGTAGCGATTTTTTACAGAAGGAGCGATTCTTTTTGAAAAAGTAGCAATATTTTTGGAAATAGCAATTCTTTTTGGGAAAAGTAGCGATTCATTTTGAAAAAGTATCAATTATTTTTGGAAAAAGTAGCGATTCATTTTGAAAAAGTAGCGATTGTTTTTGAAAAAGTAGCCATTCTTTTTGGAAAAATGATTGATTAATTTTAGGAAAAGTAGCAATTCTTTTCAGGGATGTATCGATTCATTTTGGGAAAATATCAATTCACTTTTAAAAGAGTAGCAATTCACTTTGGCAAAAGTAGCGATTATTTTTAGCTTAAAGGAATACTCCACCGTGTTTTCATATTAAACTATGTTTTTCCCTTAACTAAGACGAATTGATACATACCTCTCTCGTCTCAGTGCGTGCACTTAATCGCTCAGGCGCGCGGTGACACTTTGAAAGCCCAGTTCATTCAATTTGGGCCAAGCAGAGAAACAACCAAACACCTCCACGTTTTCCCTATTTAAATACAGTTACTCGCGTAGTGTAACTCGACCTAGGACGGTGACACAAAACAAAACGTTGCGCTTTTCTAAGCGTGTAAAATGGATAACTATATTGTATGGCGGAATACCATTGCAAGTGCTTGTAAGCACTTCGTCTTGGCGGAGTAATATCTTCACTCGTGAAAAATCCTCTCACCGGCCCCCGCTCCCTCTAGTGAAGATATTACTCCGCCAAGACGAAGTGCTTACAAGTGTCACCGCGCGCCTGAGCGATTAAGTGCACGCACTGAGACGAGAGAGGTATGTATCAACTCGTCTTAGTTAAGGGAAAAACATAGTTTAATATGAAAACACGGTGGAGTATTCCTTTAAGTTTTTGGATCATCAGATTCATCAGATCTTCTGTCCAATCAAATACTCTCTAGAATCTAAAGCGTCTAAAGAAAAAGTAGCGATTCGTTTTGGAAAAGTAGCGATTCATTTTGGGGAAAGTATCGATTCATTTTAGGAGAAAAATCGATTCTTTTAGAAAAAGTATCGATTCATTTTGGAAAAGTAGAGATTCTTTTTGAAAAAGTAGAGACTCATTTTTGGAAAAGTAGAGTTTCTTTTTGAAAAAGTAGCGACTCATTTTTGAAAAAGTAGTGATCCATTTTTGAAAAGTAGCGATTCTTTTTGAAAAAGTAGCCATTCTTTTTGGAAAAATTATCGATTAATTTTAGGAAAAGTAGCGATTATTTAAAAAAAAGTAGTGACTCATTTTTGAAAAAGTAGCGATTCATTTTGGAAAAGTAGCGATTCATTTTGGGAAAAGTCCCCCTTACTTTTTAGGGAAGTAGCAATTCTTCTTGGAAAAATTATCAATTCATTTTGAAAAAGTAGCGATTCTTTTTGGTATTTGGTAACAAAGGTATTGTTTCATTTTTGGAAAAGTAGCGCTTCTTTTAGGAAAGTATTGGTTCATTTGGAAAAAGTAGCGATTCATTTTAAGGAACATATCGATTCTTTTTGGAAAAAGTAGCGATTCAAAAAAACTAAATCACTCAAACACAAGTCAGTGGTTTTTGGAGTTTTAATACATTCTTTGTTTGTATATGTCAAAGAATAAGCACAACAATTATGAAACGAAATTACTATAAATCGTAAACACCGAAGACATTGATTGGAGTGTGTCGGCCCAATATTCAAATTAATATCAATATTAATACTGATTCTTGGTCCTTCTAAATCTTGGATATTTATTTACATCAGTGCAATGAACCATTAAAAAGAATGCAGTGATAAACATGCAATGTTCAACATTGTATTTTATTCTATATAATAATAATAAAAAAAAATTATTAAAGTAAACGTTAATAAACGTTCATTCCATTGCTTATTCATTCCAATAAGCAATTGTCCCAAAGGAAACAAACTGTAATATCCAGCTTCAAAAAATGAGCAAGAATAACAAACAGAAGTGGATGAAAACTATTTAGGGCCAAATTTAAACCATAAAATGACAGCAGCAATAATGAGCAACAGTAAAATCAAGACGCAAATCAGCACACACCAGCATTTCTTACTCAGACAGGTTTCACTCTGCACTGGCGGAGGTGTGTGTGGCTGAGGTGTGTGTGGCTGAGGTGTGTGTGACAGTCTTGCTGGGACATGAGGATGATATGCCCTAGGTATGTCTATGGACACATACTGAGAAGGATTGGGTGGATTTGTGCGGATGGGTTCTCTGAGGAATTCCTCACGGCTTAAACCTTGAATGTCCTTCATGAGTTCAATGCTAATGCAGTAAGTGTGATTCTGGTCAAAATTCACCAGATCTGAGTGCTGTGTCACATAAATGCTGTCAAATCGGTTCCACCTTGAGTTAAATAAAACTATGATGCGATCTGTGTTGCTGTCATCTGAATATCCTGTGTAATCCTCAGTGACATATTCAGGCAGTGAGTCAGTGATGTGCAGGTTGCCCACATCATAGTATGGTAGGTTAGTGGAAGGAAGAAGTGTCTCCCTGTTATGGAATCGGTGGAAACCAAAAGCTCCATTTTTTGGGTTGCAGAGAGCAACCATACGACTGTTGAAATCAATCTGAACACATTCATGAGCAAACCACCACAGCAAGATCAGACCGTGTCTGGGAGGAGGTCGACCGAACTTGGACTCTCTCAGATCAGACAAATTATTCAGAGTCCTCATCGTGTTCCTGCAGTCCTGCTGGAAAAAACAGTGCACTTGTAATGCAATAAACGTTATAATATTATGTTTTTTAATGTAAAATATACAAATACAGGGACAACTTCAAAATGTAAAACCAGGAAGCAACAGAAGTCAGTTCAACCTCATTTAAATCAGTTCATTTCTGTCATTGACAAAGTTCTGTAAATCTCCTGCTGTTGATCATTAATCACATGTTGATCACATGATCATTTATTAAATGTTTGGGGTAATGGTGATGAATGCTACCAATAAGAGTGTTTCTGTTTAACAAATTTGAATCTATTCAGCAGATTTTCTCTCAAAAGCAGCACATCAAAGTCTGTTTTGACCAAGACCAAACAGCAGCCTCACACACATGTGGTTTATGGGGACTCTAGGAATAATGGTAGGCGTCTATACTGTACAAACTGTATATTATATCGCCTTACACTAAATCAAGCATAGCGTCAGTTCTGGAAGGTAAGGTTAGTCAAGCTTGCATCAGCTGACTCTCAGCTGATCCATGTCTACACGACGCCTATCTGTATTCATATATAAGCTCCTTCAGTATTATCAGCAGCTATCGAGTTTCTCAGGAATTACCCTCCTCCCTCCCCAGCTCCTCCTCTCGTCAGTCAGGATTTGGCGTTCTGATTCCCCCTGAATCAGGATAAATTCTCAAATCATGTTGTTCTTTAAATCTTGAATTAATGATATCTGCAATACATTCATGTTGGTTCTGTTCTGTTTCCCCTAAGGGGGGTTATCGCTGCTCTTATCCGTGCTTGCCCAGAACAGAACCATACCGCCAATCCTAACTGTACGCTAATTGACAATCGTATTTGACGATTGAGGTCCTGACAGAACCCTACCAATCTGAATTTACCAAAAAAACACACACAAAAACACACACACACACACACACACACACACACACACACACACACACACACACACACACACACACACACACACACACAGTTTAGTATGTTTTTTAAGCCACAGGAAGTGTCTTCATAAACCACCTTACATTGTAATACCTATGTCATAATACACATTTGTGTTCCTCATAAACCACATATGCCAGGACAAGGGGAACTGGCTAAAACACATTTACAGACACTGATTACTTACAAAGAACTGAGAAAAACTGATCCTTCAAAATGATTGCAGTGAGACGAAGGGTTAATCTGTAGTGCACTGATCTACCATTTCTGTTAAAGTAAACAGTTCAAAATCAATAACACACACACACACACACACACACACACACACACACACACACACACACACACACACACACACACACACACAAACAAACACACACAAACATACAAATATATATATATATATATATATACACTGTATATAAAGTATATCTTAAAAACTGATACACCTTACCCTGAAGTGATACACCTTACTAGACCTTTGACACTGACTGCTTCATTTATATGGCATGGCAACAGCACATATTTGCATGATGTCACTGAACTAGTAACCCAGTAACAGGAAGTACTCTAGAGGTTGTACGTGTGTTGCTGTTTTGATGAACAGAAACTTAAGATTGCAAACTTTCTGCAATCACAATGCAGAGGGCGAAACTTATGCAGAAACACATTAGGGACTGTATATGAGGAGATTTACATCAAAGCTACTTTATATTAAACTAATGCCTCACTCATATTCAGATTTCATCTATCTACATCATTGTAATAAATCATTAAGAGAATTAAGTGCTAAACATGCTACGCTCAACACCATAGAATGATGAGCATGTTTATACTTATATTTAAACATATTATATTAATTTAGCCTCCAAATAAGCTGTTCAGATGGAGACAAGCTGCAATACAGATGGCTGTGTTTAAAATCACACCTCGTTCACTATTCCCTACATTACTTCACTAATATAGTCCACTTGAAGGAGTGAATGAAAACGAGTGAGTGAATTCGGACACTGAGAGCACTGAAAGGGTTGCTGCTTTTGCATAGTTTGTGCTTGCTGTTTAATAATTAATTGAAACATATACAGCTCCAGTAGTAATATGAAAACATCAGTCATGGAAACTATATAAACCTTAATTAAACAATTTAGTAATCCATTAAAAAGCAATTTACACTTGTAGCCTTTATGATATTACGCTGTAACCACATTGGACCAGTGGTTTGGGAAATGGATGGATGGATGATTCGGCTGCGGGCACCATTTGAAGGGTTGCCAAAAGCTCCATTTGCAGGGTTTCAGAAAGCAATTATATGTCCATTGGAGTCAATTTGAACACATTCATGAGCAAACCAAGATCAGACCGTGTGTTTGGATGACCAAACCTGGACTCTCTCAGATCAGACAAATTATACAGGGTCCTCATCATATTAATTCTGCTGGAAAATAAAATGTAAAGAACACAACTGGGTTTACTCTAACAATGGCACACTTGTAATGCAAAGAAGGATATTTTTAATATCACACCGAAAAAATGCAAAAATGCAAAAAACAAAAAGCAGGTGAACTTCAGTTAAATCAGCTCATTTCCTCATTGGGGAACTCTGCAGAATTATTCAATATTTGGGATAATTTGATGGGGTTTTCAGATCAGCTCACAACTAACATTGCCTTTTAAAATCCATTCAGCAGACTTTCTTTCAAAATCAACACAATAAAGTTTGTTGGGTCCTAGACTATGACCGAAACACATCTGCAGACATTATTAATAAAGTATAAATATAAATATAAGAAGAAAGATCACTGCATCAGTACAAAGTCTGAACCTCTATGAATCTTGTAGTGAAATGAAGTTAATCTGAGGTAGAGTAAAATTTTAAATAAAAAACAAAGTAGTCCAGATCGGATGTGCTATTACAGCTAACATAATTTATATTTTTAAATAAATAAAAAGGTCTCTCAATAGGGACTCTCACCGTGTCTCTGATAATTCTGCATTTGAAAAAGATTGTTGTATCCAGCCTTGCATGTAGCAGCTTCCACAGAGTCTAAAGATGCTATATAGATGCTCCTAACCGGTTTTGTAACTGGAAAGCAATAATAATCAGCTATATGAGCGCATTAAATGAATCCACCCTGCCCGGCAGAAGTGATGGGAGTGTAATATTGCCTTTTGAGGGTGGAGCAAAGATCTGCAAACAGAAACTGATGCTGCTCCATGCCAGATATTTGCATGAGCAGAAGAACTGATAGGCTAATGTGAGTTAAGTGGAATTAGTTTGGTTTAATATTATTAGCATTTTAATCTTTTGTTTTTGTTGCTTCCCTTTTAACACTAAAATCATATTGTTTGTTTCATCAGAAATACTCAAAGCGTGGAAATTCTGTCAACAAGCCCCAATTTCCCTCACATTCTGTTTTCAAGGGCATCTGAATTATTACACAGCTATCAAAAGAGATGCTTTTACCAGAAACAAAAACATTCGAAGTAGGAGTTTCCAAAGTCATTTTATTTCAAACCAAGCCAGAGAAATCACATATGTAATACAAATGAAAGGAAATGAATTAGAATTTGTGTTAACAAGAGACATACATGACAGAAGAGAAGTGAGTCTTTCTGAAACTTCGATTCAACTTAACCAATTGCTTCGCAAATTGAATATTCGAGCTCTCGAAACTCCGCACGCCGACGACATCTGCTGCTTTAAGTCATGTAAATGCATTCTAATCAGCTTTTATAAACTTAAATTATAAAAATGACTCGAGATTCTCTTACAATCACACGTTTAAAACATTTAATAATACCACCCCATCCTTACACCACTGGTACTGACATTTCAAAACAGTAGGATGTAAGTAACGAAACATCGTTTTTCTGAAGTCACGTGACTTGGGCAGGTGCGTGTGATCCGATTCACTTACTCGATTCACTCACTCGAAAGATTCATAAAGGCGCGATTTCCCGCACATCACCAATGAGTATTTTTTTCAGGTAAAGGTAAAAGATTATATAAAAAATGTATGTGTATATAATAATCCCGAATAAAATGAGAGTAGCTATAGTTTAATGACTCTTTAGCCTATTTAAAGAATGGTACACCAGGAGTCGTCGTTGTTAGGCTGCCTGTTATAATCCCTCTGATTCTGTAGTGTAAGAGTGTTGGAGAGCTCGGAGAGATACTGATCTCGACTCTTGTTCTTGATGATCTGGAGGAGGCCCTGACTCACACGGAAGGTTTTGCTGCTGCTGAATCGTTTCGGGTCGCTGTGTTCAGTCACATACACCCTGTTGAATATGCCATCGGTGTCCAGACGCACAATAACCCGGTCCTTGTTACTGTCAGGAATAGGATTATTGCGGCTGTAATTTGCCCTGACATAATCTGGGAGCTCGTCTGCTCCTGAATATTTCAGGTTGCCCACCTCATAGTATGGGAGATTCTGAATGGGCACAATGGGATCCTCTTCATCAATTCTGTTGTGGTACTTGTGGAAGCCAAAATCTCCATCTTCAGGTCTATAGTCGGAGACAATATCATTCCAATAGCTGAAGTCTATGTAGTCATGAGCAAACCAGTACAGCAGATTCAGGCCATGTCTCGGTGGGCACGGCTGACCGAAGCCTGACTGTTCCAGATGGGACAGTTCATTCAGTGTACCTTTCACCATGATGGAGGACTGTGTGAGAGAAAGAGCAATGATGAAATATTCAAAGATTTAAACTAATAGAAAAACATAGGCCTAAAAAAAAAAAAAAAAAATCAGGTTTGAAAGGGATGGTTCACCCAAATAATGAAAATTATGTCATCATTTACTCACCCTCGAATTTTTACAAACCTGTATGAGTTTATTTTTTGATGGACCCCATTGTATTTTTTTTGCTCTCCATAGGCCTACTATGGAAGTCAATGGGGCCCATGAACTTTTGGGTGAACTATCCCTTTAAGACAAATAGACTTGGAATTATTTTCCCTTCAAGTTAAAATCTATATATTTTTTGAAGGGAAAGTGCATTTTAGATGCTGTAATTGATAATTTTTTATTTTCCACCACTTTTAATTTAACTATTTTGACCAGTGTTGGGTGTAATGGGTTACTAAGAAATTCATTACTGTACTTGAATGACTTTTCCCTTGACAAAGTAAGGGATTACTCTTTAACTTTTCTATAATTTAATTGCAGTTACTTGTGATGTAATTGCATTGAATACTCTATAGACTATAGAACAATTCTATAAAGTGGCTTTACATCAAAATTTAACATCTAATGTTAAAACGTATGTTTTTAATGTAACCTTCTCCCTTGAAATACTTTGGATAGTTCAATAATAATTTGTGCAATTTTACATTGTTTATTTGCAAGAATTAAAAGAGCAGTTTCATGTACATTGAGATTAGTAACAAGTAATGCAATACTACAGTAATCTAATTGCACTACTGTAATTAATTACTTTTTTTTTTTAAGAGTAACACACTTATAACAAGTGAATTCTACAAGAATAAAATATAAAAAGCAAATATTCCATGTAGACTCTAAATGTATAATACTTAGTGTTTTCTTTACAATTCAATACAATATATAATAAAATTATACAAAATAACCAAATTCAATTTATCTTTTCGGCAGTGCAAACATCAGATTTCCAGTACAGTACAACATATATTTCCATTTTTTCTTTAAATCGCATCATTAAAATTGAGACATTGTTGAAAATATTTTAGTATTTTTTTTTATGAAAGGACAGTGAAAACATGATGTCAGCTACTGCACCTATACCATGTTAACTAGAGCAGAAAATGTGAAAAGTCAATGTATAAAGGTTATTTTCTGTAGTTGCAGAGTTGTTTCTCCCTGAAACCAAGTGGAAGAGAAGCACATGGGGTTTAAGCATCACAAGCATTTAAAATATGGACAACACAAATATCTGAACTTGTACCTTGTATATGGTGAAGACTGATCCTCTTCTTGCAGTGATCTGCAGTGAGTTCAGGGGAGCCGCAGTGCTTTTTAAAATGATCCCTTCAAGACACGCCCCCCTTTGGAAAGTTCAGAGCTGGGAAATAGAAACTTAAACTGTGTACTAGTTTTTGCATAACTGAACAATGCAAAAGTATGTACTAAGATAGTGATAATGATATAATGTAATTTGACCCCATTGCATTGTATGTTTAATGCAACGAGTGGGATCTTGGAAATATATATATTTTTAATGTACATTTGCACTAATATACATATATTTACAGACAATAAGATTACACTATTGAAAACATATCTCATGTAAGTGTTATGACTGTTAACTAAAACAAAATATTAAAACACATTTACGTTAATTGATGAATGCATCTGAAATTTAACATATAGCCTAAAAAAAAAAAAGTAAATAAAAAAGCAGTTAATTGCCAAGGCAACATTTCTACAGTATTTTTTCTAAAATTAATTAAAAACAAATATGTAAAAGAAAAAATAAAACTGACAAAAACTTAAGCTAAAATAAAAATGGAAAAGCTAATATGTGATGTGTGTTTGCAGCTTGTTCCTAAAAAGATGATACAAATTAAGTTAAAATCTAATTCAAAATATATTAATAAACACTTAATAGTACTTTATAATAACTTGTGTGCATTGAGTTAAATGTTGTCAGCAGTAATTATTAGAAACTAAAACATTTACACAAAGAAATCTGTCAAATTTAACAGTGTAAATATGCAGTCCATTCAAGCATTTTACCATGACACATTACTTAGACAGTGTTGGGAAGTGTATTTTACTCATTTACTGCTCTGATATGATTTACATGAACAGATTAATATGAGGAATTTCAGAGTAAAAAAAAACTAAAAAAAGGCATTGAACACTTTGACCAAGAATTTTCAAAGACTTTTCCAGACAGTCGCAATTAATTCAAATGAATTTTATAGAGAATATGGCGGGTTTCCATTTGAATGTCTAGGCAGTTTTCCATTGTTATGGTACTAATCCTTATAATTAAATGATTTATATATTATACTTCTTAGTGTACACATTTCTCAAGACAAAAAACAAACAAACTAATGAATATCTAGCAATATTTAGCCAATAAGTACTTTGGAGGAGAAGAAAAAAAAAAAAAAAAAAAAAATCCAGGCCTGCAAATCTCATGAGAAGCCTCTGCTTCAGCTGCATATCTTGAGGAGGAAAACATGTGTTTTCCAGTAAAAAAGGGTGGCGCTCCTCCAGAGCAGAAGTCAGGAAACCGAAACTTATGTCCAACAACTGCATTCCTAATCGCTAAGAAAAATATGCAACGTGTGATGCTTCATAATGACAGGCGTGACAGACTGTTGTGTGTTTGACCGTTTCCTTTTCAAACCAGCTTTTATTATCATCATCATCATCTGCACCATGACGACAGTCAAGAGCAATTCTGTGCCGTAACACAATGATCAGAGGCCAAGAGAGGGACAACACGGACAGGACAAAGAAGAATGAAAACTTCAGGAATGACAGTCAAAGAAAAGAAATCAAATGACGACAGTTGTACAAATAAAAAGAGACTGCAAACAAAGAAAATAGAATCTGTAATTATTACAAAAAGCAGTAAAACTTGCGGTGAAACTGCCGGTTTAACGGAATCGGACGATGACGGGATAGATGTACATATATATATATAAAATTTCCATTAGTCTGGATCCATTCAAGGACAATGAGCAAACGAATTGTCTTCAGTGTGGGAGGAAACTGATGCATCGTCACTTCCCATGTCAAACAGACAAAAAAAAAAAAAAACCCGATAAAAAGTCAAAATAATTGTGTTGAACCCTCAAACTACATCAAAATTACCATCATAATTATAGCTCTAGCTGTCAGTATCAGCATTAGAAGAATTGGTATTATTAGTATGAATATTTTGCTTCATTATGTGATATATATACACAAATATCTGCAATGTTTTTGCATTGCTGTACTCTTGCTGTTTTCCCCCACGCATGTGTTTAAGTACACTTGAAAATAAAAAAGTTTCTTTTTTGTTTCACTGGATTATACAACAAACCCCAAATACGTTACTCATGATCACACACACACACACACACACAGTAGTTTGAGAGTTCTCCCTTGACCTCACATGCCCATTTGAAAACACTCTCACACACATTCACACGCCTCAGTTTGTGGACACCGCTTTTTCTTCACCACGGACCCATAATGCATCTGTGAGCAGGCTGAAAGGGAACATCAACAAACATGTTCCTCCTTTGGAGTCGCGTGCACGACATCACCGCGACCGGTCGGCTTCAGCAGTGCAACGTGTTCTCTGGCTACACTGATGCTTTTCTTTTACATGACTCTCTTGTACAATCCCTCGTGAGGATCAACAGATGTGCTCTTCTGCAGGTTATAAACAATTCGTTTGTCAGTTTAAGTCATTTTAGCGGGTGTTAGTAAGAATATCAGAATGAAGATGACAGTCCTCTCCGCTTCTAATGAGGACAACTCAAGTGTGATTGATTTCAAAGGAATAGTTCATGTAAAAATGATGAAAACTGCTATTATCTACTCGCACTCGGGTTGTTCAAAAACCCACGTTTTGCGGACTTTTTCTGTAAAACAGTTCGTAGGCTGTCAAAAAGACCAAAATGACGACTCAAACGCACCATAAAAGTGATGCATATGTCTTATATTTCATTATTTCAAGTAATACGATAGCTTATTGTGAGGAAGAGACTGAAATTTACACTGCTATTCAATGATAATCTTCCCATGAGCCAAAGCTTGTTTAAAAAAATCGATTTGACGGTCACTGCCTCCAAACGCCAGTCGAAGTTCCTCGCATCGTATAGGTTCAGAAGACTTGGAATGCATAGCTTCACAAATCGCATTCATGACACTTTTTATCATGTGTTTTTTTGGTGCTAAAACGAGGCTGCGAGTAAGCAATGGCAGATCTTTCATTTTTACGCAAACTATTTCTTTAAAATCCACAAACCAAGGCGAGCTCTTAAACTACGTCTCTCACACAAATAATGAGCACTACAGCGCTTCTCTAAACTCACTCACACATTCGCTAATTCACACACACACACACACACGAGCAAACAGGCCTCCATATCCCCGGGATGTTTAAGAAGGGTGACGTCCACAGCCTGAGGAAGACGTGTGGAGCGGGACAGGGATTCAGAAGGGTGTGTTTTCCTAATGCTAGCGTTTACTGACCCATGAACCCTATGGATTAATAATCCCGTGACCACGAGGAATCGAGAGCGACACACAGTGGATGGTGTTGGGAGAGCGTTCCCGAACAATTTGGGTGTCCCTTATTGTCCACTGAGTAGAGCACGGCTGGCGAAAGAGAGAACTTGTGTCTTGATGTACTACAATACGGAAAGAGAAGGGGGCAGCTGACTGAGCTTTCGTTGGTTTGTTTTTCTGGGCGAGGGGAAAGTGAGGGTGTTGTGGAGCATGTGCGTGATTGGGATCAGAAGATATCCGGGCAGGAGTCCCAGTTGCCCTGCTCCTTGGCCTCCCAATATCCCCCTGTGTAGATGTGCGTGGGCTCTCCTGTCGCGGGGTCGACGCGTCGCTCGAACCACATCGCCTTGTAGTTGTCCTGATGACCGCCTGATCGAACACGGACATACAAAAGCAAACAAACAGTCACTTACTTAAAGAAGAGTAGGTACATTAGTGTGCAAGTTACTCAACAGTCTTTTCTACAGAACAGACGACTATTAGAAGCTATTTCAAATGTAGCTAGGAGCTTACAAGACAAACGTTGACTAAACTATCAAATCTAAATGTACACGATCACCTACAATCTCTGATTCAACATCTCGCACTCTACGTTTACACAACAGGCTGAGAAACAGGATCTAAGAAAAGCACATGGTCAATAGAAGAGGAAAAAATAAAGCGAAGAGGGAAACAAATAGTGGTAGAGTTTAGAGGTGGGCGGTATGACCAACAATGTATGTCATGGTCCATACAGCACAATTTTATATTATAGAAGTTGTAGGATATATAACAACGGGTTTTTTTATGGACATTGCACAAAAAAAATGTTATAATATATATATATATATATATATATATATATATATATATATATATACACACATATTACACAATCATGTAATGCTCATTTATGCACAATCCCTCAACATACTTTACCAATTAAGCGTACTTCATTATAGAGAAAAACATATACATGTACACACACACACACACATATATATATATATATATATATATTAGTACATTTTATCTGTATATTTCTTATTACTTAAATACATTTTAATGTCTTTTTTTAATGTTTCTTTTTAGATTTTTCCTCTGATTAATAAATAATAAAAAAATCTAAATAATCGTTAGTTGCAGCCGTAATATATACATATATCTTTTTATTAACTTTTTATATGTTAAATATAATAGTTGTCTATATGTAATATATTTTTATATATTTTTAAAAAATGTAAAGATTACAATAATTATAAAATATAATATACATACAAATAAATTAAATTCTGTTATATATGCATAAATTAACAATTATACGAATATCACTATATAATAATTACATAAGAATATAACATTAATGTTTAACTAAAATAACATTTTTTAAATAGTTTTACATTTTCTTTGGATATTTATTATTAATTATTCATATTCATATTTTTTTAAAGACCACAGAGGTGTGCATATATTGGAAACAAAATGTGCCAAAATTAAACGGTTCAACTCCAGTTTTCTGCTCGATCACACGGCCCAGCTCTATGAGAGGTGAGATATGGAGGGGCTGGAAGGGTTTTGGGTGGATGTTACTTGCTTTTGACCGGAGCTCCATAAGGACCCTCCACTAGAGCGAGAAAGAGCAGAGAGTGAGACAGTGCTCACAGATGGTCAAACTGACCACACGAGATAACATGGCTGGGTGTGTAATGTGTGCTGCTTTATGAGATAATACAGTTTATCAGTGTATAAACCTTGTGTTTGTAATAATTAAAAGGATAATTTGACTATGTTAACACAAACTGTGGTTCTTGTGTTGTTAGCAACAACAAAAGAAGGAATATTGAGAATACTGAGATGAACTAAATCATGAATGTTTTTTGTGCCAATTTTTTCCCTCCTGATTTCCGCTTAAGTAATGTATGATCTGACCCCTTTAAACATGCAGCTCTAACAAATTGCAAATACTTGCTTGAGTATGCCGGCGGATGCGAGCCGTGCAGTGTTTCAGCTGAAGTTGAAGATGGAGGGATGCAGGCAAAGAGAAGAGGGGTGAGAGACATGTTAGCATGCACTGGAGATGTGAACTGAAGAAATGAAAGATTAATGGGGAATGAACTTCAACACTGACTGTAGTCTCGGTCTATACTGCTGCAATTTATGCACTCACGCTGCCCTCTAGTGGAAGTTAAATGTCTGCATCATTCAAATGACCTATTAAGCTATTTTACAAAGTCTTGATTTTGTTTTTGGGCTCTAGTAGAATAAGTTTTCATGCTTGAATATTTAAAACACATTATTTTTCACATATTCTCCATTGTTGCAGCTCCTCTCTTCCCAGTCTGTCAGTAACGATCTGTTTAGTTCCTGTCTCTATGAAGCCCCTCCATCTGAAAAACACACTGTGCTCTGATTGGTCGGCTGAACCAGTGTGTTGTGATTGGTCAAGCGCTTCGAGCGTGTTTGGGAAATGTCCCGCCCCTTACCATAACCACGAGTTTAACACACTACTAACTCACTCAACCAGGCCTCGCCCCATTTTTTTGCGCATGTCTTGAGTGGGAATTATTTAAATGAGGAATATTGTGACGTGTTTGTTCCCGAAAGGAAACGTAAGACCACATAGGAGGCGTTTCAGGGAGTTCAGAAACAGTGACAGTGATAAAGAGAATAACTGTCAGAGTGACTGTGTAACTTTGCTGATCTTTTTCATGCTTAACCAGCAACATCACACACTAAAGAACATTGAAATTGTAAAAAAGCATAATAGGCCCCCTTTAAATATGCATGATGCAAGGAAAGAAATTCAAACAAAACTAAGCAATCGAACTAAGTGTGAAAACAGTCTAAATGACACTACGCAGCTATGGTTTGTGTTGATTCTGCTACTTGCTTGATAGCGAAAGATCGGAGGAAGTTTCATCCATGTCAGCTGATGGAGGGATAGACAGATGGCAAATGAAGATGATTGGATGATAAAGGTGAGAAACAGATTGATTAGGGAGAGGGATGGGATGGTACTTGCTTTTGTAATTCGTCTCAGAGGGCTCACTGGCAATCTCGACTTCTTCAGCTGATCAGAGTTGAGAGACGAGCAGCCGAAAATTAAAAAAGGGGATGCAAATTAAGACAAAAACAAAAAAAGAAAGAATACAATGAGTGAATGGCATTATGGAGGCGGGGAAAGTGCTCCTATTAAAGGAATAGTTCACTCAAAATAAAAATCCTGTCATCATTTACTCACCCTCGTGTCGCTTCATACCTCAGTATGACCTTTTCTTTTATACGTAAGAGTACATTTTTAAAGAAAAAAAGTATTAAAAAACTAGTTTACTTGTTTGTTATTTTTCGTTAACAAAAACTTTTACAAAAAATTTGTTAATTCTAATAAAATAATGCAAACTGAAAATGTAAAAAAATAACTTATTTCAGTTGGTTGCCAGGCAAGATTTCCATATTTCACTTAGTATAATTACTAAATTACAAATAATTTACTAAAATAACCAATTTACTAAATATAACTACATAAAAATAACTAAAATGATCAAATAAACCTCAAATAAAAAACTTAAACTAAACTTAAAAATAAAAAAGAAATTAAAAAAAGTATTGAACTGGAAAATAAAGATAAAAAAATAAATTCAAAATATAAATACATGCAATAATAGTATATTGTTGATACTAAAATAACACTGTTTGAAGCTCAACAGCACAAGTCCCTTTCATCGATTATATGGAAAATCTCCACGGAAGAAAGAAAAAGTCATACGTATTTGGAACAAGATGACAAAATATTCATCTGTAGGTGAACTACCACTTTAATAATATGCAAATAAGCACTATTACAGTGTGTGTTTGTGTGAGATGGGAGAAAATCCAGAAGACGACAATTAAAAAGAGAAAAGATACAGGGAAAACGAAGTAGAACAGGAGTACTTGCTTTTTAGTGGCGAGTCAGATATTGAGTCCTCAATGAGAGCTTGAGGGAGAGACAGAGACAGTCACACGGGAGTGAACGAGAGACGCCGAGAAGGCGGAGGAAACGAGGAGAGACGTGTAGAATGATAAATAAAAGGATACTTTACCCCCGTCTGCTGGCTCCTTACCCTCTTCTGAAGGGCTGGCGGAGCGGTTGGCCTCTCGCTCTCTCTCTCGGCGGACGGTGCGCTGCTTCTCCTCCAGTCGTTGTTTCTCAGCGTTGGCCTCCTCCCAGCGGCCCTGCTCCATCAGACGCTGGTCCGGACGCCTCCTGCTGTCCGTGGGGGCAACACCCTCCTCTGGCTCGTTCAACGTCAACGCCAGTGTTGAGAAGTAGTACATGTTTTCAGCTCCATCCCTGCATTCACAGTGGAGAGAGAGAGAGAGGGGAGGTAAAAAATGAAGGAGGAAAATGAGAAATTCCAGCTGAATTCAAACTTGAGCATCACAACTCGATGTGTCAAAGAACATGCACTAAATACGAAGCCAAGGCTGCAGCTACTCACGAATATTAATTAGGCAATGGCGGTGTTACTTTGTAGTCCGGCCATGTATTCTTATTAATATTCATTACAGGAATAATAGGTGCTCAAACCTCAAGTTAAGCTCAACTGTCAGGGATAATGTTTATTACCCAAAAAAACTTGTGTGAAAAAATAAAAAAATAAAAAAAATAAAAATTAAGGTTAGTGTGAGACACAATGAAAGTTAATGGGGCCAATTTTTTATGGATTTTAAGGCAGAAAGGTGAAGCTTATACTTTTATAAAAGCATTTACATGGATGTAATCAAAATCTGTTTTTCCTTTAAATTTGACTTATAATAGTAATTCATAAGTATTTGTATTTTTTATTTGAAATTTTACTGTTGCAATTCTACTGTACTGTAAAATTGGAAAGCAGTATTTAATAATAATAATAATTATTATTTTACTGAAGAACATTAAAATTACACAACAAGAGTCTTAATTTTTAAGTTTCTCTGTTTTTGACAACAGATTTATAAACAACACTCATTAGAAATGTGTCCCGTGTTGAGTTTTCAAATGCACATAAGTGATCCAAGTTCACAGCGCTTGCAGAGAAGAGTTTGAGTGGAACAGAATTTCAGACGCTTGCGCAGTTCTGTCGGAATGTGTTTTAAATGTATTTGAAAATAGCTTTTTTTCCCCCTCAGAATTACCGAATTCATATGGGACATACAGACATCAATATAAATAGATAAACATCACATCCCTGATCAATGTTCAGTTAAATTGTGTATATTATAATTTTTAGGGTTTTTGGTTTAATGTCATTACGTTGTCGACAGCAAAGCTGTAGAACTGGACATAACTTCACAGTTTAAACATTTTTTTTTTACATCTTGTGGCTATACTTTTAAAACATAAGTTTAATGTTATGAATCGGCACGATTCAGTTTCATGTTTAGTGCCTCACAGTAACCCAGATTTTTGTTTTTTGTTTAAGGAAAAGTAGGGGCAAATGCTGTTCAATGAGCTCAACAGGGTGTTGTTTTAATTGCACGTGTTTGGGAATGTCTTACGGCAGCGGAGTCTTCTTCCACAGCTCTTTGGCTTTGAGCGTCTGATAGACGGTTTTCTGTCGTCCTTCGGCGCCGTTCTCCCCGCCTCTGCTGCTCTGCATCACACGAGAATATTCCATCTTCTCGTCCCACGTCCCGGACAGAACATAGTGCGCTTTCCCCTCTTTATCTGTTACAACCCCCGTGACCTACAGAGAGAGGCATTGCACGAGGAGGAAGTGAAAGCAGACATAAATTAGAGAAGGAGTGTTAAAAAAAACAAAAAAACATGAAAATGTTACAGAGGGTGACAAAACTGACACGTCTGCATTCTGGGAGGACGAAGTCAGTGGAACAGATGCTGACTCACCTTTCTGGCCACGTCTCTGGAGAAGTAGCTGTACGGGGCGAATTTGAGATGACAGCGGTCGCCTGTTCTGTGGTTCACGATGTCTATTTCTCCTGACTGAATCGAGAGAAAGACACAACTGAGCTTATGTATAAAATTAAATGCCACACTATAGATATTGCAATTTAAGGGCAACATTTGTATAATACAAATTTAACTGCACAAAAAAACAGGGTGGCCAGCGGCTGAAAATGATGATTTACGTACATAATTTAAAATGACAGATTACAACATCATTATCCACTGACAAGACCATCAGTTGATTTTGTAACAGACATACAAATCAGCCCGGCGGTCTGATAATGCATAAATAAGTAGACTGTGTTCTCAACCTGATCTATCCAGAGTTTCCCGACGATGATATTGTGCACTGTGGTTGTGACTTTCTTCCAGCTGTAGTGATTGTTACTCTTCTCAAAGATACAATGAATAGAACCTGGAGAAACATACAAGCAATACAAAAATGAGTTGAATGAACTCTTGCTTGAAAATAAGACATTCAAATATCCATTTTTTCATATGCACAAAGTATCATCGACTCATAAACCTCAGTATAGTAACTTAGTATTGTGTTAGAGTATTACACTAAGCACTTATACACTATGTGCTTATGCACTTTGTACCCAACCGTGTAGTGTATGAATTTTATAAGATTATTTTGTCATTCATAATTGGAGTGTTTCAGTCAGGAGCAGTGAGTGATTTTCTCTTAATCTTTTGTTGTTTGATTAACATTGATGACACCGACAGCAGCAGGTTCATTAGACCGCTGTCACTTTAAGAGAGAATGCACTGATACACACGTGCTTTCTTTCTCAACTGTTTATATTCACTTAAGACAAATGACTGTCTACAAGGATATTCGCAATGATGGGCATTTTAACATATAAGTTTGTGTATTTGTTATAACTCAGACACTGTATATACTGTAATGAGTTCTCTTTCGCTGCTTTTAGCACTTCAATGGATACAAATCACTTGTTTTTAAACAGCAATGCTTAAAAACGCATACAGATGATAAGCTTTCGTGACGGCGCAGCACAGCAACGTCACGTGAGCGTAACCGCGATAGAGACGATCGTCCAAAATCTCTACCGGCTGACAAATTTCTACCGGTTAATCTTTCCTACAGGTCTATCGCACACCCCTATGTGAACACACTACTCGCACTATTTATACTACAAAACATCATAGAATAGTGCATAAGTACGTGAACTGGGAAGCACCTTAAGTTTTTTTGCATTACACTTTCTGTTTTATAATGTTTGTTGAGAGAAAAACTCTTCGCTGTTAAATTAAAGCTGCACATGCCACTTTAAAACATGGTGATAAGGTCCAAAATAGCACAAATAGTTACCCAGGGGCATAATGGAGAGATATTTGCCCCTGAACTTGCTGGCCAGGGCAATCTCCTGTCTCAGGGTCCAGCCTCGCTCGGAGATTGCGTGATGAGCCGCAGCAGGAGGGTGATGGCTTACCTGAAGTGAAAGACAGGAAGAAGAACAGATTAGGTTTCAAACCCGCTCCATTTCAATAAGCTGTTCCTCTATCTCAGGATAATCAAAGGCTGATGTCCCCTCACCTGCTCACAGAGGGATCTGTATCCGCTCTCCTGGGCACGGTCCAGCTCAAACGTCTCTCCCAGCAGAGGGTTGAATGGTTTGCCCGTGCGGTGAACCGTAGTGGAGTATGAAGAAACAGTGAAAGCTGCCACGTAGCACATCTGCTCCAGAGAGTTATGGCACTTGGCCGCCCGGTCCAGCAGTTCGTAGTACTCGAGATCCTCTGAGAGACGCTGCAGCATGGACAGGGGCTCGTTGAAGTTCACCTGAGAAAAGAAGGATGCGTTGAAAGCACTGCCATAAATCTGGGCTGTTCGGGATTCTCATAAAGACAGCGATGAGCGTACAGGCATAGGGATTTTGGAGAGTTCTTTTCCGATACAGTTCTTCATGATGCTCCACAGATTGAGAGAGTAATTCGGTTTATCTGGGATACGGGTCCGTCTCTTCCTCATAGGCACCACCTCCTGGGACTGCGGAGACTCGGGATTGGATGCCACAGACTGCTCGTCTAGCTGTGAGAGATGGAAAAAACGGTTCAAACATGAACTTCAGATGTCAAAGGCTACTTTTTCTCTACCTATTTTTGTGCAAATTTTAGCATATTGCATTAAAAAAAAAAAAAACTGGATGGAAACACCAAGATGCGCATAAATTCTAAAAATGTGCATAAAAAACACTGCATGCACTCAATTGAGGTGCATTTTTTTTATATCCGATAAGACGTCGTGCGTAGACTACGATGGAAACACATTTACCGAATAAATCCATTAATGTGGAGCAAAAAACTCACGCGACTTTGCCTCAACAGAGGATGTGATTGGTCCACTGGTTAGTCCAGTTATCCAATGTCATTGCACAGCATCTCAAATGTTGCCAAATTCTGTCATCATCAAAATGATTTAGTATAATTACCTGCCAGAACTGTCTCACATGATTGCGTTCCTAAACATCAGGCATCCGCCTCCGAACGCTAGATAACGTCTGCGCGCTCTGAGGTGCTAGTCATTTATGACATACGAAAAAGGAGCCACAATATCTTCCCTAATTGCAGCAACCTCCGTTTTTATTACAGATATTTTCCCCCAATTTCCCAGGAAGTGAAGATTTTTTTTCTGTTGAACACATGGGACGGAAATGGTGCTTTATTCGCAAATGTTTTATGCGTTTTTGCAATTTTGCGCATAAGTTAACATATCAACTTTGGATGGAATTTTTTTTAAATATATATATCTAGACTGCACATGAAATTGAATTTGGTTCACATACATAAACACCATTTATAAACATAACGGCCTTACCGATGCCGTCCCGTCATCCATTCCCATCTCGCTACTGATTCCGCTGACATTGCTGCCAGATCTCCTGAGAGAAATGGAAAGAGGGTATGAGAGAGCCAGAGTGTGTGAGAGAGAGGAGGAAGGGGAAGGGAAGGCATAGGACACACACTTAGGTCAAGTAACACTTATATGAGATGCGAGTTAAGGGACAGATAGGGATGAGAGTAAACGACTGGAGCGAGGGAGTAAATAAAGACCTGTGATATTTGGGGTCTGCTGGAACGGTGATAAACTCTTGAACGTCCTCGCACGCGTCGAAGAATTCGTTCTCATCGTCCTCGTCACTGGCGTCGCCCTTTACTGGAGCTGAGCCTACAGGACGGAAAATGCAGGAAGTATAATATATTTAGGAAATCTCTTTGTCATATCGGCTGTAGCTATGAGTGTTAAGAGTTTTCAGGATTTCATCTTTCTGGGTGATATATAAAATATTCAACACTGCAAGCATCGCAAAGGTTACATTGAAAATTTTTATTTGCTAATATGCATTTTAATCATTCCTAATTGTAAATTATTAAATGTAAAAAAATAAATAAATAATAATTATTCAATGACTCATTTGTATCGCCCAAACATTTTTCAGTTATTAAAATGTTTTGGTAAAATACACTACCGTATCTTACCAAAAGATTGGAGTCATTAAGATGTTTTTTTAAAGGAATCAATATTTTTATTCAGCAAGGATGTCTTAAATTGATCAAATGTGACAGTACAGACATTTAAAATGTTATTTCAAATAAATGCTGTTCTTTTGAACTTTCTATTCATCAAATAATATTGAAAAAAAAAAATCAGTTTCCACAGAAATATTAAGCAGCACAACTGTTTTCAACATTGATAATCATCATAAATGTTTCTTGAGCATCAAATCAGAATATTAGAATGATTTCTGAAGGATCATGTGACACTGAAGACGTAGTAGTGTAGTAATGATGCCACAAATTCAGGTTTGATCACAGGAATAAATTACATTTTAAAAATCTATTTTAAATATATGTGTAACAATATTACTGTTTTTACTGTATTTTTATTTTTATTTTGATCAAATAAAAACAGCCTTGGTGAGGAAAAGAGAAACATCTGACCCCAAACGTCCAAGCGGTAGTGAATAGGTCAATTTAGGTAAATATTGCTGTTAATTACCATATGGTTCTAAATTTGTGCAAATAAATGAAAAAGATTAAATATTAATCTTCCACGTGTTCATTACTGAAAACCCTGTGTGTTGTGAGGCTGACTCAAACTGACTTGTGACTCAATCTGACTGATTCATTCAAAAGGATTTGCTCATAAGGGTCATTCGTTTTGGCTTCAGACAACACTAGTTGTCTTCTCATTGTTGTGTGCAACTAGTGAAGACAATGCAGTAGAAAGCTGTGTTTATATATTAGTCTCTATCTTAGTTTGTGGCACCCAGTCTTTCTGTGTCATTGACTCTGTACCTTTGTCATCTGTGGCAGGGTTGCTCTGGGAAGGAGGCAGAACAGTCGCTCCTCTGAAGGCTCTCTCCAGATGGTTGTGTTGTTTGGCGAGTTGCTCCAGTGTTTCCTCCAGTCGGACTCTCTGCTCTCTCTCGGCCTGCAGGGCTTTCTGCCAACGCTTACTGTGAGCCTGAGCCAACGATAGGAAGTCCCTGCAGGCCTGGGTATCAGATTGTTAGAGAATCGTTAAGAATACGTTTCACAGAGTGGTTTCTGTGTGTGAAACGGACAACCACAAAGCAAATTCCCTAAAGCAGATATACTGCCTGGTTGCCTTACGTTGATCATGGCGTTGGAGGTGATGCGGAAGAGCGTGGCTCGCTCCGTCACCTGCCGAATCTTTTCACTCGTCTGTCCTTCCAGCCGAACTCCCTCCAGCTCAGACAAGGACCTGAAAGAAAACATAAGAATCAACAAATTGAACGTCACAGACACTTTATGAGCAAAAAGGCCAAATCTTTGAGTGAAAAAATTATAATTTATGTACAATTACAAAAAAGTTCATTTAAATTATTACTAGAATATAAAATTAAAAACAAAACAAAAAATCTAGCCACTCAGCATTTTCCCTGGCCACAATTTTGACATCGATACCATGAGGAAAAACTGCCACTTAGATATTTTAAATATCATCTCATAATTTGGCAGCAGGAATATTAGGTTGCTGTCACTTTAAGACCTGATGCACGGATCCATTATACTGTTACACATGCGTTTTCTTTCTCAAATGTTTACGTTCACTTAAAACATAACTGACTGTTTTTACGTGAATACTCGCCAAGACAAGACCAGCATTTTGACATTATTTTTTGTGTGTATTTGACTGTTTAACACAATAAGCAGCGAAAAAGAACTCTATTTAGTCCTAAGAGGCGGCTTTATGTGCCACACTTTGGCAGTGAGCACAAAATCTGCGGGAATGAGTAAAATTATGATATTGTGTATCTATTCTGTGGAAAATGTGTATTGGATTTCATATGCATCTAAAAATTACTTAGTTTATTATTTCAGATTCATTTTTAAGACTACAATTGAAAAATGTACATACACTATATATAAAATTCACCTATATATGTATTTTTTTGTATTATTTAAATACTTATTATGCACTTGAACAGGGATGGGCAACTTCGGTCCTGGAGGGCCACTGTCCTACAGAGTTTAGCTTCAACCCTAATCAAACACACCTGAACAAGCTAATCAAGGTCCTCAGGATTACTAGAAAATTACAGGCAGGTGTTTTTTTCAGGGTTGGAGCTAAACTCTGTAGGACAGTGGCCCTCCAGGACCAAAGTTGCCCATCCCTGCACTTGAATAATAGTCAAGTGTGTCCAAACTAGTAGAGAAAGACTGACCGCTGAAGCGCAGAGCCGTGTTTGGCGATGAGGTCGTTGCATGTGCTCAGATCCTCCACCTTGCTTCCCAGGGTGCGGAGCGTGGACTGCACCTCTGAGTTTCGTGAGCCTCCACCCTGTCCTGCCGCAGGAGGACTGGACTCGTCCCCGGAATCATCTGCAGAGAACGAAGAAGAAGAAAAAACTGTGAAACGCCTTCCACCGCAAACTGTGTTGAGTGTGCAGTGTTGAGCTATTCTCAAACGTGGTCTCCCGTTCCCAGTGTTAGTGAGGGGCGTGGCTGACCTGATTCGGCCTGCATGCGGAAAGCTTTGGCTTTGGCGAGCTCCAGTGCTGTGATCCACCGCTGCCGTTCCACCTCTGAGCTGGCCTTCAGGTGATACGTCTGCGTGCCGCCATTAGAGATGACGAAATTGCACGAGTCCTCCACCGCGATATTGGCTGTGGCCAGGTTTATGGTGCCCCGACACGTGTGACCCATCTCCGCCTGGGTCCTGGAAGAGCAAGAGAGATGGAGATGAGATGCTGTGTTCAAGATGAAACACTTCATTTCATTTGGTCATAGTTATATACAATTTTAGATGCAAAAAATGGTTTACATGATGTTCCGGCGGCCCCAGGGATGCCAGAATAAGACTAAATGTGTTTCTGACTTGACAACGATACTCAAAAGTCTGGTTCTGCGAGGCTCGAGGACAATCCTCTGTGAGGAAAAACTTGAACAAAAGCCCCCTGACAGCTGTTTTTCGGCATCTGATGTAATATTCATGAATCAGCACTGAAAGGTAAGCATTCGAGAAATGGGTTCAGCTAGAGTTTCTTTTAGTCCTGAGCATTTATGTGACAGAAGATACGTTACCGCTGTTGTCGCAGTATCTGATCTCAGATTGAAAAAGAGCCCCATGTTTACGATCTTAGCAAAGATTCAGACAAATTTGAGACATGAATCAATCCAACCAGCTCCAAGACAAATAAGTCAAATGAGAAACAACAGTACAACATAAAACTTACTGTAAGTCATTGATTACAAATACAAAATGCTATACATTACACGTTTATTGCAAAATATTCAATAAACTAAATTCATATTCATAATGAGATAAGTTGTTTGAGACTGAAAATATAAAAATAAAAGCCAATTCAAAACTGTAATAAATACTATAATAGTATATAAGTAATCCTAAAATAACACTGTTGTAGTAATCCTGTGGTAAGCCGCTCATATGTAAACAGCACCAAATACGTGACGTATAAATAAAGTTTCCATCTCTAACTGTAATTTGCCAACACTGATGAATCACCAGTTCTCAGGATTTCCATGCTCAGACGGAAAAAATGAGACAAGACCAGTTTGGACGGTCCACGACATGGCACAAGACCGATGCCAGGCGATTTAACAGAGGCACAAGAGTCCAGAGCCTGTAACCTATGAAACTGAAATCTCTTACTCGCCCTCTACATTTCCTGATCTCATCTTACACACACACACACACACACACGGAGTGATGAGAAACTGGTAAGAGCTGCCTGCAGGACCAGAGGAAGTGCTAAAATCAAGCCTTAAGTAGAGCGTGTGATCCTCCTTGAACAGAGATGGCCTGTTAATACGGTCACGTGACCCAAACTCACTCAGCCAATCAAAGTGGTCATGTGGAGGTAGAAAAGACAATGTGTACTTGAGCCTTTTATTTACACTGTAATGCCACAGTCAGACCTCCCACACGTTTGACTCATGGTGATTCATGTATTAAAGAATTGTTTAGTCGTTGCAATCACAAAGAACAATTTCTATCCGAATAAAGTTTTTAGAGTAGTAAATAAAAATGTATATTCACTACAGAAATCAGAACCTGATGTTGGAGACAGTGCTTAATAATGCCCTAAACTAAATTATTTAACTAAATGATTGGGAGGTTTCCACTATATTTTGAAAGCTAATTTGTTCAAATATTTAATGACATCCCACAGTAATGTGCTTTTGGGTGTATCAGAAAAGCATCTGCTATATTAGGGAAGGAAAATATGTAGGTTCTTTTTGAACGACGGACAAAATCAGTTTCAATTTAAAATCCGTATTTAAATTGCAGATTGTGTGACGAACATTTAAATGCTACATTTCTAAAGCGTGCAAAATGCTCTTTAACTGCTTAAATACACATTTCACACTGGAAGTATTTGAGATTTATCAAAAGTTACTAAACTAAAAATTGCATGGTTTTTATTTTCATACAATTGATTCAAAAGATTGTGGTCGGTAAGATTTTTGAATGAATTTTCAGCATCATTACTCCAGTCTTCAGTGTCACATGATCTTTCAGAAATCACTCTAATATGATGATTCTCTGCTCAAGAAACATTTCTATAAATCAAGAATTTTTGTGGAAACTTATTCAGGATTCTTTGATGAATAGAAAGTTCAGAGGAACAGCATTTATTTGAAATAGAAAGCTTTTGTAACATTATAAATGTCTTTACTGTTACTTTTAATCAATTTAATGCGTTCCTGCTGAATAAAAGTAATAAGAAAAATACATTTTATTTGTAACACATTTTATATTTAAGCAAAATCCCAAAGTGCTCCAGTTTAAAAACAAAAAGATTTCTCTACTAAAAAGGCGAGTTTAAAGTACTCATTTCTTTCTTTAAAAAAAGGCCTTTCCATTCACAAAAAGGCAGTAAGCATCATAGTTGTGTGCCATCTGGCTCCTGTTAGAATATCAGATGTCTGATAATTCACCATATATCTGTGCCTGCAGATAAAATCAGCTATTTGAGAGATTCAGTGGCACACGCAGCACTTTTTAGTCATTTTCAGCTGAAGCACTAATGTAAATCAGACCTTTTTATTTGCTTTGGCGTGGCTTTAACACAGCATTCATTTAATGACATTTCCGTATTTATGAACAAATACAACATAATAAAAGAAAGCAAAAATAGTGAACATGCGCTCATTAGCCAACTGTTGAGGTATTGGACCTTGTTATGTCATCGTATATATTTACAGAGTTAAACATAAGACCATGAGGGAGGATTTTGAAGAATGTGTTATCCTCTCATCTCAAACTGTTGAGCAAACAGTGAGGATCGCACGAGCAAACACACACACACACACACACAGGCGCTCCTGCACGCTCACATGCCGTATTAATAATTGACAAAGCCCAATGAGATGAATGCAGCTTTACCATTAGATCGACTCAAATCTAATTACGTAAAACGGCATCATCTTACAGACACAGAGATGAAGGTGTTGAGGCTTTTGGCCTGTTTAACATCCACAAGTCCAATCGCTTTGAAGTCGTATGACTTGAGACATCATCAATTTAGCACAAACAATAGACCTCTGGTCTCCTTCCCTGTGTACCGACACAGCTGAGTGTTAGCATTAGCCGTTAGATTTTTTTGGCTAAAGTTTGCAGGCTTCCCTTCTAGTGGCTTTGGCGTTACTGACAGACTGGGAAGAGAGGAGCTGCAACAATTTCAAATATGTGAAATATTTTTATCATTCAAGCATTCAAACCTATTCTAGTAGCAATGCTTGCCATACCAAGAATATCAAGTAATTTCGCTATCTAAATCTTTGCACCTTATCAGATATTGGTGAAAGGGCAAAGAACACTTGACAGCATGACGAATGGTTCAGTAGGACATCAGACGTTCCTATCAGAAATTGGGAGACCTGTTGTCTGACGGAAGCGAAACCGGATTTAAAAAATGTGGTTTCTAGACTTTGATAAATCAACAACATGTCACAAGCTCACCTGTAGTAAGACAGCAAGCCATTGCTCAGGACGAACCATCGCCTTTGGTATCCCTTGATGTAATTAGTCCATTTGAAGAGCCAGCCTTTATAGGTGTCTCCAGGAGCCGGGATGGGTGCTTTGGGCTCCGACATCACGACAGCCCGTGGCTTCACAGTGTCTGACAGGGGTCTGGTTTGAACACAAAGGGTTAAACGGGTTAGTTGACACAAATGCCTGTGTGATTCATCACACCAAGATGGACAAACTCACAGCCTTTCTCTATTCCAGGGCATCTGAAATGTTTACATACACACCCAATTTGTGTTGTTCCACGCCTAGACACATTTTGGTGTTGCCTAAAGGGTTCTGTGTGGGTTGACACTGACAGCACCCTAAGTTTTAGAAACACATCCCAAATCTTGCCAAATAACGTGTGTTATACTTAGTGGATATCATGTCAGTGAGCTCGTTTCGCCTACGTGTCACTCAGTGAACCTACTTCATTTCATTTACAGACACGAATTCAAACAAACCCATTTAAACAACAGTGTTTAGGAGCGTAGTACACAAACACAAACATATCTCGGGCTAGTTTAAACTTTGTTTAGATAGCCTAAACGAGGCCTGTGTGTAGGAGTCATTCACACAAAACTGCGAGTACAAACGACCGTAACACGACAAAGTTTATTAACACCGCTATGAAATACATTACAAACACTCTTAACGTTTTAATAAAAATCCAGTTTCTTATAAGCATATGCATAACGTAAACGTAAAATGACTTTGACGGCTAATTCAGCTAACGGCTAATAAAACTGACGCGCTATCGCGAGACATGGACGAGCACAGTCAAAAACACGAATATACCCGTAAATTAAGCACTTACATGATGATAAATCACCTATAAACCGCTCAAATGCGCGTTTACCCTCTAAAAGACCTGTAATACTGTTAGCGTGAGGGGGAATGTGTGTTAAACTGAAGCTAACTAGCCTGTGCTAACCTTCAATCTCTGTATAATGAGAGAAATCCCGTCAATGAATGCAAAAAAAATCAGATGAAACCTCCCGACAACAACCGAAAACAACACGACAAGACGGGGAAACATGAAATGCCCGGTGTTGACATGATTTAAAGTGTATTAGATCAGGCCAGCTCTTACCTGATCTCTCAATGATCCCCTCTGAAGAAGGAAGTCAGTGACATGAGAAGATCACAGGAGTGAGTTACTCACTCACTCACACACACAAAACTCGCATAAAAGTCACATTATCGCATCTTTCCCAGTTCATAAAACACAGACACCGTCCTGATTCTGGCCAAGACACGTGTAAAAGTGATTTGACTTACTCGTTAAGGACATTTTAGCTGAAACTGATTTGTTTTTCGATAGTAAATGTGATACAATAGTAGCCTAATAATAAATCAGCTGGAGTTACAGTCATTTTACAATAAGCCGATTGTGGTAAATGAAGTGCCCGAGTGGATCATTGTCTTAATAAAAAGGTGGCAACTGTAACATCCTCCTGAGACCCAGAATTATTTTAATTCAGTGAATTTTCATGTCATTACATTGTTTAATTGGAGCATAAGAAGCAAATGGAGGGGAGAACATTTTTGGAAAAATAAATAAATAAACGTATTCATGTGTAGTGGACACCAGGACTCAGTTGTTTAAAAAATCAAAAAGACATGAAATGACATATGCAAACATTGCCAATTTCCATTCACCAATCAATTTTTTGGTTTCAGGATTTTTTAACCAAACTATGGAGATGATTCTCAACAATGTTATGAAAGATATAATGGAATGAATTGATATAACATTTTACTTTATACAATATGTGAGTAAAATAGATACAATACTATACTATATAATACTAATATGCAATACTAATTTGCATATTAATGTGTTCTTGGGCCAACATGTTATTAAAAAATATCATAATGCACACTATTTTGTAATCAATGCCCTGTTTTGTAACAGAAAGTCATATTTTGATTAGAAACCCCATAACATTTTGCTTAGATCTTGATTTATGAGTAACAATTTGAAAATTAGTCAGATTGAAATGATAATTACAAAATATGATCACATTTCCATAAGAGTGCTAAATTTGACATTACATGACATCCATGTGACGTGTATGGTGTCAGAGAAAATCACTCAAATATAATGTCCACTACAGAGGACAAAAGTCTATTCCTGGGTCCCATGATGAAAACACAAGTGTTCAATAATAAACACCTACATGTATTATTCATAATAACCGGAAGCAGTTCTTCCAAGTAATTTAGTTCATTACCAAACAAAGTAACACCCCCCACCCTCCCTCTTCAAATAACAAACAGAAATGATCATTGTTAAACACAATACAATAATTTCCAAAGAGAAAGAGAAAATAAATAAATATAAACAAATGAAAACGTACAAATAATGACGACACTTTATATAATAAGGTTTCATACCTTAAAAATTAATTTGTTATCCCAATTTTTTTCTTTTGTCAAATCAACCTAGATCATTTATGTGGTTCAGATAACATCATATTTTTAGTTTCTGTTGATTAAACCAATCTTCTTCATTGTATTAACTACATTTTTTACATTTCAGTGGACTTTTTTTTTTTTTCATAAAAAACAATTTTAACAATGTGTTATTCATTCAAAAGCAGATATTACATTCTTATACATTCTGTCCCAAAAAGTGCATTAAAATAATACAGTTGTAGAAAAAATGTTTCTGAGATACAAACCTGGAGCGTTAACTTAAGTAACAGCTGTATAATTAAAGCAATAACCTTATACATTTCATTAATCATTTGGTTTCAGTCATTTTGTTTTGACTGCCCACTGTAAATCAATGCAAATTTATAAACAAAAAAAAGCAATGTTGCCTAAAATGTTATGGAGAAAACCTGTTAACTGTAAGATGTTTTTTTCTATATAACTACATGATATAACAGTATTTGTTTTAGTTTAGTTAAAGGATATTTGTCCACAAACTCACACAAATCTTTCTTCTTGGCGGTAGGTGTCAGTATGCGCGCGTCCGCGTGCCTGCGCGCGTTCGTTGATGTCCATGAAGAAGAGTGTGTGCGTCATGCGCTGCAGATCCCAGTGTTTTGTTGTCATCCATAACACTTTCTGCTGTAGATAGCTTATATTACACAAGCAACAGGGTAAGTGATGAATATATGTGGCGTTTAGACAAGCATTTTTAGACAGAGAATGCTGTAAATTCACGAATCAGCCCATTTTATAGTAACTTACGTGTTATGAATGAATATCACAAATGTTTTCAGGGAGATGCCAGTGTGCTTACTTGTAAGTGATGATTCACATCATAAACCCATTCAGCTTCATCATCAACAAGCTGTGACTTTGGGTCGAGGGCCAGAAACTAAGATAAAAGACCAAAAGTGCTCAAGAGAACAAGGTTGGTAAAGTTAGTGCACCTTATGAACCAGTGGAAAGGATGAATATGGCAAGCCGTTTTGACTTTTAATCTTTCACAGGATGTGAATTTGTGAAATCAACAATTCAATTCGTTTTTAATTCTTGATTTCAGGAATTAGACTTCTACTAGTAACAATGGCATTTTTTGATATCAGGAAAAATGCTAATTCTTGATATCAACAATGAAGTCATCACTCGCTGAAATAAGACATCTTAATAGAGTTAATTAAATTTCAACTGTTCAAACTATAATTCTTGATATTTGTAATTGCTAGGAAAATTTTTTCATTTTCTGATATCATGAATGTTATTGTTACTAGTAAGAAAGCCATTTTAAATATCAGAAATACATTTTCAGATATCAGAAATAACAAATGTAACATGTTGAACTTGAAATACATTTACAGATATCAAGAAGTAACATTTGAACTGGTAAAAATTAATTATTGATGTCAAATATTATGATTTTTTACTAGTAAGAATTGTATTTTAAAGAAATCAGTTCTTGATATCAACAATTGAATTTGAATGGCAGCCTATGGGGACATTTAACTAGTGAAAATACAATTACAGATATCAAGAATAATAGTTTTTACATCAAGAAGTTGTATTTCTGTGAGTGATGACATCAAGAATTAGCTTTTTTTTTTTTTTTTTTTTACTAAAAATTGAATTGTTGCTGTTGATAATTCATATCCCGAGAACAAATAAAAGTCAAAGCGGGCTTGCCATATTCACAGGCTTTCTTCATTTTATTTATTGTTTTGCAGTTGAATTGAGAGCTGATTGCAACAGAGGATTTGTCTCAGTTAAACAGGTATGCTGGAATATTATAATATTAAAGAAAATATTATAACATGTAATAAATTATAGTATAATAGATATTATAAATATAATAATGCATGTTTGATCCACTTAACAGTTGGGTGTGAATCCTACAAATGTGGACAATGTGGTCGTGGGCAAAGGCAATCAGGTACAGTGTCATCAAAATCGCTTGTGTTATTTTGTCAGCATCCAGCAAACTATGTCCATAAATGCCCTGTTCTCTTGTAATTGAGGCTGTATTGCACAGGTTACTGGTCTTAACATCCTACAAACCACATGTCACCCACCTCTACAACCAGGTGACCATAAAGCCGGGCCAGAGACTTTACATGGTCAACCAGATGTATCCATATACAGTGAAGTTCACTGAGGAGACGTTCACAGCCAGATCCGCTGCGGAGGGGAGCAAAGCCTCCAAAAGAGCCCATCGGATGAGCTCTGAGGGCAACGGAGAGAAGATCAAGAGTCCTGCAAATACGACATCAACATCTGACGGTTCTCCTCCAGCCAAGAAGACACCGCCGCCTGGACCTGATAAACCAGTGCGTTTCTTTGAAAAGTTGAAACTAAATGTGATAAAAATAGTTGCCTAATAAAGCTGCCCGAATTACTGTGACTTTGCAATAATTTGCAATAAAATTCAAATGTATGATATTTTACACTTGTAAAAATATATTAAGGCAGTAGTTTTATATTGTACTGATACTTTGTCCTATTTTCAGACACTTCTAACTTTAAAGCCAAGTTTCCGAGCTGGTTGGAGAAACGTTTTTTTGTTTAGTTTATAGTTTTAAGTGTTTTTTTGTTTTGTTTTTTAATAGCGACCTCTTTTACTACATTTTGAGTTTTGACTTTAGACTAAAACACTGCAAACATTCTTGTTTTCCAGGAATCTGCTGGCCATTGGAGCCAAGGGCTTAAAGTGTCAATGCAGGACCCCAAGATGCAGGTATGAGTTGTTCATTTCTATTGAAACGTATATTGATGAATTAAGAGGACACACACACATATATATATATATACACACTGCCGTTCTAATGTTTGGGATCCGTAAGACTTTTTAATGTTTTTAAAAGAAGTCTCCTTCTGCTCACCAAGGCTTCATTTATTTGATTGAAAATAAAAAAAAATAACAGTAAAATTGTTAAATATTATCACCATTTAATATAAATGTTTTCTATTTGAATATATTGTAAAATGTAATTTATTCCTGTGATTCAAAGCTGAATTTTCAGCATCATTACTCCAGTCTTCAGTGTCACATGATCCTTCAGAAATCACTCTAATATGATGATTTGATGCACAAAAAACAGTTGTGGACAATTTTTCTCAGGATTCTTTGATGAATAGAAAGTTACAGTCTTATTTATTTTAAATATAATCTTTTGTAACATTATTACCCCCCTCCCAAAAATCTTACCAACCCTGTAGTGTGTGTGTGTATAAAAGCATAAGAGCTACCATTTTATTGTCCTCAGGTGTATAAAGATGACAGGGTGGTGGTCATCAAGGACAAGTACCCAAAGGCGCGTTACCATTGGCTGGTTTTGCCGTGGGACTCGATCTCCAGTCTGAAGGCTCTGCGGCCGGAGCACGTGGACCTGCTCAAGCACATGCAGCGTGTGGGAGATCAGATGGTGCAGCAGTGCCGGGACGCTCACAAACTGCACTTCCGCATGGGATATCACGCCATCCCCAGCATGAGGTACACACGTCTGCGCTCTGATTGGCTGCTGGTGTGGGGCTTGTCATGAACTAAATGTTTATTTCCTCTTAGTCACGTCCACTTGCACGTAATCAGCCAAGACTTCGACTCGCCGTGTTTGAAGAACAAGAAGCACTGGAATTCCTTCACTACTGATTATTTTGTTGAGTCTCAAGGTGAGTGGAAGAAAAACTAAATCTGCTTGAAAACAAATGATGCAATGTTTGTGTGTGATTTATTGGTGCTTGTTTTTCTAAACTTGATAAAAGTCCTTTAATGAAAATGTTGCACCATCACATGGATGAAAAGCATTAATAAATTATATTAAAGTCCCCCTGTGGTGAAAATCAAGCTTTTAATGTTGTTTATGTGTCTATGTGGTGTTTTTAATATGCTTTAAGGCAAACCATGTGTAAATTCATAAGTCAACACCATTGCTGAGTATTTTCTCATTAAAACTGCAGTGAACCAAAGACAGTCTCAAAAACACGCTTTGAAATCGCTGGTGTTTCTGACGTCACAAACTACCTTGTAACCAATCAGATCAACGTGTGATCATCAACGAGTGGATCTCTGAGCTGGTGCGAGTGAGTGGAGGCGGGGCTCATTTGCATATCCATAGAACCGCGTATACTAAATGAGGAAAGGGTGTAGAGTTACATTCAAGCTATTTTAAGGCATAAATAATTCTTTTTTCAAGGAAAAAAACATTTAAATGTGTAATTTTGGTGATCAAAGATGAGTTTTAAGGGATAAAATGATTGACTACAGGGGGACTTAAAAAGAAAAAGAAAAAGCAAGCTGTTTTACAGAAACAAGCAATCTAGTGTAATCAAGTAAAGCGTTCATGCTCATCTTCCCGCAGACGTGGTTGCGATGCTGGAGCGTGACGGGAAAGTGACGGTGAAGGAAGGTGCCAGTGAACTACTGAAGCTGCCTCTGCGATGTCACGCGTGTCGTAAAGAGCAGCCGACGATACCCAAACTCAAAGAGCATCTCAGAACTCACCTGCCATCTTAAAGACTCTACAGCGCTCTCGTACGGGACAGACACAGTCATTTTTTCTAGTTTAAAGTTTGTCAAAATTACAAATAATTTTGTAAACAGCCCTTTAGTAAAATGGCTTTGTTCTGGATATCTGGTGTTTTCATTCAATCCTCACTTTCATTATGAACACTGATTGATGCAATAATGAATCAATGACATTCTCTTTGGTCTTTATTGAATGGAGTGTGTCTAAACATAGTAGTTAAAAGTAAATTGTCTTTCACACACACACAACTTTCACATTAAAGCACTAGATTAAAGCTACAGTGTGTAATTTCTGCATCAAATGGAATTGCACATAAAACTCTTTTCAAACAATTCATTGATTGTTGTGATAAACAAGCTGTCTGGTTGAAACTGGCTAATGTTGCCAATCCAGGCTCCTCAAACAAACAGACTGCATTTCCATTTGGTGTTGCTGGTGGTGTAAACATTACACACTTTAGCTTATTGGCACGAGGGAAATGACAATCAATGTTCTGCTGTTGATTTAGAAGTTGAGTCTCGTATAACATATTTGCTTGTAACATAGTCCTGCACAAATTAAAATAAACAGAGCAAATATAAGATGGAACTACTCTATTGCGTAATATTAAAATAAGACACTCAAGGGCCGACTCTGAACCTCAAACGATATGAAACTACTTGATGAGAGGATCCTATTTTATTGCTTGCATACAAAAACATCGACAGCTAGAAAGTCTTTCAAAGTCAAATAATATAAACAAGATAAAATACAAAAAGCACCTTTAAAAAAATCGTTTACTAGGACTAAACCAAAAATATCGCTAGTATCCTAATAAAAATGCAGAGGCAAACTTTTTTTAGTTAAAATTTAGGAGCAGAAATCTTCCAGCTTGTGTCGTTTCTTGTGCAAGTACCAAACTCACTGTCCTAGAGTTTTCTAATGTAAAATGCCCTTTAAGTCGTGATGACAGATGTCTGTCACATTATAATCCCTGAAGAGAAGCTTTTGCGCATCTCAATAGCACTTGTTTGGAGTGTCAGATGATGCAATACCGCGCTGGTCTTCATCAGGCCTCTGTACTCCCAGTCTGAAACATAATAAATGATGAGTAAATTAATAGAGCGCAACACAGCCGGTCCACTTATTCAGCGGCGTTTTGTTTCTGGAATTATTATTTCTACTGACTTTCCCCCTGAGAGATTTAAAAACAATAAGCCATGAACCAAACAAACCAGGTACAAGGTGAATCACAACCTTACAAACTTTGATATGGAGCAAATAAGTATTTGAAAATCGGATAAGACCGAAGGTAACAGATTGTGTACTTGACGGCTTTAAAAAGGTAAAGAACTGCAATCCCATGAAGCACTGCGAACAGCATAATGGTGAAATATAAAACTGTTGTTGATTATATCAATAGAAACACCATATTTTAAAGGTGAACTAAGTAACTTTTTTACCTTAACTGAACAGCTTCGGAGTCATTGGAATGGTTATATTACTTATTTCGGGTTGAATGGTGGTCGTTTCGCACCCCCCTGGTGCCCGTGAGCGGAAAATACGCACTTGCAACTTTGGGGCGGCGGGCTTGCTACTTCCGCGTCAGGAAGTATCGCGTGATATCAGGTCTCGCGATGTAAACAATTGCTTTACGGCCAAAAGAAATCTGCTAAAATGCTGTCATTATTGCACACGCTGTTCGCACCCGAATGAAGAAGACGTTTTAAAGAATGTCCCATCTGCTTTGATGTCGTTGGTTTACTAGCCTCTGGTGTCCGAGAATCGCCAACGAGTTTTTACAACAGTGTTGTCAAATATCTATTCCGAAGCTGTGGGGGGAGCTCTAGAGAGAAACCTGCGAGCAAAAAGCGAGAATACAGCGAAGAAATCCCGAAACTACTGAGCCCTGCTTTAAGTTTATTGCAAAATATGCAAATATACTCTATGTAGACATTTTAGTATTTTGACATTGAAAACAACTCAATGTTTTTACTACGTTTGAGGGTCTATGGGCTGGTAAATGTATGGGCTTTTCCAGATCTTTCGATCTAATGGACAAAATAAGCTCACGCAATGTACATATGAACGCGATCAGAGCATCAGCTTTCATTTCTGCTCTGACAGCCGTAAGATCACGCCGAACGAGTGTGTGTTAGAAATCAGGAATGGAGAGAGAACATTGAGCTTGGTATGTTTTTCATCTTCAAACCAAACTTGGGTCTTCAGCCGACAAAGTTTAAATCCCGTCTGGCTAATGCACTTCCCATAATGTTTAAGCATTAGATCATTAGACGGAGAGAAGACGTGTTTTGTGGCTGTTCGAACACATTCGACCACAAGAGCGTTTATACTAGGAAAGCAATCCGGTCTAATGTGTTTTCAACGACCTCTGGAAGTGGTAGAAAGTGGAAAGCTCAAAACGTCTCAGACCCCGTTTACTGTTTATTTAGTGTCGTCCACTTGTGATCCGATCGACCGAAACGCATCTTAATATCAGGTGTAAACAGGGCCTAAGATGTGCTTACAAACTTGTGCAAAATCAAACTTAAATGGAACTAGGTGTTTATGACAAGAAATCTGTGATCAATTGAAAATAAAACAATATTAAACTCACCATTGATTTCATTTCCCGACTGTCTCCTTCTGCTTTGCTGTACCGCTCTGTCGCTTTCTTGGCGTTCTCCACAAACTCCTACATGAACGATCACAGAGAGACACCAAGCGCATGTTTAATCTGCTATACAGCAACACAAGGCTATTATAAATGACTTGTGGTTGGGCTTAATTGACCTCGAGGTCCGAGAAAACGACTAGGAAAATCTCTCACCATAAGGCTCTTGTCCATGTAGTACTCGCTGCCCGGGCTGCCGTCGTTGTGCTTGGTGTCGATGGCGAAGCAGAGGAAGAGTACGTCTACTACGATCTCAAAGATGGAGAGGAAACAGTGGGCCACCAGGAAGGCGAACACACACACGATGATGAGCGGCAGCACCCAGACGGTGTACTCGCGCTGGTAGTTCAACGCAAGGACGCCCGCAAACGCCGTGCATGACACGATCAACACCTGCACACACAAGAAACACAAAGAGAGAAAAAATTCTAAATCACCAATCAAAACTATTTTATTGCTTAACAAAACAAATCGATACAAGTTCACTTTTGTACCAGAAGCAATTCGTATTTGTTATGCAAATCTTTTTATTAAGGATTCTTGAGGAGTTGTTTGCTCTTTTTTTTTTTTCTCCTTGAGTGAGTTTTATTATAAAGCATGGTGCATTGGAATGTTGTAATATGTAGATATGTGTGTGTGGAATAGGACTGTTTTTAATGTATGTTTTTTCTAGTTTGTGATGTGATGTCACTGCCCTAATATAATTGCCCCTTGTGGCATTAATAAAGTGGTTAACTTAACTTAATTTATAGCTTAGCAATCTTTAACACATAAATCACCCCACAATGCTTGCGACTGAATACCTCAGATCAAAAAGATTAAATACAACTACCGGTATATATATATATATATATATATATATATATATATATATTTATAGCTTTAATATATTTTTATTTAAGTTTTAACTTTAGACTTCAACTTAAAGTTTTTACTTAGTTGATGCAGCAAAATGTGTGTGTGTGTGTGTGTGTGTGTGTGTGTGTGTGTGTGTATATATATTTACATATATGCATGTATGTATGTCTATAACACTGAATTCTCTGCAATATTATGGGAAGTTGAATAAATACCTTTCCCAAGAACAGGACAAAGTCCCCGACACTGTTGATAGCTGCCACACGGAGAGCGTTTTCCACAAGGATGAAGAAGGCGTCTCGTGCAGATGTGCAGAAGTTGGTGCTGTTAATGGCCGTTGCCGTATATGCATTCTGAAGAAAAAGACACATGATTAATGCATCAAATTAACAAATGAATTGAGCTTTCTGCACAATATGCACACGCATGACTGACCATGTTCAGGTAAGTGAGGCACTTCTCTAGACACCATAGACAGCAGATACACGCCTTCAGCATGCAGCGGGCACAGGCGTTTTCCTGCAGGAACAACATATACTTCATTTTACCATTCAAAAATTTTGGATCAGTTTTTGGGTTTTTATTTTTGAAGAAATTAATACTTTTACTCAGCAATGATGCATTATACTGATCAAAAATTACTTTATGACTTTTAATGAAATTATTTCAAATAATGCTGTTCTTTTGAACTTTCTATTCATCAAAAAATCCTGAAAAAAATATTAAACAGCACAACTGTTTTAAACATTGATCATCATATTAGAGTGATTTCTGAAGGATCATGTGACACTGAAGACTGGAGTAATGATGCTGAAAATTCAGCTTTGATCACAGGAATAAATTACACTTTAACATAGACATTTAGTCACTTAGAATTTAGAAGACAGTTACTTTAAATTCCAATATTCCAGGGTTATATAGTTTTTCTTTTTTACCCAACAAACATAAGGATACTGATAAACACAAGGCACATGCATTTTTACTTCTTGCGTACTCCATCTATGGCAAATTTTTGTGAAGGAAGACAAGCATGTGAAGTTTATCTGGTTTCAAACTGAAGCCAAACACTGTCTGAAGGTTTCCTGAAGAACTGAAAAGCTCTTAAACCTGTTGTTGCACTGGCGCCAATAAAGTCATGCAGATAGCAGATTTGAATAAAAAAAATCAAGTGCAAATACAAATACAAAAATAAGATGAGTAAAGAAAACGGGGTTCTTAATTTTAATAATCACCCTTTATTAAATATATGAACACAGAAACCCCCTGTTAACAGTTAATGTCACGTTTCCCATTCCATGATGACTAGTAAAATAATAGCAGCGTCGCGTCTATGACAACTCGAGGTATTGCACACCGGACACGCACTTTCTCAGTTTATGGCCAGCAATATCATTATGTTTAAGGACATTATGGAATTGAGATAATGTCTGTACTATGTTATGATTATACTGTACAATTAAATACAATAGTTGCTTAGTCTGTGATCTGAACACTTTTTTCTGCGCTCTGTGTCGCGGCAGGATTTTGAACACGGTCCTGAGCCGTTGCTGGGCGCCGCGGACAGACGCCGAATAGAACCGCGCTGTGCTTCTCGTCCGGTGTGTGTACACTCATACAGAATGTGTTCGAATTTTAAAGACGTGGCGCTGCGCTTCTCGTCCGGTGTGTGACCACCTCTAAGGTGCTGTTTTCTTTGAAGCCGAAGAACTCTGTTGTTAATACTGGCGAGCTCAGCTTACTTTTTTCGGGTGTGGACAGAGTGTTTCACTCTAGCTGCGCGGGCGCGGACGAGCGCTGCGTCTAGAAAACGCCAATATCGCCAATACCGGTATATTGTATTGCTCTAAATTAACACGATGTCGATATTTCATGCTTTGAATATCACGATTATCGTCAATACCGGTATATTGCGACACCCCTAGTAACATCATTAGTTGGAAAAAACAATAATAACTCATGTTATTTCTATATTAAAGGTACACTTTGTAACTTTTGGCCCTCTAGAGGTTAAAAAACAAAACTGCATGCATTTTGCAGAAGAACATTGTTTTGGTTGTGCTTCGGCTCTGCGTGACTGTGCGGATGAATAATGGTTATCATACTGCTCATAAAACATTCACTGCTAGACTTAAAGGGGTCATGATATGTTTTTTTCTTTTCTTTTATTGTGTTCCCTTAGGTGCAATTATAGTATTACTATAGTTTTTTGGACAAAAAACATTTAGAATTGAGTGATTTATTACCTTTTCCCACCCTGTTTCTCATGCTCTGATTCAAACAGTCTGTTTTGGGGGTATTTCCCCTTTAAGAGTTCAGTGATAACGCCCACTGTTATGATTGGCTAACGTCAGTGCCTATGCATCAATTGTTAACGCCCCCTTGTCAAAACGTGCGGATTTTGCGGAGCTGTGTTTACCGTTACCATAGTAACGGGTGATGCGTGCGAGGCGATGGCGATTGCAATGATGTTTGAGTCGGAATCAGAGGAAATGAACCATCAACACAACTAAGAATGCATCAGCCCGTCCACATAGAAAGTGTGAAACTATTTTGTCAGTTTGACAGCCTACATCTTTTAATAGCCTACGGGCAATGAACATGACGGTCATGAAAACAACAAGTAGGCTAAACTAAGTAAAAACACGGTGATTATTCATAATGAATTAAACTGCAATTAACAATTTAAAAAAGTTTAAGTTTTAAATAGCCTACATTACTTACAGTTTGCGTCGTCGTTGTTGAGCCCAGAATAGTCCACACGGCCTTATCTTATACAAAAGTTTTCTGGCAAAGCCAGCATCAAACTGCGATTGTTCTCAACTGTCACTCATCCTTGAAATGTGGAGAACACACGCTTAAATTAACACTGCCGTGACTGGGACGTCCGCGAAAAATAAACTGCATCCACCTTCCCCTGACGTCTGGATCTTTCAGCAGCGTATATTATTCAAACATGTTGTTTGTCCACAGTCAGGAACAGCACATCTGCGTGACATCGCAATCTTCTTGTAAACAGACCCACTTGCTGCACGTCGACTGAACACATGTGAAGCACATGACAGATGCGATGATGAAATGAGGCCTAGTTATCTTGCACTTGAAGCGTAGTTGTCTACGCTGGAGGTGGTCATATGCAAACGACTGCACTTCGTACCGTGACGTCACTTCATACCATGGATCCAGAACGAGCTGTATTTAGAGCTTGATTAAATAAATTATTCGTTTATAATGGGGATGACGTCTTAAGCTATGAAACTTGCAGGACGTTTTAATGGTACAAAGACCTCTTATATACCAAAAGATCAAGGCAAATTTGGTTTCTCATGTCATGACCCCTTTAAGAGATATAACCAGTTTAGATGGAAAGATCTCGAGCTGAAGAAGTTACTGTATCTATTCCCATTAATATAAAAATAAATCAAGCACAGCACTATAACAACCATTCTGAATGAACTCTTTACAGCGAACTCCGTTAGAGAGCTACATATATCAATATAATAAACCTTACTCACCAGTTGAGTAATAAAAACTCCATCATCTCCGCGTCGCTTTTACAACATTTCAAACCCCTCAATTCTCGCATCTCCGGAAAGCCAAGCCGATGTTGATTCTTGTTTTATTGCGAGATCTGTCGCGCTCTCTTATTACACACTCTCTGTTCAGTGTTGTTTTAAACGGGTGATTCCCAGAGGCTCGAGATGCTCCACTTTAACCCTTCTCGCTCGTTGTAACAACTATCCTCCGCCACTCTCACACCTTACTCACGTCAAAGTAGCCGGAGAAACTTTCTCTATTTACGGATGTGACGAGACACGCACGGGCGAGTGACTTATGTATGCAATTTTGTTAATTTTGAACAAAAACAAGTTACATAGTGCACCTTTAATGTTATCTGTTTATGGTGAGACATGAACGTGGATCAGCTGACAGTGGCAGGACTCACTTTTCCTTTGAGCTGACTGTGGATGTAGGTGAGGATGAGGCGAGGAATCTCCACTAGAGTGATGATGAAGGCTCCTTTAACTACGGTGCCCAGATGATAGCGCATCAGACGCAGGACAGACGACACTATGGGCGTGAGGGGCATCTGAGACTTATCTCTACAACGACAGAAGAAAAAAAAAAAGAAAAAAAAATCACAATGATTTCCCTTTTCACAAATAAAAGGAAAAAGTGTCTTTTTTCTAACTGACTTTGACCTCTGACCTGGTGAAGTAGTATGTGACCACAGCACCAGCTACGGTCATCTGCTGACAGGCGAGGATGAACTCGCTGATCCAGATGAGACCCACGGCGTGGTACCACACCATGTACTGCAACGGCCCGTCCATACGAAACTCCACCAGATCCGTCTGGTTATTCTTCACTGGACTTCCTGTGGCGGGAAAAAAAACATGTAACTGCAAGATACTGTTGGACAGAAATCTGAAATACTGTTCCTAGTGAAACTTTGATTTATAATAACACTAAAATCAGTGGATTAGGAGTAGGCAATATTGAATATTTATGACACATTTATGAGGATTTTTCTTATGAAATAAAAATAATCACATTGCAAATATAGAAATCATCATATGAAGTGATCAAGTTTTCTAGTGGTCATGCATGAGAATGAGACAGAGATGTTTTAATAACATTTCAGATTTAAATTTCAGAAAATTGGCATTAGTATGGAAGCTAGTTTCCGCCAAGAAATAAAAAATAAAAAAGTTAATTGTGACTTTTTATCTCCCAATTCTGATTTTCTTTCCCCGAATTGCATGATATAAAGTCACAATTTATATTTGAATTTGTAAATTGCACAGTTCAGACTTTATAACACGCAATTGTGGGTTACAGTCAGAATTGCGAGATATAAACTCACAATTGAGAAAAAAAGTTAGTCTTTTTTCCCTCAGAATTTGACTTTATAACTTTATATCTCACAATTCTGGGAAAAGAAGTCATTATTGCAAGATATAAACTTGCAATTGCGAGAAATAAAGTCAGAATTGTGAGATAAAAAGTCGCAATTATCTTTAAAAAACAAATTATTATGTGGCATAAAAACAAGCTTCCATACGAGTTGGATTAATTTCACTGAATCGGTTCAAACTGTTCGCTCTAACAAAGAGAATAAAATTTCTTCAATGATTTTTTTGCATCAGCAAATATATTTTCATGCCCTTAAGTAACAATACAAATAAATAGATTAAATCATATATATAAAAATATTTAAATAAAAAATAAAATATAGATTAAATTTAAAAAAGTACATAAAAAAAAACATTTTACACATTTTATGTATAATCATTAAATGCATATATACACAAATAAAATGTAAATATAATAATTATTTTATTTTATTTAAAAAACATAAAAACAAATTTTTTTTTTTTTTTTTTTTAACATTTATTTATTTATTTTTTCCACGTTTTAGTTCTGTCTTTAAACATTTTGAATGTTCCTCACTGGAACAGAAACTTAACTATCGAGTTGAACATATCTGAAAATAAACATAAACTGAAGCTCCTGCGATCGACTCCCTGAAAAGCCGCCCACCCCAGCCCTTGGTTTGTTTGTGTTGACGAACCTGCGCTTCCCAGGAAGAGGAGCACGGTGATCCAGTAAACCCAGAAGAGCATGAGCGTCAGGAAGGTCCAGAAAGGCTGCAGGGCCAGCAGGGGCAGATGGGTGAAGACTTTACCGGCCACATGAAACAGAGCGATGGTGAGCGCCACACGCTTCCTCATGAAGAACATCAGCAGGAGCAGAATCACCTGAGGCGTACAGTTATAACATGCATGGTAAATATTTGACAGTCCATACAGTAGCGATTCCAGATGTAGCCCCGGCTCATACCGTGAACACAGTGGCAGCGATGGCGTAGACGAGCAGGGCTTTCTGGTTGTCTTTGGCCACCTCCAGTTCAGGAGCCAGGAGAGCGTCCTTCACTGCTTTCCCTTGATCCACGTACAGCCACCACAGGATCCCAGTTCCACCTGCCACAAACACAGCGCTGTCTCTCAGATCATGGGCTCTTTGTGACTTTCAGCTAGTGACAGTCAGTGCTGGACGCTTCATTTATTTCAATGTGATACTAAGACCTCACCAATTGAGCCGACCACCACAACAGCTGTAAGAATCCAGACCAGAAGCATGGAGATGTAGCGGATCACAACCATCATAATCAGAGACAGAACTGCAGAGGAAAGCAAAGACATAAAGGTGCTTTAATTCTCACGCTTTTGACCACTGACGCTTCATTTTAGGTATTATAGTTAGCTTTAAATTAAAATGGTAAAACTTTACAATAAGGTTTTATTAGTTAACATTAATGCATTAACTAACAACGAGTAACTGTATTTATTAATATTTGTTAATGTTAGTTCAACTGTTCATTGTTAGTTCATGTTAACTCAGGTCCTCAGGTAAAATTTAATGTTAAAACTAACAGTAACTATGATTAATAAATACTTTAGAAGTATTTTTCATTGTTAGTTCATGTTAACTAACAAATTAACTAATGTAAACAAAAGTCATTGCAAAGTGTTATCACTAAAACCATAAAAGAATGCAATTGCTCGAAATTAAATATAAAAAAGTACGTATTTTTATTTCAGCTAGTTGCCAAGGAAGCATTTCTCCTTTTTTTTTTTTAGTTTTTATTAACTTTAACGTACTAAAAAAACTAAAACTGAAATAAAAATGTATAAAAACTATACAGACATTTAATCAAAAAATTTAAATAAAATAAAAAAATAATATAAAAATGGCAAAAATACAACAAAATTACTAAAATTAAAATAACTAATTCAAAATATCAATAAACTATAATAGTATCTCATCCAGTGTTATGGAAATGTACTTTTACAAGTAATGCGTTACAATATTGCCTTACTCCCTAAAAAAGTAACTAATTGCATTACTTAGTTACTTTTTATGTAAAGTAATCCATAACATGCATATCACCTGGGCTGGGATTACTTGTTTGTTTGTTTGTAACAAAAAAAGGTTTTTGTAACTTTTTCAAGTTACTTGAAAAAAGTAATCTGATTATGTAACTCCAGTTACTTGTAACGCGTTACCCCCAAACACTGATCGCAATGATACTAACGTAACACTGACTGATGCAAACCAGGTTTTATATTTATGAAAATACGTTATTTGAAGTATTCAAACATAAAATTTGTATTCATGTTGGTTTCAGGAGTGGTTTGAGAGTCGGCTTTTTCACAGTCCCATGTAATGCGCTCACCGAGAGCTAGCAGACACAGGCCCATGATGATGTCTTTGGAGGTCATCACCCCGGCGATGACCCGGTGCACCACGCTGTTGTCGCTGACGAAAGTGATGAACGCCTCCGCAAACCTGGCGTAGCAGTTAATGTCGACGGGCATACAGCGGTGAAACACTGGTAAAGATGCACTGCACCAAGAGATGACAAACAATGAGGCTCCTTAAAATATCAACCTGATGTTTTCTGTACATGCAAGCAGTAAAACATACAGAGAAGTTTTCTTTGTTGTGTTGACATAAGTATGGGTGTAAATATTGATGGGTCTATTATTGTTTTAAATTCCCAATAGTTTTTATTTTAGCCATGAATCATAATTTGCAACTTGCTATCTTTAGTCAGTGGCTTTTTAGTAAAATATAGGAATAATTTATATTTAAAAAATATATGAAAAATCTGACACTACTGTTCAAACTTGGGTTTTTTTTTTATAAATAAATTATTTTATTCAGCAATGATGCATTAAATTAATCAAAAGTGACAGTAAAGACAATTATAATGTTACAAAAGATTTCTATTTCAAATAAATGCTGTTCTTTAGAACTTTATGTTCTGTTTATGTTCAAAGAATCAACATTTGTAATAATCAGAAATGTTTCTTGAGCATCAAATCATCATATTAAAATGATTTCTGAAGGATCATGTGACACTGAAGACTGGAGTAATGATGCTGAAAATTCAGCTTTGATCACAGGAATAAATTACACTTTAACATATATTCAAATAGAAAGTTCTTTTAAATTATAATAATATTTCACAATATTACTATTTTTACTGTGTAAATGCAGCTTTGGTGAGCAAAAGAGACTTTACAAAAACATTTAAAAATCTTTTGAATGGTAGAGTATATCTACTAAAATATAATTTAGCCATTTTTTTTTGGAGCAGATTAGCATAAAAATGAGCTCAAATCTAACACACATGGACTAAAAGGAACAAAACTTCTGGGGTTTATAAACTAGGCTAAGTTTCTACCTTGGATGGACAGGAAGTCTTGGACATTTTGTAGCTCTATTAGGGTGAGATGAGTATGTGTCTGGTTTTAAGTCATAGGTGCATAAATCAGATCCTAGAGACAATCATATGGAAAAACAAAACATTAGTTGAAAAATGACATTTACATTTCATGATATTCAACGACGTTCGACAGCACTGAGCTCACCATTAGTGCTTGAGAACTTCATGAGATCCTCGTAAGACTTCAGCTCAGTCTTTGGACACTTTGAGACGCACAAAGCCACAGATTTAATCTTTCTTTTTAGTATGTCGATGTTGCAGGGGTCCAGGAAAAACACATACCTGTGACAACACCATGGAAAGAAATGGTCATTCAGTGATTGTTTGCACATGGAATCAGGTGATCTGCTGTTTCAGCTTCACTCAATGCTTGGTTTCACACACTTTCTGGAGGTGTGGTCCAGGCCGCTGAGCTCGATGTCGGGGATTTTGGCATTCTTCTGACCGCAGGTGTTCCCGTAGCTGTCGTACCCTGATATGAGCCTTGAGGCGGCCCCTGTTGCTATAGCGAAGCCACAGATGCAGAGCTGCCATAGAAACACAAGATGATGATGGGACACATCCAGTAGCAAATGAAAATGAAATATTTTATTAGGGGGCAATATTTGCCCCGCCGGAACTGATTTTCAGGTATGGTCAAATGTGAACATGCATTTACTCATCCCACTTGCGCAAACACAGATTCAGTATTCCTCAAAATGAATAAAAACAGTGAAAAGCAAACTCAGAATATTATGCAAACCTGCATTATTAAATATCTTAAATGACACAGATATACTTTATGTATTTAATTTAATTATTAAACAATGTCTTAGAGCTGAAAGGTTTGCTTGAGCTGCGCCCTCTACTGTACAAATGTGAATTTGCTTTTTCTTCAGCCCGAGGCTTATTCATTTCACTTTTGGTGCAAAAAGGGCCTTTACATTTGCCAAAAATATAACTTCTTTTGATATAAAAACAAACAAGCCTAGCCCAGGTGAGAAAAAGTAATGCAAAAGTTTCCATAAAATGTATTGTAATAGATTACTTTCCGCAAAAGTATCGTAATGGATTACTTTCCATAAAAAGTATCGTAATGGATTACTTTCCATAAAAAGTATCGTAATGGATTACTTTCCATAAAAAGTATCGTAATGGATTACTTTCCATAAAAATTATCGTAATGGATTACTTTCCGCAAAAGTATCGTAATGGATTACTTTCCGCAAAAGTATCGTAATGGATTACTTTCCGCAAAAGTATCGTAATGGATTACTTTCCGCAAAAGTATCGTAATGGATTACTTTCCGCAAAAGAATTGTAGTGGATTACTTTCCGCAAAAGAATTGTAGTGGATTACTTTCTGCAAAAGAATTGTAGTGGATTACTTTCCGCAAAAGAATTGTAGTGGATTACTTTCTGCAAAGAATTGTGGTGGATTACTTTCCATAAAAAGCAACTAAGTAATGCCATTAGTTATTTTTTAGGGAGTAACGCACTTTTACAAGAGACTTTCCCCAACACTGCTATTATCAATATTATCAAAATAACATAAAACAACAACAACAATTGATACATTTAATAATAATAATATTAATAATAATTCCATGCTTAACTATTAACTATTTTCTTTTATTTGTATTTGTGAGCATTATTAATAATTTTTTTTTAAATTATGTGGATTATATTTCTTTTTATTAATTTCACAAGACCTATTGATCACGTCTGTTCTCTTACCATGCCGATATTGAAGAGGATGAAGAGGAGCAGCCATGGGACATCTGTGCACTTCCTCTGCTCTAAGGGTTTCCAGTCGCGTGTCTTCTGTAAAGGGGAAGTTGGGGAGGGTTTAGGTCATATTTTAGAATTATTGTAGAGTTTACACAAGCAGATGGTTCCTTTGTCACACAAAATGACTATTTAAGTAAACTACAAAACAGTATGTAATCAAAAATAATACGTTTTATTTAACAATAACAACACTGGTGACCAGAAGAAGGTTCCAAAAATAAAAACTTCAGTTTTTATCCAAAAATATTCATCTTGGGGGGAGAAAAAAAAAAAAGTTAAACTACAAAATACATTTTTCTCCAAGACGTAGATTTTTAGGCAAATATAGCATGGATAAAACAAGATGAAAGCATAGTAGTGAATGAATGGGACATGTTTGAACAGCCTGTTCTCGCAGTCAAACCCGGAAATGAGCTTTACACTGTTGACAAACAATTGCTCTGACCTTTGATTTATAATTATTGTGATGCGATGAAGGAGATTCGGTGCTAATTGTCTCTATAAAGTGCACAGACCTTCAGTGTTAACCCTTCAATTGTAAACTCCATTTACAAGATATTTGCATAGAAGTGCTCGTAACATATATGTTTACACTCATAACTTCTTGCTATGCGTTTTGTCGTCAAACTCCCAAAAGTTCCCAGATGTGAATCTGCATGCATTTACACGATGATCTCTTACCTGTGTGCTACCGCAGCATCCCATAATTCCTGAGTCGATGAGAACCACAAACAGAAACACACGTGAAACCGTGTGAATCAGGGAGTCGCCAGCGCGAGAGCAGCGTGTCCTGCAGCGCTAGTTTCAGAAGAACGGGGTGTAAAAGTTGCACATTGGTAATAAATACATATACATAAATGCCCTTGGAAACAAAACACGTCCAATAGAGCGATCACGCATGCGGCATGAATATAAAACACACTCAAGTCGCTGACAGTAACGTTAAATGGATTAGGATGTGTGTTTTTCAGGATCTCTGACGTCCTAATTCTCCCTTGTGAATTCCGTGACAAGGAAGGTGAAGGCGGAGCTGTCCTGTCCTCTTCCTCCTTCTCCTTTTCTTCTGTCACACTGGAAAACATTGAACTGAGATCAGATATTTCACACTGGAGTCTGGCTGTCCTTGATCGAATCTAGATCAATATTAGGACAGGCACACTCGTTTTACGTTTGAAAATGCAAGTTATGTCACTGATCTAACGATGTTTGATTCGCGAACGAATCGTTCTTTTGAACAGATTCTTTTGAAATGATTCTTTTGATGATTCACAGAGAATCACTCGATAGCGAGACTGAACCAACCCGAGCGTAATGAATTACTATTAGGATAATTAATTACTGTAATTGAATTACTTTTCCAATTGAAAATGTAAAGTAAGGGATTACTCTTAATTTTTCTGTAATTTAATCACAGTTAATCACTGATGAGTAAACTACAGTTGTATGTCTATCCTATTGTTCAAATGTTCGAGGTTGATTGACATGGGATTTAGAAAGTAATAGTTACAAGTAATCCAATACTTTTTAGAGACAGTTCTTAGTACAGTAATCTTACACCGTTGAAGATGTAATTAGTAGCTAGTAGCCTAATAAATTTTTTTTTTAGAGTAACTTACCCAACATATATTTTTATTCAGTATAGGGCAGTAAGTGATCGTTTAATTATTATTATTATTATTATTTAGATATATATACAGTATTTGACAGTATGTTGTTAACGGCATTGGGAGTAATTATATAGGCCTAATATGTGATTTTATATAATTTACTTATATCATATGCAATGCATTGCAAATAATATTGGAAACAGTAACAACTTGACGTGATCTATAATAAGCTATCCGACAACATAGTGATAAGATACATTTTTAAAAATATGAAAAATTAAAATGGTGCGGAGAAAGAATACTTTTTTGAGAACTACCTGGAAAGAATTTGAGTCAAGAGATTCATTCAAACGAACCGCCCAAAAGAATCGATTCACTACATTGAATCGAACCTCTAGCTCGTTTACTGGGACTTTAGCACCATCTAGCGGAGAGAACGAAGTAGTGCGAAAAGTTTTCAGTGTCCGCGACCATTTTATGGTCTCATTGTTGAAGTCCAGTTCGTGCTTTAGACGCAGAGATTGCGTCACATCAGAAGACTGTGGTGATATTTGCAATAACTGAAGCTGTAAATTGTTGTTTTTCCTTCATGGTGGGAGTTAGAATCCAAATAACTTCACAAGACAAACCAAACGTCAAACAGATACGCTAAAGTGGAGATGCCGGGGATTGAACCCGGGGCCTCATACATGCAAAGCATGCGCTCTACCACTGAGCTACATCCCCGTTAGGACATCCAGACTGAATTGGGCTACTAGTACACACGCACGCGCACGCGCACGAATCTGCATCCCACGCTGATTTCAGTCTTTACCTGTCAATCACATAGTGTATTTGGCGTTACTAACATTTGATTGGCTGACGCGACTTTAAAGGGCGGGATTTTGGAAAGAGGGAATGTGGATGAATGAAATAAGTCTGACTGAATTTTTTTTTCTCTTCGTCAATCAGTTATACCATCAATCAATCTATTTGTCTTTTATAAACTATTAATAACAATAATGTTTCTCAACCCTGCTATTATTTTCTCAGTTGTTAAAATAGTATTACCCCCAATCCCCCATCCTCTCCTCGGGTCGATATTAATTTTCTATTATTATTATTTTTTTTTTTAATTCAGTGTTCATTGGAGTGGTCCAAGACCTTGGGACTTTTGTCGCACTTGAACATGGAATACACACACACACACACACACACACACACACACACACACACACACACACACACACACACACACACACACACACACTTCCCATTAAAGTGATAACTCATGTAACAGGGGCAATGTTTTTTTTTGTTTGTTTTTTTACATTTTTAAAAACTGCAACAGGACGTTTTTTTATTCTGAATAAATAATCTTAAAGGTTTCTACTTTATTACAAAATCTGACTCTTCAGTATATATATATATAAACCGCTCAAAATGAAAACTAAAAATACCAAAACTTTACAATGATTAAAATTATTTTATAATGTCTAAATACATACCTGAATGCGTACTGGGAGAAAAACTGACTTTAGGAACAGTCCACTTGCTCCATATATAGAGCTATAAGGCATCTAGTGGCATCTAGTGAAATTTCATGTTATATTATTTTTTTCCACAAGAGGTCGGCAGAGACACTAAATGACTTTTTGAGTTGTTTTAACAAGTTTTTGCATGTAATGGAGAGTGATTTTGTATTTAAGAGAAATAATCGGAAGAATGTGTTATATAATTTAATATATATTAAAATTATTGACGAAAAATTGCATTAAACATAGAAATAAATAATACAAATGAAATGAAAAAAAAAAAAATGAACAAGTATAATTAGTACATATACAAGTACAGGCAAACTTTAAGGCAAGCAAGCAAACAAACTGTTCTTCTGACTTAATTTCCTTCACTATTATTTATTAATTTATTCCAGAACAGTAAAAAAGGGACACACAAGTGACTGAAATAGCTTTTTAATATTTAAAATGTAAACACATACATTGTAACACAGAAAATAATGGCCATGGTGGGACATCTGAAATCGTCTATTAATCTGTTGTTAAACACAAAACATCCTGTTTGTGAATTATGAACATCACGACCAGTTTAACATCGACTGTTATAAAGTGCTTCAGTTTTGGACCAAAGACGAAACTTTTTTCTTTTTTTGCTTCTTCCTCCACGTCATCCAATGTGCAGCAGGGGTTGTTGCTTCATTTCTGAGGGCGTTTGTCTAAAGAGCACCGCATGGATTTGGATATTAGACTCAAACGGTAGCACCTCATTGCTTTTGGTCACTTCACGCTGTAGGCGAACAACAAGAGAGCATTGGTCGAGATCGTGAACGTGGCAAACTAACTAAAGTTAAACTAAGGATTTACACAGAATAAAGAGGCACATCCTGAGTTATTAACTATGGCCAATGAATGTCTTTCTAGGAAAAGATGTAGCCATTGTTTTTTTGTTTTGTTTTTAAGGCCCTATTGTACAATGAAACTTGTTTCAAATCATACGGTGTAGACAACAACAACAACAACAACAAAAAATGTAACATTTAGTCGCCCTGTTGAGGGCCACTAGCATAACATCCAACACCGACAACTGGGTTGCTTGATAATACGTTCATCGGAAAGAGTTTAAAACCACTTCACCAGTTTTGGCACAGACATGATTTGATTCTGTACAGTTTCACGATATGAACTCGCCTCAGTTTTGAACACAATAATGAATCTCCCAGTGAAGTCCAGCCGAAACCCTCCTCGAGATCAGCGACCATCCGTTTGATACCCACACAGAAATACTTCAGGATAACGAAAGCTAGAACATGCTTGAGCTTACAATGGCGTCCTAAACACGGCATCCATGTAAAGCATGCAGGAAACTTCCAAAGTCATCCGCAAAAAAAAGTGTGCTCGACGCTTCTGGTGTCCTTTCTAGTCCATTAGCGGAGTGTTGTTTCAAGACCCCACACTTGCAAACACTTGACAACAATAGTGAAACATTGCACATCATTGCATCAAAATATCATTTGAGTATAGCTTTAAAATGCATATCGAAAAAATAAAGTACGAGGACCAAGAGGAGTTGCTGAAATGCAAAGTTTTGAAGCCTGTGCTAAATGAGGAGATGAAGTCGGCCCTGAATTAGACATCTCGTTGGCAGTGTCCGATTGAGATTTTTCGATAGAAACCCCGCAGACGTCTTGTCAATCAAACATTCACGAACAGCTTCAAGTTTTTTTTCCTCGCGTTCACCGTGACGGAGCAACAAGCACCAGGCTCAGCCTCGCCGTCATCGGCCTTTCACTCCAATTTCTTCTTCTTTTTTTTGCATTGATTTGCATTGATTTGCTTCAGTAGTGTGTTTCAGGTCCAGTGCCCGCTTGTGAGCGCACACACACACACACACACAGCTGAAATAGGACAAAAAAACTAAAAAGTAGTACAAAAACAAATGACACACTAGTCCCGCAGAGGTGTGTTTTGTGGATCACACCACTGACTCCTTGGTCTTCTGGTCTACGAGGAAGGCGTTCAGTTGAGAAATGTCCACAACGGCATCGTGTTTGTTCATGGAAATGTCTTTTAAGTGGTCCTCGTCCGTTTGGTCCTTGGCAAAATTCACAAATACCTGAAATGAGCACAAAAATATTAATAAGTTACAGCGGATGGTGTTTTTTATTTATTTATTTTTGTTCTTTTGCGAACTTCCGTTTTTTTACACAACCATTTAAAAATTTGGGGTCGGAAAGATTTTTTTTAAATGTTCTTGAAAGAAATGTTCTGTTCACCAAGGCTGCATTTATTTGATCAAAAACAGGCATTTTAAATGATAATATTTCATAATATTGCTGTTTTTACTGTTTTATATTTGAACATAATATTTTGTAATTCCTGTGATCAAAGCTGAATTTTCAGCATTATCACTCCAGTCTTCAGTGTCACATGATCCTTCAGAAATCACGCTAATATGATGGTTTGAGGATCAAAAAACATGTTGAAAACAGTCATGATGCTTCATATTTTTGGGGAAACTGTGATTTTTCAGGATTCTATGATGAACATAAAGTTCTGAAGAACAGCATTTTCTGAACTTTGTAACATTATAAATGTCTTTACTGTCACTTCTGATCAATTGAATGCATCCTTGCTGAATAAAAGTATTAAAGGGATACAGTAGTTCGCCCAAAAATGAAAGCTCTGTCATCATTTACTCGCCCTCATGTCGTTCCAAACCCGTAAGGCTTCTGAAGATGAACAAAAGTCTTACGGGTTTGGAACGCAAGAAATTAATGATGACAGAATTTTCATTTCTTTTAAATAACCTTTTTTCATGGTAGTATAGTCAACAAATAATTTTGCAATATTTCAGATTTTTTCAACAATTCATGTAATGCAAAATGCTCAAAAAGTGCACTTTTAAATCCATATGGCATCGAATATCCCATAAAACCCTAGGGGTGTGACAATATATCGTGTCACAATATATCACAATACAGAAACGCAACAGTATGTATCATGGATAGTGACAATCTGAAAAATAAAAACTACTGTATGAGAAAAAATTACAGTTTACACAGTTTTAGTGTCAGTACTACATTAACTACTATATATAATGTTGAATATAATGTATAATAATGCAGTGGGGGAATATTTGTGTGTCCTGATAATGCCAGATCTCTGATGTTACCAGTAAAAGTGGCCTACATTATTGTAAATATTTCTAGTCAGTGACCAAGTGCAATATTCGTCTAAAATAATTCAGTATTTTCAGCTTCAGAATCATGAATATTTTTACTCTGGTGTCTCTATTGTCCTGTGCATTGGGTTTCCAACACCAAGTCCAAGATATTCATTTACACGCACAATGTAATATCAAATTTAGCATTTTAATCAACAGTGCATTTTTTGTTAACCTTTTACCATATGTCTTGGAGTATCGCAATAATATCGTATCGTGAGTTCAGTATCGTGATATCTATTGATCATCGTGACATGAGGGTCTCGTCACACCCCTATAAAACAATCTTGAAGCGTTCTTACTTGGTCTAAAGTGGTCTGTGTGACGGAGTAGTCCTCGATGTGGAGCTGCTCTTTGTTCTTGGAGAGGATGTTGAAGATGCGTGCGAGGGAGGTGAGCGAGGAGGGCAGCTGGTACTGCAGCATGTTCCTGTGCTTCTCCTTCAGGGTGCTGCCCGGCAGCTCCCGCTCGATGAACTCCATCACCGGCTCCAGGCGCGGATCGGCTCCCGCCACCCGCAGGATGATGGTGTACCCGTCACCAAACCTGGAGCAGGAGCAAAGGGCTCAGTAAACACATTCAACAACTATACATTCTCTGGGATGAATCAGAAACACTTCTAACCTGTTCTTTAAGTGCTGCACACTGCCCAGGCAGCGAAACCTGCCGTTCACCATGATGGCCATCCGAGTGCAGAGAGCTTCACACTCCTCCATACTGCAGGAGAAACAGCAAAGTCACGCAAAGAAGCCAAGGATATACAACAATATGCTTTTTAGGGCTGGGTGGTATAACGATATCGTGGCGAGGATTTAAAGTGTCTATTTGTTAGAGATATAGCGGTGTAAATATATCCGCACTGCTACGTTATTGATAAAGAAATGTTATTTTCTCTATGTACGTTATTTTCTCATGAAAGAGATAAAATAAAGAGCGGGACATACATGATGTTAAAAAGAGTTAAGCGCGATAAGCCGTGAATTAACAACGTGTTAATTTACACGATCAAAGTGCAAGTTTTTGAAAACTATAGCATTATCGTGTCCGTGTAAACTACAAAAACGCGAATTTGTGAAAACGGTGAAATCACGCGCATGTGTACGTGTTCAGTCTACAAAGTGACATCGCCATCTACTGGCCTGGCAGCAGAATACAGCATTTTTAGTCATTTTCATGGATCCATGTGAACAGGGATAGTTTTGACAATGTTGTCACCTGTACGCGAAAAACGCAAAGGTAAAACGTTTCCTTGTTTATTACATTGTTGTCCTGTAAACAACCTAAGACAGCACGCGACTTATTGCGCCTGAACGGTCAAATACACATACAATTATGTCAAAATGCCCATCGTGTGGAGTATTCACGTAAACACAGTCGGTTATGTCTTAAGTGAACGTACACAGTTGGGTGAAAACAAAACCGCATGTATGTCAGTATATTAGATCTGTGTGTACGGTCTTAAAGTGACAGTAGCCTAATATTCCTGCTGCTGTCTGTATCATTAATGTGAATCAAACAACAAAAGAGAAAATCACTCACTGCTCTTGACTGAATCACTTTTGTAGCTTTAATAAAAATCGATTTAATATTTTTCATCCATATAGGGAAGACTATGCCGTATATACATTTAATTATTAGTATTTCTTACTACATAAAAATACTGTGCCTGAAAAACTTTACATTATACTTCATATTATTTGTATCTTTGTTCTAATAACAAAAATTAAATAATAACTATATCGTGATTTATATCGTTATCGTGAAATAAAATTTCTCATATGGTGAACTAAGATTTGCTTCAAATGCTTCTCTTCCTTTCTCACCTGTGTGAGGTCAGAACGACCGAGCGTCCCTCTTTAATGATGCTGAGGATGCAGTTCCACAGGGCTCGCCGGGCTTTGGGGTCCATCCCAGTGGTGGGTTCGTCCTGTAACAACAGCGACAGCCAGGTTAACCATCGCCCACAAGTTCAGCAGAAAACACAAGCAGAACACCATAAAGAGAGGGAAGAGCGCGAGCATGTTTCCTGATTCTGACTGACGGCACCAGAAAAGTGGAGACTCGCTAGAACTACTAAGTGTAACCCGGTTTCATGGGAATTAAACACTTCACAGCGTATTAAAAATATGGCAAGAGCTGGGTATCGCTTTTGTTCTGGGAAAAAGAGGCTAATCGGCCAATCTGAGGACTGTTACACAACAGCACTGATCTAAACTGGAATGAATGTCACAAGATCTTTTCTTGAAATGCAGATGACCTATATACACCCTGTTTTTTGGGGGGATTTTAGAGTATGAAAATGCTTTCTGAATTCAGTATATTAACCGTGCACAGGGTTTGCTCTGGTTTTGCTCCAATTAGATGGTTTCATGCTCTTGACAGCCAAAAATTCACCTCACAAAACACATTGTGGTTGGTATAAAACATGTTAATTTGCTATACCTTGTCATTTTATTCACATTTTTGTCTTTCATTTAAATGCTGCTAATATAATTTAGTATTTTGTATTTCATTTAGCTTTTATTTGTTATGCTATACTTTCTATGCACAAATGCATAGTTGCATTTGCATTGTATTATTCACATGAAGCCTTGTTTTTCCCTGTTCTCCATGATCAGTGCAGACCTATGACACAAATTCGGTGTATGATGCACTAGTAGAAAACCACTGGTTTATTCGAACACAACGTTGGATAGTTTATTATCTGCACACTCACCAAGAACACCACTGGCGGTCCTCCAATGAGCGCCATAGCGGTGGAAAGCTTCCTCATGTTTCCCCCGCTGTAGCTTCCTGCAGCTTTGTCTACATACTTCATCAGGCCCAGTTTACGAATGCCCCAATCCGCCACCTGAGACGAACAAACAACCAATCAGATCCCTCGATAATCAGCAGCAACACAAGACTTTCCCTCTCAAGGACAGCTAAAGACTGACCTCGCACACTTCTTTCTCGGGGACGCCCCGCAGGATGGCGTAAAACTCCAGATGTTCTCGGCCAGTCAGCAGGTCGTTGATGGCGTCAAACTGCGGGCAGTAGCCCATTTTCTGATGCACTTCATCAATCTCTGTCAGCACGCTGCAGAAAACAAGCCAAGAGTTGCTATTATTATAAAAAAGGTCACTTAAAAACACATTGTGTACATACTATGCATGATGGAAAACAATGTCAGAATACTAGCATATCGACAACCTCAAAGTCACAAAAAAATGGAGAAATGGTATTAGGAAAGCATTGAATCAGTAACATGATGTTTTCATTTATTTACCTTTTTCCTGCCAAGTAAGCCTCTCCACTAGACACAACTGAATCTCCTGTGAGCATCTTGAAGGTGCTTGTCTTTCCAGCTCCGTTCACACCGAGCAACCCGAAACACTAGTGAGAGAACATAATATCATCTAAACCATAATTCTAATCATACAAGACCAGCCCAACTAAACTAAAAACAGTTCTTCATAAACAAAGAAGACAGATATATGATCTCACCTCTCCTGGTGGGATTCCCACACACAGTCTGTCGACAGCTGGCTTCTGCTTCCTCTTATACACCTGCAGAATCAGCAATATTATTATTATTATTTTAACTGAACAACAATAATGATGCTATAATTATTATGTGACATAAGCTTGCTTGAGCCACTAATATATATAATGTGTATGTAGAAGGTGTGAGATGTTGCTCACCTTGGTGAGTTGTTTGAGCTCCAGAATATCAGTCTGTCCTCCTCCACCCAGAATCCTCTGTCTTTCTCTGGCCACATCCTCATCCTCCTCTCCGATGGGCTTCAGCTTAGTGCTAATCGGCCTATTAATACCACAACAGAACATGTATTAGATACATTAAAAACAGATTTTACATATATTTAAAATTGCTTGGAACAGAGAGGGTATGAAAGTATTGTCACCTAGCCTTGATGCAGAAACGGTACTGGATCAGGATGGTAATGCAGAAGAAAATCAATCCCTCTATGGCCATGGCAAACAGATTCTTGCCCACCATGTCCCACGCCAGAGGAGAGCGGAATCGATTCTCACCTGGAAACATTCAGAAACATCATGTCAGAAGACGCAGACCCAGAAAAACACTGCTATAGGCAGCTTACTAGGTTTTGGAAATGAGCCAAGGTCTACAAACTAAATTTTGTTACATTCGACCCTGAGATTTTGTTTAGAGGAAAACACATTTGAGCAGCTGCGATCCTAATGATTTTCCATGGAAATGATCCAGGACATGTTATGTCCACAAAAAGATGTCACTTTGACCTGGGCCCCAAACTAAACCAACACCAGCAATTATTTATACAATATCTGGAGAAAAAACACTTTCAGCTCCACTAAATTCCAAGCTAAAAAAATATATATGTTTTTCTAACATTCCCATTAAGTCATGAAAATGTTTTGAACATTGAACATTCAAAACATAAAAAAATGTTAAAAAAAATGTTAATAAAAAAAATGTTTTATGTGAATGTTCCATTTGATCATTTTGCAAACATTATGGGGACGTTACTTTTGAATGTTCTCTGAACATTCTGAAACAAGTAGTAACATTTAAAAAACATTAAATGAACATACAACTAAAATATTTCAGAAAAAAAAACCATTCCATGAACGATTTTAACGATTTTTAAGAAGTCTTTTTTATGCTCAACAAGGCTGCATTTGATTAATAATACAGTTACATTATTACAATTTTAATATATTTTATTAAATGTCATTTATTCCTGTGATCAAAGCTGAATTTTCAGCAGTCTTCAGTGTCACATGATCCTTCAGAAATCATTCTAATATGATGATTTGCTGCTCAAAAAACATTTCTGATTATTATCAGTTAGAAACGGTTGTGTTGCTTCATAATTTTTTAAGGATTATTTGATAAATAGAAAGTTCAAAAGAACAGCATGCATTTAAAACAGATTTTTTTAACACTATAAATGTCATTTTTGATCAGTTGAATGCATCCTTGCTGAATAAAAGTATTACAATCTTTGTAAAAACACACCAAATTTTTCAAAAGGAGTGTATACTAGATAGTATAAAAATCAGTAGACGAACATCCAACCAAAATGTTTCTGAAAAACGATTTTTAAATTATGTTTGCGCTAAACATTGATAAAGACCAGATAACTTTGAACAAACGTTCTAATAGCGTTACTGAAAGAACTTTGACTCAGAACTTTGAGAGAACCTTGCCAGAACGTCAGCCAAAGTTCTGAGAACGTTCGTTTATAGCCGCAATTCTAGATGGACATTCATTTCACTACAAGATTTTTTAAAACTAATTAGGATTCGATTGGCTAAACTGAATCATGTGTTTGTGGGAATGGTACACACCAAATCTCTCCAGTGCGTCAGACATAGCTTGGTTCTTCACCATGTCAATGAGACCCCTGCCCAGACAGAAGTGAGGGAAGATCAGGAACACGTTCTTCAAGATGTCGTTGATGCCTCCAATCTCCTGAAATAAAAATGACAAGAAACATCCACAGTTAGTTTAGGGTTTCTTTTGTGGAGAGCTGAACTATTGTCATCACAAATTAGATCACATTAGTTAGAAGATATATAAATCAAGCACAGCTGAGAAATATGAACTTACATTGCTGCCAAAAAGCTCCAGGACAAATGTGGATACGCTGCCATTTATCCCAATGAGGATGTTAACGCTGGTCAAAACCACATATGCTGTACTGGGAATCTTAAAGAAGAATGACGCTGGGTACATCAGGGGTGTTATGGACCACCTAGATGGACACAAAGAAATGCACATGGCCAAAGCTTTCATATTAGTGACATATTTTTGGAGATGTTACACGTAAAACTCAACTCTTATTTCTTATGATTCTTTACTCTTATGATTAAGATTTTTGCTCTATTTATGATTTATGGTCACCAAGGCTGTTTATTTGATAAAAAACACATTAATATTGTGAAATATTTCAATTTAAAAGAGCTGTTTTCTATTTAAATGTTTTCTATAGTAGGGGTGCATGTATTCATCCTGAACCGTCACAGTTCGGTGCATAGAGTTAGACGACGAATACAGTCAGTCACTGGCGATACACACTCCAATCCAGAAGGGGGCGTGCGCGGCAATGCAACACTGTTTGCTAACCACCAAAACAGGAAAAGAACTGAAGAAGAAGAGACGATATATGCACCAACCCAAAACAAGTGTTCAGATGCCTCGCAAGAGCTGCTAGTAGGCTATATACGCTGAGTTTTGATTAATTTTTGTGACGTGCTCCACAAAATTCACAGATAGGAAACTGGGACGGTAGGAAGCGGCATCTCATTTGCTTTCTTTATTTTAAAAGAGCACAATTTTTTGTTTTCATTGTGAAGGTACACAAATAAAAATAGACTCTTTATAGTTTAGAATGATGTCTTACGCTTATCTGTTGGTTTTCCTTTTGTACCGAACTCGTATCAAACCATGATCTCAAAACTGAGGTACGTACCGAACTGTGACTTCTCTGCACCGTTACACCCCTACTAGATAGTAAGGCAATTTGTAGCCCATCTTACCCATAGAGCAACAGCAGGAGAGCAAGAACAGGAAGATTGGTGGAGGACACATAGGCCTCTTGTTGGAAACAGAGGAAGATAATGATGACCAGGGTCGCCGGGACAATGTAGTTGCACTAAAGTACAAAGATGAAGTCAGTTGAAAGCCATTTGAACTCATTTTGAGTAAGATTATACCATTTTACAACATACTCACCATATCCCAAACAAAGTTGGCTAGCCAGTAGAGGAAGGGCTGTACTCCGCTGATGAACTGCATGTGTTTGGCTTTATTCACTCGCTCCTGGATGAGGAACACCACAAAGCTAGCCGGGACGAAGGACATGGCGAATATGACGCAGATGGACACCAGCACGTCGACTGAGGTTGTCATTCTGGGATGGGATGGGATCAAAGGTCAGAGATCGAGACTGTGCATGTACATGGGTTTGAGTGTGTGATCAGGGTGCTTTCAGATTTACTTACAGCGCCACCTGAGAGAGCTGCTCTTTGGTGAGGTTGAGCGGATGGTTGAAAGCTTTGATGCCGAACTTGGAGCGCTCCGGGCCGGGGGGCAGATTAGCACGCAGGACGGCATTGTTCATGACATTGAGGAACGCTCCGATACTGTGCCAGCCCTTATTATTGAACCAAATCTGAAAGAGCACACAATCATGTCAGTCTTCTTGCTCTTACAGAGCAACAAAAGCCCTTAAAGCTCCTTGACATTGTGCAATCATCAGTGTTTATGAGTTCTGGCATAATAATAGACTGTTCCATCTACAAAAATAGATAACTTTGGCCTCAACATTAACAAAGCCTACAACGTGCCAGTTCACCTCTAGGATTTATACTGATAAGATATACATTTTTATTTTAAGTTATTTTTGTACTTGTAGTTCTTTACTTTATTCATATAATTAGGTCTAAGGTTCAATATTAGTAATTAAAAAACTATATATATATATATATATATAAAATTAATTAAAATATAATAAAGATAATAAGGATATAATAAAGTCTATAAACAACTTAAAATAATAACAATTATATATATACATACAACATATACAACAATACATATATTGCCATTATTTATATATAAAAAATCCTTAATATTAATATTAGTCATTAAAAATCTTAAAGTAAAGACATAAATACCTTACAATAACAATTATATAATGACATCTTAAGTTTAGCCGATTTTCTCTTGGACAATAACTTAAGCTGTGCAGAAATAGTGTTGCCAAAACACTCGTGCCAAGATACGTTTACACAATCAAGCACTTGTAAGTCTTTTAACGTCTTTGTTTCCCAGCTTGTATAAAGAGTGCAAGCTTTCATCATGACTAGGACATCTACGCATGTCTGTATGGTCAGAGAAACACATCCAGCGCAGAATGCAGTGTACACACCTTTACATTGTTCTTGGTATCAAGCCCTTGGATAAAAATCGACAGGCTTCCCAGAAAGCGGTCAGCTGCTGTACCCTATGGGTTGCAAAACAAAGACAGGGTTAAGGCAAGTAAATCCCAAACATTGGGCAACATCTGACTCCAATATGGGCCATAGTTTATGTTCAAACATTGTAAACATGAGCATGGGCCGACAAAGTTAGACATACCGCTTGAAGACTGAAGCGTTTACGAATGTGAGAGATGGCATCGGTGATCTCATCGCCAGGGGGGAGGGCCTGTGAGCTTCTGGCACCCAATGAGAATCCACCATACCTGTAGGACAGCCAATGAGAAAGAGATTTGAGGTTCAAATCTAACCCTGCATTATTATTATTTTCCTCATCAATTTCAAATCTGAAATGATAAGCATACCTGAATTCGTTGACCCAGAGTTTGTTCTTCAAGCTGAACAGACAAAACAAGACTGAGTTAAAGCGCTGCCATGAGAATGAAAACCAGGAACTCTTTATTTCTGGATTTGCTTAACCCACCTTTTCCCAATAATCTGTGCGTATGTTTTCACCAAGTAGTCTGACATATTTCTGCCGGTCAGATTCTGCAAGGTTTCATCAGCAGTGACTTTAATCTAAGGAATATCAGAAGAAAAAGCCAATGAACACTTTGTTGTGCTGTCACTGAAACATAATGATACAAATCAGAAATAATAGCGCTATTGAAGAAGTACAATATTTGAGGAATATGTCTACCTGAGGGGGCGGCAGACCTCCTGCTCCTGGCGGACACTCCGGAAGCATCTTTTTCCTTCCTTCGCAACTGCACTCGCACAGAGGCGATGGGTTTTCCATACTCCAGTTCCCGTTTAGGAAAATGTCCTGAACGGTCTCGGGAATCTCGGGAACCTCCCACTCTCCATCTTTAATCGGACATGATTTGCTACTGTTTCACAAAAACAAACATAAATAAATATTTAATGATTAATAAATAATTATTATTAATAAAAATGTTTTCAAATTGCACACTACATTAAATTATAAAAATAACATTTAAATTCACAAATGTAAAACTTTTTCAACTTATTGGATAATCAAATGTACAGTATATATGATCTCTCTATAGAGACACTCGAAATAAAAAACGAGGACTTTAATTATAGGAATTTTAAAATAAAAAGCAATTAAATAGAAGCATCTTCTACTCTGTAAAAAGTGGTAACCTTTTTTACTTGATTTAAACCCATAAAAATAAATGTTGTTGTTATAAATGAATGTATTTAGGTTGATTCAATGATACTAAATTATATTTTTGGCTTGAATAAAACCAGTTAATAAAACCAGAGCCAGCTGCTCTTTTTAATTTGCACTACAGCAAAGTGATATGAGGAAAAGGTTTGAAGACTCACACATCGTTGTGCTGATCTGTGCATTGTTCGTTGTAAGCCGGACTGTCCATCAGAGCTTCAAGTAAGCTGTTTGTATGCCCGTCCTCTGGTGCATCATTGCTGTAGCGAGAAACCAAACATTAGACTCTCAAAGACTCATGGGAATCAAACCGCAGACTCAAGTGTGTGGATGGTAGCGTGTACCTGAAGAAGGCGAACTGCTCCTCATACATGCTGGGCTCCAGAGCGAGGCTGGGATACTTTCCAAACGGAGGGACAATGAGACTGAAGACCAGGGCGATGCACACGAACACAGCCGGAAGAACGATCTGGAATGATACGTTTTTTTAAGGACATAATTAGAAATTGCAAACAGACAACACAGGAAAATCTTAAAAAGGAATATTATATAAACAACATACCTGAGCAAAGAAACCTTTCCGGGAACGTCGGGCGTACAGGAAGCGTTTCCAGAGCAAAGCCACGAACTGCTGTCTCTTCAGACTCCAGCCCTTCACCTGGTATGAGCCTTTCCCATCAGCGCCGCCCAACCAGTCCGTCTCACGTGATTCTGCAGGTGCACCAAAAGAAAAATGGCTTTCATATGACATTGTCTTCCAGTAAATAAGCACAAACAATATGGGTAACACTTTAGTTTAGCGTCCAATTCTCACTATTAACTAGTTGCTTATTATCATGCATATTACTAGGATATTGGCACATACTAAGCACATATTAATAACTTATTCTGCATGACCATATTCCACATCCCTAATTCTACCCAATACCTAAACTTAACAACCTTACTAACTATTAATAAGCAGTAATCAGGAGTTTATTGAGGCAACAGTTGTAGCTAATAGTTAGTTAATGGTGAGAACTGGCCCTAATCTAAAGTGTGATCAGAATATATAGCAATAAACAGAAATATAATATTTATCTATTTATACAATAGTTCAAAAGTTTGGGGTCAGAAAGATTTTTTTTTTTAAAGAAATTTATACTATATTTTATACTGTATATTATTTTAAGATTTCTAATACAAATAAAAGCTGTTTTTTCCCTTCATATTCATCAAAAAATCCATGGTTTCCACAAAAATATGAAGCTGAACAATTATTTTCAACATTGATAATTGTTGTTTTTTCATCAAATCATCATATTAGAGTGATTTCTGAAGGATCATGTAATACTGAAGACTGGAGTAATGATGCTGAAAATTCAGCTTTGATCACAGGAATATATGTCATTTTACTTTAACATTTATTCACATTTAAATAGTTATTTTGAACTGTAATAATATCTCACAATTGTACTGTTTTTACTGTAAAAAAAAAAGAAGGAATTATTCCAAACTTTTGAACTTTTGTACTCCAAATTAATCATTGAAAATATCTACCATGATACTTAGATATTTATAATATTTCAAAATTAAGTCAAAATATAGTAAATATTCAATCTATTGCCAAGCTATATTTTTCATATAAGACATGAGATGATGGTTCATAACTCAAAATACATATTTAAAATAAGTGTGATGGATGAAGGATGGGTAAAGTAACTACCTGGATCACCTTCTGAGTCATTGAGGTCAAAGTCGTCTTCAGTAAAAGGCTTCAGGCAGCTCTGATGGTCCCCAAAAGCGTGTCTGCGGTTCCTGCGTGCTGGTAGAGTTCCATCTGATCGACAATATAATGGGAAAAACATAGTAAATCTACGTGTTTCCAAAGACACTATCCAATAAAAAGAGAAATGTGTTCGGCTGTACCTGAGATTTCAACATCGACACCGCTGTCTTCTGCCACTTTGAGGAAAATCTGCTCAAAATAATCACAAACACAAACCAGTTATATTCACATTCTTGCATGGAATGAACTGAATTAAATGAAGAGATATTTGGTTTATTCAGTGATGGTACCTCTTCCAGTGTGGTGTCGGAAATGCCATAGCTGGAAATGCCGAGGTCGGTGAGCCGGTCGTCGATCTCATGGAAGAGCTCCACGAACTCTCCAGCTTTGGCAGACTCGTAAGGCAGAACGTACATGATCTCATGACCCATATCTTCAACTAGTCTGGCTGAAGGGACGTGCTTGAAAATCACATTGGAGATCAGGGAGACATCTGGAATATGGAAAGAGTTGAGAAAGCATTCAGAACGCATGAATGACTTGAAACAAATGAGTTTGGAACAACATGAGGGTAAATAATGAAAGAAATTTAATTTTTTGGGTGAACTATCCCTTTAAAAGTGTATTAACTCTATATACCAATGTTATTTGGTATTATCTTTTTTAAATGGCCGTTTTTTTGAATATCCTTCCAAGCCCAGTCTTAGATATCTGTAAAGAGTTTTGTGGACATTGGATGCGTCAACTGTCTGGTTACCAACATTCTTTAACATATCTTCTTTTGTGTTCAACAGAAGAAAGAAACTCAAACAGGTTTGGAACCATTTGAGGGTGAGTAAGTGATGACAGATTTTTTATTTTTGGGTGAACTATTACTATCACTATAACGATAATAACCCTGATAAATACCTATGGTGGTGGTTTCGCTTTCATGGTCACTGCCAAGCCCAGCATCAGAACTGCTCTCCGATACACTGTCCTCCTACAGAGACAAAGAAAATCACAAAATATGAAGTTTTCAGATGGAGAGAGCAATATAAATGTGAAGATTATCCACTCCTTTATAGCCAAAATGTACATTAAAAACCATTCCTACCTTCTTGAGACTTGCTTTGGAATAGGAGACGGTGCTGTTGGAGGTGCGGCAGGAGCTTGCGGAGAGATCGAAGTCTTTCTTCACCAGCGTCAGGTAGTATCCCGTTCCCAGCTGGGTCTTGAGGAACAGAGAGGAACCCACACAGCACAGCTTCCCATGGGAGATGATGGCGATACGATCCCCCAGGATATCAGCTTCGTCCATGTGGTGGGTGGACAGGATGATCGTGCGACCTGAAGGAAAAACGACACGGGTTAAAGGAACGTTTCGAGAAGAACATCATGACAACGTTGGGTTGGACAGAATCCGCCTGTACCTGGACGATACTTCAGCAGCAGGTCCCAGATCCCACGGCGAGCGTAAGGATCGACTCCAGCGGTCGGTTCATCCAGGATCACAACCTTTGAGCCTCCAACGAACGCCAGCGCTACTGATAACTTCCTCTGCATTCCTCCTATATGGACCATAACGGTTAGTTCTGTTACTGTTTCATCCAAGTATTTTCATATCATAATACAGCTGTTTTTGATGGAAATTTAAAACATGGTTGATACACTAACATTCAAATTTTGGGGGCCTTTAAAAAAAATAAACCCTTTTATTTAGCAAGGAGGCATTAAATTGATCAAAAGTGACAGTAAAGACATTTATAATGTTCAAAAAAGTTACATTTCAAATAAATGCTGTTCTTTTGAAATTTCTATTCATCAAACAATCCTGAAAAAATATTAAGCAGCACAACTGTTTTCAGTTGATAATAATGATAAATGTTTCTTGAGCATCAAATCATCATATTAGAGTGATTTCTGAAGGATCATGTGTCACTGAAGACTGGAGTAATGATGCTGAAAATTCAGCTTTGATCACAAGAATAAATTACATTTTACCATATATTAAAAACAGTTGTTTTAAATTGTAATAATATTTCACAATATTACAATTTTTACTGTATTTTTCATTAAATGAATGCAGCCTTGGTGAGCATATATGGAAATACTAAAGATTGTATAAATGGTACAGCAAAATCTCATAATTTCCGCACCTGAGAGCTGGTTTGTGCGAGATTTGCTTTTATGAGGCAGGCCGAGGTCCATCAAGATCTGCTCCATCTCCGATTTCACCTTCTCCTCAGGCAAACCCTTCAGACGTGCATAAAACCAGATGTGTTCCTCCACGGTGAGCCTAAAACACACAGATGAGAACACAGTCTAAATCTAGAGCTAGTAAGCTTTTAATTTGTCACATGCACAGAACAACTGAGCTTCTAAAATGTGTTTTTGGTGGCATCGTACATGCTAAAGAGGACGTTATGCTGCGGACACACGCCCAGGTTTTGACGTATAGCGTTCAGATCGGTGCGGATGTCTTTGCCCTGGATATAAGCAGTGCCCGAGGTGGGTGGGAACAGGCCAGTGAGGATAGACCTAAGAGAGCAAGAAATATTGAGCTTATCATTAAGCACGTTACTAGCATCAGATGTTGTTAAGATCTTGTGTTGAGTTGTCTTACATGGTTGTGGTTTTTCCAGCGCCATTGTGGCCGAGGAAGGAGGTGATCTGACCCTCGTAAAAACCTAGAGTCAAACCATCCACTGCCAGTTTGCCGTTGCTGTAGACCTTCACCAGGTTCTCGATGTAAACACCTGGATCCAGGTGGGCTGGTTCCTCTTCAATGCATACAGCTAGAAGATTAATCAAACCACATATGTCAGCGTTTACACTCAATATTTGGATTTTACAGTGCGCACATCCAATAGCTTTTGGTTAAACATATTCTTCTGAACCAAGTTCAGTACTGTCAAAAATAATGAACACAACCAAGATTTTTAATACCTTCAGCATTTTCTTTATTGTTGGTCGGCGCTGCTGTAATCCAACCACATTTCTCTCCACACCAGTAGGACTTGGTGAAAGGGAAGTACCAGGGACGTGGGATACCAAATTGGCCTGTGAGATTGACATTTTTTACACCATTAGAAACCTCACAAAGCCATCCAATATCCTGCAAGCATGAATTATATATTAACCAAATGCCACTAACCTGGAAACACCGCTTCAATGTACCAGGTCATGATGGCGTAGAGCACAGCGTCGAAGAGCATGAGTGAGATGGAGGTGGTGAGGCTGTAGCTGTCCTCCTGCATGGGGCTGGAGAGAAGGTTACTCCACTGTATTCCCACTCCCTGCTCCTCGAACAGAGCGAAGTACTCGCAGCCGAAGCCGAACGCCACCGGAGACAAGAGGCTCTGAGGAGAGACAGGCAGAGGCCTTCAGTGCGTCGGGTCAAACACACACACACAAGCACAGGGCACGGGTTTGAAAAAAATGAAAATAATAATAATAATAATAATAATTAAGATGAAAATAAATAAATAAATATTACATTAAAATAAATAAGTCAATAAATAATACATCTAACAGGGCAGTAATATAATGAGTAGAAAATACTTAAAATAAATTTAACTACATAGAAAATAAATCTTTTGATAAAAAAAATAGATTAAAATAATTATGTAAATAATACTTATATTCAAATTAATTATTAAAATATAGATTAAATAAGTATAAATAAGTAAAGAAATATTAGGTTATATAAGTCAACATGTACTGTAATAAATAAATAAATATTAGATTTAAATGAATGCATAAAATTGAACAGAATAGAAAATAAATAAACAATTAAACAGAGAAAAAAAAACAAACAATTAAAATACATAGACTAAAATAAATGGATTCAAATAAATAGGAAAAATTAGGTTAAAATAAGTAAATAAATAAATAAATAATATTATTAAAATAAATAAGTAAATAATAAAATATAATTAATAAACATAAATGCTATTAAAATAAATAAGTAAGATTAGTTTCAAATAAACAAGTAAATAATTAAATACAAATTACATTAAAATAAGTAAATAAATAAAAACTAGATTAAATAAACAAATACAAATTACATTATAATGAAAAAAGTAAATAAATATTTTCCAAATCTAGACATTTTTATAATATAAATTTTTCAAACTATATATTGGGTCTTCATACAAGAAACTATATAGACGCCTCACATGAGAATGATCATTGTTGTGGGTACATGGCATGGGTCATTGCTGAGCAGATGTACAACATTCACACAATTCCCACTCACCGCTACTACTTTGGCGCCAAAACCCACGTAATCCTGCCAGGCCACGCACAGCACATAGGGAAGGTAGAGGGTGAAGTATATGATGCCTCCGCAGGCCGCGGCGAGGTTAGCGCGCGAGAAAAGCGTGCTGATCAAGAAACACTGCATGATGGTCACAACGGCAAAGGAGGCCAGGAACAAGTAGACTACGCCAGGGTCACTGTACGGCAGGAGATTCCCCATCTGAGCACAATACGAGAAACAAAACCATCTTTAGTTGTTGTTGTTAGGGTTATATTTTTACTATAGGAACGGAGCAATGCACACCTTCAGGATGAGCACCAGTAGGGCGGCGCTGATGAGCAGTGGTATCAGACTACTGATGAACCAGCTCAGCCACAAGATCCCATTATCCAAACCCATAATCCTCATGGTCTCCTTGAGCCGTGCTTCCTTCTCGTACACCACACCCTTGATGATGATGGCCACCGAGTACATCCAGGCCAGGGTCATGAACAGAGGCATGGAGCGGCTCATTATCCGCAGGAAACTAGGGAAGAGGAGACAGGGTGGGTTACGCCTTCAGCACCAACGATATCCAAAAGATATCTGCTAAGATACCTCGTTTAGGGCAAACGAGCTCAAAGTAGTGAATAATTTAGCATTCTTATGACAACATTTGTAATTTTATGATTATAGTATCACATTCTTCAGTTAGCAACATCACTTATTTCAGTTGGTATGACAACTTTGAATGAATTAATAAAAATAAAATATTGAATATAAAAATATTACAAATATATAATTAAATAATAAAATGTTAACAAATAATAGATTTAAATAAATAAATAATACAAAATATAAATAAATACATACAGTTAACAATACTATAGTAGTATTGAGTAGAAAAAAACTGATTTAATGTAAAAGGAAATATTAATAAAATATATTTTACACATACTGTATTTAAAATATTAGTTTTTCCACAGTATAAATTGGGTCTTTATGCATGAAAACATATAACTGCCTTTTAAATTTTACGGATGGGGTCCCTCACATGTTTTTTTCTGAACCTGATCATGAATGTACAGAGTATTATGATATTTCTTACACGTCGTCCACATAGCAGGGATAAGGCATCTGCTGGATGTAAACTCCAGTTTTCTCCTTGCTTCCCGTCAGAGCTCGTATGATCCCGTGTTCAATCACGTCCTGCAGGTAAGAGAAGCCGCCCCAGATGTACCGCATATCCTCAAACGGGTCCGCTCGAGGACCGGGATCCCAATATCTACGGCAAACACAATCACATCATTCATTTTCTCCAAACGGAAGCTGTGCGGACAAATTCGTAGCATGATTAGAAAAACGTAGCCTATCATACCCATCCTTGATCTTGTTAGTGCGCTCCACATTATCGATGTCCATGCGTATCTTGTAGTTGATGTGGGGCGGCAGATCAGACGTGTTGGACTGCATGTCAGGAAACACTATTCCAGCCCAGAACTTGCGGTCGTCCAGCAGATGCATGGACTTGTTTACCAAGCGTTCTTCATTAGCCACCGGCTCCAACTTATCCAAGTTCACACACTTCAGGGGAGGAAATTGAAAAGTTTATCAGAAAGAAGTCATGGTCAGGTTAAATCAATGATCCTCAATTCTGGCAATTAAATAATCTGGACCAATTTCCCCCCAACTAAATCCCATAAAAGTGCAGTTGGGAGTGGAAATCGGCATGCATATTAAAAAAACAGACGCAGTCGGATCATTTCCATAATGCATCTGGTTTAAAACAGGCTTTTTTCTGCGTTAAATAATGGCGCAAATACCAGTAAATTGACTAGCGCAAACCTTAGTAAATCACCTTGCATGATTCATTTAAATACTCTCCTCCCATAAAGTTTGCATCTGAAAGGGAAAGTCCTACAAATGCATATGCAATGAGGTCAGCCGAAAAAACAACAACCTTGTCCACACCTTTTCAGCGCTAATTTGCACTGTGTGTCTTTAGTAAATCCTGACAGTCGTTTTTTAACGCCAAAAGCTGTTAGTAAATGTGGCCCTAAATCACAAAATAATCAGTCAATCCATCTGACTTTAGAGTGGAATGACTTGTTTTGGTGGTTTTCTGTTGGAGTGCGGCATAATTGATTTGTAACTGTAATTCAGTGGAGAACTGAGAACTGTTTCTTTCTGACAGGGCGACACACTGACCCAGAAAAACAAGACAGGCACTTAAAGCGTGGGTTCGGTTTTCTTAGAAACATTAAATTGATTAGCAAAGATCACAACATGCCCACACAATCCTGCTGATGCCGTTTTAAAGGACTAGATGTAATCCATGCTCACACATAATGAGATCAAGACCTTGTGTTCAACAGAAAAAATTCCTAGATGGATGAATGGAGTTTGGTCTGTGCATATGTGTACCTCCATGAACCGAGAGATGGTTTGGATGGCCTGATCCGTCTCGTTGAACGCCTCTCTCCAGGTGTACGCCGTCCCATGAGGACGCTTGTCCTCTGAAGCCTTGGACAAGAAGCTGGACACATCCTCCACGCGCCAGTCTGTCCCGCTCAGCTTGGCATTAAAGAAGCGAGCGCTAGCGTTGTTCTGGAGGAGCGTCTGTTTAGGAAAAATTTCATTCACTTAATCAATACATACAAAAATATTACGTAGCTACTGTAGCTGTAAAAGACACACTGCTTCTGGTATTATAAAGTAGTGAATCAATAAATGTAACAAAAAGACAAAATGTAAACAAAACTATGATATAATATTTTTATACATTTTAATACACACTTCATACTGTGAAAAATTTATATCAAAGATGTTTTTTTCTACTCATTGCACTTATATATGTATTATTTACGTGTTTATTTTATTCTAATGTTTATTTATTTTATTTTAATCTAGTGCATCAATCAATGTAAACAAAAACAAAATGTCAACAAAACTATGAAATCAAATATATATTTTTAATTGTATCACACACTTATACCTGAATACTATATATACTGTTAAAAAAATAATATTATAAAGATCATAAATGTCATAATGTCTAAAATATTATTTGGAAAATATTTATTTTTTGTTAAGTTGAATTATTTATACTCATTATTATATTGTACTGTTAGATGTATTATGCATTCACTTTATTTATTTTAAACTACATTTGTATTAATTTATTTATTTATGTGATTTTTTTGCACGACCTCTCATGAAAGTCATGCACTTAGAAATGTGACATGAATGGAGTCATGCATTTTGTGCCTATGACAGCAAAACTCCCAACCTAACACACTTTTTCCTTCGATTAGGCACAAATAAGTCCTTCGAATACTCCAAGGGTTTGAAGATCTCCACTACTAAGTATGCATCCCGCAGAGCGCCACACGTTGTGTGCCATGTGAGTTCAGTAGGGAGGTTAAAACGCAGTACCGCTTACCTCCAAAAGGTGGCAGTGTGAAGTTCACAATTTGAGCTACTTTCACAAAATCATGTGCTCAGAGGTGACTAACAGACTAACAGGAACAGTGTCTTTTGTGTGTGTGTGTGTGTGTGTGTGACTCACCCGCACAAGGTCCATTTCCTCACTGTTTTCCATAAAGCTCCAGAGTTTGGGTCTCATCTCTTCCCACATGCCCCCGAGGTCCCTGAGCACGCCGAACTCTTGAAACGTCTTATTGACCTGAGAGAAATAGAGAGACACAGTTAAACCGGGCTCAGACCTAAGGAGTTTTTAATCTTAACCGACAGGTCACGCACATCTGCACCGATTTTCTTCTTTCAAATCTCAAACCTGCACACACTACAAGATTTGAAAATCGTGGCGCATCACACACTACAAGATACTCTGTAGATCATCATGCCAGATTTAGCACCTCACGTGATCGAACAAGATGGATACTGTGTCGCGGCAACTTGCTGTAGACATTATATGAGGAGACGTTATAAAGGCAGTCGTGTTGTTGATACATTTCGACCAGCCGTTCCTCAATCTCCATCTCGGACCCTTGTTGTTTCGCGGTCGCCATTTCAAAAGTTCGTCACTTCTGTCTCCTTGTAGACTTGTCTCTCATTGTCTATTATGGAAGCACTGACGTAATCACAGTCGTAAAAATAAATCTTAAATATCAAACATGTTTGATATTGTCAGGGCGACCCTGATGTGTCCGCGAGCAGATCGGGAGGTTTAAGATCTGTTGATCTGTAACCGCATCACTTTACCAGTTAATCTGGGCCAAACATCTGAACCGATTGATGCCCTGGACGCGATTTTTCGGGCATAAATCGACCTGAAACTCCTGTAGTCTGAGCCCGGCTTTAGGATGGTCTTCTAGACCCAGGCCTTCCAGACCTTAAGGTACTGCTGGGGATTGCTGGAATATGGATATATATATATATTGTATGGATATCATACAAAATATATAAAAAAAATATTGTATATATATACTTCAGATATTTGCTCAAATATGGACATACTATTTCTCATGATATTCAAAATCTTGATCTACAGGTTTCTGCTTGAATACTCGAAATTATTTTGGTGGATGAATATAAATTGTGCTTACATATCTTTCAATGATATGAAATGAAGTTTATTTGATCATTTTATCAATAATTTAAAAGGTTATTTTAAAATATTGTGCAGTGAAAAGCATCAACATGTGTCCTCAATACAGTACACAATACACAACTTTTTCAGGAAATATATAAATATTTTTGCGTTTTGTTATATTTTCATTAATTTAAATAAAGTCAAAATAAAATATATAAATGTTAGATGGAAAAACCTTGAAAAAAATCCTAAATGTTGCCTTGGCAGCTAATTTAACTCAAATAAAGATAACTAAACTTAACTAACAAAACTTCCTAACTTACTAGCAAAAAATAAATATAACAAAACTAAAGCACATAACAAAATTACTAAAACTTAAAATAAAAAAAAAATATATATAAAAATGTAATTTAACACATTAATAAATACTATAATAGTATATAATGGTGCTGTCAAATCGATTAATCGCGATTAATCACATCTAACATAAAAGTTTGTAATTCTACAATATATATACTGTATGTTTATATATATATATATATATATATATACACACACACACACACACATGCATTCACAAATATAAATATATATTTACAAACTGTTAGATGCGATTAATCGCAATTAATCGATTTGACAGCACTAGTATATAAATAATAATCATAAAATAACACTAGTTCTGATGACTAGTGTCATCATGACATGATCTGATGATTAGAATAAAATATTGAAAATAGAAAATAATACAGAATGAGTATGTGAGTTCAAATCTTTGACTCACAGAAACCTGGTCAACACTAGTTTAACATACAGTAAGAAGCTCATGTAACACTGAGCCTGACCTCTTGTATGATCCTCTGGGTGGCAGGAGTGTCGGGGGTGTACAAGATCTTTCCCATGAGCAGCGGCTTCAGAGCTCTCCAAATCATGCGCGATATGGGGCTCGACTCCAGGCCCTTCATCACGTTGTTGCAGTAGGGCGCTAATGGAAAGATGACAAGTTTTTTTTAAACAATTTAGCAGGGGACGTGACATATTTTGCATTCACAAGGAAGGAAAAGAGAGAATTAGGACTTGGCTCACTGGAGGAGTTGTCGTATGCGGAAGCCGGCTCGCTGTCGTTGTCATTGCCGTAGCTGCCGAACAAGGCCTTGTAGTTGTTATCCTCGTACCAGTTGAGGGACTTGATCTTCAGGCCTCCGCCCTCTGGGTGCCCGCAGACGATTCGGGACACGGCCTGGTACATGTGGTTTGGAGACTGCGTGCTGTTGCCCGTCAGGTACATGATCTCGTTGCGCATGTCCCGCCAGCTCTTCATACTGATAAACTGGGGAACAATGAGAAAAGTTTAAACTTAAACTTAAAGGTGCAGTGTGTACATTTTAGTGGCATCTAGTGGTGAGGTTGTGAATTGCAACCAACAGAATTTATGGTGGCCGACAGAAAAATATGTCATCGTCTGAGGCTACGTTTACACGGAAACGATCTGAAGAGAAAACGCAAAAGTGATCACTTTATATTCTGCATTTAGACGAACGTTATGTGGGGGAAATCTGCGTGCATACGGTGACGCAAAAGTGTGTGAAATTCAATGTAGTGTGCTCTCCAGGCGGCTAGATGGCAATGTGAAGTACTGATCGGTGCCTTCACTGTCTAGCAGACTTTTGCGTTTTTACCGTTTAGACGGTGGAGCGTTTTTAAGATTTCCACTCTGGAGGGTGGTTTCACTTTTTTGCGTTTTTAAGCCCCAAAAACGCCGTCGCCGTCTAAACGAAAGGCACATCTGATAAAATATTTTTACGTTTTCACCCGCGAGCGTTCTCGTGTAAACAGGGCCTGAGACAGCAGAGAGCAGCCAGTTAAGCAACGAGGTTTATTCACAAAGATAAAAAAAAAATATATATTTACTTAATTATTCAGTAAAACGATATGTTATTGCAAATATTATTGTTACTTGTTCATCACTGTGCCAGCGTTTTATTCGCTGACTTTAGCTAGCTTCTCTGCATGAAGAACAACATTGTGACGAAACTTATTTGTCCGTTTAGGGCTACCGTAGAAACATGTCGACGCATTTCAATGTAAGGGGACCCGCGGTGTATGTAGATAGAAATGGCTCATTCTAAGGTAATAAAAACACAACGGTTTATTATGTAAGGTCTTTATACACCACTGAAAACATAGTTATGTATATGTTATTGCATTTCTGTCAACAGATCCTTCTAAATATTCAACAATGCACCTTTAAGACAGTCAAAAAAAGTCCTTCATTTTCAGTATAGAATCTATATTTGTATACAGCAGGGTTCAAAAGTTTGGGGTCTGAAAATCTCTTATTCTCACCAAGGCAGCAGTTATTTGATCAAAAATAGGGTGAAAAGTGTCATATTGTGAAATATTATTACAATGTCAAACGATAGACAAACTTTGATGTTTGCTTGAGAGCCTAGCCAGTCATTTTAAGAGTTTTAAGTTTGAAGTAGTTTTGAAGCTTGAAGTGGTTTGAAGGCAATACAGTCTATCAGAAAAACAGACTGATGTTATTAATCACGCACATTTCCTTAATTATCAAGTAAGTGAAGAGCTTGTCAAACGTCACAAAATGTTTGCTTATGCTAAAGAATTGCTTGAAACGGTTTGTCTGATGACGGGAAACCAAATGCAAACATCTAGGCACACCGGATGACATAATGACTGTGTTTATTCAGTTCTTTCAAAGTACGTCATTCACTGTTACAGCTGCTTCAGGAAAGGGTGAGACTAATATTAATTGCAAACACTTGCTGTCCCGTTACATGATCTTGTCCGTCCAGTCCAAACCAATATAACCTCAATGTCTTGTTTTTGAGTCCTAAAGTGTGTAGTCCACGTGCCGGCCTTCATTATATACCTCTATGCGTCACCAGGTGTAATTGTTATGAAGTGTTGTCACCGTCAGCTGAAGGGTGTTATGATGCTGACTAAACCCAAACATAATAATACATGCTTATTTCTTCTGGATGTCTGAATTGTGCAGTCGTTATTCTTTACTTTTATTATCTGTCATTATTTCCTCACCCATCTGTCATGATATATGTTGTTTTTTAATGTGAAACACAAAAAGAGAAATTTGCGTGATACTTCCAGTCTTGTAAAGCCATACAAAAGCTTTGTGTGAGGAACAAACTAAATGTAAGTTGTTATTCGTTTATAATGTTCTTATTTGCATTCACATTCAGTGAATAATGACTTATATTTCAGTCTGTTCCACTGGGATATTGTACATGAACCACTTTAATGAAACTTTATGGTATTTTTGAGTCACTATACAGAGACTATGGCAGACTGTAAAAAAGTTGCATGAATATTTATTAAAAATTCTCATTTTGTTTTCCACAAACATAGCGGCCTAGACAGGTTATTAGCGTATTGAAGCTTAAATATGTTTAAGTACTGAGAGAAAACCTGAACAAAAGCGTACAAATAGAGGATAAATGTAAGTGTTTTTAGGGTCATCAAGTGCTTGGAGAGGAATGCAAGGGAGTATTGTGAAAAGCGTATCTTGCCCGACAAGCTGAACAGAGACGCTGCTGTAACACGCTCACGCATGCCTGCCAGCCGAGGACGAGGTTACTATCGGTCATCCTCCTGATGAAACCGAAAGACAACTCAAGAGGACAAAAGACCATAATAAACTGCTTTCTGACATTTCCATCACATTAATGGATGCATGTGGGAAACTTGGGCTGTGAGAATGATGGTATGATGCTGATGAGAGTGTTTTCATTCTGGAATAAATGGATGGTTTCACGCAGTGTTACATAAGTGCTTGTTTGAACGTTTGCGTAGAAGGATTGTAGTCAGTCAGGTTTGTAAATGATGAGTTAATATGATTCACAGGGCTGTAAACACCTTTGTCATGTGCAATTCCCAAAATCACCATCATCAACCCATCTGAGAAGTGAACACACAAAGAGCTTTACTGCCGGCTTCATTTACTTATCTTCAGTTTTCCATTCATTACAACAGGGAATGAACTCAGCCGATATGAATCACAAACCTAAGTTCTTTTAGACATCGATATCCGGTAACAGGGTTATTGTCGTTCAAATTAAACTGTCATTGGCATTGTCATAAGTCTAGTCTGTGTTTCTGTCTTGTTTCATGTTTAGCAGCTCCCAGTTATGTTGATTAGTCTTCCCAGGTGCTTCCTATTAGCCACACCCCCTTGTTATCTTGTTTAGCTTGTTTGCCCTTGTATTTAAGCCTGTGTGTCTAGTTCAGTCTTTGTCAATCCTTAATGTTTGTTTGCTGGTTGTTCTATTCCTGCGCCTTGTTTCCTGAGTCTGAGTTTACGGTTGTGTAGTCTGAGTTTGTGTAATAAAGAAATACTGCAAATGGATCCTACTCCCTCATCTGCTTCAACCACCCGTGACAGGCATAAAACAGAAGTTGCAATGGTCTTTTCTTCCCTATTGTGTCGTATATCCGAGTGAAACGGCTTCTCAAACAAGAACAAATGTAGGGCAGGACTTGATTTTGTCCGTGAGGAATTGATTGGATGGTTGTGGTCCTTTTGTCCTTTAGTTTAACTTGAAATACTAAAGAAGTAAAACTAAAACTGAAATCAAATTAATAAAAACTATAGAAAGAAAATAAAAAAATTAGGGATGCACAGATATGAAAATGTTGACCGATACTGATAACTCTTTATTGGCCGATAAATCGAAATTTTTATATCATTTTTGAGAGCCTGATTACAAAAACAAAAGTCTAACCATTAAAATCCATGTCCCAAGCACACAATTATAATGTTCTCATTATAATTTTATGTTGCCTATATGACAGACTTGCGCTGCACATGTTGCACTGAACTGTATTTTACTTTTTTCAAGTAATTCAAATCATATTTCAAGCAATTCAAAACCATCATGGCAAACAGTGCGCATCTGAAGTGTCCCAGCTGAAGGACATAATCCATTATTTGACTAAAAATTAACATATATCGTCCGATACCGATATGGTGGCCGATATATCGTGCATCCCAATCGAAAATATATAAAAAAAAATAAATAAATAAAAATCCTTTATTACTGAAAGGATGAGCTCACAGTCTCTTTTCCCACATCATCTAGGGGTCTCATTAGGGAAGTATTCATCTATTCCCTCTCTTCCATATGCGACTGTTAGCCATAAAAGAGACCTATTGTTATCTGTCACCTGTAAGCTGTCACGAGGTGTCTGAGGAAGCCCTGGAGGCCAGACAGACATGCAAACAAGGCAGGGTAACTGGAGAAATAAAGCACGACCTGAAGTAACCTCTCGCTGCTGGCTTAAGTGAGGGTTACTGGAGTTCAGCTCTTGTGTGAGAACAAAGAGGAACTAATGACGGCCAGCGCAGCGTTGGTGTCAACTCAATTTCTGTTTTAAACAAGAAAACTATCTATGACTAACTGGAAAGAGATTGCTTGTAAGACACATTCCCTGAGAACAAACGCTCCGTGTGATGATGTGGAAACAGCAGAGAATGAAAAAATCCCGTCCCTGTTTTGTTCTAAAGACAAGTTAGTTAACATTTGTCGAGCTCTGCACTTTTGCCCAGTGCTGGCAGGAACTGGGAGTCTTGTGATGGGCCAAACTTAACGCACTTAACACTCAGGTTTGGTTTCTAAATTCTCGTCACCAAATACATGAGAGCAGAAACACAGAGTTGGCCGCGTACAGCTGAAATGTCAAGCGTCAGCTCCTTGGTTTCCAAGGCACAGAGAGGTTTGGGATGCTAACCGAACTAGCTGTTTATTAACTTTTATTTTTAAAGTTTACTTTTAAAGTTACTTTTAAAGTTACTTTTAAAGTTTATTAACTTTTTGTCCTTTTAAGCAAAAGTCTTGTTATAAACTGATTTAGGGCAAAGCAAAAAGCTTAATGATTATCATTTGTCTCGATGCAAAGCACAAAATGTTTGCATGTTGCATTTCCATGACTAGCAGGTTGGAATATTAGACTGGTAATATAATCATAATTGCCATTTAAACATTATTTGATTCCTAAAGCAAAATACCTTTAATCGGTACATGTTTTTAATTTGTGCTTTGCGACTAATCCAGATCCACTGATCTAATACGGGATAAGATCATTTGGGAAGCTGGGGTGGGTATTAAAGACTTCACTCTGGTGTCTCGTTCGGTCTCCAAAAGTGGGGTGAGGGATATTTCAGAGGGAACGTACCTCGACCGCTAATGCTCCCAAACTCTCCAGCAGGCTGTCTGTTGCTATGGACACATCCTGGATAATCTTTGGGTCGGACTTGACATCTTTCTGCATGGCCAAAACATGAGCAAAAAAGACATTATTAACTCATCAAGGGAATCATATTGTACACATTTTACTATGACAATGATCCCGTGAAATTTATGGTAACAACCCCCCAACATTTTAAGTTTTAACGATTTAGAGGGTGAACAGCGTTAATACTAAACACCATCATGTTAACTACAATAATGCAATAAACATTAATTTAACAACATAAGATCCAGCATAAAACCCTAATGGACATGACTGATAAGAAAAAAATCTAGAAGAAACAAATGGTTTCGCTTTATTTTAAGGTGTCCTTGTTACAGCGCAATTATACATTTAAGTACTGAGTAATATTAATTAACAACATGTACTTAGGGTTTGGTTTAGGGTTAAATGCATTAATTAAGTAATTATGCATAATTAATTGTTATTACTATAGCAAGCACATGTAACATGTGTAACAAAGACACTGTAAAATAGTGTTACCAAACATATTTATTTCAATGAAAAACAACAATTTATTTTTTAACCGTAAATGATAGGATAAGTTACTGTAAACTGTACATTTATGTAGTATTTTACTGTAAAATTACATGAAATTACACTGTATAGAGTAAAGGAACTTACTGTAAACCAATTAACAGGTTTTTACCGTAGCATAACCACATTACCGGTTTCACATTTTTTTACCGTTAAAATTACGATAATTTTTACTGTTATAACGGAATGCCTGTTTATTTTACAACTTAAACTGTATATTTAATTAAGTGATATAATGTTAATATACCAACTACCAAAGTTTGTTTTTACCTTAAAATGAACTTATATCCATCATAATAATATAGGTGGTAAAATAGAAAGCAACATGACATTTCTTTGTGTTTTTCGCTGTGGTTTTTACTGTAGCAGTGTATTTTTTTCAGTGTATGTTTACGGAAACAGTAAAATACATGTGAGGACATTTGCATTAAGCATCTTTCATGTTTTAAGCTGTTACTAGGGCTATACTGTCGCGATTTAGAGGAAACATGTCAAAGATCTCATTGTCCCCTTGCTTGCATAACTAAATTGCTGTGCATAGATAGTAGTGACCTGGCATCTTGAAATCTCATTACTCAAAAACAAAGAAAACATTCAGTCTAAAGCGAACATTCACAAAGACATCAATAGGTGAATATTCTTGGCTGATGGTCACTGTCACTCCCTTTTCATGCACAAATATGCTGAAATAATTATTCTGATTTACAAAAACAAATTATGTAAAAGTGGCCATTATGTGACCACAATGTTATTCTGTTGAGCTTACAATCCTGACAAAGTTCACTGGGTCCATATTACAAAAATATACACTTGCCCTAGTTTGTATGTAATTGGTTTATTGAACTGGCGAATTCCTTTTATTGTAGTCCAGTAAGCAACTTTTATGTGAAACATATGAGACATAAAAAACTGATTATCAACTCAGCAATCATTAACATTTGAACATTCATCTATTCTCATATTCTAGTTCTTGTAACGTCAATGAATTAACTAAATAAGACTTAGTCCTATGAATATGTTATTACTTAACAGTTCTATTTACTTACCCGTATTGGCTTCAGGAAGTCCAAGTTGGACAGGAAGTTGTTCTCTGCGTCATTCAGCCATTCAGCAGATGATTGACAGATGATGTTTTGCGTCAGCTGAGACACGTCCTTGTCGGCAATGGTCACGAAATCCTCCAGAGATGTGGAATTGCACAGGTCTCTAAGATGAACTCCGAACCCTTTAATAAGCACCTGTAGATCACAAGTAGCAGTTAAAACTGAATAAAGAGTCTCTGTCAGTAAAACACAGATCCTAAATTACAATCCTTCACCTTGAACAGTTGTTTGAGGATAATATTTTCTACAAGAGCTTTACAAAAATGTCAAATGGCTAAATAAAGCTATATTATGAATGTAAATGCTCGTATTTGCGAGGTCTTGAAGTGGAAGTGCGCAACCAAGAAGATGCCATATGAATATGAATACATAGCATGAATGAAAGTGTATTTTTAAGCAGAATTGAAGATGCTTCATGTCTCCATTTTGGTGTTACAGAATGAACTGATGAAGCTCACACTAGTAACCAGGCAAATCCCTATCGTTCAACCAATGGCGTGAGTTTGAGGCGGGACTACCTGTTTCTTTGACCAATGGCAGATGGGGAAGACTGTGTTAAAAAATCTGTTTAAAAAAAGATTGTTTGCCATCCTGTCTAGTTCAGCTCTATGATCATGAAGAGATCTAGTATTCAAATGATTGTAAGAAACAACATTCTTTGATCACACAAGCTCTTTCTTTTGTGAAAGAGGCAAAGGACAGCCTTGTTCTTTTCATTTCTGTAAGATCGTGACTTCCCGTCATCTCTCTCACTCTCTCAGAGCCTCTTTACACACACAATAATTCAATAAGGATGTGCTTAGAAGATGACTAAAAGCTAATTTGGGAAGCTCTTAAGGTATGACCTCAGACAACTATCTCAGTTTCTTATATGCATGTACTGATGTGTTTGAAATAAGTTTCTTATGCTGATGTTTCTTATGCACACCAAGGCTGTATTTATTTGATCAAAAATCATAATGCATTAAAAACAGTAATATTGTGAAATAACTGTTTTCTACTATTGAAAAAAGTAGTTTATTCCTGTGATCAAAGCTGAATTTTCAGCATCATTACTCCAGTCTTCAGTGTCACATGATCCTTCAGAAATCATTCTAATATGATGATTTGATGCTCAAGAATTATAAATTAATATTTTTGTGGAAATTTATTTTATTTATTAATTCTGAAAGCTCAAAAGAACAGCAGTTATTTGAAATAGAAATATTTTTTAACATTATGTCTTTACTTTTAATCAATTTAATACATCATAGCTGAATAAAAGTATTATTTTCTTTCAAAACCTGGTCCCATAAACTATTTCACTTAAACAAACTTAAAAAATGCATGAAAATTATTTATGTGGTGCATATAATATATATATATATATATTGTAAGTATTATAAGTAAAAAAAAAAATTACTAGTATTATTTAAAGAAAGATAGCACAAATAAGCTAAAGCTAAATAAGCTTTTAGTTTGTTTTAAATTATATAGAAAACATATTTGATGTTCATTATGAAGATCAGAAGTATTTCAACACTTTTTGGTTGTTAAATGTTAGTGGAATGTTTTGAATGCAATGAATTTTATACAGTTTAAATGCAGCTCCAAATGTCTTTTTGGGGCCATTGTTTTAAAGAATCCATAAACAATGAATCTACTTTTTTGATGTATGATAGGTGTAGAATGAAACGCTGGGAATATTTTAAGAAAGCGGAGGTACAGTGTTGTCAAAGTGGCCTCTATCTTGCAGCACATCTGCCAGAGGTGCTGAGAATAGCTCGTCCTGTCTCAGTTTTCCAGGAATTGCTCTCTGGCCGTAGCTCTGCAGGGCAACAGTCATGTGACTCCACCCCTTCTCACCCCCCCCACCCCCCCACCCAAACGCACGTGCACGGCTCTCTCAGTACAGCTGTGCGAAAGAGATCCATTATGAGTAACAGCTGCCCGATCGAGTCCTGTCCCAATACACCAAGGTCATCCACATGGGAGAGCGTATGAACGCATGTAGGGGGCTTTGAAAAGCACATCGCATCATATCTGTACGAGCCAGCATACGTGTTACGTAATGGTCTCAGGATACATGCCATGTAATGACTATGCAAGATGGAGTGTAAAATATGTTAAGCGCTGTTTAAATGCGTGAAGGTAACTAAAGACAACACCAGGAGGACAAAAAAGTACTTGATGTCTGTTGATTCGATACTCTTTTTTTTTAATGATTTGGTGGTTGTTGAAGGATTTTTAAGCGGCTCATGAATGTTGCCGAGTTGATTTACCTTCTCCAAGTTGACGTTAGCCTCCACTATCTGTCTCACAGCATGCTTGGGCAGGGTAGCATTTTTCTCGAGAAACTCAGACAACGTTTCATTATCATGGAGGAAGTCCTTCAGTTTGAAACCTAGGAGAAAGAGAAAAACCCTTTGAGTCAAAAAATATGAAAAAGTAGATACCATATAAAATGAATGTAATCAAATACAAAATTAAGCAAAATACTTTGAAATATATATTAGTCAGCATGATATATAAACATACTAAGCTTATATATAATTTATATACTTGAGTTTGATAACGTCATATCTCAATCATGATGACTAACACTGGTTAATTGCTGTTTTTAATTAACCAGTAATTCACAATTGCACCATGAATATTATCATTTCTAACAAAGGGTGTCATTCAGAACATTGTGTTAAGTATGACTCTACTGCACTTCCTAACTCAATGATAAATCGAGTGAGGTAATGCCATTGCGTTACAGTCACGAGAGAATCGTCCATTTAGCTCTCAACTCCGAGTTCATTATGCAAGATGTCCACAGTAAAGGACGGAGGGAAAACAAAAGGCAGAAAGTGACTAGAGCAGTGTTCTCCACAGAGCTCATTGTGCTGCGTGTCAGAACATTCCCGAATGTTCATCTTCAGTATGAACTGGTTTGAGTCAGTCTCTCTCCTCTGGGGTTACAACATGTCATTCTTTCCCTAGTCAGATCTTTGAAATCACCATGAGCACGTTTCACGTTTTCTTATTGTTGCTTTACTATTCTGGAAGGTTCTTGGGAAATGAACTGTAAACTTTTCAGGGGGTGCAGAATTTATGCAAAAATGCTTTTTAATGTGAAGAGCATTAAACATTTTATCTGTTTCATATCAGCATCAAACTTTGTTTCTACTTCACAAGGACAAGTAAAAGCAGCCACAAAAGTGATAATTACTGACATAGAGTAAGAGCTATAAAACAAATATAGCAAAAGCTGAGAAGCAGTTTTGAAACTCATTTGCTGAATAAAACATTTATTTACTTTGAAAGAATTTTCACTAAGAAATTGCTAGTAAATTTCAGATATAATTACAAAGAAACGACCACTGAATTAAACATGACATATTAAGGAAGAAAGGCTGAAACTATTTTCTTGTAACACATACTCCAATAATCTTTGTTTTAGGGTGTTCACACTTCGGTTCGCTTGGTTCGTTTGGACTAAAAAAAAAAAAACATTTAGCCCTGGTCAGCTTAGCGTTCACATTGGCATTTTAACACCGAATCTAAAGATACTGAACCTAAAGGCATAGGGATACGTTCACAACCTGATTGATCGACTTTTATGACGTATATTCCGCGACAGAACTTACCGAACATCTAAAACAATGCTGTGTTCTGGGATAAATGCGCTCACTGCATGTGCATAGCTTCATATGATGGTATTTTGAACAGCTGAGAACTCTTGAATAGCTTATAAATGTGTAAAGGAGTCAAAACAGCATCAGGAATCCCTCCATCTCACACACACACACACACAGCAACATCTCGACAATGAAGAGAAAAAGCAGGTATGCTTTATGCATCTGGTGACATCATATCCTGTCTTTGGTCCGTGTTGCATTCATATTTAATGCGTTTAACATTTTTTCAGCGTCTCGCTCCACTTGTAAACGAGCACCAGGGTTCAGATGGCAGTGTTCACACTTGTTCAAATGAACCGCACTAACAGAGCAATCGCACCAGAGTTCGTTTTAATCCAACCAAACATACAAAGAGTGAACAATCCATTTTAAAGGATTGAAAAATCCTTCTTCTTTTTTTTTTTACACATTCACTACAACATTTTTCTTCAATCTGAGAATTAGGAGATCTTATGAAAAGTCTCCATTTAATGTATTACTCATCTAGAAGAAACAACTGCCATATCAAAGAGATCTAATTTGCGATCTTTTCTTTGCTATAGCATCTCCTCAAACAGTTTAACCCTCCTTTACAAAACCTCAAGAGCAGTTTTAACCAGATGGGATGAGTTACCATACCTCACTCTTCCCCAGCGAAATGTCCTAGAACCTCAAAAAGAGCACACTTATGAAACATGAGTGTCTCTGTGGCATAAAATGATCATCTTAAACCATTGACTCTTGAGGCTTGCTAATCCACGGTGGGCAAAGCAAGCATCCTGTTCCTCAAGCCCCAGATGCAAACAGCAGCCCCTCCGGGAACATTAATTAAATGCTGTCAACTGTGAGTATCAACTCCCACAAGCCTCTCTCATCAACCGTTACAGTGAGTTATCAGTCTAAGTATCACTTCTGCAAGTGTCCATCGAAACACCTCGAAAAATAGGGAAAAAATCCCAAAGGATCAGAACAGAACATAAAACTTGTACAGGGCAACAAATCAACCACCTAAACACCCTTGCAACCGCATAGCAACCACATAGCAAAACACTTTTGCAACCACATAGGACTTAAAGGTGCAGTAAGCAATTTATGAGAATCAATCATTGTTGTCTTGCCTGATCATAACCCTCCTTTTTCCCATGATATTCCTCTGAGGTTTTCTCTTTTGTAATGTCTCTCAGCCATTTCTCTATCTACAGTCTTTCTTTAAAAAACGGGATTTTTACGGGTTGTGTGTGAACGCTCTCTCTGATTCCAGAAAATTACTGGCAGTGTGAATGAGCCAAAATCAAAAGAACCCGGGTCAAATCCCGGGTCACTTTATCCGTGTATTTTCCGGAATCTCTGTGTGAAAGGGGCTCAAGAGAAAAAACAAGCAGATTGTGACCCCGTTTTAACACTTCAATAATCAAACATATCTACAACAGAACATGTTTCTTATTTGAAGAGCTATGTAAAGATTCAACCCTGAACCTAAATTGAGGAGCCGCACCTAAGCCGGATGTGTGACAGGAAACAGACACATGAATCCCTCTGGTGTTTCCATTTCATTGGGTACACCGATGTTCAACTTCACCGCACACTGGCCCAGTTAGTTATCAACCAATAATGAGGCATATATAAGAGTAAATAATGGTAAAAAGTGGCTGAGTGACTTTAGAAACTGTGAATCTTGATACCAAGAGAGGAACTGACACAGATCTTTCGCAACAGACTTACAAAACATTAACTCAACAGTAGTGAAGGAAACCCTAAAGATTCTGAATCTGATTCCATTTATCGATTCTGATAATGATTCCATTCTTTCACTACAATACTTAGTACTAACAACAAACTGAACCAATAACAATGCTGTTTTTGGTAACATACGCTAGTGTTCGAAAGTTTGGGGTCAGTATAATTTTTTTAAAGAAACGAATGCTTTGTTCAGCAAGGACATATTAAATTGATCCAAAGTGACAGTAAAGACTTTCAAATGTATCAGGTTTACAAAAAAATATGAAACAGCTCAACTGCTTAAAACATTTATAATAATACGTTTCAAATCATCATATTGGAATGATTTCTGAAGGATAATGTGACACTGAAGACTGGAGTAATGATGCTGAAAATTCAGCTTTGATCACAGGAATAAATTACATTTTACAATATTACTGTTTTTTTGTGTGTTTTTTTTTTACTGCATTTCTGATCAAATAAATGCAGCCTTGATGAGCACCGACCCCACACTTTTGAATGATAGTGTACATATTTTAAAGTACAACATTTAAATTACTACAAAACCAAATGTTGTGAAAGAAGCACAAAGGTGCCAGACCTTCAGTGTTCCTCTGCAGTTTTCTCAAGGCCCGGACGAGTCCTTTGAAACCTTCAAAGCTCTTGTCTTGTTGGCTGTAGAGGAGAATTTTCTTGGCATCGATGAACAGTCGGGAGATGCTGTAAATGATGACAGTGACACTCAGATGATTAAAAACTTAAACTGTGTGTGTGGTTTTTTTTTAATAGTACATAAAAAGTACTGTAAAATCCAATGCAGGCCCAAATCTTTGATTCACTTACATGGAGTCATTGAAGTTTCCCACCACTCCGGGCGTCTCTCCAGGGGTAGGGTAGCGAAAACAAGGGTTGTTGGCATTGCAGATGATGCCCTGCACCCATGGTAAAGTCCCCGCAGAGGGCATGGCCTTATTGGGAAAGTGGCCTGGAATAATATGACAAAGCAATCAGATTTACAACAAATGAAATGCCCTTTGCAACCATATTTCTGCAATCTGAAGTGTTTAATGGAATAAAATGTAGTTTATTTCATTTGGAGTAACATGCACAGACAAATCATGCATAATGAGATCACAAATGTGCGATAATATTTCAATCATGACAACTCTTGGAATAGTTTTAGCATGTTATTGATGATATGTTGATGTATTTGGTCTTGGCGAACTAGATCTGCTACGCTGCTGCTGTTGATTATTGCAAGTATGGACTTGCTAATGCATAAATAGACAGATACAAATATATATCCCACAGCAGATCTAGGCATGTGGAGCTGGGGAGGTGGAGGGTTTCAGAGTAACTCTGATTGCACACTGTATGGCTTACAGCAAACACTGAACCAGACTATTTAAATAATTGAGCAAGCAATCTCATTGGCTGCAGGATCAGCAGCGGCCAATCAGCTTGTGCCATACGGTAATGATGTGATTGCTTGCAGACCGCATGTAAAGGACCGATCAGCCTGTGCCATCTAGAGTTTCATAAATGAACTAGATATGTCATGTTAACTTTAAAGGATTTTTTTTTTTTTGGATATCATCAAGATGGCTTTTAACTGATTCCTTTCAAAAGTAGTGTTATGTTAGTTCTATAAAGAGTTCATTGGATGAAAAGGTTATGTATTTTACACTATCTATGCACATGGACAAGATTACACTTTGCACTTCATAACATAATTCCAGGAAACATCCCTGCAGAAATGATTTCCCTTTTGTTTGAAAGGTCCGTTTTCTACCAAACTAATTAACTCAAAAAAGGCTAACATTTAGTTATTTTAGCTCAAAGTACAGGGACTGACACTGCAAGAAAACTGTGTTTTGGAGATCTTGTGATCATGTGCTCTTGGAGCTGTTTTGCTGTCCTTGACCTCCCATGGGAACAGTGTGATTTCCAAAGAGGAGCAAATATTGACACACGAATGAAGTAAGACACAGTGACACGGGACATTAAATAAAATATATTTAGGATAATTTTAAATTGACAGTACAAACCTTCTGCATTTTAAAGTAGTTATTACAAAGAGGCTTTAGAACAATATAATAAAAGTGAAATAAGATTCACAGGTGTTTTTATCTTCTTTGCAATTTAGTTTATTTAAACTAGATTCATATAGTTCATATAGAAAAACACTTTCTAACCTAAGCTCAAATCTCATTCGATTCATTCTGTGATTGTAAAAACATTTTCGAAGCAAATTAAATGTTTGTTTGTGTGTTTGTTGGCCCATCTTAGGCCACTTACATTCATGTTGCTCGTAGGGAGGATAATACATTCTGACAGATATCAAGATGAAAAAGATGAAGAGCGGCCATATTATCTCAATCAGAAGCTGAATCTGGAAAAGAAAGGACACAAAGGTGTGATATTTACTCATTTGTTCAAACTTTACATGAATAAACTATTATAGCAAAGTCAGGAAAATCCTGTTTATCATGAGTGTTGTTGGGCTTCCTGCTGACAAGGCATCTGAACCTCCTGTTCGTACATTCAGTGCCAAGTGCATGTATGTGCTGTCGTGTCCGTACCAACATCATGATCATTTAATCAGTTTTTGAGGTACATTCTCTTTCTGGACTTCTTTAAGGAAAAGTTGATAAGTAAGTACATAAATAACAACTACTTCACAGTTTCTTCAACAGAAACTTTAAAAATGCAACACAATAAAGTGTTTATACACAAAATGTCTTTTTATTTATGCGTTTATTTAATCCTTTCAATACGGGGGTTGGTGACCTCCAGAACCTCACAGATGTCACCATACAGAAAAATGTGAGCCTAGGGACTCCATATGCTACAAAAGGCATTCGTGTTGCTGCATATGAAATGCATTTTGATTGTTGCATTCATTGGTACTTTTGATAACTGATTGATTAGTGCGTTAAAATCTCAACGCATTTGGTATGAACTTACAGTCTGTCTCCGTCGGAAAGTGAAGTTCTTCCACAACAGTAAGCCCAACTGAGTGGAGAATGCCATCTTGCCACGGCTCCACACTGTCCGCGCCGCCTCTGGCAACTGTCAAGAAAAGAAGTGTAAAGATAATGATGCAAAGCTCAATTCGTTCAACTGTGGTCATCTATCTGTGGAACGCTCAAATACAGCTCAAGTATCTCATGACAGCTTTATCTAAGGTGGACTTTATAATATGGGTGCTGTGATATCATCACCATCGACTAAGAGTTGCATTAAAAAGTAAACATAGACATTAGGACGAGTAAACATTCAACAGATTGTGAGAATTTACTGACAAAATGCATTCATTTATAATCAGCGATCAAAGTCACCATGAAATCAAAATTGACAGTTCTTGTTTGTTCTTTTGTTTTTTATGGAATTATCACAGTGTTCATTATAAATGATCTATTTGTGGACACTATTGTTTTTAACTGTGACTCATAATCTTTAAACAAAATAACTTCCCCTCCGTCATGTAGCAACATCTCTGATGATGTGTTTACTGGCGTGAGGGCGGAGCAACTTGTCACTCACATGAGATCAACCAATAGCAAACCACAACCATCCAATCAATTCCCAATGGACAAAATCGAGGGTGACCTTGCTCTGTTGCAGGACAGTAGATGTAATTTTGCGGGACAATGCAGGACATGGTGTAGAGAGATCAATTTATTACTATTGTACTATGTAAATGGTGATATAAATTAGTTGGAAAGTCTGTTTGCCATCACGTTGGACGATAACGTTTTAAATCGCCAATAAGCTTGGTTAATTGTGACAGACTCTTTGACGGGCATTCAATTTGCTTTGAGTGATACAATGTAATTTATGGGACCTATTTTGTCTACTAAATATAATGAACTGAATAACAGGCTAGAAGGTAAAAAAATTACATTTTATATTAAAATAAATGTCCTTAAGTAGTAACTAGGCCTAGTTTACTTTCCTTTATTAGACTATGCAAATTGGAAACAATAAATGTTACCGGATTCAGTGCATCTCGAACTTGTATTTTTGTGTTGTTGTTGGATCTGGCAGGTTTAATAAGGATGTTATCTAGTACGTGTCTAGAAGAAGATGATTTCTACACGGGTTAATTTGTACCGTCCACACAGTCGTCATCAGTGGGAAAAAATCCTTTTCTACGAATGCATTGGTTGGTTATTTCCCCAGTCAACATGATGGCTGTGCAAATGGATTTTTAAACGCCAATCGCATTGTTTAGCACTATTTTATTTTGAAATGCGCGACATTGCTTACGTTTTGCGGGATGTGGGACAAAGCACCCTAGTTCTGCCCTACATTTTATCTTGTTTGAGAAGCCATTTCACTCAGATAGAGAAGAAAAGACTATCACAACTTCCATTTCATGCCTACTTTAAGTTAGCAAGGTAAAATAATAATTCAAACACAATTTTTTGGCATTGACATACAGTAGCTTATCTTCAAATCATTCATCTTATCTGTTCTTTTCACTTTCATTTGTTATCAGAAAACTTCAAGCAGTGAGAGGAAACAGAACAGTGCCAGTGTGTGGGTTGGTACGTTTCATAATGAACTAAATCATAAATCACGATGTCCTGCTGGTGTTTTGATTAAATTATCCAGTAATGCATTTTCAATATAAATTAAAAGGTTATAATTTCTGAGAAAATGTATGAGTCTAGGCTAACTTAGAGTGAATGGCATGACGTGTCTTATTTTCTTTTTCAGAAAAAGTTATTCAGAAATACTAAAATACTACTGCTACTACTAATAATATTGTAAATTTCTGATTTAAAAGTATTTTTGATATGTAGCCTATACATTTGATTAATTTTTAAAACAATCCAAGACAGTGTGGCACTGGCATAACCAGCATACAAGAAGCCATTTTGTTGCATTTGGTAAGAAACCCATAAAACATGCACTTAAAAAAAAAAAAGGATGAAAGCAACTTGAGTATACATTTCTTCAACATTTCTATTCATTTTCTCCTTGAATCATTACCTATATTTGCCGTCGTCTCTGTCTAAAGATCTGTATCATTCATTGGTAGCCTATGTGTTAAATCTTTCATTTTTGTACTGTTTGTGCAGATACGGATTTGTCTGAGGTAGCCTAATGTGTGATTCTTATGCTTGTGTTGTGTTTTTCATACATAACATCATAAAGAGCGTCCCTAGTGGACGCGTTCATTTTCTGATTTTTCTCCTTGTTTATCATTTTCTTCATCAATCGCTTCTCTCGCCTCGTAGCTGCTAAGCCTACCAACTATTGCACATACACACCAAATATCATTTGTTTTAGGCTCAGTTTGCACTTAAAGCAAGATAAATCAATCCTGTCCATCACGACAGATTTAAAATATGTCCAAGAAAGATGATGTAAGAGCAACATACATTTGTTTACTATACGATAATTACTTATGTGGAGCAAAATACGAAAATACACCAAACTATATACCTTTTACTGCTGTTTTTACCACCAAATACGTTTATAATCATGATGTTTTAAAGATGCAGAAGAGTTGAAGAGCTCTTTTCATTGTTCCGCAGAGGAGAGGTTACTCTCGGTCATTTCGCGCAGACTCGGTTATACAAACAGATGCTGAAGCGACTGAGCACTTACAGTCTTCTTTGTTCAACTGTCTTTTCAAGTTGTCATAATTTCAATAGCTTACGAGTGAAAATTATAGTCAATCATACAGAACTTTTCAACATTAATAGCTGCCACGAAGCTTTTGATTCATCACAACTCATCAAGTGTTTATGACAAAAGACACGACCGTGCAAGCGCTGAAGAAAAACAACAACAGCGTTTCTGATTAAAGAAGTAGCAGTTTAAGATATGCATATGTTTACGTGTCACGATAAGTAAACGATAAAACATGACAATTGTAATCAGTTTTCAGCATAACTGCCACGAAGCATTCAATGCATCACAACTCGCCAAATGTTTACGATAAAAAGCACGTCATTTGTGGGGAAGCAACAACAGACTGAATTAGTAGCCTAGCTAAGTTTAAGCAAAAATGTGCATCTATGAATTAGTGAAAAAATATAATTTGACACGAGATCACTGCTCAAAAAATAATGAAACTCAACATTTTACTCACCGTTTTTTCTTGCTCCGAAATGATTATTCCTTATTTCATATAGCCCTAAACTGTAAATCCTTTAAGGCGAGAAGAGAAACAGCTGTTTTAACGCACTCACAGCGATATTGTACTGGTGGTGTTTTGTTCTCTATGGACGGACTTTTTTCCTCTCCTCCATCCTTTTATAGCGAGAGCGATGCGCGAGGTTACTGTCGGTCATGAAAGCTCGAGCCTCCATATATGGAACGCACGTGCGGACCCAAAACAGCTCTTAAAAGGGCAACGTGGATTTGCGCAAAATACGGTTTTTTACTTTATTTTATGCATCTTACGTTACGCGCTGTATAAGTCTATACAAAAAATATTATTAATTTAATATTAATTCTATTATCTGTCTGAAATAGGGATTGCACAGTGTTAGTACTGGCTTAACTGATTCATAATTAAAGGCCAAACTCAATTATTTTATTAAGACATTTAACCCCGGTTTCACAGTCAAGGCTTAAGATAGTCTCAGACTAAAATGCATGTTGGAGGTGTTTTAACTGAAAGCAACATGTACTGACTTATGCAGATGCAATGTAATGTTTTTTTTAAGGTAGCCTATGTTTATAAAAGCTATTTAAATGTCCTAATTAAACTAAGGCCTAATCCTGGCTTAATCTAAGCCCTGTCTGCGAAACTAGGCCTATGTCAGCGTCAAAGTTATTGTCAACCCTATTTTCAGCACATGGTACATTTCGTAATCACAGACAGACATCCCTTCTGAAAGAAACAAACTTTAGATGGTTTGCTGGTTTAAGTTGGTCTCACATTCTGGGCAAGTTTGTGTTCAGCATGTTCAATTGATTGCGAACTTGATTTGACTGGTGTACGTTTTTTTCCCCCCAGCAGCAACAAACCAAATCTAAAATATTAAATATAAAAAGTTTTTTTTTTTCCTGCACACATCAATCTCTAATAGGAATGAAAGAATTGGAGAGTAAAAATATCTACTCTCCAGGTCATCAGGACCTCAGAGAAATGAAGGCAGGCTGTAAAACACGTAGACACAACTCAGGGCTGCATGGCCTTGAATGAAGATACTGAGCAAGACGGATATATAGAACTAGCAATTTCATATTGATGAATTGTCCTAGAAATCCATCTATCATGCAAAATAAAATGCATAGTATAGGTGGGAGATGTATGCACAACAGCGGTTTACAACAGCTTCTGTTTTTTTTAATATAGAATCAAGTTGTGTCCGGTTTGCATATTCTTAAATTTACAGAAGATACAGGAAGAGCATTCTGTTGACTTGTTCCCTGGACTTTCTGCATCACTGGTCCGGATAACTGTGAAAAGTTACCCATTTATGACAATGCATTTGTGTAGTTAATGAACGCATCGTGTCTGGGGGTTTTACAATTTATATAAATACATACATGGAAGTGTGTAACCGAGGTCTTATTACCTTTTCACAATTTTTAACCCCTCTTCTTTTTTTAAATGCAATGTGATAATTATTCAATGTAGTCTTTTAATATGACTTCATAAAAGCTGCATGCATTATAAATATAAATAATTGCAAAATGCACTTTAAAATAGTGTAAAATGGAGTACAGCATGTCACGCAGCAGGACGTGTCAACTACCCAAAAGTAAGTACCAGTTTACACTAGAAAAGCAATGATATTCAGTGAGATTGTGAATCGAACATTATTCAGAAAAGCAGAATCTGACCTGTCTGTTTCTAACACAGTCAAAAACAACACAATGATTCTGATTTGAACTGAGGGAATGTAGCATTGTGGCTTTTGTGTTTTTGGTCATGTGATCAGCACTTTCATCCTGTTTTTCAGGCCGATCATCTCTTTGTGTTTATGAAGGCCGTGAGGCTGCCAAGTGAATAACGCTGCCCTCCTGCCCCAGTATCCTCTGCCAGTATTGTGGAGTTGAGCCTCAGGGATGACACAGCGCTGTTGACACAGAGGTCGACAGCGAGAGAGCGAGCAGAGATAAACAAAGCATCTGAAACATGGTATGTGACAACTCTTTGCAAAAGAAACCACAACCAAGTTTAAGCTGACAGAGGAAGTTACATATTCAGACTGTGGTAAACTCAATAAACATGTGACTTCGGTGAGACTTAAAGGAATCGTTCCCCAAAAACTCACCCTCATGTCATTCCAAAACTATAAGACTTTCGTTCATCTTCGGAACACAAATGAAGATCTTTTTGATAAAATTTATTTTTGATGAAAAAAAAAAAAAAAAAATATATATATATTTTTTTTTTTTCAGTTATCTTTTTAATGAGATTTCTGTCCCTCCATTGACAGCTGGACAACTAACACTTTGCGTAGATATCGTAAAATTAATCCATTTGAATTAATTAGTCCAAATTTTTTCACTTTATATAATGAACAGATTTAATTTAGACTTTTACTCACATTTAAACATTGATCAACGAACATAAACAGAAGCTCAACTGAACCTGCTTGAGGCATGGGAACAAACCTCATTGGTTCTTGCTGAAGCTCAAACGTGCTGCGTAACACGAGAATGAACCTCATTGGTTCTTGCTGAAGCTCAAACGTGATGCGTAACATGAGAATGAACCTCATTGGTTCTTGCTGAAGCTCAAACGTGATGCGTAACATGAGAATGAACCTCATTGGTTCTTGCTGAAGCTCAAACGTGATGCGTAACATGAGAATGAACCTCATTGGTTCTTGCTGAAGCTCAAACGTGATGCGTAACACGAGAATGAACCTCATTGGTTCCTGCTGAAGCTCAAACGTGATGCGTAACGCGAGAATGAACCTTATTGGTTCTTGCTGAAGCTCAAACGTGATGCGTAACATGAGAATGAACCTCATTGGTTCTTGTTGAAGTTCAAACGTGATGCGTAACACGAGGATGAACCTCATTGGTTCCTGCTGAAGCTCAAACGTGATGCGTAACATGAGAATGAACCTCATTGGTTCCTGCTGAAGCTCAAACGTGATGCGTAACACGAGGATGAACCTCATTGGTTCCTGCTGAAGCTCAAACGTGATGCGTAACACGAGAATGAACCTCATTGGTTCTTGCTGAAGCTCAAATGCGCTGCTTAACACAAGGATGAACCTCATTGGTTCTTGCTGAAGCTCAAACTTGATGCGTAACATGAGAATGAACCTCATTGGTTCCTGCTGAAGCTCAAACATGATGCGTAACACGAGGATGAACCTCATTGGTTCCTGCTGAAGCTCAAACGTGATGCGTAACACGAGGATGAACCTCATTGGTTCCTGCTGAAGCTCAAACGTGATGCGTAACACGAGGATGGACCTCATTGGTTCCTGCTGAAGCTCAAACGTGATGCGTAACACGAGGATGGACCTCATTGGTTCCTGCTGAAGCTCAAACGTGATGCTTAATACAAGGATGAACCTCATTGGTTCCTGCTGAAGCTCAAACGTGATGCTTAATACAAGGATGAACCTCATTGGTTCTTGCTGAAGCTCAAACTTGATGCGTAACACGAAAATGAACCTCATTGGTTCCTGCTGAAGCTCAAACGTGATGCGTAACACGAGAATGAACCTCATTGGTTCTTGCTGAAGCTCAAAATTGATGTGTAACACGAGAATGAACCTCATTGGTTCCTGCTGAAGCTCAAACGTGATGCGTAACACGAGAATGAACCTCATTGGTTCTTGCTGAAGCTCAAACGTGATGCGTAACACGAGAATGAACCTCATTGGTTCTTGCTGAAGCTCAAACTTGATGCGTAACACGAGAATGGACCTCATTGGTTCTTGCTGAAGCTCAAACTTGATGTGTAACACGAGAATGAACCTCATTGGTTCTTGCTGAAGCTCAAACGTGATGCGTAACACGAAAATGAACCTCATTGGTTCTTGCTGAAGCTCAAATTTGATGTGTAACACGAGAATGAACCTCATTGGTTCCTGCTGAAGCTCAAACGTGATGCGTAACACGAGAATGAACCTCATTGGTTCTTGCTGAAGCTCAAACGTGATGCGTAACACAAGATGAACCTCATTGGTTCTTGCTGAAGCTCAAACTTGATGCGTAACACGAGAATGAACCTCATTGGTTCTTGCTGAAGCTCAAACTTGATGCGTAACATGAGAATGAACCTCATTGGTTCTTGCTGAAGCTCAAACGTGATGCGTAACACGAGAATGAACCTCATTGGTTCTTGCTGAAGCTCAAACTTGATGCGTAACACGAGAATGAACCTCATTGGTTCTTGCTGAAGCTCAAACATGCTGCGTAACACGAGAATGAACCTCATTGGTTCTTGCTGAAGCTCAAACGTGATGCGTAACACGATAATGAACCTCATTGGTTCTTGCTGAAGCTCAAACGTGCTGCGTAACACGAGAATGAACCTCATTGGTTCCTGCTGAAGCTCAAACGTGATGCGTAACACAAGAATGAACCTCATTGGTTCTTGCTGAAGCTCAAACGTGCTGCGTAACACGAGAATGAACCTCATTGGTTCCTGCTGAAGCTCAAACGTGCTGCGTAACACTAGAATGAACCACATTGGTTCCTGCTGAAGCTCAAACGTGATGCGTAACACAAGAATGAACCTCATTGGTTCTTGCTGAAGCTCAAACTTGATGCGTAACACGAAAATGAACCTCATTGGTTCTTGCTGAAGCTCAAACGTGATGTGTAACATGAGAATGAACCTCATTGGTTCTTGCTGAAGCTCAAACTTGATGTGTAACACGAGAATGAACCTCATTGGTTCCTGCTGAAGCTCAAACGTGATGCGTAACACGAGAATGAACCTCATTGGTTCCTGCTGAAGCTCAAACGTGATGCGTAACACGAGAATGAACCTCATTGGTTCTTGCTGAAGCTCAAACGTCATGTGTAACACGAGAATGAACCTCATTGGTTCCTGCTGAAGCTCAAACGTGATGCGTAACACGAGGATGAACCTCATTGGTTCTTGCTGAAGCTCAAACTTGATGTGTAACACGAGAATGAACCTCATTGGTTCTTGCTGAAGCTCAAACTTGATGTGTAACATGAGAATGAACCTCATTGGTTCTTGCTGAAGCTCAAACTTGATGCGTAACACGAGAATGAACCTCATTGGTTCTTGCTGAAGCTCAAACGTGATGCGTAACACGAAAATGAACCTCATTGGTTCCTGCTGAAGCTCAAACGTGATGCGTAACACGAGAATGAACCTCATTGGTTCCTGCTGAAGCTCAAACGTGATGCGTAACACGAGAATGAACCTCATTGGTTCTTGCTGAAGCTCAAACGTGATGCGTAACACGAGAATGAACCTCATTGGTTCCTACTGAAGCTCAAAAGTGCTGCGTAACACAAGAATGAACCTCATTGGTTCTTGCTGAAGCTCAAACTTGATGCGTAACACGAGAATGAACCTCATTGGTTCTTGCTGAAGCTCAAACTTGATGTGTAACACGAGAATGAACCTCATTGGTTCTTGCTGAAGCTCAAACTTGATGCGTAACACGAGAATGAACCTCATTGGTTCTTGCTGAAGCTCAAACGTGATGCGTAACACGAGAATGAACCTCATTGGTTCCTGCTGAAGCTCAAACGTGCTGCGTAACACAAGAATGAACCTCATTGGTTCTTGCTGAAGCTCAAACTTGATGCGTAACACGAGAATGAACCTCATTGGTTCTTGCTGAAGCTCAAACTTGATGTGTAACACGAGAATGAACCTCATTGGTTCTTGCTGAAGCTCAAACTTGATGCGTAACATGAGAATGAACCTCATTGGTTCTTGCTGAAGCTCAAACTTGATGTGTAACACGAGAATGAACCTCATTGGTTCTTGCTGAAGCTCAAACGTGATGCGTAACACGAGAATGAACCTCATTGGTTCTTGCTGAAGCTCAAACTTGATGCGTAACACGAGAATGAACCTCATTGGTTCTTGCTGAAGCTCAAACGTGATGCGTAACACGAGAATGAACCTCATTGGTTCCTGCTGAAGCTCAAACGTGCTGCGTAACACAAGAATGAACCTCATTGGTTCTTGCTGAAGCTCAAACTTGATGCGTAACACGAGAATGAACCTCATTGGTTCTTGCTGAAGCTCAAACTTGATGTGTAACACGAGAATGAACCTCATTGGTTCTTGCTGAAGCTCAAACTTGATGCGTAACACAAGAATGAACCTCATTGGTTCTTGCTGAAGCTCAAACTTGATGTGTAACACGAGAATGAACCTCATTGGTTCTTGCTGAACCTCATTGGTTCTTGCTGAAGAACCACGAAAATGAACCTCATTGGTTCTTGCTGAAGCTCAAACTTGATGTGTAACACGAGAATGAACCTCATTGGTTCTTGCTGAAGCTCAAACTTGATGCGTAACACGAGAATGAACCTCATTGGTTCTTGCTGAAGCTCAAACGTGATGCGTAACACGAAAATGAACCTCATTGGTTCCTGCTGAAGCTCAAACGTGATGCGTAACACGAGAATGAACCTCATTGGTTCCTGCTGAAGCTCAAACGTGATGCGTAACACGAGAATGAACCTCATTGGTTCTTGCTGAAGCTCAAACGTGATGCGTAACACGAGAATGAACCTAATTGGTTCCTGCTGAAGCTCAAAAGTGCTGCGTAACACAAGAATGAACCTCATTGGTTCTTGCTGAAGCTCAAACTTGATGTGTAACACGAAAATGAACCTCATTGGTTCTTGCTGAAGCTCAAACTTGATGCGTAACACGAGAATGAACCTCATTGGTTCTTGCTGAAGCTCAAACTTGATGCGTAACACGAGAATGAACCTCATTGGTTCCTGCTGAAGCTCAAAAGTGCTGCGTAACACAAGAATGAACCTCATTGGTTCTTGCTGAAGCTCAAACGTGATGCGTAACACGAGAATGAACCTCATTGGTTCCTGCTGAAGCTCAAAAGTGCTGCGTAACACAAGAATGAACCTCATTGGTTCTTGCTGAAGCTCAAACGTGATGCGTAACACGAAAATGAACCTCATTGGTTCTTGCTGAAGCTCAAACTTGATGTGTAACACGAGAATGAACCTCATTGGTTCTTGCTGAAGCTCAAACTTGATGCGTAACACAAGAATGAACCTCATTGGTTCTTGCTGAAGCTCAAACGTGATGCGTAACACGAAAATTAACCTCATTGGTTCCTGCTGAAGCTCAAAAGTGCTGCGTAACACAAGAATGAACCTCATTGGTTCCTGCTGAAGCTCAAAAGTGCTGCGTAACACAAGAATGAACCTCATTGGTTCTTGCTGAAGCTCAAACTTGATGTGTAACACGAGAATGAACCTCATTGGTTCTTGCTGAAGCTCAAACTTGATGTGTAACACGAAAATGAACCTCATTGGTTCTTGCTGAAGCTCAAACGTGATGCGTAACACGAAGATTAACCTCATTGGTTCCTGCTGAAGCTCAAATGCGCTGCTTAACACAAGGATGAACCTCATTGGTTCTTGCTGAAGCTCAAACTTGATGCGTAACACGAGAATGAACCTCATTGGTTCTTGCTGAAGCTCAAACGTGATGCGTAACACGAGAATGAACCTCATTGGTTCCTGCTGAAGCTCAAACGTGCTGCGTAACACAAGAATGAACCTCATTGGTTCTTGCTGAAGCTCAAACTTGATGCGTAACACGAGAATGAACCTCATTGGTTCTTGCTGAAGCTCAAACTTGATGTGTAACACGAGAATGAACCTCATTGGTTCTTGCTGAAGCTCAAACTTGATGCGTAACACAAGAATGAACCTCATTGGTTCTTGCTGAAGCTCAAACTTGATGTGTAACACGAGAATGAACCTCATTGGTTCTTGCTGAAGCTCAAACGTGATGCGTAACACGAGAATGAACCTCATTGGTTCCTGCTGAAGCTCAAAAGTGCTGCGTAACACAAGAATGAACCTCATTGGTTCTTGCTGAAGCTCAAACTTGATGTGTAACACGAGAATGAACCTCATTGGTTCTTGCTGAAGCTCAAACTTGATGTGTAACACGAAAATGAACCTCATTGGTTCTTGCTGAAGCTCAAACTTGATGTGTAACACGAGAATGAACCTCATTGGTTCTTGCTGAAGCTCAAACTTGATGCGTAACACGAGAATGAACCTCATTGGTTCTTGCTGAAGCTCAAACGTGATGCGTAACACGAAAATGAACCTCATTGGTTCCTGCTGAAGCTCAAACGTGATGCGTAACACGAGAATGAACCTCATTGGTTCCTGCTGAAGCTCAAACGTGATGCGTAACACGAGAATGAACCTCATTGGTTCTTGCTGAAGCTCAAACGTGATGCGTAACACGAGAATGAACCTAATTGGTTCCTGCTGAAGCTCAAAAGTGCTGCGTAACACAAGAATGAACCTCATTGGTTCTTGCTGAAGCTCAAACTTGATGTGTAACACGAAAATGAACCTCATTGGTTCTTGCTGAAGCTCAAACTTGATGTGTAACACGAGAATGAACCTCATTGGTTCTTGCTGAAGCTCAAACTTGATGCGTAACACGAGAATGAACCTCATTGGTTCCTGCTGAAGCTCAAAGGTGCTGCGTAACACAAGAATGAACCTCATTGGTTCTTGCTGAAGCTCAAACGTGATGCGTAACACGAGAATGAACCTCATTGGTTCCTGCTGAAGCTCAAAAGTGCTGCGTAACACAAGAATGAACCTCATTGGTTCTTGCTGAAGCTCAAACGTGATGCGTAACACGAAAATGAACCTCATTGGTTCTTGCTGAAGCTCAAACTTGATGTGTAACACGAGAATGAACCTCATTGGTTCTTGCTGAAGCTCAAACTTGATGCGTAACACAAGAATGAACCTCATTGGTTCTTGCTGAAGCTCAAACGTGATGCGTAACACGAAAATTAACCTCATTGGTTCCTGCTGAAGCTCAAAAGTGCTGCGTAACACAAGAATGAACCTCATTGGTTCCTGCTGAAGCTCAAAAGTGCTGCGTAACACAAGAATGAACCTCATTGGTTCTTGCTGAAGCTCAAACTTGATGTGTAACACGAGAATGAACCTCATTGGTTCTTGCTGAAGCTCAAACTTGATGTGTAACACGAAAATGAACCTCATTGGTTCTTGCTGAAGCTCAAACGTGATGCGTAACACGAAGATTAACCTCATTGGTTCCTGCTGAAGCTCAAATGCGCTGCTTAACACAAGGATGAACCTCATTGGTTCTTGCTGAAGCTCAAACTTGATGTGTAACACGAGAATGAACCTCATTGGTTCTTGCTGAAGCTCAAACTTGATGTGTAACACGAAAATGAACCTCATTGGTTCTTGCTGAAGCTCAAACGTGATGCGTAACACGAAAATGAACCTCATTGGTTCCTGCTGAAGCTCAAACGTGATGCGTAACACGAGAATGAACCTCATTGGTTCCTGCTGAAGCTCAAACGTGATGCGTAACACGAGAATGAACCTCATTGGTTCTTGCTGAAGCTCAAACGTGATGCGTAACACGAGAATGAACCTCATTGGTTCCTGCTGAAGCTCAAACGTGATGCGTAACACGAGAATGAACCTCATTGGTTCTTGCTGAAGCTCAAACTTGATGCGTAACACGAGAATGAACCTCATTGGTTCTTGCTGAAGCTCAAACGTGATGCGTAACACGAAAATGAACCTCATTGGTTCCTGCTGAAGCTCAAATGCGCTGCTTAACACAAGGATGAACCTCATTGGTTCCTGCTGAAGCTCAAAAGTGCTGCGTAACACAAGAATGAACCTCATTGGTTCTTGCTGAAGCTCAAACTTGATGTGTAACACGAGAATGAACCTCATTGGTTCCTGCTGAAGCTCAAACGTGATGCGTAACACGAGAATGAACCTCATTGGTTCCTGCTGAAGCTCAAACGTGATGCGTAACACGAGAATGAACCTCATTGGTTCTTGCTGAAGCTCAAACGTGATGCGTAACACGAGAATGAACCTCATTGGTTCCTGCTGAAGCTCAAAAGTGCTGCGTAACACAAGAATGAACCTCATTGGTTCTTGCTGAAGCTCAAACTTGATGCGTAACACGAAAATGAACCTCATTGGTTCTTGCTGAAGCTCAAACTTGATATGTAACACGAGAATGAACCTCATTGGTTCTTGCTGAAGCTCAAACTTGATGTGTAACACGAGAATGAACCTCATTGGTTCTTGCTGAAGCTCAAATGCGCTGCTTAACACGAGGATGAACCTCATTGGTTCTTGCTGAAGCTCAAACTTGATGTGTAACACGAGAATGAACCTCATTGGTTCTTGCTGAAGCTCAAATGCGCTGCTTAACACGAGGATGAACCTCATTGGTTCTTGCTGAAGCTCAAACTTGATGCGTAACACGAGAATGAACCTCATTGGTTCCTGCTGAAGCTCAAACGTGATGCGTAACACGAGAATGAACCTCATTGGTTCCTGCTGAAGCTCAAACTTGATGCGTAACACGAGAATGAACCTCATTGGTTTCTGCTGAAGCTCAAACGTGATGCGTAACACGAGAATGAACCTCATTGGTTCTTGCTGAAGCTCAAACGTGCTGCGTAACACGAGAATGAACCTCATTGGTTTCTGCTGAAGCTCAAACGTGATGCGTAACACGAGAATGAACCTCATTGGTTCTTGCTGAAGCTCAAACGTGCTGCTTAATACACATGGTTTGGAATGACATGAGGCTTAGTAATTAATGACAGAATTTAAATTGTTGGGTGAACTATCCCTTTAAATGAGTAGATCATCCTGAAAATGCTACCATGGTGCTTTTCTGAACATATACAGATGAATATGTTAATAATTCCATACCACGGCATTACCATCCAATGCCGATAAAATCTTTTAAAACACTATAGTACCGTGGTACAGTTATGGTGTACCACGGTACTATAGTGTTATAAGATTTTATCGTCACCTGCTTGTTGTCAAGCAATGCCATGGCACTTGGCACCAAGTCTGTGGTGTAAATCACTTATCAACTGATAACGAGAGGCTGAACTGTTTAAAGCTCCGTTTATATGACAATGACACCCATAACAGCAGCGTGAACTGCAACTGTTGCCCTTTTAAGAGCACGCGCCTCGGTTTTGATGAATTTAATATCCCACAGCAGCAAAACATTGCCTTTGCATGCGATCTGATTCATTGCCTGTAACGTTAGACGTAAAAACGTGCTTTTCTGATGACTTTTGATAAGAAAAAAAAGGCTTATTGTGGCGTTATTAATACCCCAGCAAACATTGGTCCGACTGCAACGTCGTGTCCCTGGCCAAAAATAGATGCGGTAGCACGACATAAATCGGTAAAAAAAATATTTAACACAGACCAGACAACGTCAAAAACGTCCGTTCAACTTTCATTTTGGAACAATTTTTCAACCATGACGGGACGTATCGGAGAGACGTCTTTTCAACGGTCATTAAACGTCCAAATGTTTTGCTGGGACATGTCTGTTATGATACCCGAGACGAAAATGGGGGTCTAAACGCAGAAGCACTATGACATACTCAGTATATATTTGCTACATCATAATAATCTCGGTTGAAAGGCGAGCGCAACAAAGTTGGTCATTAGATTTGCTAAATGTAGTAGACCTAAATCGCTCTCGCGATCTCCTCGCGCGTACTCGGGGGGAACGCGTTTGCGCGGCTAGTTTTCCCCAAAATTAGCCATCTGACATGATTTAAAATGAGGGAATTATGCGTGGTCGAACAATATTTTGCCAAGGAAGCAAATATTTCCTTATTTTCAGGCTCCTCTCAGCAGCTGAGCACAAAGAGTCGGTTTGTCCGAAAGTAACCCCGCGAAGGGGGAGGGGGTGCTGGATAAATATAGTACCGAATACGGGGGCAGCATCACATCTTACTTTTGAATAAACGTATTGACGTTTTATACATTTTCTTCGACGTTTCTTTACGGAAATCATTTCATTGACTCGCCGTTGCGCGACAGCCTGCAAAACTAATTTCTTTAAACATAGGCTACACCATTAGCCTACACATGTAAACATTGTTTACATATTATGTAGGCTAATGGCGTAGCCTATGTTTAAAGGAATGAGTAAATTGAGTGTATAAACCTTTTCTCCTTGGCCTTTGACACCTGACGTTGACATTTTGTTTAATTATTTTATTGTTTCTGCATATTTATTTTTATCACATATGTTTTATGTCTCTTGATTTGTTTTATTTGTATTCTATGCGTTATATAAAGTATGCATTTTATGTCTTATTTATTTTTCTGTACAGCACTTTGGTCCACTTCGGTTGTTTTAAAGTGCTTTATAAATAAAGTTTGATTGATTGATTGATAAAAACGACATTATGAGCCTGCTACAGCGCAGAAAGATGCAGGTCTAGAGAGAGCAGAGCTTCTGCAGCAGCGCCGATATGACCGATAGTAACCTCAACTCTGCAGAAACTGGGTGAAAGGGAACGTGACGTCACTCGCGGTGAACCTTCTGCTGCTGCGTGTACATGGTCATTAGCCGTAATGTATCTTCTCTTTAAAGCTGTGCATTCCTCATATAGGCCTACAAGTAGCTAGTTTCTGTTATGCCACTGAATTGAAGCCAGGCCAGTTGATACAGCTGGTTGGAGGGAGAACTGTGAAAATATGATAGAGGATGCCAGACAGTTACACAGAAAAACAACAAATGTCATTCAAAAATATTTTATTTTAATGTATTGTATTTAATTTAAAATTTATTGTCATTTTTATTTATTGTATTTCTTGTATTTTAATGTGTTGCATTTTATTGTATTGTACTTTCTTTATTGTATTGTATTGTTGTTTTGTGTCCTATGACTGGAGTCTTTCTTCAGTGATTAGTGATTGTGGTGCAAAACATAATTTTTGTTGATGACCTGGTCAAAAAGGGAAGATGTCATTTTGATATTGTTCCACTAGATGTGTTTTTAACAGTTATATTTCAGGATAACTCAAGGGAACATTAACCGATTCTGTGTAACATCGATCCGATGACTTTGCCATTGGTCATGCTACATTGCCATCAGCAGGTCAAGGCATGTTACGAATACATACACATAACAGGGGACCCTTTTAAAAAGATCCCTGGAGCTGTCATGTAGCTAAATGAATGAGTTTTCTGTTTTTTGTTGAAGCGTGTGAGCATGGGCGAGCGAGAGACTGGCAAGGGCCACAATAATAAGTTTGGATAAAAAAGTAGCCTAAATCTACAATTTTATATATTTTAAGAGGCCGTTTACAAAACACTGTTTTATTTGTTTTGGCCATTCATTTACACGACAACTGATATGGTACCATACCTTATTGCTCAGGTTAGGTTGGTTTATTTTTATTAGTTTAATCTGGCCTGTATGTACCATATTTTTATCATGTGCATATTTTATACCAATACAAATTAATTAAGAGAGTACTATTATGCACAAAGATCAATAATAACACGGTTTGATAAGTCTTGTGCAACCTGCCATGCAGTGATTATTTTAATGCAAACTATCATTTTAGCTCATAACTTAACTTAAGTAACTTAATTTCCCCCCTGGGATTAATAAAGGAAGTCTAAGTCTAACACCACATTCTCTCTTATATCTGCACCACATAGCCATACTTCATATAGGTGAAGATGATAACAGAAAGTGATTTCCAAACAGTGACTTCAGCAAACTGCGACAGAAGTGAGTCTGATAGCCTGTTTATGACATGTGTGCCTGGTCTCTGTGCTGAAAGCCTAGCAGCTGGTGTCAGACAGAGAGGCACATTCATAGGGGAAACAGCTGTGGAGAACACCCTGTCATGCGCCGCTCACCACACGTGTGATTGTCCCGCTCGGCTTTTTGTGAAGATCATCATTGCGGGTTTTGTAGCAGGACGTGCCGTTTAGGGCCCCTCGACAGGGGCGGCAAAAAGTGCTGACCGCAAGCACAGACCAACTTATTGTTTAGAGAGAGATACAGTAAGGCAGTCGTCAGCACTGCTTTTGATTTATGAATAAGAATATTATCTTGTATCTCAATAATGGGCTATTATTCTTGCAATTTTGTCTGAACTATGCATGCAAGCATTCATTTATCATGAATCTGTGTTGAGATGTTAAAATACTTTCTCTTAACCAAACCTAATATGCATTCGTAGATTGATTTATCACCAAAAAGTACTGTAAATATTGCGATTCTAAAAGCCACAAAACTCCTGATTTTATGGCGTCTTTATGGGTTTAATTGGAAAATATAAACAAACTAAATCTTTTATGTCCGATATACAGTATTGAAGTGGTTAAAAACCTTTCATCAAAGTTATACATGAACTTTGAACAATACGAAATGAACTTTTTTGATCCACTTCAAATGTTGACTACTGTATATCACCTGGCATTTTGGGAAACTAATGGTTCATGTATGTGTGGTTCCCAAAATTCCACGTGAGATTTTTCGATGAAATCTATGTGTAAGCATCACTTCACGTGAATCTCATCCCCTTCGTGTCAATCTGTGCGTTGCTCAAACCAGTCAAACATCACTGAACATACATTCTCGCTTGAACCTTTGATTGCCTCGTGTACATGTTTTTTTTAACGCAGCAAAGTTCACCATCTGTTTTTGTGGGTTTTCAAACATGTCAAACAAGTCAAACATGTAGTGACACTAAAATTTAACATGTGGTATAGTCAAAGGTTGCAACTGTATGAAATACTAGGAATCCCAGGAGTGGGTAGGACCACCTTTGCCAGTAGTTTCATTTTCCTGGCTCAAGTCTTTATGAGAATTGCACATCTTGACATTGGAATTTTTGTCCATTCCATTCCAGCATTTCTCAAGCTGTATCAGAAGTACTGAGATCTGCAATTTTTATGTAATTCCACCGACTTGTTGAATTACGTCTGGAATTTGACTGAGTCACTCTTTAGGACATTCATCTTTTTGGGTTTTAGCCCCTCCACTGTCACTGCTCTCTGGTCATTGTCCTGTTGTGAACTGAATACAAATCCTCTTCCCATCTCCAGTGATCATGCAGACTAAAGCATGTTCTCTTCAGGGAGGTTTTTTTTTTTTTTTTTTTTTTTTTTTTGTCAGTACGTTTTGTACTTTTTCCTTCTTCAGAGAAAAATCCCCAAAGCATGATGCTGTCAGCACTATTGCATGAGTGTTTTTACAGTCATATGCTCTATTAGATTAGATATCATATAAGTGAGGCTCAGAAGTTCAGTTTTGGGCTGATCAGACCATAAAACCGAGAGTCTCCCGTGGGTTTGCCAAACTCCAGCTGAGATGTAATATAAGTTCTCAAAGGCTTTTTGTTATACAAGCCAGCTATCAGCTATTGTCTCATTACAGTTTTTCTCAACACAATGTGGGACTCTTAAGGCTTAACTTATTGAAAACAATAATTATAATCAACTTGTGAAATATGCAGTTGGTGATCAAGAGACAATAGTACAGAGATGAGCTTGGTCAGAAATGCAGTGTTCAGTACGTTCAAAACATAGGCTAGTGAGCTTAAGTGTCTGTATATTATACCTTTTTAACTTTTTTTTTTAAAACTTGTTTACTGTTATAATAACATGACATTTATGATAAATGATCTGAATAAATGAATATGTAAGAGTCTTACACTTAACATTGTGAAGAGTTTCCAGCACAGAGACAGAATGCAGCATTCACATAAGAGTAGGGGTGTAACGATACCCTCAAGTCACAGTTCGATATATATCACAATAACAAACTCACGATATGTTATTATTGCGATACTCCAAGACATACGGTAAAAGGTTAACAAAAAATGATTAAAATAGAAAAAATTGGTATTGGACTTGATGTTGGTAACCCAATGCAAAGGACAATGGCGACACCAGAATGATTCTAAAGCTTAAAATACAGAATTATTTTAGACGAATATGCTTGCACCGACTAGATATATTTAAAATAATGCATAGGCCACTTTTTACTGGCAACATAAGATAACATTATATAGTAATGTACTCACACTAAAACTCTGTAAACTTGAATTTGTCTCACACTTTTTTCATATTGGGTGACCTACAAACAATACATATGGCCACTATCCAAGATATTGTTGCATTTTTTTTAATTAATTGCGATGTATTGTGCCACGATATATTGTTACAACCCTAAATAAGAGCCTTGGATATTATTATACATTTTTTTTTATAAAGTCTAGGACGCCTTTTCACAAACAAGACGAACAAAACGTCCTGATCCTGTGACCTGGCATTGTTGATCTGAGGGAGCTGTTTACTCATAAGAACATTACGACTGACCTTGCTGAGACCTTGAAGCTGAATGAGATGAGACCAAAAATACACATACATCGATAACCTTTCAGACGGTGTGTGTGAGCAGACAGTATGACGCTGCATTATATGTGAGCTGTGTTTGGATGGATGGATACGTATGATAAGGTGATACAGTGCGCGTGCACACGTGAGAGACCCAAACTAGTAAATTAGTAGCTTCCACTTTACCTAGATAACCTCCACCAAATCTTCAATGAAGGCAGTTACAAGCATTTGTGATCGTGAGGGACCAAACAAAACAAACATCTACAAAAATTCTACTTTTTTTGCTTTTTTACTGGCACATACGTCAATGTCTGGGCTGTGGTTCACTCAACAGGGAATACGAAGGGAGATATAAGGATGTCCAGGGGATAAACAGGAAGTCATGTGAGAGAGGCTCTTTACATCATACTAAAAAAGAGATATGAGAATAAATGTTGCAATCGCATGTCTAACATTATGCATTTCTATGATATCCTATTAAAAATAACTTATTTAATACTGAACTGAACAATTCTCTCCTTCAACTATTCTCCTCTTGGAGAAAAAAAGACAAAATAACTTTGTATTTCTCATCTGTCGCGGATTGCTGTAGCCTATGGTTATATTGTTTAAAGAAGGAAATTAACGTTTCCTTTAAAATTCAAAATACACAATTTCCTGACGTTAGATTTAAGCTGCGGCGGGAACAATGTGTCCTGAAATGTTTTTTAACCTTCAATTGGCTTTCACCTCATCTAACTAAGAATACAAGCAATGGCGCCATCTAGTGGTTGCACTGACCTACACATAATTAAGAGTAACATGCGTTATACAGGCTATTCAAGTGCATTTATACATAAAAAAGAAAAGATTGTAGTTTGTTCATGTAGCCGTTTTCAAAATCGGTGAATATTCGATTGCAGTAATTTCACGAAAATGGAACGGAATGCATTTTTGATTCCAAAGTAGGCTATCCCAAGGCAGACACGTGAATTTAACTTGACCAACACCAAGCTTAGCAATAATTCTAATTTAGCACGGTCCAGCTACCGTGCACGAGCAATGCATGGATGCATGAGGCCAAAAATAAATTAATTTCTACTTAACAAAAATGTGAGGCTTCAAATCAGCCGTCAATATTATGAAACAAAATATTGCGTTTCTCACAGAACATGATTCTACCAAAGAATGTTGTCATCATTTCTGTTGTTCACTTTAATCTTTTGTTGTTCACATTCAACACTCAACAATGTGATCACAGTACCAACATTATTCGTGTTTCACATACAGGCTATCCTTAGTTTAGATCAAATCATTACAACAAAGCATGAGTAAAAGCTAAAAAAAAAAAAAAAAAACCATAATTAGCATATAAATGTGAAAGCATTTCATATTCATTTTTTATGACTATACTGTGATTTAGGTAGCCTAACAAAAATGTAACTTTGCACATTACTTACTATACAAATCATTAAACAGTACATAGTAAATAGCACACATTATATATCAAATGTGAACAAGACAAAAATTGTACAACACAATCTGACATAGTCAAGTTATTGTAGTGTGTTATTTACATTCATTGGACCTTATTCACAAAACATGGGCAGAGTTTTGTGCACCAATGTATGCGAGAATGGTTTTACGAAATTCTCAAATAAATTCCATTATTTCCGTCACTCAGTGGATGCAGCATATGTTATACACATTATTTAAAGTCATTTCACTTATTTTCTGACATTGCTTCATAACTTTGCTTCTTCTTACAACCTAGCTCAAAGTTTGTTGGCTCAAATGTGCTATTAAGTTTTACATTCAGTTGCACTTGAAATCAGTCTCTCAGTTCAGACTGAGATACACTTCAATACAGAGGGAAAAGTGCTGGCTATGTTTAGTATGCACAATATTACATTTCTATATGCATGTATTATTAAAGGGTTAGTTCACCCAAAAAGGAAAATTCTGTCATCATTTACTCGCCCTTGTGTCGTTCCAAACCCGTTAAAGGGATAGTTCGGCCAAAAATGATATTTAACCCATGATTTACTCACCTTCAAGCCGTTCGAGATGCATATGTCAATCATTTTTCAGACGAACACATTTTCAGTTATTTTAGAAAATGTCTTAGATCTTTCAGTGGTTATTACCGTATGTGAAGCTATGGGGTCCACCTCCTTCAAGTCCCAAAATGTGCATGCATCCTTCACAAAAGTAATCCATCCGGCTCCAGGGGGATAAACGAAGGCCTTCTGAGGGTAATCCGTGCGGTTTTGTCGTAAAAATATACATATATATTTTATATTCATATAAATATACATATATTTTCATTTATAAAGTTTTAAATATGTATATTTTTACTACAAAACCGCACGGATTACCCTCAGAAGGCCTTCGTTTATCCCCCTGGAGCCGGATGGATTACTTTTGTGAAGGATGCATGCACATTTTGGGACTTGAAGGTATTTTAGACATTTTCTAAAATAACTGAAAATGTGTTCGTCTGAAAAATGATTGACATATGCATCTCGAACGGCTTGAGGGTGAGTAAATCATGGGTTAAATATCATTTTTGGCCGAACTATCCCTTTAAGACTTTCGTTCATCTTCGGAACACAAAATAAGAATTTTTTAATGAAATCTGAGAGATTTCTGTCTCTCCATTGACAGGCTACGCAACTACAACTTTGACGCTTCAAAAAGTTCATAAAGAGCTTTAAAAAAACCATTTAGGTTTAGTCCAAATTTTCTGAAAGGACACAATCGCGTTAGGCTATGTGATGAACCGATAGAATTTAAGCTTTTTATGTTTGTCATGTTTTAAGTAAGGGATAATGTAGAGCGAGGCGGTTGTTATAGCGAATACAACCCCGATAGGCTGATTCAAGACCCCTCCGCTTGAATCAGCCTGAAGGGGTTGTATTCGCTATAACAACCGCCTCGCTCTACATTATCCCACTTATTACATGGCTACCTACCAAATAAATCAATAATTTGACACAAAATATTGATTTAAAAAGAAGTTTATTGATTTAAAAACGATTGTATTACTTCCGCTAAAGAAAATAGTCCGTTCGGTCTCTATAGTTAGAATCCTGCGTCCATAGCAACGCTCTGTTTTTCATGGCAACGGTGTGTTATACTTAGCAGCGGTCTGTTATCAAGAAATAACACACCGCATTCTACATTAGAATTCAACCAAGCCATGTAATAAATGCTTATAATTGCATAATGTACTATGTTCTATTTAAGAAATGAGAAGGCAGTATGCAGTATATACTAGGCAGCATGCACTGAGTAGTACGCTAAACTACACTGATAATGTTCCAAATTCTCCACTTGGAGGCAGTATTGCTTCATCACACTGCAGATGATTAGAAGCATGAGTGTAATGGAGCACCTTCAGCTGAGCTGCTCGCTTGCAAACACTGGCTCTCTGTGAAGACAGAGTTTAGTAGCTGCTGTGTTTTGGTCTCTGACCTCGACCTGACACTGGGACTTGGTGCTCTTTCGGTTGCTGTGGCGGGGGTCGTCTCCGTGGACACTGGTGTCGACCCGGGACAGGGTGCACATGCTGCTCTGGTTACGTGGATGGAGACGGGTGGGACGGAGCTCCAGCTCATCGTAGCTTGATACATGGATGAAGGGACACCATCTGAAGGCCCTTTTGAAGCCGGCCCTAAACCTGGAGGTTTGGAAAAAAGGATTTACTCATTGAAATAATTTCCCATTAATAATATTAAAATAATTGCTTCATAATATTTTCAGCCTCTGAAAAAATATTTATATATATAATAAATAATATATATATATATATATATATATATATATATATACACAATATATTATTTTTATATTAAACTTTTTTACATTCTTTATTATACCTTTTATATTCAAATAATATTTGACAAATATATATAATATATTTTAATTAAATATTATTAAATATAATATAATAAATATAATATTCACATTGTGTTATAATATATATTAACATTATGAATATTAAGATATTTAATATTAATATATAAAATATATTATTACAAAAAATATTAAATTATTATTATTTCATTTTATATATCCATTTATTTTAATGTACTTTTTTAAATGTTTTTATTTTTTTTAAATATTAAATAAGACCATGTTACTTGCAAGTTGACCATAAAGTTAATTAAGTTAAACTGTGATACCTTTTATATTCAAAAGAACAATACTTATATGGGGTTGGACAATGAAACTGAAACACAGGCCAATATAGTGTTGGAGTTTTGCACGGCCTTGTGGCCAATCTTCACAGATTTCACATCGCATCAGTAAGAGCTGAGAGTGAAGGTTGAATTAGCAGTTAGCACAGTTGTCCATTACATATAATGGGAGATATATCAGAGTTCAAAAAAGGGCAAATTGTTGGTGAGCGTTTCTCCGGCTCATCTGTGACCAGGACAGCAAGTCTTTGGGGTGTATCGAGAGCTCTGGTATCCAGAGTAATGTCAGAATACAACCAAGTATGACGAACCACATCCAACGGGAGTGACTGTCTTAACCCGGATTTTATCCCAAAAACATAAAACCACCGCTGCCCAAACCCACTGCAAAATTAAATGCGTACCTCAACTCTCCTGTTTCCTCAAAACTGTTCGCCCGGAGTCAATATTCATGGTTAGGCTGCTGTAACCAGAACTTTGTTCACGCGTGTCAATGCCAAATGTCGGTTTTATTGGTGCCAACAGTGCTAATCTTGGGCTGTGTGAAACGTATTGTTCTCTGACGAGTCCACCTTCACTGTCTTTCCCACATCTGTGGAGAGTTGTGTGCTCAGAGTGAAGCACAGGGTGAGGGTGGATCAGATGGTTTGGGCTGTAATATCATGGCGTTCCCTACTGTGCTTGATGGACATGTCACTGCCAAGGTCTACCGAACAAATCTGCACGAGGACCATGTGGTTCAAACATTGTACCCTGAAGGGGGTGCCGTGTTTCAGCATGATAATACACCAATACACACAGCAAGACTTGTGATAGAATGGTTTGATGAACATGAAGGTGAAGTTGAACATCTCCCATGTCCTGCACAGTCACCAGATCTAAATATTACTGAGGTGTTTTTGAGGAGCGAGTCAGGAAACGTTTTCCTCCACCAGCATCACTTACTGACCTGGATACTGTTCTGGAAGAGGAAGAGGAATGGCTCAAATCCCTCTGGCCGCTGTAAAACGTACTGATGCTGTATTGCCGCAAAAGGAGGTCCTACACCATACTAATAAATTATTATGGTCTAAAACTAGGTGTTTCAGTTTCATTGTCCAACCTCTCTGCATATATACATTACTGTTCAAAAGTTTGGGATCGGTAAGATCTTTTTATGTTTTTAAAGGAGTCTCTTCTGCTCACCAAGACTGCATTTATTTGATTAAAAAGAAAAGACAAACAGTAATATTGTGAAATATTATTACAATTTAAAAATTAAAAATTTGAATATGTTGTGAAACGTAATTATTCCTGTGATCAAAGCTGAATTTTCAGCATCATTACTCTAGTCTTCAGTGTCACATGATTCTTCAGAAATCATTCTACTATGATGATTTGATGCTCAAGAAACATTTATGATTTTATCAATGTTGAAAACAGTCGTGTCATTTTTTTTAGGATTCATTGATGAATAGAAAGAAATTCAAAAGAACAGCATTTATCTGAAATAGAAAGCTTTTGTAACATTATACTGTACACTACTGTTCAAAAGATTGGGGTCAGTAAGAATTTTTTGGGGGAGAAATATTAAAGAAATCAATACATTTATTCAGCAAGGATGCATCAAATTGATCAAAAGTTACAGTAAAGACATTATATAAAGTAAAGATTTTATTTCAAATAAATGAAATAGAACTTTCTATTCATCAATCCAGAAAAAAATGTACACAACTGTTTTCAACATTGATAATAATAATAATGAATGTTTTTTGAGCATAATTTCATCAAAATATATTCAAATACAAAACAGTTATTTTAAATTGTCATAATATTTAACAATATTACTTTTTTTTTTTTTTAATCAAATAAATGCAGCCTTGGAAAGCAGAAGAGACTTCTTTTAAAAACATAAAAAATCCTACTGATCCCAAACTTTTGAGTGGCAGCATATATATACACATATACATATACATATATATACAGTATATATATATATATATATATATATATATATATATATATACAATTTATTTATTACTTTCTTATACTGAAAATCTATATTTTCAAATGCCACATATATTTATTTGGCAGGTGAGAAGCCTTTGGGCAGAATTCTTTCTCAATTTTCTCCATTGGTAGATTTGACAAAAAGTACATTTTGCACCCTGTGTGTTTTGTATATGTTTCATTACCTGCCATTCAGACAGCAGTAAATAATCGGGTTGTACATGGTGGAGCTCATGGCCAACCACAACACTGACAGATAGACCTGCTGGATGGACTTCCACTTGTTCAGACGCTTGTTTAGGCCCGTCACAATGAAATAGATGTGATAGGGCAACCAGCAGAGGGCAAAGGTCACCACCACCACGATCATCATCTTCACCACCTGAGGAGAGAGCAAATGATCACAAGTCACAACACGAAGCATATGCATGCAAAACATGGGGTTTTTGGCTTCTTGCTGGAACAAAACAGCATCAGGGAAAGTCACGGCTCAGCTCGTAAGATCGCAGTCTACGACTCAAAGCATCTGCTGCCATCGTTCAGTGAACAAAAACGCCAACCTGGAAACAGATAATGAATGACTGGGGGAAATGTGATTGATAGTGATTTGGCACCACACTGAAAGTCATCAGGCGGGTGTGAGTAAAGAAAGTTTCATTTAGAGCCGTGGTAGTTTTTAATCACGAAAGAGCAGAAGGAAATTAAAGTCGGCTGAAAAGTAGTACATAATTAAACATGTTACATTATGTATTGTAAATGCCACTGAAGTGGTATTTTGATGGACAAAACCAGTAATATTGTGAAATATTATTACAATTTTAAATAACTGTGTTCTATTTGAATATGTTTTAAGATGTCACTGTGAACAAAGCTGAATTTTCAGCATCATTACTCCAGTCTTCAGTGTCACATGATCCTTCAGAAATCACTCTAATATGATGATTTGATGCTAAAAAAACATTTCTGATTATTATCATCAATGTTGTGAACAGTTGTGCTGCTTCCTATTTTTGTGGAAACCGTGATACTTTCTTTCAGGATTCTTTGATGAATAGAAAGTTCAAAAGAGCAGCATTTATATGAAACTGAATTCGATTGTAACATTATCAATGTCTTTACTTTGACTTTTGTTAAATTAGATTAAAAGTATTCATTTTCTTATGGACCCCAGACTTTTGAATGGTAGTATCTGAATAAACCATATCTAATTTATTTGCTAATAATTGCTCTGATATTTGATGGCTTTTACAAATTCAGTGATTTGAGTCATCAACCTGTTCACCAAACTTTGTTTTCAAAGAGGTATCAGAGGTATCGCAGTACTAGCCAATCAAATTAGCATTTTTAGATTTTTACGGAGAACAACGATCTCAGGCTCTCGGCTGAAGGTTTGGACTGCATCAAACACTTGCCCTTGCCTGCAATTCATATCCTTCCCCTTTGTTTTTAAAACCAAACCACCGAAACTGGCACCTCCATCATTAATGGTAAAATCTTCCAGCCATTTATTCATCGCTTTTGAAAACAACATACAAACATCCTTCATTCTCCAAGTTCCTCTGCTCAAAACAAACTTTGAAAAGCCACTCACATCGTCTCATTAATTTGCGCATAATTTGACACAAACCTGTTGGAAAAGACAAAGAAACGCCGTCCGTCATCAATCAATGAACACGTTCATTTGCACCTTGTCTGTAAAAAAGCGACAGGAGTCTTGTTCCCTGAAAAGACCCCACTGTAGTTTAATGAGTATAATGGGATGCAGTGGAGCCTTGCGAATAATTTCTGACTGACAGTTACACAAAGCAGAGAAAGGTTAGGTGTGACGTAAACCGGCCAGCAGACATGACGGCAGAAGTGTCAGAGAACTTGTCTTTTTTATGCCAGATAGACACAAGTTTTTTAATGTTTCAAGGGAAGAGAATAAATGGTCTTCAATCAGTGTGAAAGCACAATATCTTTCAGGAGGGCAGGTGAACATGACCTGTCAGGAGGCTACAGCTAGTTTTCTACTCATTGTGAATCATGCTGATTTTCTCACCATTCATGACATTCTGCAAAAGGGAAAGCTAAAAAAATACAGAGTACCCTGGATTAGATGTAACTTTAGTAAAAACTGATGCATTTATCATAAGTGCAAATTTGTCACATTTGTCACATCGCATCTTCTGTTGATTATTTTCTTTATATAGAAAATCTACATCTTCAGGTCACTTGAATCTTTTTCCCCATTTGTAACCACTTTCTGCGGTTTTGCTTGGTTAATCAAAAACAATTATGAAAAAAAAAATGGTTACACTTTATTGTGAGTTAATAAATGCCTTCTGAAGTGAAACGATGGGTTTTTGTGTGAAAAATATCCATATTTAAAGGGCACCTATTATGCCCCTTTTCACAAGATGTAAAATAAGTCTCTGATGTCCCCAGAGTGTGTATGTTAAGTTTTAGCTCAAAATACCCAACAGATAATTTTTTACAGCATGTTTAAATGGTCATTTTTTGGGGCTCAGAAAAACGCACCGTTTTAGTGTGTGCCCTTTAAATGCAAATGAGCTGCAGCTGCCGGCCCACAGGGCGGAGCCTCACGAGCTCGCGCTCAGAGCCAGGACAATCTCATCTGATAATATCAAAACAGAAACTCTCAGTAACGCTGTTCATTTCGACTCAGAGTCGGACAATAATGCCCACAGGGCCAGAGAATATATGCTGTATGGAGATAGAACAGGTATAGTTTAGTTTAATTACGGTTATAACTAATTTGTCATCTGCTTTTATCCACTATTAATACAAGCCTGCTGTAGCGGACCCCGTCCGAATGATGAACAAAATATACTGAGGAGTTCAGTGAAGTTTATTGTACATCACACAAAAGATGAATCGTTAGTTTTACTCCAGAAAATCACTGTAAGAGCTAATAAACATAGTGCGCATTAAAGTCTTATCCATAAACTCTCTCTCTCTCCCTTTCATTGTCATCAACATACACAGCGAAGTACACAAAACACTCGTTACAACCAACCAACAGTAAACAAATATACACACCTTTTCAGTGGGTGCTTAATAAACTGGAAAAACGACTCGATGAGCTGTCATAAAGTGCACGCTCTCACTTTCATTTCTTCCGTGTCCAGTCACGTTAGGCCTGTCGCTCCGGACAGTGAAGCTGGATCACGAACAGTTTGTACAGATCCATCCTCGAGTAACAACGAGAGTAAATGAAGACTGCTATGTTCATTCTTACATCCAACAACAAAACACCTCAATCGCTTAGGAGACATTCTTGTCTACAGCTGCTCAAGAGTCGAAACAATGGCGGACTCTGTGTCCAGCTCACTCAGGGTGGGTCTATGCTCAAACTGTAGTGTCAATCAACAGTCGTGGGCGGGGCCTGTGCAAAGTGACATCACATTGCCCTGAATCTGAGAACAGCTTAATCTGAGAACAGCTTGTTCTGAGACAGTGCTTATGATTTATGGAGATTTTAAAAAAGCACTGGGTGGATTTTTATCATTATAGGGTGGTTGTGTAGACACTGCCAACACACATTTCTGTTCAAACACCATGTAAAAGTGAATTTTGCATAATAGGTGCCCTTTAAAACTTTATAAACTACAAGCACTGGCTTCCTTCCGGCAATGGCCGTACATGCGTTCACAATAGATTTCCAGGTTGTTTTGAATGGTTGTTCATTGATAGTATCTAATGTGTTTTGGGTGGTTTCTAGAGTGTTGCTAGGGCATTACTAAATAAAAACTGTCCATTTCCTTTTATGGAAGAAATATAGAAATTGCTCATAATCTGTGCAAATTTTAAACGTTTTTTTCCCATCAAGAGTCTGAGAAACAGTTCACACACCCTGTGAAACCTACTGGAATCCTTTCCATTACATTGCAGCCAATCAGAGCGTTCTTCACAGGAATGAATGGGGTTTGGGAAGCGATTGTGAGTAAAGGTGAGTAAACAAGTGCTTTAATCCAGCATAATCCTATGGTTATATTTGAAATGTTTCCGTAATCTCTGCATCAGAAACAAAGTACTGGATTACATAGAATGATCACAGTCATTAATATGAACCATTTGTGCACAATAAGAGATGACTTGTCCTAGAATCATCCCTGAGAGGGAGAACTGTGTTCCACATGTGCAAGCGTGTGTCTGAACGCGCCGGCTCACGAAAAGCTCAGAGCTGACCGGAGAGATAAACCAGACATGACCTTAATCTGTCGAAAAATCTCAAATGGATATAACAATACAGTGAGATATGCTCCGTACAGGTAACAATAAATACATAGATTAATTTCTATGATTTACAAATGCATGGGTTCATTTCTTAAACACTGTCCTTTAGTCACCTCATTCTGACAATCCTACCGAGGACAGAGAGATCATATGAGAGAGAAATCCTTCGGTTCTAACATGCAGTGTAGCGTAACTTTCCATCTCCATCTCACAAATACTTTCACTTTGAAAGATTTTAAAAGACATAATGTCCCCCTGTAGTCAATCACCACCAATTTCCTTAAAAAAATGAGTCATGCCTTAAAATAGCTTGAATGTAACTCGACACCCTTGCCTCATTTAGTATAGGCGGTTCTATGAATATGCAAATGAGCCCCGCCTCCACTCACTCACTCCAGTTCAGAGATCCACTCGTTGACGATCACACGTTGATCTGATTGGTTGCAAGGTAGTTTGTGACGTCAGAAACACCAGCGATTTCAAACCGTGTTTTTGAGACTGTCTTTGGTTCACTTCAGTTTTAAGGAGAAAATACTCAACAATGACAATTGTGAATTTGCACATGGTTTGTCTTAAAGCATATTAAAAACACCACATAGACATATAAACAATATTAAAAGCTTAATTTTCACCACGGGGGGACTTTAAGACTCAGTTTGGTTACACTTTAGACATTCTACTAACCATAGGCCTAAGTAACTTTGCAACTACATGTCAACTAACTCTCATTAAAGTATTAGTAGACTGTAGTAGACTGGTTTGGGTTAGCAGAATAAATTGACGTAGTTGCAAAGTTACTTATAGTCAGTAGAATGTCTGTTGGGTAAGCATCAAAATAAAGTGTTAGCAGATATTAAATCTATGAACACTGTAATGACATTCTTCAAAATATGTTTTTTTTTTATGTTCTGCAGAAGAAATAAAGCAATAAAGGTTTGGAAAGACAAGAGGGAATGGGGAAATGAGGAACAATACAGTTTTGATCTTCTACCACAATGCAAGCAGTTCCAAACTCAGACCTTCTTACCTTCCTTTTAGCACGTAGTTGTCCAACATAATTGTCCGATGAATCTCCAGGAATTTCTCCTCCCCAAAGTGTCACCCCGACTATAGTGTAGGTGATACCCATCACCACTAGGGGCAGCATGTACACCAGCACCGTTACTATGATATGATACCTGCACAGGTGAGAGGAGAGGAAGCCGTTGTGAAAAACAAGTGGCTTTTATGGAGCTCGCCAAATGATAAAACCAAGTACAAATGCCCAGGGTTGGATATTTAAACAATAAATTTAGATTGTGAGTCGGAATGACTGTTTACGCTTCTCACACACCATTTGGCCACTGGTAAATAGGTAATGTGTTTGGTTTTCAGTGTTTCTCGCCTCACTGCCAGATGGTACTTAGTGTAAGGATAACAGGAAATGTAAAGCCAGAAAGAGCATTACCAATATTTGAGGAGTGAAAGCAGAGCCTGAGAAGTGCAGGCTGTACAGAAATTACAATCCAGCAGAAAAAAAGCCAATCAGGCATTGCCAAAATATCATCTTGCTGTCGAGAATCCTGAGTGAAATTGACCTTATTAGTGACTGATTTGGAACTTTTGTTTGGAACAAATTAATCTCTTACATGAACGAATCCTCAGAGGGTCTCGGCCAGGCAACGAAGCAGACGGTTCTGCGGGGCATAGTTCTCGTGGTGGAGTAGAAACACAGCGGGAAAGCCAAAATCACCGCCAGGGCCCAAATACAGAGAATCACCACTTTAGTAGCAGTAGCTGACAGACGAGGCTTCAGAGGGTGAATTATGGCCATGTACCTGCACAAAGAAAAATGTTTTTTTTATATGCATTGGTCAATTTGGAGATTATGGGCTATTTTGCTTTTCAGACTAATAAAGCACTTTTTTTTTTTGTTGCTTCATTTCAATTGCAATACATGTTTCTCAAAATGAGTTTTTTTCTCAGTCAGAAATCTCCACTTCAGCAGCACTTAAACCAGATTTATTACTATCTATATTCTGAATGGTTTTTACAGAGGGGTTTGTTCATATATCATTTGCCTGATTTATATAGCATTTTATTCCTAAAAACAACGTGATTTTTTCTGGCTGTAGCAGGCTGTACAGTGCGTGCCATTGTAAAGACTGTACGTCTATTCCTCACAGCCTCATTTTCATCTGTGTTAAATTCAATATGGCGACGGCGTCTAACCTTAATGATGAAAAGAGATATGCAAATATGTAATATGTCAACATTAAGTGACAAGAATTTTTAACCTGGCTTTAACCAAGATTTATGTCCTGGAACATCCCAAGGCGTCATATACTGACGCTTTTGACATTTCGTCTACATCGACCGCACATGGCACCCTTTAGCGTCAATATGAGACACAGATAGATATGGGCCAGAAGGCGCCTCCTAGCTGTCTAACCCTACCCCAGACCTAAACCTACCCATAACCGAACAAAGCTCTGTGCGTGTCATATTGACGCTAAAGGGTGCCATGTGCGTTCGATGTAGACGAAATGTCAAAAGCGTCAGTATATGACGCCCTAGGATGAGAATGCGTTGCGTTTACTTAGATAATCCATCATTTGCATTTCTAAACATAAGATTTGAGAAAACTAATATCATTTTTGCTATTCTTAAGCAATCAACTGGGAAATTATGGTGATATCTGTTGAATCAGTTAAATATTTAACCCTATTCACCTGGTTTCTTGCCTTAAAGTCACCATGAAATAAAAATGGACAATTCTTTTCTTTTAATTTTTTTTTTATGATATATCTGTGCAAATCATTTTTTTTTATTCATGTGCCTCATAATCTGTAATCAAAGTAACCTCCCCTCCCTCTTGCAGCGTCTTCTTGTCTGATGATGTGGTTACTGGTGTGAGGGCGGGGCAACCTGTCACTCACATGAGATCCACCAATAGCAAACCACAACCATCCAATCAATTCCCAATGGACAAAATCAGGTCCCACCCTACATGTTTTCTTCAAGAATTCGTTTCACTCGGATATAGGTCACAAAAAGGGAAGAAGAGTCTAGTGCAACTTCCATTTCATCCTTGACTTTAAACTTAAAAATGGACAAAAAAAATATAACGCATAATAAGCCAGCTTCATGCTGTTTGACTTCATCATAATGAACTCTGGAGTAAATTAGAGCATTATCTCTAATAAAAAAGCACTTCCACTATGAGCGAATATTTTGAAAATATAATGGAACATGCATAAATTAAACACAAATGTCGGTAGGTGGCATTCCCAATAATTAATATAGTCTTGTATGTTGATGACATTTATGGGTAATTCATATTGAAAAATGAAATGCATTATTAAAAACTATTTTAATTCCACCTTACCTAGGATAACCTTTTGATAATAGGAATGAAAAGGTGAGCAGGCATATGGACATGAACACTCGCGCATGATGAAAGATTACGTAGAGTTAGGATGAACTGATGTTCTCTGGCTCACACAACCACAGACTGAGCTTGTAAGCTTTTAATGAAGGAAAAGCCCCCCAATGCTCTGTATAATGCAGATCAGTATCAAAGATCTCATCTCATCTCATTAGATGCATTCATAACTAACTGGATGCTATGAATGTTGATTGCACAAGGTCACATTATTGTATCAACTCTGCATTATTCTGTAAATGAACAGGTGGAAGAGGAAGAAAGAAGCCTGTGCTGGTGGTCCTTAAAAGCCTGTTCCTTTCTTTGTGCTGTTCTCACATACCTTCTTCCCATGACTTTTCTAGTCTTTAATGATTACTTAATATGAATTCCTTTTAAAAAATACTAACAAAAAGCAGGGTGATGTCATGGGCCAGTAATAAATATAAATATAAATAAGTATAAATACAATTAAATATCCAATCATTGTAATCTACTTGCCACAATAGCAATTGACATGTAACTGATTTGATTGCCATTTTACAGAGGCTGGTTTATACCTTTTTTATATTCATACAAAATATCAAACATTTAAAAACATGGTATCATAAATGATATATTGATTATTTCTATTATAAATAATGCTGAGATTTGCAAAATAATTGTATCTAATAAAAAGCTCACTTTAAGACTTTTAAGAGCACTTTCAAGCCTTAAATGTTTCCAATTTTTGTTACACTCAACATCATCTCAATCTCTCTCCCACAAACATTTGAACACTTTTATTGTAATTCTATTCAATTAGTTTTTTGTACAGATTGACCAGACCTGAATAGAGTAGGCTAGTATTCAATAGTTCTCAGATTATTTTTTGTTCATATTTTCAACAAAACGCTAGAAGAGACCTGAATAAACGTAGAAAGAGCAGTCTGGAAAATGTGCATGAAGAACCTTTAACATATTTTGATTCCACAAAAGGTTCTTTACAGTGGAAAAACATGTTCTTTAGAATATTGAAATGTTCTGAATGTGAAAAAAAAAAAAAAACTTTTAAGAACTGTTCCCTGAAATATTCTTTAGGGAACCAAAAATGGTTCTTCTACGGCAAACCCCCACTTTTGGAACTGTAGACGATTTCTATTACTTTTTAAAGATTCTATTAATTTCCGTGTCTTTTGGAAATCACAATTTCCATGGGAACCCTGAAGCAATTACCTCAGCTTAATATTTTTTTGAACGATGAACCCTGATAAAAATGTTATAATTGATCATAAACAGTATTACCTGTCGACTGCAATCGCTGTCATGGAGTAAATGCTGGCAAATACGGCGGTCACGGGAAAGAAGTTGTGGAACTTGCAGTACACCTCTCCAAAGTACCACTCTCCGTGCGTGGCGTAAATGAAGTTGATGAGCGTGTTGAAGGCGGCCATCGAGGCGTCGGAGAACGCCAGGTTGAGCAAGAAATAGTTGGTAACGGTGCGCATCCGTTTATGGGCCAAAATGATCCATATAACGATGATGTTACCGAACACGGCGACCGCGAGCACGGAGCTGTACGCGACCGACCAGACCGCGACACGCCACGCCGGCTGCACGAACTGATTCGTGAAATTACGCGTTACGTTTGAGCCACTCTGAAGACCAGCCATGATCAACTTAATGCGATATCCTTCTTAAACAGTTAGACTTTTGTCTGAGATATATATTTAATCCTCTATGGAATCAAGAATAGATCTGGCGCGTCCTCGTGCTCTCCATCCAAAGTGTCCAAAATAGCGGTGACGCGCATATGACAGACGTCTGGAGATGCTGCTGCTCCTGCCACATGTTACTGCTCAAATGAACATGCACAAGTGGGATAGTTTTAGTAGATTTTGAACTTATAAATGCTTTATAGCCTCAGCCTGTGAGGTTTGTGATGCAACAGCTCTCTATATGTATCAAAAATATTTTAAATATGACTTATGAACAAAATGAGGAATTGCATTTCACCTCAGCAGCGAATTTACATAAGATATATTTATATGTGTTTACTGCAATTTAAGTAAAACAAATTTTTAAAGCTGCTTTCTTCATATAAGGTATGTAGATATCATTAAAACAAAAACTTAATCTATGGTCCTGCTGGATCCTGGTCCTAGGTGGTCTACCAGCTCTGACAACAAATGACCAGCTTGGTCCAACTAAAAAACCATGTAAAACCAGCTGCCATTAGAAAGGGAACATGTAAGTACAAACAAACAAACAAACAAACATGTAAGTACCCAGATACTATTTTTTTATTTTAGTAAAATAGTTAGTAAACACAGTTTTTTGGTGCAAATATGTTTACCATAAAGACAAGTTTCAGCCTGATCTACAATCTCTTTATGAAGCGTCAAAGTGGTTGTTGCGTTGGTGTCAATGGAGGGACAGAAATCTCTCAGATTTTATCAAAAAGATCTTCATGTGTGTTCTGAAGATGAACTGAAATCTTACAGGTTTGGAACAAAATGAGGGTGAGTAATTGATGACAGAATTTTTATTTTTGGGTGAACTATCCCTTTGATGGAGAAAAAATCCTTGATGGAACCAGACTCAGCTGGAGGAGCCTGCCCTCCTCATTACAATACAGTTACATATGCCAAATAATATCTTGCATATTGTCTTATACTAGCTAAGCATTCATTGAAGACATTATTAAAATGTTATTAAGCCAATGTTTAATTTGTTAAGATAATTATGATTTGTAGTCTTTTGACGTTCATCTTAAGCTGACGGAAAGGATGAAGGAAATAGTAAGTGAAGCGTGTGTTGATGTCTACTTGGTATAAACTGTAATTGGCAGTGGAGTTGCTCTGTAACGCCTTCCTATATTAATTCAGTCTTTGAAGTATATCCTAAAAATGGCAGGCAGTTAAGATTCAGTAGTTTTGAACTTTTTTAAAAGTCTTCTCAAATGAGCAATATTCACTGTCCACAAATGAGTTGTCACAACATTCCATAACATTTTCCACATCTTTGTCTCTGAGCAGACAGATGACGCAAAATATCTTGGTGTGATGCAAATTTAAATTCAGTGTGAGAAGAACATCTTGCGCAGCAAGGCGGCATTTGAATATCATTGTCAAACTCTTTGGTTGTCAAAAATAGAGACAAATATTCTGCCATTATTTATGAATCTTCATGCAACTCTTTCCCATCCAAGAACAGGTCTGTCAAGATATAAAATAATAAAAAACACCATAAAAGAAACAGTAATAGTCATACAATAGCTTTGTGCAAGGAACAGATTAATATGAAGAGGCGGAGAGGAATATTATGTGAATAAAGATTTATTTTCTTTTGAGATATGTGCATGACTCATGGAGATATGTGCATGAGACATATGGAGTTCTTTTATGATTTTTTTTTTGTGTGTCTGTTCTGGAGTTTGACGGACATGAACTTCATCCTTTGTTATAAGTGTATACTCTCAGTGTTTCCCATAGTAGCTGCACATGGATGTTTGTGCACGTGTGTTTACAATCATTTGTCTGTGCGTGTTCTAACCACAGAAAGGCCATGTTATGCATCCCGCCACACACCCAGGGTTCAGGTGGTTTTGTACCTTTCATCTTCGACCATTTCATTAATCCTTTTGAGGCTTCCGCAGGTGTTTGAGCTCTCCGGGAAGAAGCTGCCCTTTTATGCAGATCTGGCAACCTCCACTGACGCCTGTCGGAGGAGTCCAGCTTTCACACTCTCTGTCAGTGCCTGGGGAGAAGCTTTTCCAATTAAAAGGGATTAAACTCTGATTGAAGCACACTTAATGAATCAGATCAACAGTTGCTTCCTCTACTTCACAAGGGGGAATATGACTAATGGCACAATGCAAGTGTGTGGCTGTGTGTTAGGGCGAGTTTGTTTTTGCAAATGGACTCTGATGGGGGAATCACCAATCAACAGGTGAATGTTTAAAATGTGGATTCTCAATTAAAATTAGAGCTGCAAAATTAATCAAAATAATTAAAAAAAGTCTCAGAGTGACTCGGTTTGCAGTAAATGCTGCTCCACATGAACTCATCTTGAGTTTGTGTCACTTGTTATGTGCATTTGGGAACGCAATATGCGCCAACCATCTTTCCAAACATTTAATAAAAAGCCATAAACCTGCTGTTGTCCACAAAAGAGAAGCTGCCAAAATAAAAGCTTGATGGTTTTAAGATGAAGAAATGTAGACAGCCACTATATTAGTAGTAGTTAGTACTATAGTAGATTCCCCCCCCAAAAAAGTACGATTGAAAGTACGATAATTGTGCTCATTAAAATAAACTCTACTGTATTTTAGTGTAAATTCATTTGCCGCTTGGCAGAAGCCAGTCTAAATACCAGATACCAACATGGACAAGAATGAATTTTAATTGCAATGTAAAAGAAAACATCTTCATTTTCACTTCTGCCATGAGCTGTCATCCTGCAGTGAGACCTCCTGAGGAAAACAGGTTGCTGCTGGAAGAGGTGTTGGTGAGGCCAACAGGAGGCATGCATCAGTTTTAATGAATCAATAACTATAGTGAACGACTGAACGAGACATTATAGGCTACTATTAAAATGCACTGTCCTTCCTTAAACTGACTCTGTGTGGTCATTAAAAATTCTTGGGTGTTTCAAATTCGGCTTCTTCAAATCATGGTGTCCTAATCAGCCCATGTTCACTGCACTAATAGCTGGTTTGGAGGGCGTACTGCTGGACACGGGTGGTGATTGAACAGATTTCCAGACACACTAAAGCCATTTGAGTGCGCCAGAAATGCAAAATAAATGAAAGGAATTGTTACTATCGATTTAATAGAAATCAATGTTAATCCCATCTTATTATTACATTTTTGTAATGTATTGGTCGCCACTTTGTCTGACATTAAATCTGGTTTCTGAAGGAAATTTTCATTTGAGATCCACAGATTGGAAACATACAATGACAGAGAATGAATAGAGAAAATTGCCACATGGCGCTCAGTGAAAAGCTTCAAAAGGGCTGTGTTTAATGAGATGAATATTGTGTGTCTCGACTGAAACTCCACAACATGTCACCAGTACCGTCTCTGTCTTCACAGCACTCTTATTGCTGAAGCTCTCAGCATGGGTTCACATGTTTCAAACTCTTCAGAACAGAGATTGCTTCTATCACTGATTGCATCCATTTGTGCACACAGCTAGTTTAAAGATCTCAGGCTTCAACAAGAGAACAACCAAACCCCAAAGGACTACCTGATTTCATTCAAGCACTCTGCAATCTCACTTCTGGGGTATTTTTAAATCGACTGTATAGTAAATGACTCAATCATATTGACTGAGTTTAGTTGCCAGTTTGAGAGGTACCACTGCTGCTGAGATTGAAAGAGAAAATGGTTGGAAAAACCTGAAGAACCCGCGATTTCATGAATCAATGTGACAAGCTGATTGAACAAGAGACTAAATTGCTCTGCAATATATATATATATATATTATTTAAACTAGTTTGAGTCAACACCATAGCCATTATGGGAGATGGGTGGGTTGGGGGGATCATTATATAAACAGAGTTGTACATTAATCTATTGACAATATGAGTCGAAAAGTATACACTTTGCTGTGTGAGTGTGAATTAGGACAAAATCATAATCATTACTTCACGAGTTCACCTGCCCATCCAGTCATAAAAGTTAATGGTAAACCAACTTGGCTTGTTGCCCTCGAAAGCTTGGCTTGAGCTCTAAACTAAACCCCCCATAACAGTACTACGTAGATGAAGACTGAGAGAAATAGAGGAGGAGAAGGGGAGGTATGGGGATGCCGGAAGAATGTTGCGCAATGACTTTCTAATGATTATTGACAGGACTTAACATATAATAGAACTTCATATAATATAATGCACTTTCCAGAAGAGGGCAGCAGAGTGTTTATCCTGAAGAAAGTTTAACCCAATATAAAAATACGGCTATTATTTACTCAACATCATGTCATTTCAAGCCCTGTTCTTTTTTGCTGTGGAACAATCTTAATGCACTTCTCTTCTACAAAACAATGCATGCGTCTAATAAATAATAAAAAAAGAGAGAATGTCACACATTACTATATTTTGGCACAAATTTATCTGTGACTTGAAAATATGGCTAACACTAGACAAGGCATTTCATACACAATAGTAACCCAAAGTGGTTTACATAGAAGGAACTAAAATAATCAAAAGAAATTAAAATAACAATAAAAGGTGAGAATAAAAAATTATAAAAAATAAATGAACAGTTTAGAATAAAAAGGAAGATACAAAAATAAAATACGGTGCCATCATTCAGACGTAGCACAGTGCTCATTCAGTAATGTACAGCTAAACGGATATGTTTTTAGTCTGGATTTGAATGTGGCTACTGTTGGAGATCATCTGATCTCTTCTGGAAGCTGGTTCCAGCTGCGGCTGGCAATAGCTAATAGCTTTTTAATAGCTAAAAGCAGACTCACCATGCTTTGAGGTAACCCTTAGTATTTCAAGCTGTTGTGGTCCTAATGACCTGAGTGATCTGTTTATATTCAGTGAGTATATCTGCAATGTATTTAGGTCCTAGGTCATTACGTGATTTATAAACAAGTAATAATACTTTAAAATCAATCCTAAATGTAACTGGAAGCCAGTATAAAAACCCAAGGACTGGTGTCATAAGCATTCTGTATTAGCTAAGCTGTCTTATGATTTTTATGAGGAGTTCATTACAATAGTCCACCTAGTGATAAAAGCATGAACAAGTCTTGTCTGGAAACAAAGCATCTAATTCTTGCAATATTTTTGAGATGATGGTGTGCTGATTTAGTTACTGCTTTGACATGACTACTGGAACTAAGATCTGACACCAAAATCACACCAAGATTCCTGACTTGATTTTTAGTTGTTTGACCCTTAGACTCAAGGTATGCGTTCACCTTGAGAACTTCATCTGTGTTTCCAAACGCGATGACTGAAAGTTTTGGCACATCCAACTGTTAATTTCATCAATGCATTGGCACAGGGTGTCAACGTGGCTGTAGTCGTTAGGCGATAGGGCTAAGTAGATCTGTGTATCGTCTGCATAGCTGTGGTAAACAATTTGTCTCTTTCTCATTATTTGGCTCAGTGGGAGCATAAAGATGTTGCACAAGACAAAAGCGATGCAAGAATTAATCCTTGAGGGACTCCCTCCTCATGTCATGGATTTCCACTCAGACTTGTGGTCTCCTACTCACATAACCATTTTAGACCATCCCAGAAAGCCCGACCCAGTTTTCAAGCCAGCCAAGAAGTATGTTATGATCGACGGTGTCAAATGCAGCACTGAGATCGAGTAGTAGTAGAATTGATGTTTTGCCTGTATCGGTATTTAAGCGAATATCATTTATTATCTTTATGAGCGCTGTCTATGTGCTGTGATGCGGTTGGAAACCAGATTGAAAATCGGCAGAGTATCCAATTGAGCTTAAGAACTTGTTCAGCTGATTGAAAACAACATTTTCAATGATCTTGCCTAAGAAAGGAAGATTTTGAGATTTGTCTGTATATGGTGTTATCCAGTATGGTGTTATCCCGATTGCTCTTTTTCGGGAGGGGCTTAACTACAGTTTTTCAGGGAGTTTGGAAAAGTACTGTAAAGAAGTGAGGCATTTACCACTTCTAGGAGATTTGCACAGGTTGAAGTTTTAAGGTTCTGTAGTGTTTCTTACTAAATTTTGTCATCAATTGCTTTGAAATCAGACGTAGTGATTTTCTGAGGTTGTGGTCTGATCTCTCTGACCCCAGCGCAACTAAAGGATGTGCCTTTCTGATATTATTGATTTTCTAAGAGAAAAAGGAAGCAAACTCACTGCATTTGCTGTCTGAGAGCATTTGACTGGGAATGTGACTTGGGGGTTTTGTTAGTCTCTCAACAGTAGTAAAAAGAGTGCGGGTGTTGTTTAAGTTACTGTTTACAATATTTGAGAAGACGGTCTGTCTAGCTTTGCTTAATTCCAAATTAAAAGCATGAAGGCTGTCTTAATAGATGTTATAGTTAGGGATGCACGATTTTTATCGGACAGATAAATTATCGGGCGATATGGGTGAAAATTACGTCATTTTTATTGCTCCAATAAATAAATGAAATCCGAAAACTAGATCCGATAAAGTACGCTTGCTGGTAAATCAATCAATCAATCAATCAGTCTTGATTTATCTGAGATTCATTCTCTTTCCGAGTGCAAGTAACTCCAGCTTTAAAACAGCTTTATAACGCGCTCATTACGTCCACATCTGTGAACGTCTTCACCTTTCTGGAAGTTTTTCTCGGTTGCAGCAGAGGACAACGCCATTGCTATTTGCAAAGCATGTTTAGCAAGGATTCCGAGAGGAGAAAAAAAAAGGCATCAAGTTTTAACACAACAAATCTCGCTTGAAAGGTCACCATTGTGGCGAAGCTGTATTAAAAGAATATGAAGCAGTCGCGGCAGCAGCTACTAGTGCTAAGCTTAAAAGACGGAGCGTCGATGTCCCCATCCAGCAGGCATTTGAAAATTGCAATCTCAACTATGTCTTATGCTCTTTTGTTGAGGATGTACTTTATTTTTTTGAGGATGCACTTTTGTTTTTAGTTTTTATTTCGAGGTTGACAAATGTTAACGCATTTTATTTATGTATTTGAAAAACATGTGACTTAAAGTCTATAAACCTTCCTCATCCACTAAAGGTTGAATAGATGCATTTCTTTATTATGCAATAAATACTTGAATATAAATTTGTTGTTAATGAGTTTTTAAGTGCAGATAAACCATAGTTCTGTCATAGTTCTGTTAAACCCTTTCTGTTACTAAGTATTGTGAAAAAATAAAAACATTTGAAGAGTCAGGACTGATGTTTGCTATTATAGTTAGGCCAGAGCTACTAAAATATCAGTTTCATCAGTGTATCTTAGATTTTCTATTCATCTGGGTGTACAAACTGCAGATTATATGAAAATTATAATATAAAAATATGAAATTATTGGTTATCGGTGTCTGTATTCGGAATCGACCATGAGAAGGACTTAATTATCGGTTATCGGTTAAATTTGTTCATATCGTGACGTGCATCCCTAGTTATGGTGGATTTCAAGTTTTGTCTTCAGCCACATTCGCTCAGCTTTTCTGCATTGTCTTTTCATATTTTGCACTGCTGTTGAGTTTCTCCAAGGTGCTTTTTGTCTGCTACTCTTCTTCCTGACTTTCACAGGAGCAATATCATCAATTACACTCTTAACTTTTGAGTTAAAGGAATTAAGGAGAAAATCAACAGAGTCTGCAGAGATGCTTGGTGTTAAAGATATAGCCTTCATAAATAGCACCCTAGTGTTCTCATTTAAGCATCTCTTCTTGACACACACAGATCTAGCTTCAGTGGCAGGAGAGATCAATATATCAAAGAAAATACAGAAATGATCAGACAGTGCTACATCCTTAATAACAATCGATGAAATGTTTAGGCCCTTACTGATAAGTAAATCTAGAGTGTGTCCACGATTGTGTGTGGGTCCATGTACATGCCGAGTCAGATCAAAAGTATTTAAAACTGTTGTGATTTCTTTTGCAATACTGACTTTTACACTACTCTGAGGAAATTGTTAATAACAGTTCTGTAAAGTCCTCAACAAAGGCTGGAGAGTATTTCAGAGGCCTGTAAATAATGACAAGTAGAATGCGTGGAGCACGTTTTAACACAATACCCGGATATTCAGAAGACAAATAATCACCAAATGACACTTGTTTGCATTGATAGACATCTTTAACTACAGCAGCTCCACCCCCACCTCTCCTAACAGCTCTGCAGACACTCATAAAAGTGAAGTTAGGAGGGGCTGTTGCCCTGCAGCTGTCTTCAAGCCACGTTTCATTTACAAACATAAAATCCAGATTGTTTGGTGTTATTCTAGTCGCTGACAAAAAGTGATTTATTAGGGATGTAACGCATCACTCTACTCACGATGTGATACAATTCACGATACTGGTTTCAAGATACGATTTTCTCACGATTTTTTTTAACAAAATGAGATTTAAAACAAATTATCAACGAAAAAGAGTCATTTTATTTCTCAGACAAAATGCTGCACATTTCTTTGTAAAATTGAAATACATTTTATGTCAAATAATAGCACTAAATTGACATTTTAAAACAAATCCCAAAAAAGACACTCCAATGATATCTTCCAATGCTGTTTTCTTGGGAGGGTTATTTCAACTCAGTCTGTCTGTTGCAGGGATTTGATACTGGCACCTTCTTCACCCTCATCCTGCACAGAGGAATAGCAGAAATAAAAAGACTAGGTCAAATTTAAGTACAACAGTGACAGGGGTTTCACATTGTTATAAAGGCAAGATTTTAAAATTATTTCTTATAATTTCTATCATTAGACTTGCAAGAGTTAGAAAAACAGAACACATTTTGAAAAATATGCCATATAAATCAAATTATTAAAAAAAAACATGCAAACCAAATCCATGTACACATTTAGAGAAAGAGATGGTAAATAAATGCAACACCTGGTTATGCAATAGCACAGCTTTCTCCTTCAGTCTGTAGAATACTTCCTCGCGCTGGTCTTTCTCTTGATGAGGCAGAGCCTGGAATGCATTTACTACGATAGAAAAACAGCCTCATATCTTTTGCCATGAAAACACAGAAGCACCTTGTGATCTCCATGGCTCTCGCAATTGTCGCCGCGAGTGGGGTTGTAAATCCGCTGGTCAGTATGGTTTAGCCTATCTATTTACATGCAGACGGTGGTGACTGGAGCTTATTATTAGTCAAAAGTCAAAATTCTTGGTCAAAGTCAAAATGTCACCACACTTCCGATTTGAATGAGTCAATGTCAACATCTGCACGGTTGCCGTCGCCATGTTTGCTACTGTTTAATGGTGCGTGCACACTGGCGCGGAGCAGAGCGAGCGTTATCAATTCATTCAAGGAAGTTGAGCTTTACGCTCACAAACTAAACTTCCATTGGAATGAACTGAAAACGCTTGTTCTGCTATGCCCCAGTGTGCACGCACCGTCCGTAACGCTAGCTGCAACTTGCTCGCTGCTATCGTGCCTGAAAAGCCTGTAGGTCACAAAATGCCTTAAACACCCCTGCTGTTTAAAATGTGTATCGTGATTCGTTTAAAATCTCAACTGACTTGAATCCTGAGATATTTTATATCTAACTAAACAGTACTACTTTTTGTCCCCACAGCAATCTTAGTTTGACGTGTAATAGGAAGCAGATTAGATGGGTTTGCCATTCGGCTTGAGAAGGCCTTACTGTGCGTTCACACCAAACACGAATAGCGCGTCAAATTCGCGTCTACCGCGTTTAGTTGGACACTTGAACATTTTGAATCCATTTGCGCGTCCATAGTGAAATTGACGTGCGTAAAAAGCTAAACCTTGAAGCGAAATTGACGCGCGTCTGAGGAGAAATCCGCTTGTCTGTTTGCAAGATGGCTGATGTTGATCGAGCATTCATCGAGAGAGTTAACGCATCGGAGCGAGGATCACCCTTCAGGACACCAACTACAGGCGCTCTATCCCAGCTGCAGAGCGCCTGTCCATCTGCCTTCGGTTAGAAAATGTATATGAAATTTTAAATATAGTATATCAAACTGTGGTACGGATACCACTGTTGGTGCTCTTTCTAGTGATAACTCACTAGTATATACTCACTTTCTAGTGATACTCAGTTAACTGCTATATTGAATATTATATTCGGCTATATTGCTATACTCCATTTTGAATGAGTGACTCCCGTCACTTCACCACGTGACAGCAGCAAGCAGGCTCCTGATTGGTTAACGTGGTGCGAACAGACGCCAAAGTTCAGACTTTTTAACTCGGACGTCAGACGCGAATTTGCGTCAAACGCGTGATTGCACAAAAAGCACCAAATAAAATCATTTGCGCGTAACGCGCCAGATGCTCAATTCGCGTCATTCGCGCGTAATTCGTGTCCACCGCGACCTGCTAAACGCCTCATTTGCGAAGCAGGACCACCAGACGCGCATAAACGCATCTTTACATTGACTTAACATTGAAATCACTCGCGCCAGACGCTCTATTCGTGTTTGGTGTGAACGCAGCATTAGACTTCCTATCAAGTAATAGAACAGAAAAAGAGAAAGATCTAGGCACACTGGGTTCCCGCTTGTTCTGTAAACACTTGAGAAAGTTATTGTTATGATAGCAGGGACCCAACACACGTTGTGGCAGAGGCCGGAGAGCTCTCATAGGAGGGGATGGGCGAGCTCGGCCCACAGGCTTCGGTGGTTGTGGAGCTCGCCACTTTTTGGTTGATATCTGGAGGTTCGCAACAATAGACTGGGATAGTTTCGTTCCAGTATACACCAGTTCCTCAATGTTCTCTGAGAAGCTCAGAAGTGGGGAAGCTGGAGAGAGGGATAACGTGCCTCATATTTTGTCCTGGCTTCCCTGGCTGTTTTCCAGAAAGTCGTCCTTGGGTGCTGAATCTTGGATGTGAAGTCCTGTGGTCATTCGTACTCTGTACAGGTGTGTGTCAGCCATTCAGGTTGAGTGGATTGGCACATACTGCTGAAGGATGATGGAGGGATAAGTAGATATTGTCCTTTAGCACTCTTGCACCAAGTTTGTTTGGGCGTAGGTCATCCTGTTAAAACAGTTGTCTCTGTCTTCAGAGAAGTTTAAAGTTGTCAATGAAGTTCAAGTTGCACATTTTTTGCAGCCATGTATTAAAGGGATAATTCACCCCAAAATGAAAGCATGTGCTTAAAACGTAAACAGTGTAGGAGACTGACACAGAAGATAACAAATTCTTCAATAAAGTCGTTATTTTTGTTAGTTTTTTTGTGCACAAAAAGTATTCTCCTTGCTTCATAACATTAAGGTTAAAGGTAACTCCACTGGAGCACATGGACTATTTTAACGATGTCTTTACTACCTTTCTGGGCCTTGAAAGTGGTTGCTGTCTATGGAGGGGTCAGAAAGGTCTCGGATTTCATAAAAAAAAAAAAAAAAAAAACATTCATTTGTGTTCCAGAGATGAACGAAGATGAAACAGGTTTGGAACGACATGTGGCTGAGTAATTAATGACAGAATTTTCATTTTGGGGTTTCATTTTCATTTAAGCCCAAGCAACCGTTCAACCCTCTCCAGTTACTTGCATTTTATGGTGTTTTTGCACTTTAGCAAATATTTGTAGATGTTTAATGTTTAAACTGATATGCTGCAGTTTCATGAACTCAAAGTACCTAAATACTAGAATTTAAGTGAAATTTCTCTAAACACTGGGTGAGGACACTTCCCAGTTACTCTATTTTATGTTATTTTTTGTTGGTTTTCCAGATAATTGATGTTTTTCAAATAATTGTGATTTTGTTAATGTAAGGTGCAATTTATCAGCTTTGCGTATCTTAGCAGAATCCTGAATTTAAATGCATGATTTTTAAGGTCTACTGTGCAGAATGTACTTTCGATGTATTTACCATTTTAAGGTATTTTCACAGTACTGTTGTAGATTTAATAAAATGTATTAAAATAAACTATTATATTATTAAATAAACTGTGGCAGAATGGCTTGAGTGTTTAATATATAATAATGTTTTTTTTTTTTTTTTTCATTTTCTTTTGGGGCAACGGGGAATAAACAATACAGTATAGTTGCTTTACTATAAATTTACCAATTTACATTATTAGTTTAGGTAAAACAAAAAAAGAATGCTACTACAATTTAATATATATAATTGGGCCAATAACACAGTTTGGTAAACTTAATTTTTTTTCAATTGGTTCAATGTATTATTTCTCATTGAGCCAATGTTAACAGACTATTGCAACAATTGATAAAATTAAATTTACAGAATTTCACTTGGGCCAATTGAAAAATTTAGATGTGACCAGTCAATAGAAAATTTTGAGTTGGGGAGGTTAGAAATTTTTTACAGTGTGATGGTGAGACAAAAAACCACTATGAAACTGAAATTGCAATTAAGAAGATTTTGGGAGCACTTCAACTCGGCGCAGTAAAAAGTCATGCCTGAAAAATCCTCTCCCCCTCTCCCTCTCGTCATTAGAACCAACGTGACTTTTTACTGCGTCGAGTCGAAGTGCTCCCAAGTGCTATTCCGCCATACATTATAGTTATCCTTTTTCCCTGCTTAGAAAAGCGCCACGTTTTATTTTGTGTCACCATACTTGGTCGTGTAACTACTTGTGTAACTGTATTTAAATAGGGAAAACGTGGAGGTGTTTGGTCGCTTCTAACTCCATCTCTGTTTGGTCCCTAATGAATGAACTGGGCTAAGCTAAGTGCTATCAAAGTGTCGCCGCGCGCCAGAGCAATTGAGTGCACGCACTGAGACGAGAGAGGTATGTATCAACTCATCTTAGTTAAGGGAATAACATAGATTAATATGAAAAAACGGTGGAGTGTTGCTTTAAAGAGTTTATGTACTTCATACACTTCTGTGCATTTATTGATTTATTACTGTGTTAATTTTGGTTTTGGTATTGGCCATTGCATTTTCTAACACAAACCAGGTGTTCATGCCCTGAGGAAAGCAAGAGGAAACTGTGACAGGAAATACTGGTTTGTTGCGAAACACTTCCCCGCCTTTCTCTGTCATTATGCACAGTCGTAATGTTTAGGCAATAATCTGTAAGATCTTCAGTCCTCTCAGTTGTGATGCTTCTCCTCCCCCTCTTGTTTTTCCTCCACACACTCTCTTTTTAGCGCATGCATGAGTCAGCAAAGCACTGGCTTCATGCTGGAGATTCATGGCCAGGGGTAAAGAGTTGCTGGGACATCATGTGTGAAAGATGATCCAAGGCTGGTGACTGAAGGCGAGGCAGAGAAGGAGGAGGTAAATAATGGCTTCATATGTTACTTTACTGTGTTTGAGCAAATGTGGAAGAATGTCTTAAACTGTGTGTGTGTGTGAGTGTGTGTGTGTGTGTGTAGGTGCATCCCCTGCAGCTAGATTAGGCTTGTACTTGCTAAATGTGTGTCAACGCGCATGTCCTGTCACACCTCAATGTATGTGTCCAAAGGTCTCTGATGCCTTGTGCAACTCCACTCAGTAAGAAGATTAGAGGGAAAGCATTTGGAAGAGGCAGTGAAACAGCTTACTTCTGTCTTAAAAATAACGGTAGGAGGTTTTCCTTTCGTTTCTGCAGCTTTTGCTTTGATATGTTGCATGTTGTTGTAGCACGTGAGACAGATTGTAATGAGCTTCAATGAATGTACATTGTTTAAGAGAGCAACAGAATATTTCATTCTGAAGGGAAACAGCAAAACCCCATTAATGAACTAATATCATTCCCAACTGTTCTTAAAAGGTACACACACGGATAAACGTTGGCGTAAAAAATAAAGTTAACTGATAGTTGGCCAGTAACTTTATTAGGAACAAAAAAACATTAGTTTAAATGGAATTCTAGGAAAGTTTCTTTCTGATATAAGTAATGTGGTCAAAGACAAACTTTCTACCAAAGAAAGCAGTGACTTGCACGTCTTCTGTCTCCGTTTATCAGATACGTTTATCTAGAATGCGTAAAGTTTTTACCTCCAGAACTCCATGTGGAATTTTTTTCGGATTCATCCATAAAAGGGAACATTTTCCATAAACACTTCCACGACTACGCAGTGTTATTTTAGTATAACTTATATACTATTATAGTTTTAGTTAATTAGTCATTATTTTTTGTAGTTTATATTAAATTTTTTGTTGTTGTAAGTTTCTTGTCTTTTTGTCATTTTGATTATTTCTTTTATATATTGTCTCTAATAATTTTCATTTCATTTGAGTTATTTTAATACTTCAAGTTAAACTAAACCAAAATACGATATGTCGCCTTGGCAACTTGCTGAAATGAAATAATTATATTTTATTTTATTTCAGTTAAGCATTTATTTTGATTCAAGTAGCACATTCTTTAGGCTTTAGTTATAGTTGTAGTTAACAATTATAACACTGCCCTACTCGTTTATTAACATTAACCCTGTTTTTCTGAATTTTCAGTTAATAATTGTTTGATTATGACTTTTTTTTTTTTTGGTCTGATTAACAGTTCAATTTTCAGTATTCTGTTGTGCCAGCCATGCAAAATAGTCAGTGTGTGACTTTGTCATGCTTTCTCTTCCCCAAAGAGAGCCCTCAGTTGACCTCTGTTGTGGGATTATCAATGATCGTTTTGTATTAACTCTTAAGCAGTTTTACAAATGATCTACATCTACAAATGTGACCCTGGATCACAAAACCAGTCACAAGTCGCACGGGTATATTTGTGGCAATAGCCAACAATACATTATATGGGTCAAAATGATCGATTTTTCTTTTATGCCAAAAATCATATAGGATATTAAGTAAAGATCATGTTCCATGAAGATATTTAGTAAATGTCCTACCGTAAATATATAAAACATTTATTTTTGTGAGTGAATGCAGCACAATCACCAACATAAATGGACAACTTTAAAGGAGATTTTCTCAATGTTTAGATTTTTTTGCACCCTCAGATTCCAGATTTTCAAATAGTTGTATCTCGGCCAAATACTGTCCTATCCTAACAAACCACACATCAATAGAAAGCTTATGTATTCAGCTTTCATGTGATGTATAAATCTCAATTTCAAAAATTTACCCATGTGACTGGTTTTGTCGTCCAGGGTCACAAATCGTCAACAACATAATGACATCATATTGTTAGTTTGAATCAAAATAGCTATAGGGTTCAGTACAGGTTAAAGCTCTATGGACTGCATTTGTGGCACAGAAAGTTTTGTCTCCTTTCGTTTGTAAAAACAAAGAACAGGTATAAGTAATGCACTTACAATGGAAGTCAAATTACTATATTTGTGTTAGCCATAGAACTCAGCCTGTAATGGCCACACCTCTTTCTCACCCACTGCAGGTGATTATTTGCAAAATGCAAATTTAAAAAAAAAGATGTAGCATAATAAAATGAGTCTAGAACAGTGAGGTATTGTAAATGCAATATGAAAGGGCTCATGATTTAATAATTCTTCAAGAAAACACATATTGCGGTGGCATTTGAAAACTCAAAATAAGAATGTTTTTACTTTTGTGTTGTAGATGGCATCGTTGTTCCTGCCAGCACTGGGTCGCATGGCCGTATGTGGTGGGACTCATGGCAATGAGCTGTCAGGTGTGTATCTGGTGCAGGAGATGGAGAGACAGCGGAAAGAGAAGGGAGACAGCGTGTGGCCGATTCCTGTGACAACTGTGCTGTCAAACCCACGGGCTGTGGAAGAGTGCAGAAGATATATTGACACGGATATGAATCGCTGCTTCAGCACAGCCACGCTCAGGTGAGATGAGGCACTGCAGCACAGACTGTTCAGTTTAATGAAATGTAGGTTAATCTCATCTCAGTCTTTCTAGTCGAAAATAATTACAAAATAAGTTTTTTAAATGTTATTTTAAGATTTTAAGTTATTATTATTTTTACATTTTTGAATTATACATATAATATAATTTCTATAATGCAATTAATTATGAGTCGCTTGAAAACAAACAAGCTACTGTAGTGTAGCAGCTAAGTTACTGGCTTTTTTCATTTTTCGCTGAAAAATAATGTATAACTTTGACTATGACTAACGTTAGAAGATTGAGAATGTAGCATGGACTATTTTTAATATATTTGTCAATTTTGGAACCTAACTTACATAGAAAAAAAAGCAAAACTCATTCCCTCAATTTAATTTTATCAAGTTCATATAATGTGGTGGTCTTCCCTTTTGATTAACTTGTTAGATGTTAGACTAAACTCAAATTTTCGCATTTTTGCTGCATTTACTTATATTGAACAAATAAAAAACAATTAACGTTAGCCTAAACAATTATTGCTTCACATCAACAGCTTTAATAAGGTGTGCTCCCTAACATTTCATAGCAGAACTTCAATAAAATATTCTATATTCAATAAAATATTATTATATCTAGCTATATTAAATAAAATATATTATAGTATAATATATTTTATTTAATATGGCTAGATATAATAATATTTTATTGAATATAGAATATTTTATTTGGCGACATTGGCAAGGTCTGACCTGGAAATCTTAACGTTACTGCTAACGTTAGCTACTTGCGCGCCGATGTTCTTAAAGAAACGTATAAGTTAACTCAAACGCGATTCCTTGCTAATAGCCTAAAACGTTTTAGTCGATTAAAAAAAAAAGTATATATTTAACGTTTACCTACCAATGTAACTTTATCCTAGGGTACTACTCGCACTCCTTTCATCGTCACGACCATAGACTGTGTAAAAAGGTCACGACGATGAGTTTGTTTGTTGTCACAGCCGAGCCGTTGGGAAATTTTCAAAGATAATTATTTTCTACCAATCAGCGCGGTTGTCAGGCGGAACTTCAAGCATGACCAATCAAATTAAAGAAAGAGCGAATAATTTAAATACATAGCTCTTAACCTTTACATTAAAATAAAAAAAAAGTTAATTAAACATGGCTGTTTGAGTTAAAATATAAAATATGATATTCAATACATTTTCAAGTAATGTTATGAAAACATTAAGGTTTACACAGTAGGCCTATTGCAGAGCAAGTAAATAGGCTATATTGCATGATGCAAATATGTTACTATGTAAATCTGTACTCTGTTTCTTGAAGTTCACCTATAATAGACAGCAGCCCCTATGAAGTCCGACACGCTCAGGAACTTAACAATCTGCTGGGACTGAAAGGATCTGCAGATGCAATAGACATGATCTGTGACCTCCATAACACCACGTCTAACATGGGCCTCACGCTCATCCATTACACAACCAGTGACTGGGCGACCATGCACATCTGCAAATACTTACAGGCAAGAGCATCAATCACAGCACAAGTGTGCTTCAATAAACTCCATTCTGTAAACCAGGTCAGTTGATCTCAGCTGGTGGGTTGTTGTTGTGACAGGAAATTGGGTCACAGTTGTGGTCAGACAGACAGCAGGGGGGTGAAACAATGAGAAATGCAAACTAACTATATATATAATAATGCATAGCAAAAAAATTAATTGTCCTGAAGTAAAACCAGTTAAGAACCACAGACCTGGATTTTTTGTTTATTTGCCATTTTAAATGTGTGTACAATTCCATGAGTAGAATAGGTTTTGTTTTGTGTCTGTGCACGTGTGTTTTGATGTTGTGTGTTGTCATTTACACATTTAAGACTAAGATAACCAAAGTGCCTGTGAGAGTTCTGGTAATGGATGTCCCGATTAGTGATGCATATTCCTTGGAGTCTGTCTCCAAGCATGGCTTTTGTAAGTGATGGTGATTATCTCCTTTGAGTACTCATACACTAATGTACGCTCAGATGACAAGAATCATGACCTGTGTTTCTGTAGCAATAGAAGTCGGGCCGCAGCCGCATGGAGTCGTCAGGGCTGACATCTATTTGATTATGAAAGAGGCCGTCGACTTGACAATAGACTGGATCCACAAGTTCAACTCAGGTACTGTAAGACCAAATGTGGCTTACTTGTGTATTTTCTGCTATACTATAGTAGTAAGTGTGTTTTATTTTGCTTTCAGGAACAGTATTTGAAGGCGGGGATATGGAAGCCTTCAAGTTTATCAAAAGTATTGATTATCCCAGAGATCCCGAGACTCGGAATCTCACCGCTGCCATTCATCCTCAGTTACAGGTGTATATAGAATATATAGAAAGATATATACAAACATGCTTTGTAATTTACAGAATGTCACAATGCAAATAATCTTAATGGGCTAAAAAACATAATTGTCTTTAGGCAAAATATGATTCATTTTCTTTTTATTTGGGATAAAACATAACATGTTTGAGTAACAACCAAAAATCTGAATCTTTTTGTCTAGGACAGGGACTTCTGTGTCCTCAAGCGGGGTGACCCTTTGTTTTTGTCATTTTCTGGAGAAACTGTGAAGTATGAAGAAGAAGGGTCCCTTCATCCTTTCTTTATCAATGAGTGTGCCTACTATGAAAAGGGAATCGCTTTTCACTTGGCAAAAAAGTTGACGCTGACGATTCCAACGGTGCAAGTGAAGAAGGACTGAAGAAGAAAACATATTAAACTCTGAATTATTACCAAACCATCTAACATCAATCAGATGATTTCACAAGGCAGAATGAAATGATTAACAATTTTTCAGTCACTTATTATAACTCAGGTATACTCTAGGTCATTTTGTACAATCTAAAATTTATATGACAATCAATAGCTCATTTTGATCTACAGCTAAAATCATGAGCAACAATATTTTGGATGAAAAGATATTTATTGTGACCAGCAAAATGTTCATTTAACAGGAATGCTTACAAAACTGTATAAAAAAGGCAAAACCGTCTGGAGTATTTGCGACACCGTCATGATGATGATGTCACATTAGGCTGTGAAGTGTGAGGTATCCTCTTGACTGTATTGCTCATATGCTGCTGCTCACCTGATTTGAAATCAAGCCTCTCACAGGCTTGGAATAAAAAGACAAAACAAACAGCACACTCACTTGAACAGAACATGATTTCAAAATATTACAACCACGTGGCACAACGAAATCAACTGGAGCTGGATGTACACTGTGATTTTTACCATCGGTATTCGCTTGTATCGTTTTACAATATGATCCTAATGAAATCTTGGGTACATTTTACAGCCGACCACAAGACATCAACAGTCTTTTACATCCAATTGTGCATGATATACAAAAACTAATATAAACCACAATACGGATATAAACCACAGCTGAGATGGTTTTAAATGGCTACCTGAACCATCACAAAACATAACTGGATTCTAAACAAAGTTACCAAACCAAAGTGTAATATTCATAATGTAATACATTCTCAATGAGAGAGTAAATGGTAAACTGTTTAACCAATGTAAAGCACAAGAAACAAAGCAATAAATAAGCACAACAAATGTTCAGGAAAACACAAAAGGCTCGAGTGGTTATGACAGAAGCAAACATTCAGTCTTTTAGGCCAAGGCAAAAACCCTAGTGCATCTTGGGATTGCAAAGCGCTAAAAATGCGCTAGGAGTAGCTACAAAACAGGCGGAATAAAAACACAGAGGTGTTTTTTAAAAAACAAAGAGGAAACGAAACTAACACATGTAAATAAGTTTAGTCAACAGGTAAAATGTGACTAAATAAATAATGAAGCCCTGAAGAACTACTGGAGTGTCACTGATTATTATAGATGCATTTGAGTCTGATTGGCTGTGGTAGGGGTTTAGTTTCTCATCTCAAACAGTAAAGATGTTAACAAAGTGGTTAAAAAGGCAGTCATATAGTAGGAAGATCCTTCAAGAGATGCAAGTATTCACAGGAGAGTGCTATGAGTGGACGGCGCTAGTTTAACCTACTAACTTTGGGTGGTGTGTTCAGACTGTTTTCTTCATAAATTTTGCAAATAACAGCTACTAGGGTAGTGTTAAAAGCAGCTGCTGAAGCTGTGTGTTTTCCCTTCGGCAACTCTACAGTCAGTCCTCTGTTGCCTAGGCAACCCTGTAGGCTGTCATTCGAGTGTAGTGTTGGCGGTGACTCCTCGCAGCCCATATGAAGAGCGCAGCAGCCATGATCTGCAGTGGAGACGAGATCAGGGCCAAAAACAAGGACCAGCCCGGAGAGTAGTCCATACCCTCGGGAAGCTCGGATATTTCATGTAGCAGATGCACGCCCGCGAGGAAACAGCATACAGTGGCCACAGTACACAGGCCTGGGAGCAAAATATATGTTTAAATGTTATGCTTTCTTTGTCGGGGAGCTGTGGAAATAGCTGTGATTATTATTATTATCCCCGTTTATCCATAATGTACAGCTGTCTTACCGGCCAGCAGATGCAGGATCCCTACGAACAGGGTGGGAGTGACACTGCGGCAAAGACAGGCACACACTCCGATCAATGCCGCGAGAAACACCAGTCCAACAGAGACCAGCGGCAACAGGAACTGGCACTTCCACAGGTCTGAGGACACACACAACACAAACAAACATCTGAAGGCTTTCAGAACATAATGACAATGCAAATTACAAAACAATCTGCCACTCGCTGCGGCTGGTTGAGACAAATATACGAGACTGTATATGAAAGACTTTTACAGACAGATAGACAAATAGATAGACAGACAGGCAGAAAGATAGACGGACAGACAGACAGACAGACAACCAGTCAAATGTTTGGTTCTGGTAAGATTTTTTAGGCTTTTGAATTCAGTTTCTTATGCTCATCAAGGCTATATTTATTTGATCAAAAATACAGTAACAATGTGAAATAGTATTACAATTTAAAACAACTTTACTATGTATGTGAATATATTGTAATATGTCATTTATTCCTGTGATCAAAGCTGAATTTTCAGCATCATTACTCCGGTCTTCAGTGTCACATGATCCTTTGGCAACATTGTGATACACAATCATGCTAATAAAGCTCATTGATCCTTCAGAAATCATTCCAATATGATGATTTGATGCTCAAGAAACATTTCTTATTGTTCAATTTAATGCATCCTAGCTGAATAAAACTATTCATTTCTATCTATATATACATTTTTTTACAGACTCCAAACTTTTAAACAGTAGTGCATATATAAAATTGAATATTAGGTGCATGTACATGTTTGATTTTGAGTTAGGACGTACAGGTACGCAGCAGATCTTCTCCACTGTTAATATTTCCAGGAGATTTGAACTTGGATTCCCACTGCTGGGGCAAAGTAAAGGCCTGACATTTAGTCACCATTATCGGATCTAGAAAAGAAGGATGCGGAGAGCGAGGAGAGAGACAAAGCAAATGTAGTTAGCATCAGTTATTAACCTAATATACAACTAATAGTAAATAATTAATACATTAACATAAATTACAAAGTTGAACATCCTCTACTCACCAGGCTCTTTAAACCAGTGTGAGTTTTGGGGCACCAGAATGCAGCGCCACCAGAGACCCAGCGTGCCATTCCACCGGAACAAAGCGACACTGTAGCTCCTCTCATCCATGTCCTCTCCCTCAAACTCCTGCCGCAGGGTCTGCAGATCTGAGCCGTTGTTGAAATCATTGCTGGCCGGCTGACTGTGGTACTGGTACCAGTGCTGTGTTCCCATTGCAACAGAGAGATAGACGGTGGCAAGAAGGCTCAGCACAGAGCCGATAACCAGCGCTGTGGCATAGCGGTTGTCCACCATTGTTTTGATGATGTAATATTAAAAAAATAATAATTCAGATAGCCACAAATAAACTCTTTAGTAGATGAGTGTGAGGAGAACGATCATATCATTTAGTGTTTTACACAGAAGTTTCTTTTCATCTTCCTGTGATATCCATTGCAGAAAGTCAGATCTCATTTTCATGGACACGATCCTTCCTGAGATCTAAAGTGTGTCATCTGAAACAGAGAGGAGTGTGATTAAATCACAAAGAAGTCAAACAAAGACATGTTTAATTACAAGGTACAAAAATGATGCACTGAGAGCTATCAAGGAGGAGTACTAAGACATTGAATTTGCTAAGGTTTGCTAAAGACTATCCCAGTTTTGAGTCACTTCAAGTAGCTAGATATCCACGACCAAATCTGTTTATAGTGCTGTTTTCTGAGTTATGTCTGTGAAATAATCTGTACTTATTATTGTAGTGTAATCTATTTCAGATAAAAGCCACTAAACTGCTCATAACAGCTAATTAAACTGTGGTTAGTCACTGCACTTGATAGTGACTTATAATTTTTAAAAGGTATAACAACAAAACTTAACATTTCTAACAACTCGGTACACGCAAAATAGACATTTATAATATTTTAAAAACGGTTTTATTGTTTGTCATCTTTATTTGTCGTTCCCTCGTATATTATTTACGAGCGCATTAAAGAGCATATTTATTGATAAACCCCTTAAAATGAGAGTTATGTCCAGTAAAGAAATAAAAATTAAATGAAAACAAAAACAAAAGTCAAACTCTTCATGAAAAAGTGCCTTTTGCCTGGTCGATGTGCTTTAATATTCAGAAAACGAGATAATAAAATAAGTCACGAAGTGTTTAAATGCACAAAGGGCATATCATTCGATATTTAATACAATTTTGACATATTTAACCGACACAATAGCCTAATGCTCAATATTTCATACATTTAAGTTGCTTGACGTTGACTAGCATGAAAGCTAACAGGCTAATGTGTATTTTTAGCGACATACTCGAGACTTTGACGAATACAAAAATAACATATGTACATTTTGAGTGTTCTGTATTTCTAATACTAATGAAACTTCATATTTAGAACAATAACACCCGAAAGTTTTTTGTTTAAATCAATAAAAACTGCTTGCGATTGTCACTTACCATAATGAACAGACCCAGCGCGCTGATGACGACTCTGTTCCGGTTACGCTTACGAATGCGCGCGCACATCACAACCTCAATCCGCACGAGCGCGATTAGTGCACGTCACGAGAATAGCAGCAGAACAGGGGTGAAGAAGATTGTGCAAACTTCATCGCTTTGCTTCAAAATGTCTTCATTCACATGCAAGGAAATTGCTGCAAAGAATACTGCACCTGAAAGAACCATTTGCCGGTTCATTAAGAACTTCAAGGAGGTTCAGCTGCAGTGAAAAATACCTTTGGAAAATAACTGGTGTCAAGAAGGACAGAAATGAAGCCACTTCTCTCTGAGAAAAACACCAAGGACAGACTCAGTACAAGGATTGGACCGCAGAAGATTGGTGCAACGTTATTTTCTCTGCTGAACCTTCCTTCCGACTGTTTGGGACAGCTGGAAAATTGCTTGTCCGGAGAAAAAAAAGGTGAACGCTGCCATAAGTCCTGTGTCTTGCCAACAGTGAAGCATCCTGAGACCATGAGTGAGGTTGCATTTAATCCAAGGGAGTGGGTGCTCTCTCACAATTCTGCCCAAAACACTGCCATGAATACAGAATGGTATCAAAACATTGGAGATCATTACATTGAAATTTTGGATCCGTGGCCAGGCAATTCCCCGGATCTTAATCCCATAGAGAGCCTGTGGTCAATCCTCAAAAGGCATTTGGACAAGCAGAAACCCATAAAATGCAATCAGTAAGGAAATAATGGATTGCCATTAGTCAGCATTTGGCCCTGAAGCTCACATCCAGCATGCCAGAGCAAACTGCAGAGGCTATGAAGAAGAATGGGTGAACACTGTAAATATTGAGTTTTTGCGTATATTGACATGACGTGAAGGTCAAGTATGGTAACTCATACTCAGAATTTGTCCTCTGCATTTAACCCGTCCAAGTTAGTGCACACATTTTAGGTTACCACACACACACACACAGAGTGCGAACCACACTGCGGCGCTCGGGGAGCGATTGGGGGTACAAGCTTAAGGGGACCTCAGTCATGGGCATTGACTGTGGAAAAGAGCAATGTTTTTTCACTCCCCCCACCTACATTTTCCCACCGGTATTGAGAATCGAACCCACAACTTTAGGCCACGGCTGCCCCATTATTGAACATGTTGCCAATAAAAGCCTTTAAAACTTATGAAATGCATATCAGTGTAGTTTTCCCGTATACCATAGAAACATGAACAAACAATCTACATATACTGAAGCAACAAACTTTGCGAAACACAAAATTTAAGTCACTGCCAATACTTTTGGCCACTGCTATATTTATTACTCTCTACTTTTATCTTTTACTCGTTATTCCTAAATTTCTTACGTGGTGTCGGTATTGACAACAATTGAAAACGAAGTTTTCATCTATTTTTGAAGGGTTTGACAGGCATAGTATGAGATGAGATGCATGTTGAAAGTGTTTTTTAGCTTTTCACACATCCTAACCAAAAGAGAAGGCAAAAAAAGGAAGAAGAAAGTAAAAAAAGTTTGCCTTCTGCAGAATTGCAGTACACAAAACAAGATTCTAGTAAACCATCCCACTTCTAGACCCTTAAAACAAACCATATGTATATATATATCACATAAAGACTGCGTGAATAAAATAGTGTCGTTTAATTTACACACAACCATGGATTTCTGTAAGGGTTCAATAATACAATTCAAAGTCATAAAACCATTCAACATCATTTCATCATGATACATTACAAGGCATGTCAAATGTGGTGCAAAAATAAATGCAATAAACGCTTGACTAAACAATGTAGCATGTTCATCCAAAAGAAAGGTAAGATTTCTAAAAGTGCTAAATAAAAGTAGTATCTGCATTAGGAAATACCTTGAGAGGATCTAGTGCACTCAAATTAAAATCACACAGCTCATTCCCTGAGCGGCTTTGACACCTGAGAATTGGCGAGATTTTACTGTAAATTCACAGTTTAATTTTTAATATTGTCCATATAGAGCTGATACATGTCATATCCTTTCAGATCCCTTCAGATTAGTAAAATGTGTGACGCAAATGAATTATTCTAAGATTCTTCTGCTTGTGGAGGTCGATAAAATCATAAGAGGTCTTCTTTTTTGAACAGCCGTCTCGTGTGCTGGCTGGTTGTCTTCACCGTGGCGTTTATGACCGGAGTGTCAGTGAACTCCACCACGCAGGAACCCGAGGAGCACGGTGCCGCCTCCAGCTCCAGAACGGTTATGTTGTTTTGGACGGAGGTGCTGAGCAGGTGGGCTGGGACAAAGAGGGTCACCTGTGGCCCGCGGGAAGGCCAGTAGCGGCCCACATTAAAACCATTAATCCACACTTGACCCTGGAATAAAAAAAGCATTTTATGATCCTTTAAAATTTCACCAAAGCTAATCTCTTCACATTTGTAAATGGATCTCATTAGGGAGGCACCGATATGAAAATTTTGTCCGATACCGATAACGGATAATTCTTTATATTCGAAAGCCAATATACTGGTATACCGGCCGATAAATCTAAATCCAAATTTTTATATAATTTTGAAAAGCCTGATTACAAAAACAAAAGTCTCACCATTAAAAGCCATATCCCAAGCACACAATTATAATGTTCTCATGATCATTTTATGTAGCTTATATTAGACTTGCGCTGTTAACTGTATTTCCCCTTTTTCCAATCATATTTAAAACAATTAAAAACCATCATGGCAAACAGTGCGCATATGAAGTGTCTCAGCTGAAGGAAATAATCCATTATTTATTGCTTTAATATATCAGCCAAATTTTCTTATCAGGCCAATAACGATAACATTAAAAATGAACATATATTGGCCGATACCGATATGGTGGCCGATATACCATGCATCCCTAGTATTTTCCCTTTTCCCAGTCATATTTCAAACAATTAAAAACCATCATGGCAAACAGTGCAGATCTGAAGTGTCTCAGCAAAAGGAAATAATACATTATTTATCGGCTTTAATATATCGGGCAAATTTTCATATCGGGCCGATAACGATAACATTAAAAATGAACATATATCGTCCGATACCGACATGGTGGCCGATATATCGTGCATCCCTAGATCTCATTAAAACCAACAGCAGTGGTGATGAGTCCTACCTTCCTCCAGTTGGGAAACTGTATGTATGTGTCCTGAGGGAGGTCGGGAATGCCGTCCGGGATGTGGAAGCTGCCAGCGTAGAAGGTTGGAGGTGAAAGAGCAGGAGGAGGTGTGGTGGTTAAACTGGTGGAGGGCGAGGAGACGGAGACAGATGAGCTCGACGCCGACAACAGCCCCTCACGCACGGCTTCATCTATACTCAGAGAGTACACCGTCCAGTTAACCAGAACATCAGCGCCCAGAGTCAGATTAAACACCAGACCCTGAGGAACAGAGAGAGAAAATGAAAAAGAGTCTGAATATTTCTGTGGGATTGTCAGCTAAAGGTAAACTGTAATTCTGATTAGTTAGAAAAGATATAACAACTCAAGTTAGAACAGGCTGAGGGACTTTGCTGAGAATGAGTAAAATGGGAAGTGGATAAAATTTTGGTTGCCTTGAAGTCATTAATTTCTCTGCCGTAGTTGATTCTGCCCATGTTCTCCACCAGGATGTCCACACGGCTGCCAGCTTTTCCAGTTATATTCATGGTGAGTGCCTTGTTCCTCTCCAAAATACCAGCAGAAATCTAAAAAAAAAAAATGAAATGATTTAAGAAGCACAGAATGAAATGAAATAATTACACTACTGTTCAAAAGTTTGCGGTTTTTTAAAGAAGTCTCTTCTGCTTATCACATGTATTTGATCAAAAACAAGTACAAAATATTGTGAAATACTGTATAATAACAATTTTAAATAGCTGTCATCTATGTGAACATATTTTTTAAATCCTGTGAAGAAACATTTCTGATTATTATCAATGTTGAAAACAGATGTGCTGCTTAATATTCTTGTGGAAACAGTAATGCATTTTTTCAGGATTCAATTGATGAATAGAAAGTTTAAAAGAGCAGCATTTATTTGAAATAGAAATTTCATTCATTTATAACTGTCACTTTTGATCAATTAAATGTGTCCTTGCTGAATAAAAGTATTAATTTCTTTAAAAAAAAAAACTTGGCAGTGTACTGTATACAATGTTGTGTTATGCAAACACTTCCAATTAGATATAAATCTGTGCATAAACTTTATCTTAAGAGCCTTTTCACCATCACAGCTATTATGATTATGAGTAACTCAGACATGAAACAATCAACAGAGTAAAACAGTGCTGCTTACGCCATCAATGGATATATATGCCCGATCATGGACTCCATTTAGAGGGGATGACAGTGGGGTGGGCTTCAAACAGTTAACAGGCAACACAGTTTGATACAGCATAAAGCCAAACGCCTGACGGGATAATGAGACATCCATAATCATTAAACAGATAAAACATAAAGCAATACAGTTCATAAAAAAAGCACCTGCATAAACACAGACGGAGACGAAGCAGAGGGAGCATTTAAATCACTAACATTACTAAACAGAACTTCACATTTACTGAACAACAATTAAGATGAGATGCGGGCATACCTGATTCATTTCAGTAAATGTTGTTGGGTAAAGAGTTTGTACAGGGCCAGAGAAAGACAATACATCCAAAGACTCTGACACGGTCTTCAGCTGCAAGGACATGATAGTTATATAGTGGAGTGTTATATACACATTAAATAAAGAGTGTGTAATGTTGCTGTTTGGGCATGAAAAAGGTCTGAAAAGTCACTCCGACAAGAGTTATTCTCTATATCAGTATAGTGGTTGACCAATCACAACACACTGGACAAGCCGACCAATCAGAGCGCAGAAGGAGGGGCTTCATAGAGACAGGAACTAAACAGAGCGTTACTGACAGACTGGGAAGAGAGGTGCTGCAACAACGTCAAATATTGGAAAAATAACGAGTTTTTTTTTTTTTTTTTACATTTAAGCATGAAAACCTATTTTAGTACAAGCCCAAAAACAAAAATCAAAGACTAAACGGCATAATAGGTCGTCTTTAAATAAAACAGTGACTCGAAATATAAATCATATTACAACAGTAAAATTAACAGGCAAAGATGCAAAAAATTATTTACCTTCTTCATTTGCACTTTTCCATATGCAAATTTAGGGGTTGATGGAGGCAGCATTCCTTCTGGTATATCTTTGTACTGTATCCGAAACAACAACAAAAAAAACAATCAGATCGATTTGCATGATTACTGACCATTGCATTTCTCCTTTGAAAATCATAATTCTTTCAATAAATAGCTAAATCTTTACCATTTTGATGACTTCTCTTATGGCGAAATACTTCTCTGTGAGGTCTCCAGCTTCTGTAAGGGGGGCATCATAGTCGTAGCTGGTTGGCTGAGGACCATAAGGAGAGTTTGCGCCTATAATGTGATAAAATCAAGGAAAAACATGAACCGAGACACACTGTAAGTTATTCTTGGCCTGTTGAGGTACAAATCTCCAAGACCTACCATTCCAATAACCAAAGTTAGTTCCACCGATGAACATATATCTTGAAAACAATAACAAAAATAGTAATAAATCATACAATTCTGACTATTCAAAATAAATCAATAAATATAATAAAATAAATCAGTGCATTCCTTTCAGAAGTCATTTTTAGTGTAAAACCGATATTCAATTGTTATGGGTGACCAACTCACAAGTTGACATTGGCTCCCATTCCCAGAATTTCGTTGAGGCTCTTGACGATAGCGGCTGTGTGAACGACGGAGTGTTTCTCACCCCAGTGGTCCAGCCAGCCTGCGTAGAACTCAGAGTTCACCTGCAAAAAAAACTGGCCTCAGTTCCATTTTTCCAGAACACACTTCTACATGTTAGAATTGTGGAACATAATTCTCTCTCCCTGCCAGATGCGGAAAGGCTTATCCATGTCTTTATTACGTTGAGGCTTCATTATTTTAATGCACTTTATTCTAGTCTCCTTAATAAGAAACTGCAATATATTCAGAATTCAGCCGCTCGGGTACTGACTTGCACAACTGCTTGCCAGCATATTTGCCCGATTCTTTATAAATTGCATTGGCTTTCCATACAGGCACGTATGGATACAGTTAAGCTGCATCGCCATTATACTCCAACTCGCTCTCTCTACTCTTGTACTCTTCAGCAACCTTCTTTTAAAACAGGGTCTATATGAGGTCAAGCTTCTTCTGTTTCAGCTCCACAGTAATGCAATGCTCTTACTTTGGCAATTAGAAATTCCCCAACACTTGCCTATTTTAAGAAGTCTCTAAAGACTCATCTTTTTAAAGCTGTTTATTGTTGTTGAGTATACTTTGTTATTTCTGTTTTTTTTACTATATTGCTGTAATTGTTATTATTACCCTGTGTAGCACTTTGGGTTTGAGAAAAGCACAATATAAATAAAATGCATTAGTATTATTGTAATAATGTAATTCAGTTTAGCTTTGCCATCCAGTGTCTTTATATTCATAACTGCTGATAGGAAAAACGATTGATTCTTACCAAAGGCCCACGTGGCTCTGCATGTCTCTGTGCTCCAAACGCAGCGGTTACATTTGAACCTGCACAAAAATACAACAATAAAATTTACAAATCGCAATGCTAAGAAACGTCAGAACCAGTGTTATCATTAACTAAAAACGTAACAACATAAACGTTAACTGAAGTAAAAAAAAACAAAAAAAAAAACATAAAACTTATTTTATTTCAGGTAGTTGCTAAGGCAATATTTAGGTATCTATATATATAACCAGGGCTTGAAATTAACTTTTTTGCTCACCAGCCACTGTGGCTAGCGGTTTTCTAAAGTTACTAGCCACTCAGTATTTTCACTTGCCACAATTTTGACATTGATACCATGGGGTAAAAATGCCATATAGCTATTTTTAATACTATCTCATAATTTGGCAGCAGGAATATTAGGTTGCTGTCACTTTAAGACCTGACGCACGGATCCATTATACTGTTACACATGTTTTCATTCTCAACTTTTTACGTTCACTTAAAACATAACTGACTGTTTTTACGTGAATACTTGCCTTGACTGGCATTTTGACATTATTTTGTATGAATTTGATTGTGTATGTATTTGCTTTTTAAGCGCAATAAGCAGTGAAAAAGAACTAAATTTATAACTGAGAGGCGGCTTTATGGGTTTTCTTTGGGTGTGAAATGCAAGCCCTATAACACCAACAGTATTCATCAGGAGCAAATGAACCGAGTGAGTGAGGAGAGGCAGGTTTGTGTGTCACTCGCTGTAGGAGAGATGAGAGAGTGAGAAAGCGCAGCTTTACCTATATCTATTCTGTGGAAAAATAAGTATTGGAAGATTTCAGTATTGGTATGTATCGAAAAATCTATATTTTTGACAACACTACATTGCACTTAGTTTATTTGAGATGCCATTTTAAAAAGACTACAACTGAAAAATGTATATATTATATATCAAATTTAACCCGCCAAAGTGGCTAGTAGGAGTGACTGCGTTACACGCCACGGCTGAAATCCACCCACATTTGGCAGGTGTTAATGTCAAGCTCTGTATATAAAATATAGGCAAAAATATAGGTGATATAGGATCTATATATATATATATATATATATATATATATATATATATCAATAAAGGTGATATATAGCAGACCTGGGCCGAAGTCAACAGTGGCATAGATGCCCTGGAGGGATCCACACTTGAGATAACCCACGCCTGCTCCATCAGTGGTGAACAGGACCACCTCGTCCCCCAGATGAGCCCGGAACAGCTGGCTGAGATGCCGCATGTAATCAAAATCACAGGCAAAGTAACTGCCGTATTCATTCTCTACCTGCATATGAAAGCAATCACATACATAAATTTAAGATGCGCTTGTGTTTGAAAATTAAACTTTTATACATATTACACATATTTACATACTTGTTTGTCCTTAAAGGATTAGTTCACTTTCAAATGAAAAATTCCTGATTTTTCTCCTGGAATGTTTTCCTCAAAAACCTTAATTCCTTTTGACTGAAGAAAGAAAGACATGGACATCTTGGATGACATGGTGGTGTGTAAATTATCAGGACATTTTTATTTGAAAGTGAACTAATCCTTTAAATAGCTAAAAAGGGTGAAAATATACATACAAACAAATTATATATAACATTTTATACACAGGGTTATCTATATACGGTATACAGGGTTTTTATGTCATTGTAATGTAATTGTCCCACTTTTCATAAGTTACACCCATCAGATCATGAGCAGACATTTTATGAAATGATTACATAATAAGCTGGAAAATAACTGAATTATTATTGAGTGAAAATACTCGTTCAACAGGAAATTCCACAGTTCAGTGTCATGAGTTTAGCACTAAGGCAGGCTGGAATCACGGCAATCTGATTTATCTCATGTTATGAAAATTACATATTCAATAATAGTTGAATATACAGTATATAATATTGTATATATATATATATATATATATATATATATATAATTTTTTTTTTTTTTTTTACCAGCATGATTGTTATATAAGTGTCTTACTTGCACAGTAATGATGGGTCCGCCGTTCTGGTACAGGTAACGTTTAATGATGGGCAATAACTTCCCCATCCACTTATCGACTGCTGCAAGGTAATCTAGAGCAATATATAAAATGCCACTTAAACTTGCAATATATACATTTCACTCATTCAACTGCATCTTTTCCACTCTGAGGTTAATCAATAACTCATGTTATTACCTGGATCAGATGATCGCAGCACAATGTCTTTCTTTTTCAACAGCCAGGCAGGCAAACCCCCCTAAAACAAGAAAAATGTAACCATCCGAGGTCAGAAAAGTCAGCCATTTACACTCCATCACATATTCAGTTTCTTTTTTAATTATTTTCACTATACAAAAATTATTATTATATTTAAAAATGACTATTTTTACATCGGAATTATTGACTTTATAGGACATGTGTCCCTGCCAAAAATTTAGATCAGGGGTTGTCAATCTTTTTGAGACCACGAACCAGCATATAATAAGATCATCCTCATGCGAGAGACCCCGATCCTAGTAAAATTTAAAAGACAGCTATATATTTTCATGTATAAATATACCCAATTTATACTATTAAAATGTATGTCATAAACATGTATAAAATATTATTTGGAAAATATTTTGTTTCTGTTAAGTTACAAAAACTTTTTTTCAATTCACTATAGTACTGTACTGATAGGCATATTATTTTTTGTTTATTTATTAACAATTTTGTATTATTTAGTTATTTAAATAAAATTTTACATTTATTTTAAATCATAAGCATTAATTAATTTTTACATTGTTTTTCCACAGACCCCCTAGCTCTCTCTTGTGGCCCCCGGACCCCAGTTTGAAAACCCCTGATTTAGATGCGTCTCAGGCCCTGTTTACACCTGGTATTAAGATGCGTTTTGGTCGATCAGATCACAAGTAGACGAGAGAAACACATTCCCGTTTACACCTGGTGTTTTAATCTTTCAGCCACTTCTAACCTGATTTCTTCAAAGAGAGGGTCTATTAGGTGGGTAATGTGTGGGTTTTTTCAGATCTAATGGACAAAATAAGCTCACGCAATTTACATATGAACGCGCCCGGAGACGACAGAAAAACATCAAGAGCATCAGCTTTAGTTTCTGCTCTGACAGCCGCAAGATCAGCCAAACACTGTGAGTGTGTGTTAGAAATCAGGAATGGAGAGAGAACATTGAGCTTGGTATGTTTTTCATCTTCAAACCAAACTTGGGTCTTCAGCCGACAAAGTTTAAATCCCGTCTGGCTAATGCACTTCCCATAATGTTTAAGCATTAGATCATTAGACGGAGAGAAGACGGTGTTTTGTGGCTGTTCGAACACATTCGACCACAAGAGCGTTTACACTAGGAAAGCAATCCGGTCTAATGTGTTTTCAACGACCTCTGGAAGTGGTAGAAAGTGGACAAGCTCAAAACGTTTAAAACTCGTTTACACCAGTATTTGGCGTCGTCAACTTGTGAACCGATGGACCGAAACGCATCTTAATGGCAGGTGTACACAGGTCCTCTGTCTTTTCTCACCATATCCCACTCTGCACAGATGTAGGGGCCTGGCCTCATGATGACCAGCAGGCCGATGTCTTGGCACAGCTGCAGGAAGTGCTCTAGATCCGCGTCTCCGTCGAAGTCGTACTGACCCGGCACAGGCTCGTGGAAGTTCCATGGCACATACCTGCGGATGAATTCGGCCATTAGGGAAATCTGAGTAGGAATGAGTGGAATACAAAGTAAGAAAAAAAAAAGGGCCAAAGAAATTCCATTGATTAGTTCATAATTATGAAATCATTTCAGAAATATTGTACTTGCAATTAGCAATTTCTCAACAATTGTATTCACTATTACATTTTCCATGATTTTTATTATTAATTTCCAGACTTTTCCAGGTTTGGAAATCACAATATTTCCAGGTTTTCCTTGACTGTGGGAATACAAAACATTGTGACTAATACTTAATCATTGTCAGTTCGTCTTACGTCTGGATGGCGTTCAAACCAGCCATGTACATCTTGAGTAGCCTGTCCTTCCAGTAGACTCTGGGAATCCTGCTGTAGTGGATGCTGCCCGAGATGTAGCGAAATGGCTCTCCATCTTTTAGGAAGCAGTTTTGACGGTAATCCACGGAGAAACTGGATGTTGAAGCATACTACAGAAAGGAAGAGGATACAGAGCGCTTTAAAACAAGAAAATCTTTTTTCATTAGTTAAAGGAATAGTTCACCCAACTAAAAATTACAGGCATAAGGAATAATAACCACAGAATACCAAAATTATCCAATCGGAATAAAGTACAGTATTCAATTTCATGTACTCAGCCTCACGTTCCAAACCGGTTTGGTTTTCCTACTTCCATGGAACACAATCAAAGATATTTTGCACTATATCCTTGTCTAAACCATTTCCCCCATACAAATGAAAGAGGATTGGAACTGGGGCATTTGAGTCCCAAATGACAAAAACGTGGTCTCAACGTCAGGTTTGACATCTAGGATGGTCCATGTGTGTCTTGTGGCCAATATTGACAACAAAAATTGTATAACATCATGACAAGACATGTTTTTGTCATTTTTTGAGCACAACAGTCTCAGTTTCCATTTACTTTCATAGTATGGAAAAGAGCAGTTGTTTAAACATCCTGCAAAATTGAAAAATTATTATGGAATGAGTTTGAGTAAATGAGGACAGAATTGTAATCTTTGTGAGCTAACGTTATCTCTTTGAATAACAGTATTATAAGGATTGGTGTTTGATGACTGACGTCCTCACATGACAAGTCACAAGACGCACGAGTCATGACAGTCTGGACGCACTTGTCAGTCAGGTGTTAGTATGTTCATTATCATAACATCAGACCAAAAGTGCGACCGAATATCTCACAGCAGAAATATTCTTCTATAAACAGTATCAGACTAGCAAACACTAGAAAGTATAACACTTTTCTTAGATGGTAGTAACGTTACTGCATATGCAAGTCACTATTTAAAGTTATGGAGAAAACATCTGCACACTAGTAAGCAAGCTTTACGCTTGGTTTAAATTATACTTTTAAAACAAATGGGCAAATTTAATACTTGCCGTGACCGATGGTAGGGCCAGGAGCAGAACCAACATCAGTCCGACATCCGCAGTCATGGTGTTTGAATCAGCAAACAGCGGTGCGGAAGTCAAATGCCATTTATTTTGGTTGCTACTAGCGATGACCGACTCGTGAATGAATCTTTGTCTGGAATCGGATCTTTTTAATGAACTAGTTGAACCGGTTCACAGAGCAGGTCTGAAAGATTCGTTCACAAATCGAACTGAATCTATAAAACACTTACGTTAAAACCGACCTAGCATTTATGAATTATTTTTCATTACTAGTAAATAATCCAATTGAATAAAATGAAATGCTAATGCACCTAGTGAGTCAATAGGCTAAATTGTGGTGGTCACAAACGGGTGTTAGTATTGTGACAAACTGACTGGACAAATTAGATTACAACAACAAACACCTTTATTAACAGAACACTGTTTACTGGGATATTTTAATGTAAAGCATGGACCATGTGGTGACGCTAAAGGAGATTCATGATTTGATTTTGAACAGGTTTGAGAACCGACTCACGGTCGCAGATTTCCCATCACTAGTTGCAAATCAAACTGAGGGTACATTTACATGACAACTCAGGCAGCAACATAATGTCGGATCAGATCCGGCCCACATCTGGTACACGTGGATTCCACACGGCCCAGATGAGGGCCAGATTTGAGCCGACATTACGTTGCTGTCTGGGAACGGTATACTAAAAACAGAAAAGTTTTTCCACTGTGTTTTAAGTGTACAGACGACAACATTCTCAAAACAATCCCAGTTCACATGGATTCGTGAAATTGACAAAAAAAAGGCTGTATTATTCATGTCAGGCCATTAAATGGCGATGTCACTTGGTAAAGAAACATAATCCGTCTATAGACTGAACACGTAATACACAAACGCATGACGTCACCGTTTTCAAAAACTTGTAGCCTACTTTGGGGTCATACACGACAAATGGAAAACTGTTAATACGTTTTCGCTGTTAATTTAAACAACAATGGCATTTTGGGGGCCTGAAAACACAAGCTTTTGAAATCAGGTTTTACAGTGCAAGTTTTAGAAAACGATACCGTTATCAAATTTGTGAAAACGGTGACATCATGCGCATGCATTACGTGTTCAGTCAGTGTTTCATTACAAAGTGACATCGCCAACTACTGGCCTGGCATAAATAATACAGCGTTTTTAGTCGTTTTTTAGTTAGTTTTAGTTTTTAAACATTAACATGTTCGTACTTATTTTTTATTAGTAGTAAGTATTCCAGTAGATTTAAATAAAAATATAAAAATTCTAGCCATAACAAATTAATTTTAATATTGTGACAAACTGAGCTGGAGACATTAGAAAATATAAAATATACATTATTAACCGAAAACCGTAGCCTAAAAAACAGCAATCTTACTGTATTTTTATTTTTATACATATTTTTTTAAATTATAGAACTTGTAACAAACATTAGCACCAAAGTCAGAAGCTCCAAAGACATTCACAAGGCACGAAGATTCATATGCACATTTTACATTTTTCTCTACCTTAAGAGACTTCATTAAAAGAGCAAGTTTGTTACAGAAAACCTTGTATAAAGGAGGAAATTTAGACAATCGACTTCTATGAATAAAGAGTTTTCCGTTCAACATCTTTACTCGAACGTTTTGCAGGGGCCAATTGATGACGCAAAAGAATCAATGATTCGGATCTTTGAACCGGTTCGGGAACCGACTTGCTTAAATGAGTCGGACTTCACATAGTTGCCCTCCCAACCACTAGGGAGCGCTATCGATTACTTCCAAATAATTCTTGGCACTCCCGTTTCTTAGAGGAACACAGGAGGAATACACGTGTGTTTCCGCACATGTGTGTTTTCTAGTACAGTTTAAATAGCTTTATATTTTATCAATCGACACAACGCTAATGATGTCAGCGTCTATAAACATGGAAGTAGACGGTGGAGGTGATGTTATGATGGCTGAAGGCCCCGAAAACGACGCGGATTCTCCCGTTGTGAGCCGCACACGGAGTGGTCGCAGACTCCGGACGCCCGCGGCCAAAACTCCCGTTCGCCGGACCAGAAAGTCTGTTGTCCGAGAAGATCCGGCAGAAAGCATCGATTCTCGACAGGAAGCACCACCAGGTGAATGTACAGCAGATACCAAAGGCGATCAGTGCAGCTCAGTCACAGTAACAGTATGTCCAGTTGAAACTGTGTCAGCACCATCAGTAGATGTCAGTCAAGAGTCAGTGCCGGACACTGTAGATCAGACCAGCGAGAAGGAAAACGTGGTCAATAACACAGAGACAGGGTCCACTGGTCCTATAGACCCCAAGAAAGGGGCCAAAAAAAGGACTCACTCTGAATCCAGTGAGAAGAAAAGTAAGCCTATGCCTCTTGGGAAACCCAAGTCTGGAAGAGTATGGAAAGACCGAAAGAAGCAAAGGTGCATAACATTTTATTAACATTCAGCTTCCTATTACTCTCATCAGGCATCTGGCCTAATATCACATGAGTATTTGTATCTATGTACTTGCATGTCTGTTAATCCAAAATAATAATTTGGTGCATAAACACATCCTCATTGTACTTGTTTGTTTGCTAGTACATTTGTTTCTTCTGCTCAGACGTGCTGACTTTGTTTTGTAGGTTCTCTGCTCTGTTGAGAGACAAACCTCTGCGTACATCATGGGAAAAGAAGATGGAGGCCAAGAGAGAGAAGCAGCTGGTGAAGCAGTACCACCAGCAGCTGAAGGATGAGCAGGCCAGAGAGAAAGAGGTGAGTTTCTGCCCCAAAACTGTGCTTTTACCTCATTATGTATGAATTGAATGTTGTCATTGTTTGTCCCAATTTGCGCACTTCTGCACTATTCTGTGCCGCTTTGTAGTGTAAATAGTGCTAGTAGTGTGTTCACTGATGATTCCAAATAGAAAAAGTGCACTTTAAGTTCCCGGATGATCCATTAAATTAACCGAAAAAACAAAGGCTGCATCCGAAATCGCATACTTCCCTTCTAAATAGTAACCGAAAAACAGTATGTGACAAAATAAGTATGTCTGAATTCACAGTACTCATAAAAGAGAAGGTGAACAGTACCTGGATGACCTATTACTTCCAGTGAGATTCTGAAGTTTGCATATGATGGACAATTTACTGTCCCATGAGGCCACGGGAGAGGATTTGTGAATGACAGTGAAACCACGTAACTGATGCTGGTAGATCACATGATAATGATAACATGGCGAAAGTAGTACGTCCAGATTACTTTCATTCTACACACACTCATCAGGGATGGAAATTAGCACCCGTGTTTTTGATTTTGTGTTGTGGCGGGTAAACTCGCTTCACCTACCGGCCACCGTGGCGGGTAAATAAAGATAGCATACTGTTTCACACGGACGGCGGACACTTTTAGAGGAGGCACACCTTCAAAAAAATGTGGCGTTACATCGCAGGCGTTAAGAGGTCTGCAGAGAAAACATCTTTGCATTGACTTAACATTGAAATCACTCGCGCCTGACACGCTATTCGCGTCCGGTGTGAACGCACCAATGCGACGGTGGAGCGTTTTTAAGATTTCCACTCTGGAGGGTGGTTTCACTTTTTTGCGTTTTTAAGCCCCAAAAACGCCGTCGCCGTCTAAACGAAAGGCACATCTGATAAAATATTTTTACGTTTTCATCCGCGAGCGTTCTCGTGTAAACAGGGCCTAATAGTTTCATTGTTGGGACTAAAAACCTAAAACTGGAAGCCATAAAAGACCACGAATCATCCAAATGCCACATCCAGGTAAAAAAGAGAAATATATATAAGAGAGGAAGAGTGTATAAGAGAGAAAGAGAAAATGTCAGTATTTCATTGAGACTTGAGATTAAATAAACTGCTTAAGTATTGTAGATCTTGTAGTATTAATTTTCACATGCAGTACACATTGTCGGTTAAAAACAAGAAAGTGGCTGGTAAAAACATTGAGTGGCTGGTAGATTTTGAAATCCACCAGCCACAGTGGCCGGTGGACAAAAAAGTAAATTTCCATCCCTGACACTCATACTAGAACATACTTCTTAAGCGGTTGTGAAGTAATTACTGATTCAAAAGTAAGTACCTACTTAAGAGTGTATGCGATTTCAGACGAAGCCATAGTGTGACATGTTGGACACTTCATGCACTCAACTGTCTTAGCTTTAGTTACGTGGGGGAGGGGCTATCAAACTTTGATGAATGACAAAATTGCTGTATAAAATTCATACACGGATGAGTACATGGTGAGTCTGTAGTGTGTGATTTAATTGGGACATAACTTAGATAAAGTCTCACTTATGAATAAACTATTTACTTAGTAGTTACCCTAGAGTTTAAAATTTTGGGGTCAGTAAGATTTTTAAATGTTTTTATCTATCAAAATAAAGAAAAACAGTAATATTGTGAAATATTCTTACAGTTTACTCCAGTCTTGTTCAGAAATCATTCTTGTCACATGATCCTTCATAAATCATTCTAATATGTTGATTTGCTGCTCAAGAAACATTTATTAATAATAATTTAATTTTTATAATGATTAATACTTTAGGAAAACTATGATAATTATTTTTTCAGGATTCTTTGATGAATAGAAAGTTCAAAATATAATTTTATTTATAACATTGTGACCTGTGGAAAATGTAATGAAGATTCAGGCTGGTACAAGTTTTGAAGTTAAACCCTGAAATATCATAGTAATCATTGGTCATATGTGCTTTTTCTCTATTTGTTTATTTTTCTTGCAGGACAAGAAGAAGAGGAGAGCAGAACATCTAAAAAGACGAGCAGAAAATGAGAGAAAAGCGGAGATTGTGCAAGTGGTAAATACAGAATGTCATTTTGCACCAGAATTCAGATGTTTCTCACAGTTGTGAATGTTGTCGCAGTTGTCGTCTTATTTAACTCATGACTGCTTTCCCCCGTTCAGATTAAGAATACAGCAAAGATCAAGAGAATGAAGAAGAAGCAGCTGAGGAAGATTGAGAAAAGGGACACGCTGTCAATGGTGCAGAAAACACCACCCAGTGTCAAGAAGGGCAGAGGGAAAACAGTCAGCAGCTCGTAGAGGGTTTAATGCTCTCATAACTTGCTGTGCCAATCTTTGATGAGATGCGGACCTCAATATAAAAAAACCTATGGAAATGTAATGATTTTGTATCTGTGACTCTAAGTAGACTGCTTTGTATATCACTGAGAGGTTTGAGTTGTGTATCTGCTTCAAATCTCTGAGTCTGATGTAATATTTGTACAGCAACTTCAAAAATGCAAATAAATGTGTTGATTTCATGGACTCCTGTTTCCCATCACTGTTTCATGTGAACATAAGTTTATGTGATTGTCACATAAAAAAAACTAATTAATATCTTCTTGGCTCATGCATGTTAAATGCTTTTTTTTATTATTGTTTTATAGTAAAGGTAGAATTAGTTTCATTTTCAAAAATGTCTTGCATTGAAAAAAACACGGGACTTTCCACTTTTATGGTTTGATATTGTTTGTTATGGCAATGTATCTCGCCGAGATGCTTGCACTTTCGGTTTTTACATGGTGAGATGGAATGACCGGTACTTTTTGAGTACTTAACCATTTCCTTCAGATGAGCAACCTTTGAATGTTTTTTTGTTGTTTGTTTTATCAGTGGCCTGAAGTGAACTAGGAAGGGGATTATCAGGGGTGGAGTTTAAATAAAAGAATAAAAGGGAGACAAACTCATGTTTTGCCTGTAAGAAACACTGTTGAAGAGTACAACGAAAACCAAGAAGGGAGAGCAGAGCACGAACACCAAAAAGCACATACAGGAACCATGGCTACAAAAGCTTATGAATTTTTGGTAAGAATATTTTTAATGCATTTTAAAATACAACCATTTAACATGATATGCTGACATTTGAACAGTATTTTTAACATGAAAGTGTTGCTTTTGTCCAGCCTTACGTGTCCCACTCATGAATGTCTCGACACTCTTTCAGACTCAGTATTATCAGCGTGCTGAATGTGGACCCAGGCAGTGTGTGAAAGGAGACCCTAAAGACACGGTTCCTGTTCCCTACCATGAGCCGTGTGGAAACGCCACCCACACCGTCCTCCGGGTTCAAGAGCCGTTTTCAAGAGAATCTAAATTCTTTTCAGTGAATTTCTTTAATGGCTCTAATGGAGCCAGGGTTTCGGTGGCGACGAAGAGCACTGATACCATCGGGAAACTGCAGCAGGAGGTCCTGAAGCTGAATCCAGACTTCGGAGCAAACCTGAATCTGGTCTACAATGGGAAACCGGTTCAGCAGCAGCAGACACTGTCTGAGCTCCAAGTGAAGCCTGGAGCCATGTTCCTCACCTACCAGAAATGTACAGGAGGTTAAAGACACACATCATTTTTCTTTCTGTTTATCTGTAACTTTATAATGAGAGATAAATCACACTGTGAATGTAACTTACTTACAAACTTTTCCTTGTAAATTTTTTTATTGCTGTTAGCTGATGTGTCATAAATACATAAAAAAAATGTGAAAATACTTGACTCAGTTTAATCATCATTAATGCAACAAGCCCTGATCGCAGATGCAAACATAAAAGAAAGTGCAAAAAATGTGTTATTCGAGCTGCAAGACGACATGAATATAACTTGTTTTGTTCAAGTGTTTTGTTTAACACGATGGGACAAAGATGTACTTTGGTTTGCCGTTTGTTTTTGAAATTCGAGTTCAGGAATTGAAAATGAGTTTTTTTTTAACGTATTTTCAGGGTTTCATCAACAAAACAGTTTCACTTTCAGTCTTTAAGTTCACGGGGGAAAAACAGATAGTAGAAATGGTAATTCTATCTACATAGTTTCTTATGCTATCTAACATCTTATATTTTGTAAAACTCAAGTTTGTAAGACTCATAAATGTCAAACGTCTATGAGAAAAGGAAAATTTTTAACTCAGTTTCTTAATGGAAGCACAAACTTTACATTAAACAATGAGATCATAATCTATTGTTAAATGATCTGTAATTGTGATTTGCACTTTTCTATATGTAAATCTGACTCTTCTATTTAAAAAAAAATAAAATAAGTCTTGAACCACTAGTAATGAATTGTATTATGCATTATTTTCTTATTCAATACTATTTTGTTATGAGCCTCATGAGTTTCAATGGAAGCACAAACATCTGACCGACGAGCAGAGGTGGGTAGAGTATCTAAAAACTGTACTCAAGTAAAAGTACAAGTACTTATAGAAATATTTACTCAAAGTAAAAGTAAGAAGTATCCAATGAAAAAACTACTCAAGTAGCTAGTTACTAGTTACTTCGGATCATATATAGGACTATATATATATATATATGTGTGTGTGTGTGCGTGTGTATATAACATGATATTATTTTGATATTTTTAATTTAAATGACTATTATCATAATTAGATAGGCTATCTTTGCAACAAAACAGAAGAGACAAGCATTATTTCTGCCATCTGTAGCCCGAAAATCATTGCCTGTCCTTTGGTTTGTATAATAGTAACTTATACAACTACATTTGGATTATTAGACAATGTCGAAATAAAGTTTTGCATTCACATTAGGGGACGGGATGAGGAGGAGGGAGGGTCAAGCTAGCCTCCGTTTTGTTTGACAATACGTAGAACGTCAACAATAAGTGACGTCACCCAACATTGCTTAGAGCACCATTAACTATTTCTTTGTTTTATGCCATTATGTATAGTTTTATGAGTTTATTAATGGTACAGTTATTAAACAGTCATTTTTGGCACATATACTGTAAATGTCTGTCCATCAAATTTCCAAACCGCTGGCCGTATGTAGGGTCGCAGGATATTCTAATGATTCTTACACTAAAAGATTGAAGACTTGTAGTATTCTGTGAGTTATATAAAAAAAAAAGAAAGACATTTGCCCCCAGTCTCCCCAAAACTCAATGGTCAACAAGAGACCCTCTTCCTGTATAGGTCATGGGTTGTCATTCACAACAGTGATATTATAATGTATCAGCTGTAATGTAGATCTTAATCACAGTACCATCACCAGATATAACACTGAACAACAGTATGTAAAACAAAAACAAAAAATACACAAGGAAATCAATTTCTTTTGAACGGAATATAAGTCCGGTGATTCCCGTTTTCTCTATAATCCCATGTCTTGATATTGTGATCAAATGCATGGCAGTAGTTCCTGTAAATGGTGTTTTGGTGAGAATGAACCCTTAAGGGGTTGGGCATGCAACAGGGAAGATAGGTGCATTCCCAAAACTCTCTCTATTGACTATATAAATTCAAGCAATACCTGCATTGTGAATAGAAGCAACTCAAGGCAGCATGACTACAGTCATTTACCCAGCACTGGTAAGATGATTTTAAATACATTTTGTTAAGATAAAATGTAAGATATATGTCATTATATATATTGTATTACCATTCAAAAAATTGGTCAATTTAATGTATCCTTGTTGAATAAAAGTATTCATTTATTTTTAAAAAAAAAATCTTACTGACCCAAAGTTTTGAATGGTATATATTAAAGATGAATTCTTATGAAAATTCTCCCTTTACATTTCGTTTTATTGTCATGAGGTGCCCTGCATGCATTCACTGAATATCCTGATTCTCTCTCAGGCTCCAAACCTTTTCCAGCCGGAAACATGTGGACTCAGGGAGTGTGTGAAAGGAGACACCGACCCCCTTCCTGAGCCGCTTGGAGAGGTCACCCACACCGTTCTCCAGGCTCAAAAGCCGGTTTCTTCAGGTCCTAAACGCTTTTTGGTGAATATCTTTGATGGTTCTAAAGCAGTCAAGGTTCCCGTGACTGTGAGGAGCATCGACACCATCGGGAAACTGCAGCAGAAGGTCCTGAAGCTGAGACCAGACCTCAGAGGCTGTGGGGATCTGGTCTACAATGGCAAACCGGTTCAGAAACAGCAGACGCTGTCCGAGCTCCAAGTGAAGCCTGGAGCCACGTTCATCACCTACCAGAAATGTATAGGAGGTTAGAAAAAAAGACTTTTCTTGTCTTCCCATCGGATAATTCATACTGCGGGACTGCCATGTGTCATATCAGATTCGGACACCATCTTACTGAACTTGTATCTAATAATCTTAATGATCTTTTTGCCTACAAGTCTATGTCTAAAGTATTGTTTATGTAGACCAAATATATTTTATGTTTAATACATTTCTATGAACACATTCGTTTTCATAAAAATGTACCAGTTAGGAAGTACAATGTCATTTTGTTGTTTTAATCATTATAAAAGTGTAAAATACCCCAAATAAAGAATGAGAAATGTACAGTATAAATCCATGCTAATTTGTTACAGTATAACTAAGATATTCAGTAACAAAGATGTGTAAAATGCTTTTTTTGTATTGCTTCTAATTCTAAACAACAATACAACATGCAAGCGACAAAAAAAGCAAACAAACAGAAAAGCAATCATGTGTTTTGAGTTGTGGTAATGCATGAGCAGACGTACATGTTGCTTAGTGACTGTGAAAGTGCCTGTCCAAATATGTCCAAATATTATAGGCCTAATGTGCCATGTGCCATATATCAGTCAAAGGTTTGGACACATTTTACTGAATTTATATCTAAAAAAAGTCAAAAAGTATGTAAAAGAAAGATATATATATACGTATATACATACACAAGTTTTTTGTTTTGGTTTTGTTTATTTGTAACTTAATTGGTCAATTAATCATATTATAAATGTAAAAAATAGCAATAGTGAAGAAAGAAATATGTCTATCTATGTACAGTATAAATCCACACACTAAATACCACATCTAAATACATCAATACAACCAGCCCAGTTCATGCAAGCGGAAGTAAAAGCAAACAAACCAAATAAAACAAGAGCAGTCGGTTGCAAATGTTGTGATAAAGCATGAGCAGACTGTTTTTGTCAAGCTGCCACTGACCTTGACTGATGGCACAAAAACGTTACACTTTTTTTTGTCTTGTGTTCTGTACTGAAGCCACAGGAGGTGACACGGCAAAACGGTTTCATTTTCAGTCTGTACACTGTTAGTTTATCGTCCACAATTTATGGAGAAAGAGATAAAACGCCAAATACAAATAACCAAGAAAGGCACTGACAAGAAGGTGGCTAAACTATCATTGTTAAATGTCATGGCTGCCTAAAGCATTATGTATAAGTTTGATCCTTTGACTTACTAATGTAGATCCTTATTCACTGTGCACTAAACAGACTATAATAAACCAATCAACATACTGTAAAACACAATGATTAGTTTGTTTTGAACTGCAAGACAAAAAAGACTGCGATTTCCAGTAATCTTTCACAAGCGTGTATCTCTTAGCAGTCACGTGAACACATCGTTTGGTAAGTTCGGTGGCAGTGCCGAGCTCTTGATTCTTGTAAGTCATGTGTTTGGTGAGAATCTGACGTGTTTACTAGAGACACAAAGCTTTGAAACATGGGTTCTTTCCCAAACAAAGTTTCTCTTTCGCTTTTTAATTGCAGATAGTATCAACAATATCAGATTTCTGGTTGGCATAGATAACAGGAAACATAGAATATATCATGGTATGTGTAAGAAACTCAGAAGCGATCTTCAGCAGGTTTCTTTACTGAGAGGACGAGCTGTCGGTGGCTGCAGTTTATCAAGTCTAACTAAGGCAGAGTACATTGTAGTTGATATAGATTTTAGTGGGCAGTGCTTATATATGGAGACAAAGCACCTTAAATCAGCCTTAAAGCAACCTTAAACAAAGCATGCAAATGAAGTATCCATACAGGTTTAGGAACCCGCCCTATGTTACCAATCCCAATCCAATCAGCATAACTATTCAACGACTGGGACACGGGGCTCCAAGAGCCATTAAAGACAAAGGGTGTGAGTCTCAGTAATCTGACTCATTTAACTTACAATAGAGAGAACAAGAATCTCTTGCTGGAAACTTTGCTTGATAGGCTACACATAATATGAGCAAATGATGCAGTCAGGAGTCTCAGTAACAGTAAGGTTCTTTCCAATTGCAAAAAATTGCAAAAACAAAATTCCAAATGTTTTCTCTAGCATGTGGCGTCAAATATCTAGTTCAAAACTCTTAATAATACTTGTTTCAAGTCTGTCTCCATAAATGAACAAGAGTTATAGTAAAGATTAATCACTTAAAAAAAAAGGTGTTCATTGTTAGTTCAGGGGTAGGCCTAAATAGACAAACTAATGTAGCGTATGCAAACGTATTTTAAAGTTTTGTCTTATATAGGCTAATAATGTTCAGAACATGTAATGCTTTTAAATGATTCAGGACAAGATGCGAATGAAGTCTGATGAGTCTGTCTGAATGGACTTCTCTTTTCTTAATTCAATTCGACAGTTCGACTGACTTCCACTGAGGCAGCTCTCCTTAGAAGGTTGTGATTTTTGTGATAAAAAATGTATCACAAACCCAATTAGACGGGAATATGTGCTTAAAGATTTTGATATGGTTGAAATGAAAAGAAAAAAAAAAAAAAAAATGTGGAAAGATATTTGTCTTTTCCCCTCCCTCTTAAAGCTAAGGAGGTGAACTTAAATTTTTTAAACGAGATTTATCCTACTAATGCATTTTTAAGAATGAAATTTAATTTTGATGTGAATAATTGTGTTTTTTTGTGAAACAAATATTGAACATTTAGAGCATATCTTCTTTTGTTGTGATGGTGCAACCCTTTTGGATTGAGGTGCAGAACTGGTTATGTTGAACTCCCACCCCTCACGGTGAAGTTAATTAGGTTTGGTGTGTGTCTGAAAACAAAGAGTGTGATTTTGTAATTAATTTCTTGTTATGTTTTGGAAAGTTTTTCATTCATAAATGCAGATGGTTTAAATCTAAACCCAACTTTAATCAGTGGACGCATGAGGTTAAACTCTTGTGCAAATATTTAAAATTTGTTAAAAATAAGAAAGCCCTTAAATTGATTTCTCTTTTGGATACGTTTAAATTAATTTAAAAAGCCCCTTTTGATTTATTTTCATTTTATTTATTTTTGTATTTATTTTTATTTAATTATTTGTTTGTTATATTGTGAGTTTCCTGTTCTTTGTACCTAGCTATGCTCAACCTAAGGCTGAACAATTGCGGTTATATTCAGAGATTTGATAATGTACCTGTTTGTTTGTGTTGTTGAAGCATAATAAAAAATAATAATAAAAATAAAAATAAAATAAAAAGTTCGACTGACTTCCGCGTACGCGCGCATGACGTAATTTGATGTCATCGGTGCGGCCAGGGATGTTTGTGTTTCCCTTTCATTTTAATTTTTATTGCGTTTTATATTGCGTTTTGAAAGAAAAAAAGGCTACTCAAAGAGAATAAATACACTCTTGAAGCCGTTTTCTTGACACTTTCTTGAACGTCCGATGTTGTCGTGGTGGTGTAACTTGGAAAATACTGCTTACAAAAATGCTAAGAGCAAACAGTGCGGAACTTTATTTATTTATTTATTTTTGTCATTTTTTAGGCCTATTAAATTTCTAAAATAGGCTACAAAACAATTCAGTTGTTCTCAAAACATTCTAACAAACAATGTTTATCCATATAAGGTTGCAATAACTACCTAAAATAAATAAAATTAAAAGAAAATAAAAGAGCAACACATACATATTAAATTCCTTTGACCGCACGGATGTCATCAAATGACGTCATGCCCGTGCACGCGGAAGGCATCCGAATTTCGGGACAGTCTGTTGTGTGGTGATGAGGCGATGAGCTGAACAGGTAAGCTATAAATATCACGATAAATATGCTCTTAGGGCGACCTCTGCAGTTCATGTTTTAAAATGTCACTTTGGATAAAAATGAACTAGCCTACGTTGCCTAACTTGTGAGTAAAGACCAAAGACGCCCTCGACCCAAGATGCTTCTCGATTCTTTTTTTTACTATTTCTGAGTGATAATTGTTTCAAAGTAAGTTTTGTTTTCCAGTGAAGTTAACCACAGTATAGGCTTCTTGATCCTGTTAAAAAAATGTGAAATATGACTGTGATGATTCTATTGCCAATCCTATAAAGCCCTATAAATATTACACGCGGGGTCCCTTGCAAGTAAACATCATATTTGGGGTTTCTTGGCATCAAAAATCTAAATGACACATGCTTGTTAAACAAAAGGAAACCACAAAGTGTCACTCTTATACTGACACGCCTGTCTGACTAATGATGACTCAACCGGTACAGTCAGGTTGTACACACAGTAACAATAATAGACACTTTTCATGTGATATGTGTTTCTACTGGCACTTTTATTATTTTTATTTGAACTATCAGTTTTAAACTTGTAGGATATGATTATTATATTAAAACCATCTTAGAAGCTATTTTTTTTAACCCTACGATCATCAATTATGTTCGTTCCTTTTCAAATGTCTGCATAGATATTTATCGTTCCTTTTCAAATGTCTGCATAGATATTTATTGTTTTACAATTTTCCCAAGAACAGACTTTCGATCGTAAACTGAAAATCCATTATGAATATGAATTAAGTGTAAAACTAAATGTAAACCATTTCAATGCTTATTATTCGAAATTATTGAAATATTTTTGGTAACACTTTAAGGTCTCATTAGTTAACATGAACTAACTATGAGCAATATATTCTTACTTCTTCTTTCGTATAGTTATTTTATTCAAATACAATTGTTGTTTGTTCATATGTTCACAGTGCACTAATTTGAAAAATATACTTTTGATTTAAAAAAAATGTAAATGTAGAAATGTACATTCATAAATGCTGTAGAAATAACTAATGTTTTTTCCAAATATTATGTCGGTCCCTGCAGTTTGTGTGCAACATGTGCAACAGTGATTCTACCATGATTAAGAGGAGATCTTATGCACACAACACACAAGTGAAAGAAGTTCCTTCTTTCAAAAGGGTTTTGCAAAAGAAGCAAAAGGGTTTTGCCCACTGCCTCGGGGCAGATGCTGCAGGTTCTTCGTGGTTTTGTTAAACATTCAATTCGATCCACAGTAAATACTCACTAGCAATTAAATCAGAGCCTTGCACTCAAATATGCATTGATGGTAAATATCACATGGTAAAGTGTGCAGTCTCTAAACTGACATCAAGGGCCGGTTGCATAAACCTTTAAGACTAGTCTTACAAGTTAGACATCAATTTATTTTCTTCAAGACTGTTCATAGCTTTTTTAAATCAGTTACATAAAAACGTAGATAAGCCTACTTTGATACCGAAAACTAAGACTGACTGCCCCTGACTAACTGCTAGAAGGTCATACTAGAACTTAAGACACTGTCTTAACATTATGGCTGTGTTTATGCAACAGGCCGCTGGTTCGCTTCAGATCAGAATGGGTGAAACAGCCTTGAGCTCTTCAATCCAGACGATGACTTTAACATGTCACACATGCTTCAGATTCCCAGAGAGTAAATCAGATGTGCTGGTCTGTTGAATAGTTGACCTGCATGTTTATATTTAATATAATATTTATAATTTGTTAATTTGTTATATATGTTTATAATTTATATTTAAAGATATCAAACATTATTGTAATTGAAATTGTTTTTAGTTCATTTATTTTTTTTATTCAAATTATCATAAAAACCTTTACACAAACATTAACACCAATGACATGTATAAATAAAACAATATGAAAAAATATTTTTTTAATGTAAATTTCTTTTTCAACAAGGTGGGTAAATCACATGTATATGTGCACATTTGAAACTTTCTTTGTTTTTAAAGTTTTTAACATTGATAACACCAGTGACTGTAATAATACTAATAATAATGATCATTTTAAAATTATTTATAATATTATTTACCTATTTTGTTTTGCTTTTTGCACGATTGTTGGACTTTGCACTAATGCTTTATCCTGGAAAAATATGTTAAGACATATATAAATAAATAAATGTAAATGTCATAAAGGGTTTTTAGAGACTTGACAAATTTTAAACAATGAAAATGTCAAGTCAGATTTATTTACATAGCACTTTTACAATAGGCCAACAGATTGTTTCAAAGAGATAACAGGAAAATAATGCAAACAAGTTTGTTTCCAGAGGAAAATATCGTCACAGTTCAGTGATGTTTCATTTTTGTTTAAAAAAAAGTTATTAATATAGTTCATTTATATATATTTAGCCGCTCCGGAGTAAACCATGACGTCTTAAGAAGTGTCATTGTATTTTAAGAATGACACACCAGCAGAGCAAAGATCACATGTACCTGCATTTTGTCACAGCTTTCAGTAAACTTCCTGTTGCTCTTCTTTGAAACCTTTTGGCACACATGCAGAGTGTCATAGCTGCAACAATAAAACTAAAGCCATGTGACGAACAGAAAAACAAGAATGCTTTGTTGTGCAAATGAAAACTATATCTTCTTTAGACTGTTATTCATCTATGGGGCAGAGAATGTGGCTGTTGCGCTAGTTTGGACAGTTTGCGCGCGGGCATGTGACGTGATGAGAACAGAGACTTCGGGTGTGTCATGAATTGTTGTATTGTTTCATTTATCTGATTGTGAAAGCATGCATCTTATCGGTACATTGACATTGTAATAGGAAATGTTGTGTTATTTCTCAGTGTCTTTGTAAGACATGACATCTCATCATCTAATTTTGTTTACTGAACACTTGTCCAGCAGGAAGCACAGTTTTGCTGCACAGATGTCATCAAATGACGTCATGCCCGTGCACGCGGAATGCATCCGAATTCTAGCAGGCCGTCGAATTTCGGCACAACACCTGTTGTGTGGTGAACTGAACAGGTAAGCTATAAATATCATGATAAATATGCTCATCCATCCATCCATCCATGGACAAACACCCCGGACGGGTGCCAATAGGCTACTCTATTGTAGCCTATATAATCCATATTTAAAGGGATAGTTCACTTTGAAATTAAATTTTGGTATGTTTTAGCTTACCTCAAGGGCATCCAAGATGTAGGTGTCTTTTTTTCCGCAGTAGTTTCAATATTTTTAGGTCAAACCGTTCTTGTCTGTCAGTCATTTAATGCAGGTCTGTGGTCACTATCTCAAAGAGCATGCACAGAGAAGTCCAAATTAAAACAATTCCCCATCGTCCAAATTAAACAATTCCCCATCGTAAGTACACATTGATGGCCTAAGACACGAAACGAGCGGTTTGTGTGAGAAAACGAACAGTATTTATATCGTTTTTACCTCTTATACACAGCCACGTCCAAGTGATCTGAGGGCGCGCGCGCATCCTGGTGTGTGACGTGTGCGCAGACTGGTGCATAGATATATACATTAGATGTCGCCTTAAAGACATTCTTTCCAATGAACTGCCGTAGACAAGGCGACATCTAGTGTATATATATTTTTTAATTTCAATGAACTCAAAATTTTAAGGCAACCAGGTAACTTACATTTTTAAGTTAAACCTTTAACTTAAAAATGTAAGTTACCTGGTTGCCTTAAAATTTTGAGTTCATTGAAATTAAAAAATTGAGTTAATGCAACAAAGAGATTGGTTTAATAAATAGATCTAAGTTGATTTGACAAAAGATTATGGTTTAATAAATAGAACTTAAAAATATATGTTATCTGAACCACATTAATTATCTAAGTTGTTTTGACAAAAGATTAAAAGTTAAGATAACAAATTATGAAAATATTTTTTTACAGTGTACTTACGATGGGGAATTGTTTAATTTGGACGATGGGGAATTGTTTTAATTTGGACTTCTCTGTGCATGCTCTTTGAGATAGTGACCACAGACCTGCATTAAATGACTGACAGACAAGAACGGTTTGACCTAAAAATATTGAAACTACTGCGGAAAAAAAGACACCTACATCTTGGATGCCCTTGAGGTAAGCTATATAAAACATACCAAAATTTAATTTCAAAGTGAACTATCCCTTTAAATAACTCTATGAAGCACCTGATAGCGGCATTTAAAGCCTTTAGGACACTTTAGATAAAGGCTCAACATTTATCAGTTGCCTAATATCTTTTTTTATATTTCTAAAGCGTACAGAAATGAGATTTCAGATTCATTCTTTGGTGAGCGACCGATTTTAAGCACATTCTGGAAGCGAAACAGTCAAACGAATGTTGTTTACACCTTGTTTACCAACAACAACAACAACAAAGTAAGTATGCCTGTATAAGACTGCAGAAATCATGCTCAAAATTGTGATACTGCTGCCAACAACAATGCAGTAGCGGGAACTTGGGCTCTCCAGAATTTTCTTCATCTATTCTAAACTGAAAAAAAAAAAAAAAAAAAAAAAAGGTTTCAGGAAGCATGAAGACGCATCTCTCTTACTGTATGTTCCCATTTACGGTTCAGGCCAAACCTACCAGACAAACATGATATGTTTCCTCAAGCTATGAGACTCATTTCATCTGACAACCTTGACAGTCCACCTCCACAGTAATTCTCAACAGTTGCCACTCAGCCTCTGAAAAGAATATATCCTGTGTAAATCCCAACGCATGCTTTGTGGAGTTTGTCATTGCATTCAGAAGATGTCAATAACTGTCATTATGGGCCACATTACATATATAAATACTAGCAATTTATTTATAGCAATTTATTTATATCGTTTGATACACGTTTGTCATAAAATGTGTGTTGGAGATACATACAATAATTTAATTAACAGTCATTCATTTAATTATTGGTGTTTACTATGCCTATATGAGTTTTGCTGAATTGCTATAAATTTAATATTCTTTTAATTGAATACGTCTTGTTCAGAACCCATTCCTCCACTTTCCTGTCAAATCTACTATAGCAAATAAAATGACGCTGAAGTTTTTCATTGCAAATTGATGCATTAATTTACGCAGCGCAGATGTAATGCGGTGTGCTTTACGCCCGTTTCATAGGCCTACTCCGTTTGCAGTGCGTATGCGGTGCGTATTTTTTTTCCGTGCCCATGTTAACAGGTTAGATGCAGTCCAGCGATCCGTTCCAGTTAAGGTGCGTAGCCTATACAGTAGTGCAGAGATCGTTTCCGCACCGAGTCTATTTTTGCTGTGCTGCACGCGCTGAATTAAAGTGACAGGGCATGGTTCGTTGTCAAACTGAACACAGAGTGACCTGAAAATTTAGTAATTTCACCATAAATGCATTTAATTAAATAAAATGTAGTTATCTGCACCATAAATTTATTTAATTAAATACTACTGTTTTTTCACAGTCATCTTTTTACTTTAAGACCGGGGTAAAGCAAGGAAAACTACAATTTACCTCAACAAGGCACATAATGAACAACACTCTCATTCGTGGAGGTGGAAAAACAAGTTCTTTGTGACATGCAAGATTTATTGTATTAAAATTGAAATGCAAAAGAAAAGGCATGTGAGTCGGGTGTTTTTGTCAATTTTAAGTTTTAATCTAAAATGTTTGCGTATATATATTAACTTAATATATATAAAAGTAATGCATGGAATAATAGGCCTGCGTTGTTTAAATTGGGTTAAAATGTGCATACGTCCATTAAAGATATGTACAAAGAGAATCTCAATGCTGACAAAACTTTTTTTTTATTATTATTAAATAAAATTTGCTGCATAACTTCTGGATTTGAAATAAAAATAGTGAGTATGTGTTTGTGATACAGCCGCGGATCAGTTACGCACTGCAAACGCACTGCACACGGTGAAACGGACGTTACGCATGAGATGGGGATTACCAGTTCATCAACTTGTGGAGTAGTGGTGCATATTCTGTTGCTGTTCTGGTAACAAACGTGAAAACAGCATTTCTTTGTCGTCATTCTGACGGTAGGCTACTTGGTCAGAAGGTGTTTTGTCCCCTGTAATTGCTTTGAATTAACAGAATCCAAAAATAGCCTATAGTGGAGCTATTTTAAGGCACGACGCGACTTCTAGTCCCCCTAGTCAAGAATTCCATCCACTAAAACTCATGTTTGATCATCAAAATTACATATTTAAACGTTGTTTCCTTGATACAAAAATTTCTTCATGCCCTAAAATGGCTTGATTAATCTGGCTCATTTACTATATGCGGTTCTATGAATATGCAAATTAGTTCCGAACAAACTCCTGCAGAAAGATGCGCCTCAGTATTCTTTAACATAATTTTTTCATTTGTATTTAAATCATTGAAAACTAAAAATGATAAACAGGACATTTTAAAATATTTTATAAAACAGGACATTTTAAAACAGCATTCTTTACATTAATTTCTTCCATATGGATTTTTATTTTATTTTTATAAAGTCTTCGTTAAAGCGTTATAAGCCTTGAACCAAGCCAACCAGTTACGAGGTGAATCATAACATTACAAACTTTGATTTGAAGCAAAAAAGTATTTGACAATTAGACAAAAATACTGTTAGGCTAGAACTACAAGACCGTATAAGAACTACAATCCTATAAAGCATGGGTGTCAAACTCAGATCCTGGAGGGCCACAGCCCTGCAGAGTTGGCTTCAACCCTAATTAAACACACCTGATCCAGCTAATCAAGTCCTTCGGGCTTATTTAAAAACTACAGGTATGTTTGATGGAGCTGGTTGGAACTAAACTCTGCAGGGCGGTGGCCTTCCAGGAACTGAGTTTGACACCCCTGCTATAGAGCTGGTAAGTCCCGCCCATCCGTAAAACCCCAAGTGGACCTCTAGGTTGAAAAATCGTCAATGCAAGTGAATGGGAGAAAATAATTATTTTCTGATCCCGTTTGAATTGTGCCATTAATGTAAACATATGTTGCCTGTGAATTATTTATATAATTTTTCATGTTACGAGTTTGACAGTATATTGTTGATTCTTTGGCAGTTGTGGAAAAGACATAACGAGAAAGACTACATGTCGCCTATGTGACGTCACCCCATAACACATTTTCCCTCCACTTGTCAAATCACGGTGCTAATGCTGCGATAATCTATGGAGACAGATCGAGATGCCTGTGTGTTTTGTACCCAAATGTCAACATTCAAACCAAATGGGCTGTTCTTTCTTCAGATTCGCGTCGAAAGCAGCGAAGAGTTGTAGTCCACAAAGTGCTCTCACACAAAGTCTAACCGTATCAAACTTCTACCAGCTAAATTGTAGCATTCTTTACACGAAAAATTATATAAAAAATTCACAGACAATATATGTTCACATTCATGGCAAAATTCAAACGGGACCAGAAAATAATTATTTTCTCCCATTCACTTGCATTGACGATTTTTCAACCTAGAGGTCCAGTGGGGTTTTACGGATGGGCGGGACTTACCAGCTCTATAAAGCATTGCGAACAGCATCAAATAAAAAACAATGGACAAATATAAAACTACTCATTTAAAAATGTTGATTTTTATATAACAATATGGTTTAAGTTTATTGCAAAATATGCATATTTGTTCAAATATTTAAGTATTTAAGACTCGATTAGCTACGTCATTCGAGGATAGTGTAAACAACAAATGCACACACTCATGCCTCAAACATTCTTATGCCAAAGCCCGGAATGCAAGTACAGAGGACGCATTAAAGTATCCTTGCATACTTGAGAAAATCAAATCGTTAAAAGTCATCGTGGGCAGTTAATAAATAAGATCACAGCACATCTCATTTCTCACAAAGATGCGTTCTGTGTGCTCATGTCTTTCTGAATTTGTTCTTTCAAGGTAGCCTGGCAAGACCTGTCTCCATGAGAACGCAAGTCCGCGCTTTGCGGTAGAATTATCGGTCCCACTTTATATTAAGTGGCGTTAAGTACTATGTACTTACATTGAAAAATAAGTACAATGTACTTTTTGTGTTCATGTTGTATTGTAAAACACTTTTGCTGCTATTGAGGTGTGATACGGGTAAAGTTAGGGACAGGTGTGGTGGATTGGGTAGGTTTAAGTTGTAAGGGAAGGGTCAACTGTGTAATTACAAATGTAATTACATAAATTAATTACAGCTGTAATTACATGCAGGAAATTGTAAAAGGTAAGTACAATGTAAAAACATGTAGTTACACAATAAGTACATTGTATCAAATAATTAATTTCAATGTAAGTACATAGTACTTAACGCCACTTAATATAAAGTGGGACCGAATTATCTGCTGCTGCTTTGTTTGTTTGAGCATAAACAACAGATCCATTTAACACACTTGAGCTTAAAATCAAGGTACAACAGTGTGCATACTAATATTGAGAATATAATATAGTTATTATATTAGTATTTAATATACTCATTTCTCTCTAAATATAGTACTGATGTCACATGTATGCTCTGTTTTGTTTAGTTTCTGAGTTCCTGGTTTCCCTAGTTCCTTGTTAGTCTTCCTGGAACTTAATAACACCTGTTCTGTTTTAGTCAGTCATCCTCGATATTGAAAATCTGAGTTTCCTGTGTTTCTTTATCTGGTATCGTTAATGTTACGCTGTTGTTTTGTAATTCTTCTGCAATCTCCTGAGCTTTATTTATTATTATAATAAAGACTATTTTGTTATCTACTCTTTTATTTGTGCGCTTCACTACAGGCACTACAGCCTCCGTGACAACTGATTATTATATAAGATAAAACAAGAACCATCTACTGATAAAAGCAATCATCTGGGAATTTCAGGAATGTTTTTTGTATTTTAAGGACAGAGCTTCCTCATCCTAAACTCAACAATAACAACAACAACAACAACATTTATTTATGGAGCACATTTAAACACAATTTAAATTGATCCAAAGTGCTGTACAGTGTGCCAAAGCATGTCTACACAATAAGAACAACAATTACAGGTTAAAAGATAAAAAATAAGATTTAATAGTAGATTAAAAAATGTCCTCACATGATGTGCGATACCATTCCAAGACCTCTGCCAAGCCACAGAAAAGGCTGATCGACCTTTGATTTGTAACGAGTCGACACAGTAGCACAGTTAAGAGTAAGATCTGAGTGCCTTAGTAGGACAGTATGGCTGAAGAAGGTCGCCAATATACACGGTGCATGGCCAGATAACACCTTATATACAAACATAAGAATTTAATGGAAAGCCAGTGGGAGATGATAAAATAGAGGAGAAATGTTCCCTCTTTTTAGACCCAGTCGAAAGTCTTGCAGCCTCATTTTGTACAACTTGCAATCGAGATAATGAAGACTGAAGGAGACCAGAATAAAAAGAATTACAATAATCAAATTGTGCATGAATCACAACTTCCAAATCTTTGCTTGAGAGAAGATGCTTCATCTTTGCAATAATCTCAAAAGATAGCTTTCTTTAATAATAGCAGAAGAACTAGATGTCAGTCTAACATAGCAGTGATATGAAAAATGTGATATGAAAAATGAAGGGTTATGATCAGGAAAGAGCTTTAGGACCCGCGTTAATATTAAAAAAGCTATTTTTTATATTAATCCAGCGCTGGAGAGAGCGAAGCGGGAAGGCCTGAAAACAGACACGCAGGTTGCTTGCTTTGATTCCAGTAACACTGGTTTTGAGTGCCATTGTTTGTATGGAGCCGCTGTGCTGTTGGCAATTAACAACCAACTCTTGTTTGTATTTTCTCTTAAAAAGGCGAGGCGGAATAATATCCAAATTAGAACCAGAACACTTCATTGAAAAGATTATACACTCCCCTAAAGGATTATTAGGAACACCATACTAATACTGTGTTTGACCCCCTTTCGCCTTCTTGCAGTTGATGGAGATTTGTGGGATGCACATCCAGGGCACGAAGCTCCCGTTCCACCACATCCCAAAGATGCTCTATTGGGTTGAGATCTGGTGACTGTGGGGGCCATTTTAGTACAGTGAACTCATTGTCATGTTCAAGAAACCAATTTGAAATGATTCGAGCTTTGTGACATGGTGCATTATCCTGCTGGAAGTAGCCATCAGAGGATGGGTACATGGTGGTCATAAAGGGATGGACATGGTCAGAAACAATGCTCAGGTAGGCCGTGGCATTTAAACGATGCCCAATTGGCACTAAGGGGCCTAAAGTGTGCCAAGAAAACATCCCCCACACCATTACACCATCACCACCAGCCTGCACAGTGGTAACAAGGCATGATGGATCCATGTTCTCATTCTGTTTACGCCAAATTCTGACTCTACCATCTGAATGTCTCAACAGAAATCGAGACCAGACTTTTTCCAGTCTTCAACTGTCCAATTTTGGTGAGCTCGTGCAAATTGTAGCCTCTTTTTCCTATTTGTAGTGGAGATGAGTGGTACCCGGTGGGGTCTTCTGCTGTTGTAGCCCATCCGCCTCAAGGTTGTGCGCGTTATGGCTGCTGCATACCTCGGTTGTAACGAGTGGTTATTTCAGTCAAAGTTGCTCTTCTATCACCTTGAATCAGTCGGCCCATTCTCCTCTGACCTCTAGCATCAACAAGGCATTTTCGCCCCCAGGACTGCCGCATACTGGATGTTTTTCCCTTTTCACACCATTCTTTGTAAACCCTAGAAATGGTTGTGCGTGAAAATCCCAGTAACTGAGCAGATTGTGAAATACTCAGACCGGCCCGTCTGGCACCAACAACCATGCCACGCTCAAAATTGCTTAAATCACCTTTCTTTCCCATTCTGACATTCAGTTTGGAGTTCAGGAGATTGTCTTGACCAGGACCACACCCCTAAATGCATTGAAGCAACTGCCATGTGATTGGTTGATTAGATAATTGCATTAATTAATAGTGACCGTAAAAAAATGTTTCATTTCTAAGGCTATAAAAATGTTAGTAAATGAGCTATCAATGCATTTCCAGCAGATATTGAAATAATAAAGAGTCTCAATGAAATATGTGCAGTGTCGCATGTTTTCTGTAAATTGTCACATGACCAGAGCTGTTTACTTCCTGTTTGCGCCAAGAGAAGAGGATGGCAGCAAGAAAGCTCCCAAATAATATGTTAGTAAAGTATGTTAACATAAAGATAGGACATAGATTTTTGGTACACATCATGTTTAAGGTGTCTAGTATTGATATATGCATTTGCTTTACTCTTTTCTTTTTATTACTTTTTCACACACTTTTCCATGAAAATTTCTAAAAATGATGATTGATTGTTTCAGAGGGATACTAATGACACATGATTTGGATATTCTTGTGTCTGGGAAAAATTTGGGATTAAATGGGTTAATGAGAAATTGAACAGGTGTTCCTAATAATCCTTTAGGTGAGTGAGTGTATCAGCTAACTGAAGTGAAGAAACAGGTTGAAAGTTAGACAGATAACTAATAGGAAGAGGTTGTTGAAAGTGAAACAGTTTAGAAGAAACAAAGGAGTTCAAACCTCTGAAGAGGGCTCTGGTAATATGTTCATAGTTGGATTTAGAAGAGAATCAGTTGTGTCAAACAATACTTTTGGTCTCTTCGCATTGTCAGCAATTAATTGCAAAAAGAAATTAGATTTTTTTTGCCTCCTTTACTGCCATTTATTCTTATCCACGCGAGTGGCATTATTTAACCATGTTTAACCTCTGGCTAAAAGTTTTAAGAAAGCCAGACTTCACCACCTAGGTTTTCACCACCCAGGAAAATAAAGAATAAATACCCAAAAGAAAACAAAAGATCAACAAAGATGTTGATCCAGGAACATGTGGTACTTGGTGAAATCACGTTCACCGAGTACCAAGCAGCATATCCAGGTGTTCCCTTGAGAACCAGACCAAAAAAGCTATACAAAGTTATACATTATTACATAGCTGCATTTGCTAACAAGTTTGTATGGGGCACTGCATTTATTTTTTTAATATGTAGTTTGTAGACAGTAACTTCTGGACATAGATTTGTCCTAAAGGGCTAGGTAAAGCACACGGTACATTTTTTGTACAAGCTCGCAGTTGAATTCTTTAAATCTCCCTGGAGATATTGATTGGAAATCGTTGATGCTCGTATGGTCGCGGCTCGCATTTTGTGAGAGGAATTACGAGCCGAACCGAGTACCTTACGAGCACCTTTCAAACATGTTTTCAAAAATTCGGGGAGTCGGCCTGATTTTGTGCCAGTGCATAGGCTGTCCGCAAACAGAGCCGTTCAGCCCTATACGCACACTACGCAAGTTGCGTAGGGCCCCACAAATTACTCAAGGCCCCTCGTGTCAAAGCGCGTCAATCAAAGCTTACAACATCGATGAGAAAATTAAGCGGAACTATCCTTCTGGTCACGAAAAGGGAAACACCATGAGAGTGAATTGCGGGAACAACGATCAGGTAGACTTGTGTTTGATGTCAGCAAAGAACAGTAAAGTTAAGTTGATGTGCATCTCTCTCTAGTCTGTCTAACCCAGCTGGGCAGTGCATCTTTTGGTCTTTCTGTGTCTTGCTTGCAAATGCCGACTACTTCCAGGGCTGTGTTCTGTGACTTTGTGCCTGACAAAAAAAAGTGAGAGTGAAATACAACTATTTATTACATTTGATAAACGACAAAGGGCAACGGTGTTTGTTTATAAACTGCAGCTCGGAAAAGATAACGTGTCAAGCGTTAACATGCGCTCATATGCACATTCCAGCAAAACATCTGTGGGGACCAGTACAATATGGGCTTGATGGCACTCATATACACTGAAAAAATGATTCGTTGAATTTACTAAATTTTTTTATGGTAAGTGGTTCCACACAATTGATTTCAGCTACATTTAAACAAATGCATTAATGTTTAAATGTAGCTAAAATCAATATTGTGTGGAACCACTTACCATAAACAAATTTAGTAAATCCAACGAATCATTTTTTTCAGTGTAGGCGCACATACTTTTAAAACAAGACAATGATTATCTAGTCTTCAAGTCAGTTTAGTTACAACTCTGCAATAAAGCAAGATAGAAAGCAATGTACTGACATTGACTATTTATTTGTAGGCTATATTGCATTTAAAATGTTGATTGGCTGGACATACTGGTCAATATGGATGCACATCCCTCTGTAAATAATAACCATCAAGTATTGCTTTTATCATTTAAAACACACTGGACAGTCCTGCCATACCAGCTGCTTTGACATGGTTATCAGGTTACGGCACCCACACAACACAAAGATCTCCAGATTCCTCTGTCTTTGGCCATTCTTTCCTGCTGGTTCCAGGTGTAGCCCAGTCCGTATATTTATTGGAGCGTTATTTAGGGTAATACTATAATGCTAGCTGAGCTTGGGTGTCTCTTTATCCAATACAGTGGTGTAATGTTCGCCAATTCCTTCTGTGACTTTGATTAGAAGAATGTTTTTGAGCATTTGTTTCCTTGAAAGTGAGACCTATGCCATACCAGACTATTAGTTAGTTAGTTTACTAGACTATTAGTTACTATTATTAGTTAGTTTTTAATGCCAACTCTTATCAACAATACACAAAACAAAAACATCAGTTTCCAGCTCTCCAAATGTATTGCTTATGTATGCCTATATACAATACAGAAACCTTGACCTAAAATTGAGTAAGTGTATTTGCATTTGAACATTGAATAGTGTTAAAACTTAAAAGCCATGTTTGTCACGGTTTTCAGATGCATTGTTTCCTTCTTGTCTCGTGCTTTTGTTATTTGTGTGTGTGTCTGTGTCGCGTGGGTTGGGCGTGGCCCAAACAATCCTGTTCATTCATTCAATCTCTAATCAGCTCGGCACCAGCTGCAACTCATCTCCATAGCCTATTTATACTCACCGGTTTCTTCTCTCCACTGTCAGATCGTTGTCGATGTCTAGATGTCTGGTGTTCTTCGTCTGTGATCGTGTGGTGTTGTTCGAGTTTCCTGTTACCAGTTCCAGTTCGTGTTCACATCGGATTCATCACCATCATCATCACATCACCCTGCACCAGCTCTTCTCACTGTGTTTGGCCATCGAGGTCCCTGCGCTGCCCACCCACCAGTGTTGTTTGTTGCCTCTGTTTGAACTTGTCTCTAATAAAGAGTTGACTGCACCTGCTTTTGCTTCCTCGTTAATCCAGCATGACAGAACGATCTGACCAGAGCATGGAAGCAGCGGGCGGAGCTCAGATCGCCATGGAGGCATTCATCAATCGCAGTATCCAACGCATGGATGCCCAGGAGGACGGGCTGAACAACACTGGTCGTGCGGTTCAAGCTCTGGTGGCGCAGGTGTCCGAGCTCACCCAGCAGATCCAACAGCTGCGTGTTCCCACTGCGCCGCCCACACCGGCCGCTCCTCCTATACCATCTGATCCTCTCTCCCAGTCGGAACCTCGTCTGCCTGCACCCGAGAGGTATGCCGGAGAACCCAGTTTCTGTCGAGCGTTCCTGAATGCATGTTCTTTGCACTTTGCTTTACAGCCTAGAACCTTCAACAATGAGCGAGCCAAGGTCGCCTTTGTGCTGTCACTACTGACTGGGAGAGCGGCACTTTGGGGGACGGCGGTGTGGGAGAACCAAGACCCTTGCTGCGCGTCGTTCCAGGCACTCTCCGCCGCCATGAAGCAAGTGTTCGACCGGGCGGTCACGGGAAGAGAGGCGGCAAGAGTACTCGCCGAGCTTCGTCAGGGTGATCGCTCGGTATCGGATTATTCGATCGAATTCCGGACCCTCGCGGCAGAGTGCCGATGGAACGACGAGGCGCAGTGGGACATGTTCCTGCATGGGCTGGCTGACCGCGTCCAGAAGGAAATCTACGCCCTGGACCTGCCCACTACGTTGAACGGACTTATTGACTTAGCACTACGAGTGGATGCTAGACTGTCGAGAGTCGAGCGACATGCCCTTTCCGGTCGTTCGTTTGGAGCTACAGAGAGTCTGCGGTCCAGCGGCATGGACGCGGTCAGCCCTACCCACGATCCCGAGCCCATGCAGGTAGGGCGAGCTCGGCTTTCCCGGGAGGAGAAGGAAAGGCGGAGGTCCCGTGGCCTTTGCCTTTACTGCGGCGGAGCGGGACATTTTTCCATCACGTGTCCGGTAAAAGGCCACGCCCGATAGTAACAGTGAGGCTACTATCGGGTGGGATCTCCGCCGAGAAGACCTCATCGACATCTACTCTCCTCCCGGTAAGACTAAGATGGTCAACACTTCAACACGACTGTCATGCACTATTGGACTCCGGGGCGGAAGGTAATTTTATGGACTACACTCTTGCACATAACCTCCAGATCCCCCTTCAGTCACTTCCTCAGGACATTTCTGTTCACGCTCTAAATGGTCAAGAACTTCCTATGATTTCACTCTCCACTGGTCCCATCACCCTCATCACGTCGGGTAACCACTCAGAGACTCTGTCATTTTACATCATGGATTCACCTCTTGCACCCATAGTACTCGGACATCCCTGGTTAACAAGACATAATCCCAAGGTGGACTGGCTCCGTAAATCCATCACGGAGTGGAGCACTGAGTGTCATGAGTCCTGTCTTTTGTCTGCCTGTTCGTCTGTTCCTATGTCTGTGTTACAGGAGGAAGCAGTGGATTTGTCTAACGTGCCCGCGGAGTACCACGACCTGAGGGAAGTGTTCAGTAAGTCTCGAGCTGCTTCTCTACCTCCGCATCGTCCCTACGACTGTGCCATAGATTTAGTACCAGGTAAATCTCCGCCTAAGGGCAAGTTATATTCACTTTCTGCTCCAGAAAGGGAGGCCATGGAGAAATATATTTCTGATTCTCTAGCAACGAAGTTCATTCGCCCTTCCTCTTCTCCGGCGGGGGCGGGGTTCTTTTTCGTGGGGAAGAAGGATGGATCTCTGCGACCTTGTATTGACTACCGGGGGCTGAACAACATCACGGTAAAGAATACTTATCCTTTGCCGTTGATGTCTTCAGCTTTCGAGAGGTTGCAGGGAGCGTCACTTTTCACGAAATTGGATTTACGTAATGCTTATCATTTGGTCCGCATCAGGGAGGGGGATGAATGGAAGACTGCTTTTAACACCCCCAGGGGTCACTTTGAATACTTGGTCATGCCCTTCGGGTTGTCCAACTCCCCAGCAGTCTTCCAGGCTCTCGTCAATGACGTGCTGCGAGATATGGTCGATCAGTTCATATATGTTTACCTGGATGACATATTGATTTTTTCTTCTTCTCTCCAGGAACATGTGCAGCACGTCCGACGAGTGCTTCAGAGGTTGCTAGAGAATGGGCTTTTTGTCAAGGCGGAGAAATGCGAGTTCCACGCACAGTCGGTTCCATTTCTTGGGTACATCATTTCGTCTGAGGGAGTACGTATGGACCCTGATAAGGTTAAGGCTGTGGTGGAGTGGCCAATCCCAGATTCTCGCAAGGCCCTGCAGAGGTTTCTGGGATTCGCCAACTTTTACCGACGTTTCATTCGTAATTTCAGCCAACTAGCCGCACCTCTGACTGCCTTGACCTCCCCCAGAACTACGTTCAGGTGGTCAGACGCGGCTGAAGCCGCGTTTGCCAAACTGAAGAGCCGCTTCGTTTCGGCTCCCATTCTGATAGCCCCTGATTCTTCACGTCAGTTCGTGGTGGAGGTCGATGCGTCAGAGGTGGGGGTAGGTGCAGTGTTGTCCCAACGTTCTTCCACAGACGAAAAGATGCATCCCTGCGCGTTTTTATCTCATCGTTTGTCCTCTGCCGAACGTAACTATGACATTGGTAATAGGGAGTTGTTGGCAGTCAAGTTGGCGTTGGAGGAATGGCGTCACTGGTTAGAAGGGTCGGGGGTACCTTTTATCGTCTGGACCGATCACAAGAATTTGGAAAACATTCGATCTGCTAAAAGATTGAACTCCAGGCAGGCTCGGTGGGCACTTTTTTTCGGTCGTTTTGATTTCACTCTATCGTACCGCCCGGGTTCTAAAAACATCAAACCCGATTCCTTATCTCGCATTTTTGATCGCTCCGAACGCCTGGTTACTCCCGAGTGCATTTTACCCGAGACCCTATTTGTCTCCACACTCACATGGGAGGTCGAGTCGAAGGTCAAGAAGGCCTTAGAAGGGGTAACGCCCCCGGTCGGTTGCCCACCGAACCGTTTATTTGTGCCGGAGGGATTACGGTCAGACGTTATTCAGTGGGGACATTGTTCCAACGTAGCCTGTCATCCAGGAGTGACTCGTTTTCTGGTTAAACAACGATTCTGGTGGCCTCTCATGGCCCGGGACATTCACAGTTTTGTTTTGGCTTGCTCGGTTTGTGCCATTGGTAAGTCTTCCAATCGACCCCCAGATGGGTTACTTCAACCGCTGCCTGTCCCTTCGAGACCCTGGTCCCACATCGCTCTAGATTTTGTTACCGCCCTCCCACCCTCCCAGGGCAACACGGTAGTTTTGACCGTGGTGGACTGGTTCTCGAAGGCGACTCACTTTATTCCCTTGCCCAAATTACCCTCAGCCAAGGAGACAGCGGTGGCTGTCGTGGATCACGTCTTTCGTTTACATGGCCTTCCGATTGACGTGGTTTCCGACAGGGGACCCCAATTTGTGTCCAAATTTTGGAGAGAGTTTTGTAAACTACTGGGCGCGACTGTTAGTCTGTCCTCAGGGTTTCATCCCCAGAGCAATGGTCAAACCGAGAGAGCCAACCAGGATCTGGAGAGAATGTTGCGGTGTTTGGTATCCAAGAATCCTTCTTCCTGGAGTCAACAACTGTCTATGGTGGAGTACGCCCACAATACATTACCAGTGTCATCCACGGGTCTATCTCCGTTTGAGTGTAGTGTAGGTTACCAGCCACCTATTTTTCCCAGTCTGGAGTCCGAAGTCGCGGTTCCCTCCGCACACGCCTTTGTCCAGAGGTGTCACCGCACCTGGACTAGAGCCCGTGAGACTCTACTCCAGGTGAGGTCGCGCACCAAGGCTAAAGCCGATCGCCACCGGTCGAAGCCTCCCGTATACGTCGTTGGTCAAAAAGTGTGGCTTTCTACTAAGAATATTCCTCTCCGTTCCGTATCGAATAAGCTCGCACCCAAATTTATTGGCCCGTTTTCTGTCACCAAGATCATTAGTCCGGTGGCAGTCCGCCTCAACCTTCCTCCCGCGTACAGGAGAATTCACCCCGCTTTCCATGTATCCAAGATTAAGCCTGTGTTTCGATCAGCAATTAACCCGCCAGTTCCGGTTCCTCCCCCGCCGCGTCTCGTAGATGGGGAACCTACTTATTCGGTAAATCGTATTCTGGACTCTAGGCGGAGGGGACGCGGAGTCCAGTACTTGGTGGACTGGGAAGGTTACGGTGCGGAGGAGAGAAGTTGGGTTCCTACAAGAGACATTCTGGATCACTCCCTTATCGATGATTACAATCGACAGGTAAGGGAGTCTGGGGACGCCAGGAGGCGTTCCTAGGAGGGAGGGTACTGTCACGGTTTTCAGATGCATTGTTTCCTTCTTGTCTCGTGCTTTTGTTATTTGTGTGTGTGTCTGTGTCGCGTGGGTTGGGCGTGGCCCAAACAATCCTGTTCATTCATTCAATCTCTAATCAGCTCGGCACCAGCTGCAACTCATCTCCATAGCCTATTTATACTCACCGGTTTCTTCTCTCCACTGTCAGATCGTTGTCGATGTCTAGATGTCTGGTGTTCTTCGTCTGTGATCGTGTGGTGTTGTTCGAGTTTCCTGTTACCAGTTCCAGTTCGTGTTCACATCGGATTCATCACCATCATCATCACATCACCCTGCACCAGCTCTTCTCACTGTGTTTGGCCATCGAGGTCCCTGCGCTGCCCACCCACCAGTGTTGTTTGTTGCCTCTGTTTGAACTTGTCTCTAATAAAGAGTTGACTGCACCTGCTTTTGCTTCCTCGTTAATCCAGCATGACAATGTTAGGCTATGTTTGTGTTGTGCCTTTTCATGAAAGCAAAAACGTTTGGACCATAAAAACTTAACAAATATGTTTATTTGGTTATAATGAAATATGACATATTGCAATGTTAGAACTTAGACAAAAAGAAGTATAACCAGTTATCCTTAAAAGAGCTAAAGTAACAACTTCTCCCTCCCGGAAGACAGCAAGACAGAAATACAAGGAATTCAAGCAATCATTAAATGCAATTTAATGAACAACAAATGCATAATCAAGCTTTCAGAAAGTGCTACAATGTAAAATACTATAGGCTTATCACATAATAAAAAATAAGTTTGCTTGTTGTTTAATTTATTACAGCGTGTCTAGTTGTATTCTGTTTGTTTGAGATATGGTTAAGCGATCTATATGAAAAGCCTAAATATTTTAGACATAATAATAATGAGGCATGTTGCTTGGAGCAGACTGGATTCAATCTTTAATCCACTTGAAGCTGTAGTTGCCATAGGAGCTATAGTTGTAGTTGAAGCTGTAATAAAATATATGCAAATTAGTTGTGAGAAAAAACAAGAACAATTATAGATAAATACTAAAATGTTAGAGCAAAATATGGGTTATGTGTGTCCTATTCTTAATATGATAATAAAGTTATTGAAGACTATAAATCTATGGAGTAATAGAGCTTACCTGAACCATTGACTGAAACTGATCCAGCAATTATGTTAAGTTGATTGACATCTCCTGTTTCCGCATGCTGTCAGAAGCGTGTTTGAAATCTCTTATACATGAATAAGCAGCATAACCTGAATTATTTGACGTTCACTCTGAGGAAGTTAACATACTTGGGTCTGTAAACTCCTTCAAGCTGGAACAGATAACAATTACAGACATCAATTAAAATATGAGTGTTGGTTACATAATTGTTGTCTCTGTGTTTGTTGTCTCTGAATATGTGTTTAAAATCAAGAAAAGTATAATTTACATTTAATCAATTAGCAGACGCTTTTATCCAAAGCGACTTACAAATCAGGAGAGCAATAGAAGCAATTAAACTAAGAATAGGACATCAATATGCTAGTGCTGTGACCCTCCCCAGTTTAGTCTAACGCAGTATACGTGATTTAAAAAATAAATAGATATAGAATAGATAAAAAAAGAGTGGCTACAGACTCAGCAGCTCTGGTTGAGATATAGACAGCAGGGAACAGTCAATGTGAAGGTCTGTGAAAGTGATTTTGTGTTCACTTGCAGAACGCAAGCTTCTGGATGGCACCTAAGTCTGGAGTAATGAGTTTAGGTAAAAGGGAGCAGAGCCAGTGGTTGTTCTTTAGGCAAGCATTAGTGCCTTGAATTTGATGCGAAGTGCCTTAAATTTTGACATTAGTGTGTTGATTTGAACTCACCTGATCCTTGACAAGCTTAGACCTATTCTTGAACTCCTCAGTACTTGGGTTGCTGAGTGCTTAAATGTGTCCAAAGAGCGAAACACCAGATCAGTTAACACTGCAGGTATTTTTGCTGTAGATGCTGTTGAAGCTGTAGGACATAGTAATTAGTTTAACATAGTAACTGCAATTTTCCTTACTGAAGATATATTTCATACAACATAGTAATTTATTTAGTTAATGTACCTTATTGTAATGTAATTTAATTTAGCCACACGATATTGTCATTTCTGACAGACAAAACTGTTGCATTTTATTATGCAGGCATCCCATTAAATATAGTAATGCTTTGATAATTACATGCTGAGATATTTCTCGCAACTACTTTATAATATAAAATAATCCTCACAAATATCTTTAGAGACATAAAATGTTTTTTTTTTTTATTATTATTTTCATAATTTCAGTTAAATGTTATTAACATTTAAAATCTGTCAAAATTCAGAGGGACATATAATACTTGCAAACAGTTTATAGTACATACATCTCTGAATTTGTCAATATTATTTTATGGACATTACATAAACACAATTCATAAAAAACTTTTACATGAAATAAATAGTTAATTTGCGACTTGAGAATATATACCTCAGACTAGAAGACTGAAAAATTCGGTTTTATGGCTGGTGTGCGCTTATGCATTAATGATGATCAACTGATCATGATTTCACATGCCAACACACATCAAAAGAGGCAAACATAAAGATATAAGGTTACCAGAGCATATTACAATCTGACACCTGGTCTCACTGGCTTCCTTGAATGTCTTTCTCTGCTTTTATAAATGTTTCCCTTCTGTAACCACAGCCGATTAGCGTATATAGCATCAATTTTCCAATGCTCAACAGTTAAACTTGCAGTGCTGAAACATGTTTAGTATAATATAAAATTGCTATTTATAGGCATATTTGTCTTCCTGTTGATAAATAGATGGCTTATAATGCATATTATAAATTATTACTGGAATTTGATAGGTAGTTGAACTACTCATTTATAAAGTATGACTATACATTCATATAGTTAAAAAGTGGTATGCTAATGATTTACAATGTATTGGAAGTTATATATATTTAAAAAAATTTGTAAAAAATAGTAAATCATGAAATAATCAAACTATCATTAGTAGACAGTTAATAAGTTGTTAGTGGATATATTTTAAATCACTTATAAGTCACTGAGATATTTACGTCGAAATTGTTTTAGTATCATTATCTCAATAAACAATGGTTAATCATGAACTAATAATGAACAAATAATTTCTAAATGATCAGTATATAATTACATATAATTACATACGGTATAATTGATGTATCATGAAGTTGTAAGCTGGTCTGTGTTCAAAAGCACAAACATGCGGGTATACTATAGTATTTTTAAGAAGAGTAATTTATTTGTTTTCAAGTGGATAAACATTTATAAATGTCTTACAATCAGGGGATTCCGTGAGTTATGTTCAGTCCTTTCACTCGACACAGACTTGTGATCTGTATGGAGTGTGTTGGATCTAGCAATAATGTGAACCTCAGAACCGGTTTTACCTTCCACTGAAGCTCACATGTGTGTCAGAGAAGACAGCTGTCTATTCCATCCCCATCAGCATTGCAGTACAAATTGCAAAGTGTTCAACGCCTGTTATAGATGTGTAAACGCATGAATAAATAATTTACAAAGCTTTCTGCATCCCCTAATCTAAAGGGTAAACTATTCATCTCACGTAAACATTTTACCTATTTTTAGATCTTCCTTTTAAATGATGTACAAACTGCAATTTTTTATTTATTTGCCATATTATGCAAAGCTTCTGGTATACCTTTGAGTTACAAGATATATAAATCAATACGAATCCCTTATGTGATATTTAAATTATAAATACATTTAAAGGGATAGTTCATCCAAAAATTATAATTATGTCATTATTTAGATCTTTTTGATGAAATCTGAGTGATTTCTGTCCCCCCATTGACATACGCAACAACCACTTTGGTGCTTCAAAAAGTTAATAAAGAGATCGTAAAAGTAATCCATATGAATCCATTGGTTTAGTCCAGATTTTCTGAAGAGACACAATTGCTTTTTTTAAGGAACAGAATGAATGAGAATGAACCTCATTGGTTCCTGCAGAAGCTCAAAAGTGCTGCGTAACACGAGAATGAACCTCATTGGTTCCTGCTGAAGCTCAAACGTGATGCGTAACACAAGAATGAACCTCATTGGTTCTTGCTGAAGCTCAAACGTGATGCGTAACACGAGAATGAACCTCATTGGTTCTTGTTGAAGCTCAAATGTGCTGCGTAACACGAGAATGAACCTCATTGGTTCCTGCTGAAGCTCAAACGTGCTGCGTAACACGAGAATGAACCTCATTGGTTCTTGTTGAAGCTCAAATGTGCTGTGTAACACGAGAATGAACCTCATTGGTTCCTGCTGAAGCTCAAACGTGCTGCGTAACACGAGAATGAATCTCATTGGTTCTTGCTGAAGCTCAAACGAGCTGCGTAACACGAGAATGAACCTCATTGGTTCTTGCTGAAGCTCAAACGTGCTGCGTAACACGAGAATGAATCTCATTGGTTCTTGCTGAAGCTCAAACGTGCTGCGTAACACGAGAATGAATCTCATTGGTTCTTGCTGAAGCTCAAACGAGCTGCGTAACACGAGAATGAATCTCATTGGTTCTTGCTGAAGCTCAAACGTGCTGCGTAACACGAGAATGAACCTCATTGGTTCTTGCTGAAGCTCAAACGTGCTGCGTAACACGAGAATGAACCTCATTGGTTCTTGCTGAAGCTCAAACGTGCTGCGTAACACGAGAATGAATCTCATTGGTTCTTGCTGAAGCTCAAACGAGCTGCGTAACACGAGAATGAATCTCATTGGTTCTTGCTGAAGCTCAAACGTGCTGTGTAACACGAGAATGAACCTCATTGGTTCTTGCTGAAGCTCAAACGTGATGCGTAACACGAGAATGAATCTCATTGGTTCTTGCTGAAGCTCAAACGAGCTGCGTAACACGAGAATGAATCTCATTGGTTCTTGCTGAAGCTCAAACGTGCTGTGTAACACGAGAATGAACCTCATTGGTTCTTGCAGAAGCTCAAACGTGCTGCGTAACACGAGAATGAACCTCATTGGTTCTTGCTGAAGCTCAAACGTGCTGTGTAACACGAGAATGAATCTCATTGGTTCCTGCTGAAGCTCAAACGTGCTGCGTAACACGAGAATGAATCTCATTGGTTCTTGCTGAAGCTCAAACGAGCTGCGTAACACGAGAATGAACCTCATTGGTTCTTGCTGAAGCTCAAACGAGCTGCGTAACACGAGAATGAATCTCATTGGTTCTTGCTGAAGCTCAAACGTGCTGCGTAACACGAGAATGAATCTCATTGGTTCTTGCTGAAGCTCAAACGTGCTGCGTAACACGAGAATGAATCTCATTGGTTCTTGCTGAAGCTCAAACGAGCTGCGTAACACGAGGATGAACCTCATTGGTTCTTGCTGAAGCTCAAACGTGCTGCGTAACACGAGAATGAACCTCATTGGTTCTTGCTGAAGCTCAAACGTGCTGTGTAACACGAGAATGAACCTCATTGGTTCCTGCTGAAGCTCAAACGTGATGCGTAACACGAGAATGAACCTCATTGGTTCTTACTGAAGCTCAAACGTGATGCGTAACACAAGAATGAACCTCATTGGTTCTTGTTGAAGCTCAAACGTGATGCGTAACACAAGAATGAACCTCATTGGTTCTTGTTGAAGCTCAAATGTGAAGCGTAAAATTAAATGAATGGTTAGAAAACCTAGCTCACCATGGCAGCAAGTTATACACAGAATTTATGAACTTGATTCAACAAGTTTAAAAGATGAGGAAACTTTGAAACCATATACATTTAAAAAAAATAATAATAAAAAAATAAAAAAAATTCACAAGATTCACAAGAGCGGTCTCTCATCTCCCAAAGATGAGTTTGTCATCAAAAAATCAGAGAGGGGCAGATGTATCAAGATGAACAATGAGATAATATTGATTCAGAATATAATTGTCTTTGAAGGTGAGGAATACATTGTCTGCAAATTATATAGACACATTGCAAAGTTTTTTGAATATTTCATTTACGCCACAGATTTAGGAATTTGTTTTGTGTCAGATCTGCCACCAAATCTGATATGCTTCAAGTTAGATACCAATTTGCAGAAGTGTGTCCTGTTGCCTTTGGAGGTTGACTGTGATATCATTCCTCTTCTTCATGCAGACCCATCCTAAATTTCAGTCAACAGGTGTTGTGGTAGTCATTAAATCTGCTGGATTTTAGATATGCCAATCTTTTTATCTTGAGGATAAAATGTTCATAATTTATGGGCAGATCATCCTGCTTTCGCTAATCTCTGTAGGTGTGTAACATTTATAGTATTGTTATCTTGGGTCTGGACAGTCAGGAACAACTACTTTAAGTGGTTTTGCTTGTAAGCTTGATTGACTGATGCTTGATTTATACAATTTTTGTATTGTTTGTCTGTAAATGATAGGCATATTCACACATAAGCCGCTTTTCAACTTCCACATTCCGTGCTGATCCGGCTCAGCCGTTAAGGATATGGTTTCATTTTACACTGTGGAACTGATAACAGAGCTCTTTGGAATGTAGAAATGCGTCAGTCATTGCCTTGGTAAAGCAAGAGTTTTCAGATGATATGATATGTAAATAGCAACCATTATGGAGGATGATCAGAATTTTCTTTTCATTGTATTATTATTTATTTGTGTTTACATCACTCAAATAGCTTACGTAGCCAGCTACAGAGAAACTGGAAGCCAGGCAACAAACAAGTGACCAATCCTGAGTGGCGACGTCACTACACACATTCTAGTCCAGGGGTGTCAAACTCAGTTCCTGGAGGGCCACAGCCCTGCAGAGTTTATAGTCTGTTAGGAAGGGGGGGTTCACCTGCACCTGAAAGGTATATTTTTTTAACCTAGTTTTTTGTAATCCTTAAGGTGTCTAGTAAAGGAATTTTGATGTTCCCCACGCAAATGATTGTCCCATATGTGATTTTTTGTACCATCTTTTGTGTCCGTGCTTGATTTTCGGCTGTGAAAAATGAAAACTTTAAATCTACATAGAATCTCAATACATCCTACAGACACAATCCACCCCATTTTCTCTTCGTCTTTGCATGAGGAATTGATAGATATGAGGATTGTCATGATTAGATGATGTATGGTGCATAGAAACTCAAATAAACGCAAAAAAATGTAAAAAATCGGTGACATTGGATCACTGTAACTCCTCCCCTATGGACCCTATTGATATATGTTTTCTAACTTTTGTATTTTTACAGTCTTTAAGATTTCTAATAAGCAAATGTTAATGATCCCTACTTGAAATATTGTCACATGTTGGTCCAAATGAACATCTCCCATAATAAGGAGTTACTATTCAAACTGTTTGTCACGGTTTATGAATTCACTGTCTCTCTCGTCTAACGTGCTGTTGTGTGTGTGTGTGTGTGTGTCTGTGGGCGTGGTCACTGATCATCAGTGATCAGTAGCGCCAGCTGGTTTCAATTGTTTGTCCCTTTATATGCTCAGTAACTGGTGTCTCATGTTGTCAGATCGTTGTGGTTTCCCGGTGTGTTTCCCGTGCCTGTTCCTGTGTTCTTCGTGTTGGTTTGGATTCCCCGTGTCTTCATCGTGTTCGTCTCCGGATTCTCTGCACTCTGCACTGGATCACCGAGCACCGTCACGAGGGTTTACTCACTGGATCTGAGCACCGTCACGAGGGATCATCATTGGACTTGAGCACCAGCACCTGTTGTCCACCGAGGTCCCTGCGTCATTGTTCCACCAGCGTTTGTGTCCGCCCGCCTATCCCGCTGTGTTGACAACCATCTGTGTTCTGTGTTCTGACCAGTGTGCTTATTCTAATAAAGAGCGTTATTGCATTTACATCCTGTTCTGTCATCCGTTACACTGTTATATTGGTATTATATTTATTGAAACAAAACAGAAATCGTCTTGGTTACTAACATAACCTCGGTTCCCTGAGAAGAGGGAACGACTATTGCGTAAGTATCTTACGCTATGACAAAAAAATGACCCGTCACGTCATTGACCCATATACACATACAGTATTTGACTATATGAGTGATTCTCTTTCGAGAGGTCTCTCGAAATTTTGCGGAAGTAGCTTACGCTATGGGAAAACTCCTTTTCTCGAGAATATGAAGCCAAAATTTTTTAAAATGCAGTGCAGCTGCACAGCATACACAGATGAGTGGCAAGCTCGGTCATTGGCTGTGCTGCGGCAACTGCATGAACCTATGACAGGGTGGCTCAGACGCACGGTCCAATCAGGGCAATTCGTGCCCTGACGCGTCATAGCCCGCCAAAATGGGCGTGGTCAGAGGCTATAAGTATAGCCCCCTGAACTGTCATAGGCCAGGTTAAATCGACTGAAGCGATACACCGATAAAGCACAAGCACGGCGGATTACGCAATAGTCGTTCCCTCTTCTCAGGGAACCAAGGTTACGTTAGTAACCGAGACGTTCCCTTTCGAGAGGTCTCTCCTATTGCGTAAGTAGCAAAAACGCTTCAAAACGCTGTGCGTGCTTGACTTCGCTCTAATATAGCCCAAGGCAGAAGCCTGAAGCCATGAGAGTAAAGTATGATCCAAATAAGCCGGTCAGTGACGGGCTTCATAAGGAAAACATAAGTGTGGCCTAATGAGGGCCATGATAGTGTCATATATGAACTATAATTCTGTAACAGGACCGAAGATAACGGGCCCATGTTAAACAGAGAAAAAAACCATTCTACGCTGTTATGTATGGTATAACATATGAACATAGTTTGTGTAAAAAATGGGACCGGAGAGACTCGGGTCCACGTTTCATGGGGGGGGGTTGTGATTACACATTCATACCGAAAGCACCCTAGAATGCAGGGCAGGGACTTGTAGGTTATAAAACCTGATAAAAGTGGACGGAGAGGCCCAGCCAGCCGCCGCACAGATATCCTGTATGGGTATTCCACTCGACCAAGCCCAAGACGAAGCCATGCCTTTAGTGCAGGGGTGGGGAACGTTGGTCCTGGAGGGCCACTCTCCTGGAGAGTTTAGTTCCAACCCTAATCAAACACAAGGTGTTTTGACAAACACTAAGGCTACAATCAGGTGAGTTTTTTTTCAGGGTTGGAGCTAAACTCTGCAGGACAATGGCCCTCCTGGACCAACGTTCCCCACCCCTGCTCTAGTGGAATGAGCTCTGATGCCTAAAGGGCAGTGAAGGCCCTTAGACTCATAATCCAGTGCTATAGCGTCAACTATCCAGCATGATAATCTCTGCTTTGAGACGCCAAGACCCTTGGTGTGGCCGCCAAAGCACACAAAAAGCTGTTCTGAATGTCTGAATGAGGCAGAACGCTCCAGATATACTCTGAGAGCCCTGATGGGACAGAGTAAATTCGCGTCTCTTTCATCCTCTGGTGAGGAGAGAGCTATCAGGGAAATAACCTGTGCTCTGAGCTCTGACGGGGGTAGAGAGCACTTTAGGAATATACCCATGTCTCGGCCTAAGGACAGCTCTGCAGTCGTTAGGTCCAAACTCGAGACAGGACGCACTCGAGGACAGTGCGTGCAGATCACCCACTCTTTTAACTGAAGCGAGCGCCAGAAAAAGAGCGGTTTTGAGCGAGAGGTGCTTCAGGTCGGCAGACTGAAGTGGCTCAAACGGGGCGCCCTTCAGTGCTTCCAGGACCGTGGAGAGGTCCCAGATAGGCACGGAGGGGGGACGCGGAGGGTTTAGCCTCCTTGCCCCTTTAAGGAAGCGGACGACAAGGCCGTTTTTCCCTAGTGATTGCCCGGCCACGGGAGCGTGAAATGCCGCTATGGCCGCCACATATACTTTAAGCGTGGAGGGGGTGCGACCCGCGTCCAGCAGCTCTTGTTAAAAGGCAGTACACTAGGTATCTCGCACGAGTGTGGGCTCAGGTTTCTAGCGGCACACCAGCTAGAGAACACTCTCCATTTCTGCGCGTAGAGGCGTCTGGTTGACGGCGCTCTAGCCTCACCAATGGTTTTTACCACTTTATCTGGGAGGTCCCCGGGTACCCGTTGAGCGGCCATACATGAAGGGCCCACAAGTCGGGACGGGGATGCCAGATTTCTCCGTTCGCCTGCGTGAGGAGATCTTTCCTCAGCGGGATCGGCCACGGGGCTGATTTCAGCAGTTGTGCCAGCTCTGAGAACCATAGTCGGTTTCTCCAGAGGGGGGCTATAAGAAGCACTGCACATTTGCTCTCCCTGATCCGTTTGATGACCTGAGGTAGCATCGCGACCGGGGGGAAAGCATACAGCGGGCAGTTCGGCCATATGTGGGCGAGCGCGTCCGCGCTCTTTGAATAAAATAATCAGCAGTGAGCGTTGTCTTCGGAGGCGAAGAGGTCGACCTCTGCCTCGCCGAAGGTGCTCCATATTAGCTGAACCGTCTGAGGGTGAAGAGACCATTCCCCCGGGGAAACTTTGTCTCTTGATAGCATATCTGCACCCTGGTTCAGAATGCCTGGCACGTGCGCCGCCCTCAGGGAGCGCAGGTTGTGCTGAGCCCACAGAATTAGACTCCTGGCCATGGTGTGCAAGGTGTTTTGGCAAGGCGAGCCCGCAGTGTGGGGAGATCCATCAGGTCGCACTCAGGGCAGCCCCCTTGGCGAGCGCAGCTTCCGCATGGTCCCGGCTCAGGCAAGAAGCGCAGAGGATATGTCGATCTCCCCCGATGAGAGGTTCTCTGCACGAGGCGCAGCGTGTGCGAGGCATTTGGAACAACGCCTCGCAGAAATTTCTCTTTTAGAAAAGTGTACGTGACACTTGAAGTAAGGAAAAAGGATACGGCGTGCCGGAATGGCTCAGCAGGACAGCGTGAAGGCGGTGAAGGAAGCCGGCGTCCTCAATCTGCGAAGCAGTCACTAGTCCCGCTGGTGGTGCCTGTCAAACGGCAGCGAAGGCTTCAATTTTTCAGAGTTCAGCGAAGTGGAGGTTCGCTGAAGGAGATTAGATCTGGCCTATGACAGTTCGGGGGGCTATACTTATAGCCTCTGACCACGCCCATTTTGGCGGGCTATGGCGCGTCAGGGCGCAAATTGCCCTGATTGGACCGTGCGTCTGAGCCGCCCTGTCATAGGTTCATGCAGTTGCCGCAGCACAGCCAATGACCGCGCTTGCCACTCATCTGTGTATGCTGTGCAGCTGCACTGCGTTTTAAAATTTTTTGGCTTCATATTCTCGAGAAAAGGAGTTTTCCCATAGCGTAAGCTACTTACGCAAAATTTCGAGAGACCTCTCGAAAGAGAACCACTCATATAGTCAAATACTGTATGTGTATATGGGTCAATGACGTGACGGGTCATTTTTTTGTCCAAAGGCCTTAATAATAATAAAAAACAAATATATAACACCCAAAGTATGTAAGGTAGTACAACTTGATCTCTTTTACTGAATCCAAAAGGTTTTAATTATATTTTACTACATATAAAGGTATTTTAAAGATTTTGAAGTGTCAAAAGGTCATTCGGTTTAACTGTCCGAAGGCCAATACAGCAATTTCATTTGTGATTAAAATATCTTAAAATTTTTATAAATTTATATATTTTTTATTCTGGCATGATTTTATATCATTATATATCAACATAGTGCAAAATGATATTAAAATTATGTGTAGAAGTAGTTGCTTTGTTATGAGAAAGAATGTCCGGGAAAATGATTTTCATTGATGTCATTCAGAGTAACGAATACAAAGGGCTCCATTTTGGATCAAGTCATGTGGTCAATATTGTGTGACAGGATGTGACATCATTCAGACACCTGCAAAGGACCGCATGGTTGTGAAGCAAAGTAATTAACTCTCTCTTAACTATTAGAAAAAATCATTTTCACTTGCTCATACACATGTCCCCAAATATCAGGTCATTCGGTACAACCGCTATAAAACATGGATAATGTTGTAATATTTTAAAAACTTTTTCTAAATATAAAATGTTTAATTGTCCTTTTGGTAGCTAGCTAGCTAACTAACAAGCTAGGCAGCTAGATACCAGCCTGTTAGCATTGAATAAAGATTTTGTCATTCGTTATAACCAAAAGAGTTAAACTGAAATTTTGGTTATAACGAATGACTTACTGGTTGTATCGAATGACAGCAATGTCTGTTGGTCATATTTGTACATATCTGGAATAAATAAATACAACATTTTATTAATAGAAAATGTGCAGAGTATGTGCAGAGTACATTATTATAAAATTTAAAATTAAATTTTGACTGAATTTTGACCTTTTTATAGATTTATAATTATATCACTTCTGGGCAAGGATCAATGCTGATCCTATTAAAAAAAGAACAGATGCTCGCCAAAAGAAGGGAAAGGTATCATTTGTTTTTATTATTTATATTATTATATTCAATAATATAGGTGCCTGAAAGTACCCCATAGACATACTATGGTGAAGGGAATGCCCAAAAAAACTGGATTGTGCATGTTTATCCTACTATGGTAAATTGCATAGGGATTTTGTATTGAACATGATTTTGCAGCACAGTGTCATAGAGACAAGGGGGTCGGCTCATTTTACTCAGGCAATCAATCAGTCTTTCAAGATCATCATGAAGCTATTAAGCCACACCCTAGCGACCATTAAGAGCACCCTAGCAACTGTTTACATAGACTGCCATTATAAAAGGCCCAGAAGGATATCTTTGCAGCACATTGTCAGAGAGACAAGGAGGTGGGCTCATTTTACTCAGGCAACCAATCAGTCTCTCAGGATCATTGTGAAGCTATCAAGCCATGCCCTAGCAACCATTAAGAGCACCCTAGCAACCCAAACAGAGAGGGATATCTTCAAATCCGAACATTTTTCATGAATTTATAGCCTAGCAGCTCATTGTTTAACAATTTAAACACTTGTTCCAAGACCAATTAAATGCTTTAATGTTTTAATCAATATAATTTGCAAAACGAGTTATATGTTCATTCCAATATCAAAATTTTGGATATCAAAATGTTTTAATGTTTGAAGTACTTTTTACATTAATAGCCTATTATATTAACAATATTGTTAATATATATTAACAATAGAATGTGCTTTTGAAGCTATTTGTGTCTGTTTATTGTCTTAAATAATCATAATGTCAAGGGCAGCAGACATGGTCATTCGGTATAACCGGCCTTGGTCATTCGGTAAAACCGATATAGTAAATATTTAAATGGAATAATATTGTTTTTAATTACTAAAGGAACTACAAAAAATACAAATATAAAGCAGATAAGGCTTTTTTTTTTTTACATTTCCCCTTTTCTCCTTTCCCTGTGCAATGTTTTACTTGAATATGTTGGAGTGTTTAGCGTAGTCCAATAAAATGATTACATTTATGAGATCAGTGATAATTTTATTTAATATTTCTTCTGTGGTACACACTACTATCTCAACATCAATGTCAAATCAGTTTTTTTCATGAATAATTATCTGCAAATTAATAATTTTAGATATATTCATGGTTAAACCGAATGACTTTTTTGGTAACAAATTTTGTCCATCTTGTAAAAAATGACAAAAACAGTGTTAACTGATTGTACAAACCACAAAATCTTATTGTTAACACCTAGGTAAACTAAAAAATGGTTTCAAATATAGTTATATCTCCATTCTATTTTTTTACACTTTTAAAAACCTTATTCGTCAATGACCCATATATAGGGTATAACAAATCCCCATTAGAATAAACTGAAATAGAATAAAGTTATTCTAATCAAAGGTCAAAAGGTCAAGGGCAATGATGTCTATTCATCATACAGCAGGTCTTCATAATCAATCTCTTGCTCCTCGTCTTCTTCACCATCTCCATCCATCTCCTCGACTGTTTCCTCCAGCAAATCAGTGAGTGAAGTGGGGAGGATAGGTCCACAAGACCACACTGGTTCCAGGGTACCCTCTTCAGTCTTTTCCCAGCCTTGGACAGGATCATGGGGCTTGGGACACCAGAATATCGGTGTGGCTGCTCTCTTGTAGATGGCCAGACGGTGGTTGACACGGTTGATGTGTGGGACCAGGTTGTCTCTGCAGGGCGGGAGCCGGGATAGATCCACCTTGGATCTGGTGGTAAGTGTCTCATCCCCTCCAATCATTTTTTTCAGCATGATGCTGCGGATGTTGTTCACAGATTTTTCGCGGTCCTGGCCATATATTACACATGTAAATGCCTCCACCACATCTGGCTCCACAGACCACTGATCACCAAGTTTTCTGAGGACATAAATAATTATAGTATTACAAAGTCACAATGTATCAATACCTATGTTCAGCATTAATTGCCATTACATGCTACAGAATATCTGACTAAAAATACTCACTTGAAGGCTGCATGGTACTTTGGATTACTCTGCAGCTTTTTCAGAGGCCCAATTTTCCCTTTGCCTCTAAAGGTACTTGTAACATCTTCCCCTGTGAAGACGTATAGGCAGAGTATTGTTGTGCAGTAGTCTGCCCCCTTACATTCTGCCAGTTCGCTGACATTTAGGATCCGCCTGTGCTTTCCGGTCCCAATGTCGACGTAGATGGTCAGCGGGACGGATTGGGCGTGGTGTAGGAGGATGAAGAAAATGTCTGTGTCTGGAGTCCTCACCACAGCCACCTTGTGCCCCAGTTGAGCGGTATACAGCAGGTACAGAACAACCCGGGTGTCAGTCTCTTCCAGGGTTGACTCCAGCTGAAGTATCTCACATGTGGTCACCTGAAACAAGTTATTGAGTAAGGTGTGATAGTATATAGACAGACACCATTTTTATCAGTTTCTCATGTGTAACTGGGCTTGGCTAAATATTTTCCAAAAGTTTCTAATAAAGAAGAATAGTGAGAAAGACTGTCAAAATACTCACATTGCCACCCGATGACTCCAACTGATATGCTTTGCCTTCAACGACTACCACTGCTGTTCCACATTTCTCCAGCCGTGATGCAGATGCTTTGCTGCCCCACACCTCAAGTAGCAGTTTACAGAGTTGTGTCTTGTTCTCATCATTTGCCAGGAAGAGTTTGAAGTCACTCAGCTTCCTTGTTGCAGGACCACCTATGATGTACTGCTGGGACACGCCATGACGCAATCTCTCCGGAGCTTTGACAGAATCATCATGGTAGGAGTCCGTTGAGAAGACAAAATGCTTCTTAGCCACCATATGGTCAAGGGACTGGAGACAAATTCCCTCGAACGTTGGTGGGAGGTTCATCAAGGCATGGAAGAGTGCATATCGATCCTGGATGTAGAAAGTATCCTTCAGATAAGGCACATCTTCAGGAGAATCTTCCATCAAGCAGTGAAGCATTGCAGCCTTGTTGGTCTTATTGAAAAACCCATCAGCTGTGCCTAGGCTGGGAGGAACTGGGAAGAGTGAGTACCGCATCAGCTCGTCAAGGTTGAGGGGTTCATCCAGGTTCTGTGACTTGATGAGCAGCATGAAGGCGAGGTAGAAGTTCAAAGGCTTGAGGCGTAATCTGTTTCCATGTAGGCTCCTGCAATGCTCCGTCCTTAGCCTTTTATACTGGGAACTTGATGCATCGTTCGGTCTTTCCCAATACTTTCACTTCCAGCTTTCCACAGAATATACACTCTGGGGGGAACAGCTGCTTAGCTGAGGAGGACCCACATTTACGTGGTGAGCGTGATGTTGAAGCTTGCTGAGATGTCACAGTAGGTCTTTTCTGTAAGCGTCCCTGGTTCTTTGTAAACTTTTGGTTGCAGGCTCGATGATAGCCAGTTGTTTCTAAATTGGCACCTACAAGACTCTCTGGAATGAGATTACAGACATCCTCCATGCGAAACGGCGAATCAGGAGCTTCTTGGAGACGTCTATCACGAATGCTGTGTAGCAGAGCCAGCTTGTCACTAGCAGACCCTTTAATTTTACTAAGTGGTGTGAAATCTGCATGCTCAAAGCCATGTACATGTAAAATACATTTTTCAGGACCATGGTCTTTTGATTTGACACCATCATCTCTCTTGGATTTCTTTGTAGCAGGATTGAACTCTTCAGACTCACTATCATTTTCTTCCTTGTGTTTCTTTGACTTGGACTTTGACTTGGGCATGATTAGCAATGATCACCAACTAGCCAATTAGCTATTATAGTATAACAGTGTTGACTTTCTTTTTCCCTAATGTCTTCAAGGCAGCTTCAAACTTGGTAGAGGAGTATATTTTTCAGACTCACCATCGATATCTCCCTTCTCTTTTTTGAGGATGATTAGCATGCATCAGTTTTAATTTCCCAGATTATCATCAATCATTTTCCGTTTCCCAGATTGTCATCAACATTGGCTGTAATTAGAGAAGGTGGGAAGATGGGCCGGCACTGATACAGTGTGGCACTGGATTTCTCCAAACAGCTTTTTTTGTATTTTGGGCTTGCTAAGTCTGGACTTTCTGATGGCCTTCAGTGTTATTGACTTTCGACCACACTTATTGCTCTAAGTTTCAAATTGATTCAAATCTAAATTAAAAACTTGGCACAATATTTTAAAGTGGGGAATATGTTTATGAGACATCTAAAGCATTACAAATATATTACAGTTTGAAAAAGACATTTGTCATTACATAATGTACAGTTAAGACATTATGTAAATGTTCTTTTTTGCTTTTTTGGAAATCCAGGGTGGCAACCAATATAGCCAGAAAATACATACATGTGACAATATTTCAGGTGGGGATCATCAACATTTGTTTATTAGACACCTTACAGACTGTAAAAATACAAAAGTTAGAAAACATATATCAATAGGGTCCATGGGGGAGGAGTTCCAGTGATCCAATGTTACCATTTTTTTTTTACATTTTTTGGTGTTTATTTGAGTTTTTATGCACTATACATCATCTAATCATGAAATCCTCATATCTATCAATTCCTCATGCAAAGACGAAAAGAAAATGGGGTGGATTGTGTCTGTAGGATGTATTGTTCAGATTCTATGTAGATTTAAAGTTTTCATTTTTCACAGCCGAAAATCAAGCACGGACACAAAAGATGGTACAAAAAATCACATGGGACAATAATTTGCGTGGGGAACATCAAAATTCCTTTACTAGACACCTTAAGAATTACAAAAAACTAGGTTAAAAAATATACCTTTCGGGTGCAGGTGAATAGAGGTCTGCATTCCCGCGGCTGTCCCGCGGTTCCGACCAGATATTTTGCGCCGCGGGATTAAATTTCCGACTAAAACACGGTAGCGGTCGGTAACTCTGGTGTAATTTGAACGGGAGCGGTCGGTACGTCATTCAACATCACGTTCCCGACGTCCTTTCAGAACAGCATCTTCGCTTTACTTAATCTTAATCTTATCGACCACCCGATAGGCTACAGCCTGCCCTGCACTCAGGACCGTTATACACGCGCTGCACGCATGGACCAGTTATTTGCTGTGCGCACAGCATGTGCATAACGGTCCTCAGGGCAGACTGTACCGGTGGTAAATATACGGCCCTCAAAAAGGATGGCAGAGCAAATGTGGATGCGCTGTCCTTGAAGGACGTTCAACTTGGACTGGAAAACGGTCAGTTTACTGCTAAGAAACCCACGTCAGGCAAGTCTGATGTATGGGAATCTTTTTCATAGATGCAGATGAAAAAAAAAAAACCCCTTTGTGCAATGTGATAAATGCCTAAAAGTGTTCAATTTTGTATCTTGACAAGGCGAATAAAATAATAAATAAAATTTTTGTGCAGACTACATTTTTATTTTCTCCGTGGAAATGTAAATGTGAAATTCTGTAAACGAGATCTAAATTTAGCGGGATGGTCGGGTCGGGAAGAAAATTATTCTAAGCAGACAGCGGGTGAACAAAGAGTGTATATACTATATCGGGAACGGGTGGGTGCGGATATAACCCCAGCGGGAGCTGGTGGGAGCGGGACTTAAAAAACAGTCCCGCGCAGACCTCTACAGGTGAACCCCCCCTTCCCTACTATTAGCTTCAACCCTAATTAAACACACCTGATCAGCTAATCAAGTCCTTCAGCCTTATTTGAAAACTGCAGGTGTGTGTGTGTTGAAGCAGGGTTGGAACAAAACTCTGTAGGGCTCTGACCCTCCAGGAACTGAGTTTGACACCTGTGTTCTAGTCCAGTGGTTCCCAAACCTGTCCTGAAGGACCCCCAACACTGCACATTTTCTTTGTCTCCCTAATCAAACACACCGGATTCAACTCATCAGCTCATTATCACATGGGTTAAGCAGCTTTATACCTCTCTCACATACATATTTATAATTTTTAATCAGGGACATCCTTGTTAAAGTAGCCTATTATGAATTTTTTCATTTCATCAGATGGAAATTTCTTTATGCTTGATGGTTCTACAGGTGATCTTATCAGATTTTCCCATGGTGTGATGTGTGTTAAGAGTGATTGAATCTGCTTGGAAGAATGTTGGGGCCGTACCGCTCTCAAATCGTAAATATCCAACATGTTGATCAGAAATCCTGTCGTGTGGTGCGAACCCCGAGGACAAACGGGCATGCACTCTGTAGATTGTCACCGTGGAACGAAACGATACCAAATCAGAAAGCGAGCTGATGAAAGCAGTTCAGTGAGTGGCTAACATGACATCGTCCAAACCTTTTTTCTGTAAAAAGCAGTCCGAACATGATCATCACCATTTCTTCTTGCTTGTCGTCCGCCATGTTTGTTTACTCTAAAGTCACGTTTGACCACGAGAGATTTTGTGCAAATTCCCATATTCACACTCGGGAATCTGGTTGTTTGTGAATAAATCTGTTAGTGTGTGTTGTGTGTCTTGGGGGCTGTTTACACCTGGCCACTTCATGCGTTTTCTCTGATTGGATTGCTATCCGATCGTGAAAAAAACAGGTGTAAATGCCCTCCGAAACGCGTTCGACACGGATTTGAATCTGATCGCTCAAACCACATCAGGAGGTGGTCTGGGCCGCATTCCAGACGAAACTGGACAAGAGTAAATGCATCTGGTGGTTTTTGATACCACATGTAAATTTTCCTCCTCCCAACAATGCTAAAAAATAAGCGTGTGAGAGCGTGTTATAGGCTATATGTCATGTTATAGCCAGATATGACGGCGCTACTGCAGAACTCATCACCGCAGATGAGCAGCTGAGCATCAAGCCAACGTGCAAACTATCGCAAATCAAAGTGAAAGTAAGTCGCAGACGCTTAACGCACAATCATCTTAATTAAAAGTAAAGAGACAAAATGATCTTACCAGTGCTGTTGCCGTTCTCTCCTATTGCGGTCTTTGATTTTGAAATTGCAACTCTGTTGCTTTCGGTGACGTGAACTCCATTAAATCTGCATATAGCATGGGAATTGAAGATCGGATTTATATCAGTTTTGCGTAAACACATTTATGTGACCAGGTGTAAATGGAATCGTTTTGATCAATCAGATAGCTATCCGATCTGAAACGCATGAAGTGGCCAGGTGTAAACAGGCCCTTGGTCACATCGCGGCACTCCACTTAGGGATACGCTACTATAGGAACTGTTAAATCTATGATTTTTTATCATCATGTTTATTGTCACTCACATTTTGAAATCTGATAAGATTTTAAATATATGTTATGTGTGGACCAGCCTTTAGCGGGAGCTGCATTTGAAATAGGCCTATTTCTGCTTAAATGAAAGTGTCCTTCAGCCAGTCTGTTTTCTGTCACAAGCCGCTTGCGCTGTTTTCTGCGACTTAATACATTTTTAAAATAACAGCAATTATTATTTTTTTAGCAAAATAATCATTATAATCAGTTTAACCATTATGCAGAATGACGAAAATGTGACTAGTTGCATTGGAACATTTAACATTAAGTACATTAAGAAGCCATGTTTAGCAATGAAAGCAAAATATTTTGAACCATATAAACAATAAATATTTTTATTTGATTGAAATAAAATATGACACATTACAACACTTATAAATAGTATAGCCAGTAGTTATCCTAAAAACAACTAAACAACAAATTTTATATTTACTTTTGAAAACATACATTATGAAAATGCATGAGGAAAAAGATCCACTTCCTCTAGAAAACAGCCTGCTGTTTAACAAATATCTGAAATTGTATTCTTAAGGAACACTACATCAAGCTTATCTTTATATTGCCCTATACCATTATTTAAGAGAGTGATACAATGGAAAATACTATATAGGCCAATCACATAATAAAAAATACATTTGATCTTTGTTTAATTTATTACATCGGGTCTAGTTGTATTCTGTTGGTTGGATATATGGTTAAGGGATCTATAGGAAAAGCCTAAATATTTTAGACATAATAATGAGGCATGTTGCTTGGAGCAGACTGGATTCAATCTTTAATCCACTTGAAGCTGTAGTTGCCATAGGAGCTATAGTTGTAGTTGAAGCTGTAATAAAAGATATGCAAATTAGTTGGATCTCCCTATAGAAAGCTTTTTTTGGCTATGCTTTATCTTAAGGTGAAGTAGTTACACGTTTACTACATGTACTTGCTATAGTACATGCAGTACATAGGGCATTATGTACCTTAACCGTAACTCTATAGTAAGTACATGCAGTTAATTAATATCACTCAGTACTTATTTGAGTAAGTACAATGTAACTACAGTGAAAATTAGGAAAAAACAAGAACAAATATTGATAAATACAAAAAATTAGGTTTTGTGTGTCTGATTTCCATTATACTAAAGTTATTAAAGACTTTAAATCTATGGAGTAATAGAGCTTACCTGAACCATTGACTGAAACTGATCCAGGAATTATGTTCAGTAGATCGACACCTCCTTCTCCAACTGCTGTCAAGAGGGTGTTTGAAATCTCTTGAACGGAGGGGACTGGTTGGTCGAATCTGAAGACTATTTGAGTTGTTGTGATGATTGACCCTGGGCTGGAATATATAAATGTTGAAATAATTGTTAGCTCAAATTCTCTTTCTTTTTATCTTTTTTACTCACACACACACACACACACACACACACACACACACACACACACACACACACACACACACACACACACACACACACACACACAGACACACAGACACATAGATAGATAGATAGATAGATAGATAGATAGATAGATAGATAGATAGATAGATAGATAGATAGATAGATAGATAGATAGACCTACTAAAAAACAGCATTGCAGTATAGTGTATTTACCTGAATCCTAAGATGATCACTCTGAGGAAGTTAACATACTTGGGTCTGTAAACTCCTTCAAGCTGGAACAGATAACAAACAATTACAGACATCAGTTACAATAGAGTATTGTAATATGAGTGTTGGTTACATAATTGTTGTCTCTTCTTTTAACTCTAAACTTAAAAGTCAAGTATCATTTAGTGTGTTCCAGTAAATTCAGTAAATAGATTTGAACTCACCTGATTTATGACAAGCTTAGACCTATTCTTGTACTCCTCAGTGTTTTGGTTGTTGAGTGCTTCTATAAATGTCTCCAAAGAGCGAAACACCAGATTTGTTGTCACCGTAGGTATTTCTGCAGTAGTTGTTATGGAAGATGTAGTGGTTGTAGATGCTGTAGAAGCTGTAGATGCTGTAGAAGCTGTTGAAGCTGTAGAAGCTGTAGATGCTGTTGAAGCTGTCGAAGCTGTAGATGCTGTAGACTCTGTAGCAGCTGTGGATGCTGTGGATTTACTAATAGTTGTACTTTCAAAGGCTGGTGAAGATGAATTGACTGAAGTCAAAGTAGAAGCTGTTGATTGTGGCAGTGTTGAAATGATTGCTGCGCTAGTGGTGGATGTTCCAGTAAGAATTGAGGGAACTGTGGAAGAATCTGTTGGTGTTGTAGAAGATTCAGCTGTTGTAACAGTAGTTTGTGGTGTTGTTGTGGTTTCTCCTGCTGTAGTGATGGATGTTCCAGCAGGACCTGTAGTGGTTGTTGAGGACACTGTTGTTGTTGTTGTTGTTGTAGGTGTTGTGGAGGATTCAGCTGTTGTAACAGTAGTTTGTGGTGTTGTTGTGGTTTCTCCTGCTGTACTGGTGGATGTTCCAGCAGGAACTGTAGTGGTTGCTGAGGACACTGTTGTAGCTGTAGGTGTTGTGGAGGATTCAGCTGTTGTAACAGTAGTTTGTGGTGTTGTTGTGGTTTCTCCTGCTGTAGTGGTGGATGTTCCAGCAGGACCTGTAGTGGTTGTTGAGGACACTGTTGTTGTTGTTGTTGTTGTTGTAGGTGTTGTGGAGGATTCAGCTGTTGTAACAGTAGTTTGTGGTGTTGTTGTGGTTTCTCCTACTGTAGTGGTGGATGTTCCAGCAGGAACTGTAGTGGTTGCTGAGGACACTGTTGTAGCTGTAGGTGTTGTGGAGGATTCAGCTGTTGTAACAGTAGTTTGTGGTGTTGTTGTGGTTTCTCCTGCTGTAGTGGTGGATGTTCCAGCAGGAACTGTAGTGGTTGCTGAGGACACTGCTGTTGTTGTAGGTGTTGTGGAGGATTCAGCTGTTGTAACAGTAGTTTGTAGTGTTGTTGTAGATTCTCCTGCTGTAGTGGTGGATGTTCCAGCAGGAACTGTAGTGGTTGCTGAAGACACTGCTGTTGTTGTAGGTGTTGTGGAGGATTCAGCTGTTGTAACAGTAGTTTGTGGTGTTGTTGTGGTTTCTCCTGTTGTACTGGTGGATGTTCCAGCAGGAACTGTAGTGGTTGCTGAGGACACTGCTGTTGTTGTAGGTGTTGTGGAGGATTCAGCTGTTGTAACAGTAGTTTGTGGTGTTGTTGTGGTTTCTCCTGCTGTAGTGGTGGATGTTCCAGCAGGAACTGTAGTGGTTGCTGAGGACACTGCTGTTGTTGTAGGTGTTGTGGAGGATTCAGCTGTTGTAACAGTAGTTTGTAGTGTTGTTGTGGTTTCTCCTGCTGTACTGGTGGATGTTCCAGCAGGAACTGTAGTGGTTGCTGAGGACACTGCTGTTGTTGTAGGTGTTGTGGAGGATTCAGCTGTTGTAACAGTAGTTTGTGGTGTTGTTGTGGTTTCTCCTACTGTAGTGGTGGATGTTCCAGCAGGAACTGTAGTGGTTGCTGAGGACACTGCTGTTGTTGTAGGTGTTGTGGAGGATTCAGCTGTTGTAACAGTAGTTTGTGGTGTTGTTGTGGTTTCTCCTGCTGTAGTGGTGGATGTTCCAGTAGGAACTGTAGTGGTTGCTGAGGACACTGCTGTTGTTGTAGGTGTTGTGGAGGATTCAGCTGTTGTAACAGTAGTTTGTGGTGTAGTTGTGGTTTCTCCTGTTGTACTGGTGGATGTTCCAGCAGGAACTGTAGTGGTTGCTGAGGACACTGCTGTTGTTGTAGGTGTTGTGGCGGATTCAGCTGTTGTAACAGTAGTTTGTGGTGTTGTTGTGGTTTCTCCTGTTGTACTGGTGGATGTTCCAGCAGGAACTGTAGTGGTTGCTGAGGACACTGCTGTTGTTGTAGGTGTTGTGGCGGATTCAGCTGTTGTAACAGTAGTTTGTGGTGTAGTTGTGGTTTCTCCTGCTGTACTGGTGGATGTTCCAGCAGGAACTGTAGTGGTTGCTGAGGACACTGCTGTTGTTGTAGGTGTTGTGGAGGATTCAGCTGTTGTAACAGTAGTTTGTGGTGTTGTTGTGGTTTCTCCTGCTGTAGTGGTGGATGTTCCAGCAGGAACTGTAGTGGTTGCTGAGGACACTGCTGTTGTTGTAGGTGTTGTGGAGGATTCAGCTGTTGTAACAGTAGTTTGTGGTGTTGTTGTGGTTTCTCCTACTGTAGTGGTGGATGTTCCAGTAGGAACTGTAGTGGTTGCTGAGGACACTGCTGTTGTTGTAGGTGTTGTGGAGGATTCAGCTGTTGTAACAGTAGTTTGTAGTGTTGTTGTAGATTCTCCTGCTGTACTGGTGGATGTTCCAGCAGGAACTGTAGTGGTTGCTGAAGACACTGCTGTTGTTGTAGGTGTTGTGGAGGATTCAGCTGTTGTAACAGTAGTTTGTGGTGTTGTGGTGGTTTCTCCTGCTGTACTGGTGGATGTTCCAGCAGGAACTGTAGTGGTTGCTGAGGACACTGCTGTTGTTGTGGGTGTTGTGGAGGATTCAGCTGTTGTAACAGTAGTTTGTGGTGTTGTTGTGGTTTCTCCTGCTGTAGTGGTGGATGTTCCAGCAGGAACTGTAGTGGTTGCTGAGGACACTGTTGTTGTTGTAGGTGTTGTGGAGGATTCAGCTGTTGTAACAGTAGTTTGTGGTGTTGTGGTGGTTTCTCCTGCTGTAGTGGTGGATGTTCCAGCAGGAACTGTAGTGGTTGCTGAGGACACTGTTGTAGCTGTATGTGTTGTGGAGGATTCAGCTGTTGTAACAGTAGTTTGTGGTGTTGTTGTGGTTTCTCCTACTGTAGTGGTGGATGTTCCAGCAGGAACTGTAGTGGTTGCTGAGGACACTGCTGTTGTTGTAGGTGTTGTGGAGGATTCAATTGTTGTAACAGTAGTTTGTGGTGTTGTTGTGGTTTCTCCTACTGTAGTGGTGGATGTTCCAGCAGGAACTGTAGTGGTTGCTGAGGACACTGCTGTTGTTGTAGGTGTTGTGGAGGATTCAGCTGTTGTAACAGTAGTTTGTGGTGTTGTTGTGGTTTCTCCTACTGTAGTGGTGGATGTTCCAGTAGGAACTGTAGTGGTTGCTGAGGACACTGCTGTTGTTGTAGGTGTTGTGGAGGATTCAGCTGTTGTAACAGTAGTTTGTAGTGTTGTTGTAGATTCTCCTGCTGTACTGGTGGATGTTCCAGCAGGAACTGTAGTGGTTGCTGAAGACACTGCTGTTGTTGTAGGTGTTGTGGAGGATTCAGCTGTTGTAACAGTAGTTTGTGGTGTTGTGGTGGTTTCTCCTGCTGTACTGGTGGATGTTCCAGCAGGAACTGTAGTGGTTGCTGAGGACACTGCTGTTGTTGTGGGTGTTGTGGAGGATTCAGCTGTTGTAACAGTAGTTTGTGGTGTTGTTGTGGTTTCTCCTGCTGTAGTGGTGGATGTTCCAGCAGGAACTGTAGTGGTTGCTGAGGACACTGTTGTTCTTGTAGGTGTTGTGGAGGATTCAGCTGTTGTAACAGTAGTTTGTGGTGTTGTGGTGGTTTCTCCTGCTGTAGTGGTGGATGTTCCAGCAGGAACTGTAGTGGTTGCTGAGGACACTGTTGTAGCTGTATGTGTTGTGGAGGATTCAGCTGTTGTAACAGTAGTTTGTGGTGTTGTTGTGGTTTCTCCTACTGTAGTGGTGGATGTTCCAGCAGGAACTGTAGTGGTTGCTGAGGACACTGCTGTTGTTGTAGGTGTTGTGGAGGATTCAATTGTTGTAACAGTAGTTTGTGGTGTTGTTGTGGTTTCTCCTGTTGTAGTGGTGGATGTTCCAACAGGAACTGTAGTGGTTGCTGAGGACACTGTTGTTGTTGTAGGTGTTGTGGGGGATTCAGCTGTTGTAACAGTAGTTTGTGGTGTTGTTGTGGTTTCTCCTGCTGTAGTGGTGGATGTTTCAACAGGAACTGTAGTGGTTGTTGAGGACACTGTTGTGAAAGCATTTTTTTTTTGGTTATACTTTATCTTAAGGTCAAGTAGTTACACGTTACTACATGTACTTACTATAGTACATGTACCGTAGTACATAGTGTACTATCTACCCTAACCGTAACACAGTAGTAAGTACCTGTAGTTCATTAATATTACTCAGTACTTATTTGAGTCAGTACAATGTAACTACAGTGAAGGTGAGAAAAAACAAGAACAAATATAGATACATACTAAAAAATAGGTTTTGTGTGTCCGATTTCCTTGATAATAAAGTTATTAAAGACTTTAAATCTATGGAGTAATAGAGCTTACCTGAACCATTGACTGAAACTGATTCAGGAATTATTTTCAGTAGAGTTACACCTCCTTCTCCAACTGCTGTCAAGAGGGTGTTTGAAATCTCTTGAACGGAGGGGACTGGTTGGTCGAATCTGAAGACTATTTGAGTTGTTGTGATGATTGACCCTGGGCTGGAATATATAAATGTTGAAATTATTGTTAGTTTAAAAAATTCAGTTTACTGGATTCTCTTTCTTTTTTGCTCTCTCCTACACACACACGCACGCACGCACACACGCGCACGCACGCACACACACACACACACACACACACACACACACACACACACACACACACACACACACACACACACACACACACACACACACAAACAAAATAAGCAGCATTGCAATATGGTGTATTTACCTGAATCCTATAACAATCACTCTGAGGAAGTTAACATACTTGGGTCTGTAAATTCCTTCAAGCTGGAACAGATAATAAACAATTATAGACATCAATGTATACATGAGTGTTGTTTACATTATTATTGTCTCTTATTTTAACTATAAGCTTAAAAATCAAGTATCATTTAGTGTGTTCCAGTAAATTCAGTAAATAGATTTGAACTCACCTGATTTATGACAAGCTTAGACCTATTCTGGTACTCCTCAGTGTTTTGGTTGTTGAGTGCTTCTATAAATGTGTCCGAAGAGCGAAACACCAGATCTGTTAACACCGTAGGTATTTCTGCAGTAGTTGTTGTGAAAGATGTAGTGGTTGTAGAAGTTGTAGAAACTGTAGATGCAGTAGATGCGGTTGAAGCTGTAGATGCTGTTGTAGATTCTCCTACTTTAGTGGTGGATGTTCCAGCAGGAACTGTAGTGGTTGTTGAGGACACTGCTGTTGTTGTAGGTGTTGTGGTGGATTCAGCTGTTGTAACAGTAGTTTGTGGTGTTGTTGTGGTTTCTCCTGCTGTAGTGGTGGATGTTCCAGCAGGAACTGTAGTGGTTGCTGAGGACACTGTTGTTGTTGTAGGTGTTGTGGCGGATTCAGCTGTTGTAACAGTAGTTTGTGGTGTTGTTGTGGTTTCTCCTACTGTAGTGGTGGATGTTCCAGCAGGAACTATAGTGGTTGCTGAGGACACTGTTGTTGTTGTAGGTGTTGTGGCGGATTCAGCTGTTGTAACAGTAGTTTGTGGTGTTGTTGTGGTTTCTCCTGCTGTAGTGGTGGATGTTCCAGCAGGAACTGTAGTGGTTGCTGAGGACACTGTTGTTGTTGTAGGTGTTGTGGCGGATTCAGCTGTTGTAACAGTAGTTTGTGGTGTTGTTGTGGTTTCTCCTACTGTAGTGGTGGATGTTCCAGCAGGAACTATAGTGGTTGTTGAGGACACTGCTGTTGTTGTAGGTGTTGTGGCGGATTCAGCTGTTGTAACAGTAGTTTGTGGTGTTGTTGTGGTTTCTCCTACTGTAGTGGTGGATGTTCCAGCAGGAACTATAGTGGTTGTTGAGGACACTGCTGTTGTTGTAGGTTTTGTGGCGGATTCAGCTGTTGTAACAGTAGTTTGTGGTGTTGTTGTGGTTTCTCCTACTGTAGTGGTGGATGTTCCAGCAGGAACTATAGTGGTTGTTGAGGACACTGCTGTTGTTGAAGGTGTTGTGGAGGATTCAGCTGTTGTTACAGTAGTTTGTGGTGTTGTTGTGGTTTCTCCTACTGTAGTGGTGGATGTTCCAGCAGGAACTGTAGTGGTTGTTGAGGACACTGCTGTTGTTGTAGGTGTTGTGGCGGATTCAGCTGTTGTAACAGTAGTTTGTGTTGTTGTTGTGGTTTCTCCTACTGTAGTGGTGGATGTTCCAGCAGGAACTGTAGTGGTTGTTGAGGACACTGCTGTTGTTGTAGGTGTTGTGGCGGATTCAGCTGTTGTAACAGTAGTTTGTGGTGTTGTTGTGGTTTCTCCTGCTGTAGTGGTGGATGTTCCAGCAGGAACTGTAGTGGTTGTTGAGGACACTGCTGTTGTTGTAGGTGTTGTGGCGGATTCAGCTGTTGTAACAGTAGTTTGTGGTGTTGTTGTGGTTTCTCCTGCTGTAGTGGTGGATGTTCCAGCAGGAACTGTAGTGGTTGTTGAGGACACTGTTGTTGTTGTAGGTGTTGTGGCGGATTCAGCTGTTGTAACAGTAGTTTGTGGTGTTGTTGTGGTTTCTCCTACTGTAGTGGTCGATGTTCCAGCAGGAACTGTAGTGGTTGCTGAGGACACTCTTGTTGTTGTAGGTGTTGTGGCGGATTCAGCTGTTGTAACAGTAGTTTGTGGTGTTGTTGTGGTTTCTCCTGCTGTAGTGGTGGATGTTCCAGCAGGAACTGTAGTGGTTGCTGAGGACACTGTTGTTGTTGTTGTAGGTGTTGTGGTGGATTCAGCTGTTGTAACAGTAGTTTGTGGTGTTGTTGTGGTTTCTCCTGCTGTAGTGGTGGATGTTCCAGCAGGAACTGTAGTGGTTGCTGAGGACACTGTTGTTGTTGTAGGTGTTGTGGCGGATTCAGCTGTTGTAACAGTAGTTTGTGGTGTTGTTGTGGTTTCTCCTACTGTAGTGGTGGATGTTCCAGCAGGAACTATAGTGGTTGTTGAGGACACTGCTGTTGTTGAAGGTGTTGTGGAGGATTCAGCTGTTGTTACAGTAGTTTGTGGTGTTGTTGTGGTTTCTCCTACTGTAGTGGTGGATGTTCCAGCAGGAACTGTAGTGGTTGTTGAGGACACTGCTGTTGTTGTAGGTGTTGTGGCGGATTCAGCTGTTGTAACAGTAGTTTGTGTTGTTGTTGTGGTTTCTCCTACTGTAGTGGTGGATGTTCCAGCAGGAACTGTAGTGGTTGTTGAGGACACTGCTGTTGTTGTAGGTGTTGTGGCGGATTCAGCTGTTGTAACAGTAGTTTGTGGTGTTGTTGTGGTTTCTCCTGCTGTAGTGGTGGATGTTCCAGCAGGAACTGTAGTGGTTGTTGAGGACACTGCTGTTGTTGTAGGTGTTGTGGCGGATTCAGCTGTTGTAACAGTAGTTTGTGTTGTTGTTGTGGTTTCTCCTACTGTAGTGGTGGATGTTCCAGCAGGAACTGTAGTGGTTGTTGAGGACACTGCTGTTGTTGTAGGTATTGTGGCGGATTCAGCTGTTGTAACAGTAGTTTGTGGTGTTGTTGTGGTTTCTCCTGCTGTAGTGGTGGATGTTTCAACAGGAACTGTGGTGGTTGCTGAGGACACTGTTGTTGTTGTAGGTGTTGTGGAGGATTCAGCTGTTGTAACAGTAGTTTGTGGTGTTGTTGTGGTTTCTCCTACTGTAGTGGTGGATGTTCCAGCAGGAACTGTAGTGGTTGTTGAGGACACTGCTGTTGTTGTAGGTGTTGTGGATTCAGCTGTTGTAACAGTAGTTTGTGGTGTTGTTGTGGTTTCTCCTACTGTAGTGGTGGATGTTCCAGCAGGAACTGTAGTGGTTGCTGAGGACACTGCTGTTGTTGTAGGTGTTGTGGAGGATTCAGCTGTTGCAACAGTAGTTTGTGGTGTTGTTGTGGTTTCTCCTACTGTAGTGGTGGATGTTCCAGCAGGAACTGTAGTGGTTGTTGAGGACACTGCTGTTGTTGTAGGTGTTGTGGAGGATTCAGCTGTTGTAACAGTAGTTTGTGGTGTTGTTGTAGATTCTCCTACTGTAGTGGTGGATGTTTCAGCAGGAACTGTAGTGGTTGTTGAGGACACTGCTGTTGTTGTAGGTGTTGTGGGGGATTCAGCTGTTGTAACAGCAGTTTGTGGTGTTGTTGTGGTTTCTCCTACTGTAGTGGTGGATGTTTCAACAGGAACTGTGGTGGTTGTTGAGGACACTGCTGTTGTTGTAGGTGTTGTGGAGGATTCAGCTGTTGCAACAGTAGCTTGTGGTGTTGTTGTGGTTTCTCCTACTGTAGTGGTGGATGTTCCAGCAGGAACTGTAGTGGTTGTTGAGGACACTGCTGTTGTTGTAGGTGTTGTGGAGGATTCAGCTGTTGTAACAGTAGTTTGTGGTGTTGTTGTAGATTCTCCTACTGTAGTGGTGGATGTTTCAACAGGAACTGTGGTGGTTGTTGAGGACACTGCTGTTGTTGTAGGTGTTGTGGTTGATTCTGCTTTTGTAACAGTAGTTTGTGGTGTTGTTGTGGTTTCTCCTACTGTAGTGGTGGATGTTCCAGCAGGAATTGTAGTGGTTGTTGAGGACACTGCTGTTGTTGTAGGTGTTGTGGTGGATTCAGCTGTTGTAACAGCAGTTTGTGGTGTTGTTTTGGTTTCTCCTACTGTAGTGGTGGATGTTTCAACAGGAACTGTATTGGTTGCTGAGGACACTGCTGTTGTTGTAGGTGTTGTGGCGGATTCAGCTGTTGTAACAGCAGTTTGTGTTGTTGTTGTAGATTCTCCTGCTGTACTGGTGGATGTTTCAACAGGAACTGTGGTGGTTGCTGAGGACACTGCTGTTGTTGTAGGTGTTGTGGAAGATTCAGCTGTTGTAACAGTAGTTTGTGGTGTTGTTGTGGTTTCTCCTGCTGTACTGGTGGATGTTTCAACAGGAACTGTGGTGGTTGCTGAGGACACTGCTGTTGTTGTAGGTGTTGTGGCGGATTCAGCTGTTGTAACAGTAGTTTGTGGTGTTGTTGTGGTTTCTCCTGCTGTACTGGTGGATGTTTCAACAGGAACTGTGGTGGTTGCTGAGGACACTGCTGTTGTTGTAGGTGTTGTGGCGGATTCAGCTGTTGTAACAGTAGTTTGTGGTGTTGTTGTGGTTTCTCCTGCTGTACTGGTGGATGTTTCAACAGGAACTGTGGTGGTTGCTGAGGACACTGCTGTTGTTGTAGGTGTTGTGGCGGATTCAGCTGTTGTAACAGCAGTTTGTGGTGTTGTTGTAGATTCTCCTGCTGTACTGGTGGATGTTTCAACAGGAACTGTGGTGGTTGCTGAGGACACTGTTGTTGTTGTAGGTGTTGTGGAGGATTCAGCTGTTGTAACAGTAGTTTGTGGTGTTGTTGTAGATTCTCCTGCTGTACTGGTGGATGTTTCAACAGGAACTGTAGTGGTTGTTGAGGACACTGCTGTTGTTGTAGGTGTTGTGGAGGATTCAGCTGTTGTAACAGTAGTTTGTGGTGTTGTTGTAGATTCTCCTGCTGTACTGGTGGATGTTTCAACAGGAACTGTAGTGGTTGCTGAGGACACTGCTGTTGTTGTAGGTGTTGTGGAGGATTCAGCTGTTGTAACAGTAGTTTGTGGTGTTGTTGTAGATTCTCCTGCTGTACTGGTGGATGTTTCAACAGGAACTGTAGTGGTTGCTGAGGACACTGTTGTTGTTGTAGGTGTTGTGGAGGATTCAGCTGTTGTAACAGTAGTTTGTGGTGTTGTTGTAGATTCTCCTGCTGTACTGGTGGATGTTTCAACAGGAACTGTGGTGGTTGCTGAGGACACTGTTGTTGTTGTAGGTGTTGTGGAGGATTCAGCTGTTGTAACAGTAGTTTGTGGTGTTGTTGTAGATTCTCCTGCTGTACTGGTGGATGTTTCAACAGGAACTGTAGTGGTTGTTGAGGACACTGCTGTTGTTGTAGGTGTTGTGGAGGATTCAGCTGTTGTAACAGTAGTTTGTGGTGTTGTTGTAGATTCTCCTGCTGTACTGGTGGATGTTTCAACAGGAACTGTAGTGGTTGCTGAGGACACTGCTGTTGTTGTAGGTGTTGTGGAGGATTCAGCTGTTGTAACAGTAGTTTGTGGTGTTGTTGTAGATTCTCCTGCTGTACTGGTGGATGTTTCAACAGGAACTGTAGTGGTTGTTGAGGACACTGCTGTTGTTGTAGGTGTTGTGGAGGATTCAGCTGTTGTTTGTGGTGGTGTTGTGGTAACTACAGTACTGGTGGATGTTTCAGCAAGAATTGTTGTGACTGCTGATGACAATGTTGTAGCTGGGGGAGTTGTTGTGTCGGCTGTACTAACAGATGATGTTGAATATGTTGTGGTCTGAGTTGTTGCATTTTGGACTGTTGCTAGAAAAAAACAAAAAGTTAGTGTACTTTTAAAGTTTTTTTCTATTTCATATTTTGCACATGTATATTTTACACACAAGTGTATTGAAACAATATTATTGGATTCTTCTGAGTATGATTAAATTAACCTACCAATAAAAATGCATATGATAATAAAAGCTTTCCTCTTCATTCTGGGAAAAGTCCAGTGGTGACGATAAGAGTCTGCAAAGCAAGCAATATGCACAAAGTTTATATACACATACAGTAGGCTACATTTATACACACAGTCAATGCTTGAAGTGGGAAAATAGTGCCGGCACTCCCAAATATGGGTGTCTCCCTCAGTTCCAAGTTGTTTTAGTTTGAACATTGAGGGGTGTTGAAGTGTGAATCATTTAACAAGGTCCCAGTGGATTATCTATTATAAATTCTACAAGTTAATCAAAATTTACCACAATAAATACAATAGAACATGATAAATTCTAGTAAAGGTGGCCATAGTTTTCTAAAGCTTTCGAATTTATGTTGGTGCAGGAGGGGATGATTTCCCCTCTTTTTATAAGTCTTTTTAGTTTATGTGACTGTTTTAGATCATGTTTGACTTTCTCCATAGTGTTTTAAAGTGGTATTTAAAAGTTTTCAACTGAAATCAAGGTCAAATTTTATCATCAATAGGAACGTCTCGCGGAAATCTTATCACATGACTTATTTTATCATGACTTTATTTCTCAAATTCAGATATAATCTCAGAATCATTCCGGGGCAGAAGCAAGCTTCAATAGATAAATGAGGTAGGTCAAAAATAATCAAAAAGTAAAGTATATTACCTAAAATGTGTATACATTAGATTACTAACTACAATTTTCATCATGTAATTTATATTCAGTAACAGACTTTGTAGCAATCTACATACATTCATAAGCATATATATATATATATATATATATATATATATATATATATATATATCACTGCATATAACACACATCACTGCAAATAACAAATGTCAGACGATGCCTGACATCAACATCAGATGCAGTTAAGAAACAACATCAGTTAGATTAAACTTAATCCACAAACTATTAAATTATTTGGACAATTCTCCACCCTCTACCCAACATCAGAAATGATAGTAAATTACCATGCAAAAGTTTACACTCTAGAATTAACAGTTATCTATTCATGTCCTTGTTCTACTCCAACTGAAGGAATTTGGACACCATACATCTTGACACCATGATTAGTTCTTAACTTCTATTTATCACACAAAATTGAACACAAATTCCAACTGATAATCGTTATCCAAACTACAATATTCTCTTATTATAACTCCTTAATATTAAACACAAGTGGTTCAGTAAACAAATGGATGCCTGATAATGGGCATGTCCAATAGATAATACGTTTTCTAATCAATATCAAGATAAATTAATTACTTTGTGAACAGAATATCATACTGTAACTGCAGTTTCCTGTGACCGCTTAAATATTCTGACCAGAAACATTTTATACAAAATAGACAACTGCAATCTCTGTCAAAGACAAAAAAACCTGGTACATTTTATTATATTATATTCTATATGTCATTAACATAGAAATGCTTTAATATTTATTATGTCTCTTTGCACTATTTCCAGTAATAAAAAGTACTTTATAATATAAATATATAATTAACACAAATATATTTAGGGAAATAAAATATCCTTACCAATTCTTGGGTAGATTATTTGTAATCTGCTGTCGTCACAGTGGCTTTAAGCACTGGTAAGTAGCCTACTTAAGTACTAGCACTCCAGTTTTTCACGTCTCCTGAATAACCTGTGCCGCTTCTTCTTAAATACCACTCAATGACGTCCTGATTGGGCTTTTTTACTTCCCTGATATGCACAGATAAGATATATGGAATGTACCTTGCCAGACACCGTGAGATTTTTTTATTTTTATCTTTTGTATTGTGGGTGTCTAAAAGGTGTGGTCTGCGCAACAATTAATTATAGCCAGGCGTATTTATAGAAACTGTTAAATAACTTGACAAAGCCATATTGTTTCTCATTTTTAATTTATATATTTATGTCATTCACATAAATGTATGTCATTCGCAGGACAGAGCAATTACTTAATAACACTTGCATAAAATTTGGTTTAGGAATAAATCTTTGACTTTGTCGTTATTACTGCATGAATAGCCTTTTAGTGGAAAGAAAATAGAAAATTACACAAAAAGTTTAAACTTTTCAAAAAACAACAATAACATCAAAAACAGAGTTTCCCATTAATTATACGGGCAGATTGTGACTATATATTCTGATGATCGTGGAGCATGTACTTTTTAAGGATCCCACTTATCCTGCTAATCATGATTATTACACAAGTGAGATGACAAAACAAGAGGTTAAACAAAAGACTCCAAGTTTACCTAAGCATTCCTCACATTATGACATAGTTTCACCGACTTCCTTGACGTTTCTAAGAGCGTTTTACCTCAGTCATTCTCAAAGAAAGCGTCACTGCCCCCAACACTCAACAGATAAACTTGTAGTGCAGAGACATGCATATTTTTAGTATTCTATAAACCTGGTGTATTTCCTAAACCAAGTTTATAAATATATTCTACAACTTTTCCTTACATAATTGTGGTAAAAAAAAAGAAACCCCTTCTAAATGGCTCTTTTTTTTTTTTTTTTTAAACAATTGATTGTTTCTATTCTATTAAAAAAAATCAAAAAATCTATTCTAGACTTATAATAACAATTATTCAGACAGACAATGTATTTTAATTAACTGCTTTAAAGGAATGTTTGACATAATGACGCACAATGTCTTTTATATTGTATAGAGAGAAATGTAAAATGTAAAAATACACCTGAAAATCAAATCTGTGGAGCTTCTGACATGGACTCACTATCCTTTAATTTGTCCTTTTTCTTAATCAGTAGGCTTCATGTTTACCTAATTTGTTTGAAATTATGACTACAGCCTAAATGGTTTTATTAAGCTACATTTAAAATCATTATAGGGCTATTAGACATTTCTGAAAAATTCGGTGAGCTTATGTTTCCTCAAGATTAGATTTATACTTTATTGAAGAGATGACAATTTTCCTTTTGAAAGAATCTTCTTGAAATGTGTTGTCTTGTTATAATAGGAAAACCAACAATTGAGGCTTATTTATAGTTTGAAAAATATAAAAAAATATTTCATGAAATGACGTTTGTTGAATTGAGGAGGAGAGACGTTTTACTAAGCTGTAAGTGGGCTATAATAAAAGAATAAGTACAGTCATTTGATTTTAAGTGCCATCTTTTATGATCAAGTCAAGTGAGGTTGTTGTCATTCTTCTCATTACAATCAAGTCTATGGCATGAGTCCTAGGTGTGGTGGGTAAAGGTGAACACCCATAACTTCCTTAAACTGCAACACTTGGAAGACAAAAGCTATGTTATAATGTCTTCATAAACAAATCTGCGTACATGAGAATGAAGTAATAATAGTAATAATAATAATAATTGCACTCAAAAAATGCTGGGTTGTTTCGACCCATGTTTGGGTCAGATATGGACAAACCCAACCATTGGGTTCACAATTTTAATAATAATTAAAAAAGACAAATCTATGCATGTGAGAATGTAATAATAATAATTGCACTCTAAAAATGCTGTTTTTTTTTTAAAAACCCATGTTTGGGTCAAATATGGACAAATCAAACCTTTGGGTTCAAAATTTTAATAAAAAAAAAAAAGTAAGACAGCTGTTGGGTTTGTCTATATTTGACTCAAACAAAGGTTGAAACAACCCAGCATTTTTAGAGCGTAGATGTGCATTTAAAATGACATGGTGCCACCTACAGTATTGTCTTGATAGCCTGAATGGATGATGATCCAGTCTAGATAGTGAAATTTTATAAAATCCAGATTTCTAATAATCAGTGGATTTTGAATGACAGGTGAATTGATCGTTCACCTGCAGCTAGGCTATAATTTAATTTTCTTTCATCTATAACAGCCGATGTCCAATAGACTTGGAATATAGACAGAATTTTTGCAGTAATTCATGAATATTCATTACAGTAACAATGCAGAACTTAATTGAAATCCGTCAAGAAAATCAGATTACATTTCCGCATTCCTCGATTCAAACATTTTAACACCATTGGTTTTCATAGAAAAAACGGTATTCCCTTCAGGAAATTAAAAGTAGTACAATAAGAATAATATCAAACTTGAGGATCATGATACTTGTATTTTCAGCGTCTCGATCAACTTCAACTTTCTTGTTTCATTCCACACCCTGATCAACCAAACAGGAGACTGCAGATAAGATTGTAAATGACACACTGTACCCGGAGAGATTCAGGGAAGAAAAGCGCCGTCTGCTGGACAACTTGCACAATGCAGTTGGACTTGGAATCATGAAAAACAGCCTTGTCAGAGCATTGCTATGCAGTTGCTTCTTAGTTGTTTTTAGTGGATTGCTATGTAGGCTAGTTAATGGTGTTCTTGGTTGTTACATACTGGTCTGAATCAGAAGAGCCCACCCTCCAAACCTTTGATATTCTGTCCTCTATATAGATATTGCATCCCTCCCTTAAAGGTACACTATATAACTTTTGGCGCTCTAGCATTTAATAAACAAAACTTCATGTGTCTTTCGGAAGAACACTGTAGTGAAAAACTACTTCTCTCTGTTTATGTATATGACACGCAGGTACAGGGCTACTCTGCAGCGGTCGGCCCGCTCGGTCTAAAATAGACAAAATATAAACACTTATTATAGGCGTACCGTAGTGATCATTCAGCATAAGTAGGGTTGGGTACTGTTCACATTTTTACCCCGTACCTGAAATTCGGTGTCGGAAGTAGCCTATATGATACCTTTTTTCGGTACTAAGCATGTTTACCTCAATAACTGTAAAGAAATTGCAAGTAATTTATAGGAGTGTTATTGACATTATGCCAAAGCTGCCTTGGTTGCTGTCTGCCATTTTCTGTGATGTTTGAGTATTCATAAAAACAAAACACTGTGCATGGACCACTAAAATTGTTAAAAGACAAAATACTGGAACTTGAGACTTCCTCTTTGGTGTCCTTACTTGAATACTTGAGTCAAGTTTGTGAGCGATTACCTTGTGTGAGTGAAATTCCTAAGAAAAATCTGACTGGAGCTCAAACGAAAATGAAAAAGATTTACGACACACGGAAGTACAGAAGTTTTCAGCCTGGTGATTCGGTTCTTGTTCTGCTCCCAAGTCCTGGTTCTCCGCTGCAGGCAAGATGTGCTCAAGCCAAATGTGAAAAGAGCAGATGTAAATACGGACACTGTACTTGTAGCTGTTATGTCTTCTGTCACCTGTGAGGATGATAATAGGTTTTAGTGAAGAAACAACATTATGTACTAAGTCACCTAGATTATCTTTCTGAGGGACATCGCAAAAACATTAGATCGCTGCTTTACGAATTCCCTTCATTATTCTCAGATAACCTTTCGCAAACCAATGTTCCCTTTCACGACATTGATGTTATGATGCTGCTCCTATTGAGCAACATCCGTACCGCATGAACCCATTGAAAAGAAATATGATGAGGAAAGAAGTAAATTACTTATTGGAGCAGGGACGTGCGACACCCAGTTTAAGCCTTTGGAATTCAAAAGCCAAAATCGGGTGGTACCTTTAGGTTTTGCACTACTAAAAGTGAACAGTGTGAAAAAATTGTGAAGCATATCTAGGTGGTCTATTCTAGTTCCTGGAAAACCCATTTAAGATCCCTATGAGAAGTATTTCCTCGTTTAACCAATGCTTCTCTAACTTAGCCAAGTGTGAGTTTGGGAAAGCAATGGTCACATATCTGGGTTAAAAGTGGACCAAGGTCATGTACGTCCTGTCAATCCCAAAGTGATGGCAATTTTGGAATTCTAAGAGCGAACTGCGTCGATTTCTGGGAATGGTTGGCTATTATAGGGGACTCCCTAAAAATGTTGCTACTGTTTTTTCTCTCTTTACAGATTTGCTAAGTTCGTTCAGAGTTTTTTGCTGGAATGCAGATTGTGAGGTTGCGTTTAAGGCTGCCAAAGATCTTCAATTTAATGCTCCTGTTCTCGCTACCCCTAATTTCACCCGTCCATTCAGATTGGAGGTGCTTTAGGAGCAGGTGCTGTGTTGATTCAGGAGAATCAGGAATTGATCATCCAATGAGTTATTTAAGAATTTTTCTGGAGCACAACGTAACTACAGTACATTTAGGATGCCCATAAAGCCCTTGCATTACTCCTAGCCCTTCAACATTTTGAAGTTTATGTTGGTGGAAGTTCTTTACCAGTGGTAGTATATACTGACCATAACCCAGTAGTCTTCCTTTTGCGAATGTCCCACTCAAATCAAAGGCTGATGAGGTGGACATTAATGGTTAAAAATTTCAACCTTGAAATACACCACAAAAAGGGTAGCGAGAATGTGTTGACAGATGCTTTTACCGTGTCTATCACAGTTAATTGATTTGTGTAAATTGTGTCAACAACAAAAAGAATGAGAAAAAACCTGTTTTGAGTTTTGATTGGTGGTTGTGTTGCATCTGTGTTTCCCTGTTCCTGTGTGTGGGGATGTGCCTGTGTGCGTGTCTATCTCTTTTTTATCTCTTTCTCTTTCGCTTTCTCTCTCACTCTTTCATGTGGCTCCGCCTTAACTGGACGTATTCGAGACGCACACAGGGATGGTCTGGAACAGAGCGTCCCTTTGAAATACGCCAGAGATGCTGACGGGGCGGGGAGATAGTTGTTGTTGGCGTGTTGTAGTTACTGAGAAAGTGTTACAGTGGTGTAGTTGGCTTGTGATCAGTGTAAATTGTGTATATTCTTTTATCTCGTTACCAATTATCATTTAATTTTGAAAAGCATCCTCATTTTGACTTTGGTCCCTAGTGTTTTCATCTGTTTTCCTATCTGACTTTATTGTTTCATTGTGTCTCTATTTGTGGTAGTTAGTTGTGTTGCCCTTTTTCTATAAATATTGTATACCTTTTTCCTTTATTACTGAAGCGGTAGGGGTTGGGTGCCATTTTCTTTTTTGTATATATATTTTCTCCTGTGTTTGGGAGAGCCAAGGAATTAGATAAGACCACTGTATTTTTGATTTTTTATAGGTGTTTATTTAGTTGTAACTGTACTGACGCTGTTGTATGAGAACTGAACTGAGCTAGACCATGACATCAGTTTTTGCAGAACTGTTTTACAGGTGAAATGAACTAATTTGATAATTGAACTAATTTGATAATTGATCATCTTTATAAAGGAAATTAATCAACACCGACTGACTTCAACTGATCAACAGCCGAAATGCATCATTTTCCTGTTATCACTGTAAAGCTTCTTTGAAACAATCTGTATTGTATAAAGCCCTATATAAATGAAAGTGATTGACTAGACTCTTTGACCTCATATGACCTACTCTTGGGTATTTTATAGATGATCTTGTATTTGTCCAGCAGAGGGCAGACTTGACTTCACTGTAAAATACTGTTGGTGGACACACTCTTTAAGGAATTAATGCCTTATTAGGCATCTGTAATAATATAAACATTTTGGGGTGAACTATCCTTTTAAGTTTTGTACTGCAGGCTGGTATACAAAGAAAATAAACCTTGTTATAAAAACTTAAAAACTTTAATCTATCATTGCAATTTAACTGCTCAGGCTGATCACAATTCAGTGCCATTACTTTTGTCAGTTCATCATCATAGCATAATTTACAAAAAATATAATAAAAACACCTTTGAAAAAGACATTGTAAGAATTGATAAATTAGGAAATGCCGGACAGCCTGTTTCGGGGGTGGCCAGACCCTGAGAGGACAAAAGGACCTCTCTGGTGTTTACCATTTGAACTGGCTCTCATGCACCATCGAGACGAAAGTCTCACCTCAGAATCAACTTCATCTATCTCTTTCCCTCTCCCCTCACCCCCTCTCTCTCATGCTCAGATGATCACCTGATTTCAAGGAAATGTATAGCTTAATGTGAATGATAATCACAGAGTATTTTCATGTTTGGTATCATATAAAATGTCACAGTGCGACTGGTGCAAATGTCTCATTTCAGAATAAGTAAAACAAAAGGAAATAAGGTTTTTAAGAGTTTATGGATAACTGACACACAAAGGAAGATGGTCTCTCAAGCAAATGGTCTAACACAACCCAATGAAGGTGCGATCTCTGAATGCAAATTTCTTTTGTTAGCACATGTTTTCAAGTGAAAGGTTTGTCTATATAATGAAATGCAGCAGGGAGATCGGGGCCCTTTTCTGTACTTCAGATTGGCCCGTGAGGCTGAGAGAGTAAGACCTCTCAGCCTCATGTGTTGCTTAATGTTGGGTATGCATCTCTTTTCTTTATTCCAGAGAATTTGATGTTTTGTATCGATTATCTTTGAATTGATTATGAAATTGGCATGATACATTTACCTGACATCATAAATTGTTACATTTGATTATTCTAACTGACTTTGATATTATTTTCATTGAAGAGTTAAACGGAATAGTCAAACATTCACTCATGATTAATGATCCACAGATATCATTAAAACCTTTTCATTTATGGAGTCAGATGAAATAACGAGAGAATACATAACTAAATGTATTGTAAATTTAACCAACCAATACTTTGCATGAGTGAGGACAGAACACGTGATACCTTCCCTGTGTATTGGCGAACCGGCAATTGGACCAATATATCGGGCCTTACAACATGAAGATACCACATTACAGGAAAATTATTCAAAGATTATCACTTTGAAGCCCCATTCACAAGGAACCTGTCTTCACATAGAGATAAAAGGATCCAATAATTATTTGGTGTGAACATTGTAGGTTGTGCAATGCTATTCAAAAGCAAAGAATGTGACCATGTGACATTCCTTTCATGCTGACATTCTGAAAATGGGTGTTTCATCGTGTGAATCATTTTATAAAGAACTCTGTCAGTAACAAGGAAAATATGTAAGTCTCAGGCAGTGACCCAAAACTTGCTCGTTTCAAAAATAAGACTGATAATGAAAGAAATGCTTTGCAATTTGAACATGTGAAAGACCTCTTAAAGCCTTAAAGATTAATGTAAGCCTATTTATTGTTATACTTAGTCTTTATTTCAGTCTTTTCCAAAACACACAATATTATGACGTAGGCTACATAGTAAAAAAAAAAAAAAAAAAATCAAAACTGTTATATAAGATGAGTCTTCTGTATGCATTCAAATGAATGAATGAAAATAAACAACAAAGAGACACAGAGAACAATATCCAGTCATCTCAGAATGCACGCATAAAGTGTGTCTATGAATTGTTAATATCTACTTATAAAAACATCACCTTCTGTATAAGAGCAGGTATAGTACTGCAAATGTAATATAGATAAATAATAAATAAAGTAAAATAGTTGCTAATCGTATGTTCTCTGTTGAGAAACAAGCTTTCTGACAATTAAAAGATCTTCAGATTACAAACTTATAAGATTGCAAATTTTGACATCTAAACTTCTTTAGCACTTATTTATCATAGCTGAGACTGAGAGTAATTTGCATATCACTAATAACAAACAAGTCACACATCCTTAGGTGTCAAGTCTGTAATGCAAACAAGCAAGCAAGACTGGTCAAGTCATTGGTTCAATTCAACCAAGCCAAGTCCTGCCTAAGAAAATTATTTCAAGTCACAGTATATGGTAATACCTAGTAGAGGACGTATACAAAATAAGTCACTACAATCCAGTGTTTGATGTTAAGCTTGATAGTACTGTACATAAACACCTCAACATCTACACTGAAAAAAATGTGGAGTGACATTTACTTAAAAAAAGCTAGGCAACTTTTTCCACACAGAAAGTGCTTGTAATCTTTACTCGGGCTATTTCAATTAGTAATTAATTGTAAAAGTAATTAAATTGAACAAATTATAATTGAGTAATAATTAATCAAATTAATTCCTTAAAAGTTAACCATTTAAAATGAGTAAAATTTACAAAATATCTTTTATTGCCAACATTGAAGACACCTGGTGTTAACAAGCAAAATCACTGAAGGAGAAAACCATAATTAAAGTCACCATTGTGGAGATCAGTGTGTGTTTTAGTTGGGCTCGACCCTTAAATTATTAACTTTAAGTTTCGTTTGGCTGCTGTACATGAGTTATAACAGCCAGATGAACAAATAGAAAAGGTGATCTGATGGTGTTGGTTGTGTTTTAACATAATCATTATTTCACAATCATTAGACCTGAATCACTAAACTCATATAGAGTCAGATTTAGTTAGATTAACTATATTAATTATAGCAGCACTGTCCTTGTACGGCAGAATATTTTTAACTTTTACAATGTAAACAAAAATAATTTCCAAAAAGCTTCTCTTATACAAAAAAGAGACAAACAGACATCAATAATCAGCCTGTGAATCTCAACAATGGTGACATTTATAAAGCATGTTGCAGTGCATTCTGGGTGCCACCAATCAAAACTCATTCATGGCTCCCATCATGCATTGCTGCATGAATAAATAATGAGCTTATGATCAGAGGTGATCTGTTTGTCACCATTGCTGAGATTCATACGCAAAATCTTGATGTGTGTGTGTGTGTGTGCCTAAAAAAAAGGCACATAATTATAATTTTTATTTTTTTATTGATTTGATCATTTGGATTGCATTGAACAGGCTAAAAATATTATTCTGCTATAATTAATAAAGTTAACCTAACTCAAAAATTGGACTCTATATGAGTTCAGTGGTTCAGGTTAAATGATTGTGAAATAATGATTATGTTAAAACACAACCAACACCATCAGATCACCTTTTCTATTTGTTCATCTGGCTGTTATAACTCATGTACAGCAGCCAAACGAAACTTAAAGTTAATAATTTAAGGGTTGAGCCCAACTAAAACACACACTGATCTCCACAATGGTGACTTTAATATGGTTTTCTCCTTCAGTGATTCTGCTTGTTAACACCAGGTGTCTTCAATGTTGGCAATAAAATATATTTTGTAAATTTTACTCATTTTAAATGGTTAACTTTTAAGGAATTAATTTGATTAATTATTACTCAATTATAATTTGTTCAATTTAATTACTTTTACAATTAATTACTAATTGAAATAGCCCGAGTAAAGATTACAAGCACTTTCTGTGTGGAAAAAGTTGCCTAGCTGTTTTTAAGTAAATGTCACTCCACATTTATTTCAGTGAAGTAAACAATTACTATATAATTAGGATTTACTTAATATACTAAAGTTTTCATTTTTACAAAATGATTCTTAGCAAAAGATACATGATTTTTCCTGTTTTATTTACTTTGACATAAAATCATTTTTTACAGTGTATTAAGTATAATATGGCATGTATTAAAGACTGGCCTGAGGTTTAAAAAAAAAAAAAAACTATTAGCATTTCATTTTACTGAGTGCTTCTCTTAATTATTTTGTTGTTGTTGATGAAAATGGATTATGAGAGTATTTGTGAGTGTATACAACATATTTTCTTTTTTAAAATGCTTTTCATTGTTTGCAAGTGGTACATACCTGAATAAAGTGGGTGATATAAAAAAATATATATGCATTTCATTGCTTTTCCAGTCATTTACCCACTCTGGCTATACAATTTCTATAAAAATAAAAATTAATACAATTGCTAGTAAGGTGGTTTAAGTGGCTATTGTTAAGTAAAGTAAGGAACATAATATTATGTGGACCACTCAGCTGTCAGAGGTGTGTTACGTTAAAACATTTTTCAGTCAATTAAACTCATTAATACCATAAACATGTCTTGTTACCATGTCTTAAGTACTTGTCATGTTGCTATAAAGCATAATCAAAGCATTGCCTCATTAATGCATAAAATCTTCTCATAGTCCTTCATTTTTTAGTTTTTAATTATTTTCAATCGAGCTATAAAGAGCCCTGAGAGATTCTTTTTGAAATGGAAGAAATTGTGCACAATTTAAAGTTGCATCAAGACTTTATTTAAATTGACATTAAACCTTATACATTTTAAATAAATATACATACTTTTCATATGCATTTTTTAAATAAACATATATTATAAGTTCATTGTGGATATATACACATGCATTTATTTAGATGTAAAATGAAACATGAAAAATGTGTTTTATATATTTTTTCTAAATCTCTTGATTTTCGTCTCTTTCTCGTTTCATATCAAACAATTTTGGATTATATGAACTCAATAAATATGTTTGTTTGATTATTAAAATAAATAATAAGCAAAAATCTTGCAATGTCATATACTAGACAAAATAGAACTATAAAGAGTCTTTAACCTGCAGTGAGCTGAACAAAAGCATTACATATGAAAATACTGTAAGGAAAAATATCAAAATAGGATTGATTTCAACAGCCATTGATTAATATACAATAATTTCTCTCTTTACAAATTGTGCCCTTGAAAATCAATGCAATTTTTATCAATCATATGCCATTTATTATTATTTCCATCTAATATATATTTAAAGAGTGAGCTACAACTGTAAATAATGCATCATAAACATACAAAGCATGCTTTAATTAAATCACATCCTTAGTTGATTCATTGTTAAAGGATCTATAGAAAAAGCCTTAATATTTTTGCCATAATAATGAGCCATGTTGTTTGGAGCAGACTGGATTCAATCTTTAATCCACTTGAAACTGTAGTTGAAGCAGCTACAGTCGTAGCAATAACTGTAAGAAAAAGATGAACAAATTAGATAAACAGAATATAAGGTCTTAGGACATTTTTTTAAATTTCATTCCAGTCCAAATGTACTGTGTTTTGTGTGTCATATTCTTATATCCGTAAGACTATTCTATGGAGCAAAAGTGCAAGACAGTTTCTGAGGCCTTGCAAATGTGCAATATATGTTTTAAAATGGAAGCTTACCTGAACCATTGACTGAAATTGATCCAGGAAGTATATTCAGTGGACTGGCACCTCCTTCTTCCACTGCTGTCAGAAGGGTGTCTGAAATCTCTTGAACTGATGGGAGAGTTACCGTGGAGTTGAAAATCAGTTGTGTTGTTGTGATGATGGACCCTTGTCTGGAATATACAGTATAGAAGAATGTCATATACGGTAGGATTCCTTAATATGAGCATATTACCATTATATAATAAGTACTGTATTCTGCATTCTCTTGTTTGTTTGTTTTTTCAAGAACACTGACACACACAGCGCACATAAAAAGGAGCTTGCAATATTTCATTTTTACCTGAAACTTATGACAATCACTCTGATGAAGGAAGGATATTTTTTTCTGTAGATTGGTTCAAGCTGTAACATACAGGCAGTCACAACCACAATCAGAATGAACTTTTTGTTTGTTTGTTTGTGAAACAACAGTTTATGATAACTTGATTTCCAGAGGTATATTATAAAAAAATAAAAAAATCATTTATTTATGGTAAACTACTCAATTTAAACAATAACAATACCCTATCAAACTCTTGGATTTGGCCTAAATAGGTACAGTCAAGATATCATCTATTTTTCATGTTAATTTAACCTCACCTGTGTAATGACAAGCAGAGCCCTTGCCTTGAAGGCCTGAGAGTTTGAATCGTTGAGTTCAAGAATAAATGTGTCCAAAGAGCGGAAAACCAGATCTGTTATATACACAGGTATGAATTGTGTAGTTGTAATTGTAACCACTTTAGTTGTGGAAGATGTCAAGGGTCTTGTAGTTGTTGTTGTGTTAGTGGTTGAGGCAGTGCTGTTAGTGGTTGAGGCAGTGGTTGTATTAGTAGTTGAGGCAAATGATTTTGTTGATGTTCTAGTTGTACTACCAGTCGTTGTGTTAAAGGTAGTTGAAGAGGGAGTCAATGAAGTAAAAACAGAAGTGGTTGTTTTTGGTCTTGTGTCATTTTCTCTACTTGTGATATTTGTAATGAGCGCTGAGAATGATGTAGTTGGTCTTGTAGACATTTCGGCTGTACTAAGAGTTGTATTTTTAAAGGCTGTTGAGGAGAGAGTCATCAAGTTGAATGAAGAAGCTGTTGGTTGCACTGTTGTAGTAACTGCTCCATTGCTGGTAAAACTGGTGGAGTTATCAGCAAAAGTTGATGTAATTGTAGACGTTTTTATTGTTGTAGATGTTTCTGTTACACTAGTGGTGGATGTTGCAGTAGGAGTTGTTGTGGCTAATGATGATTCTGTTGTTGTTGCTGGTGTAGTTGTTTCAGCTGTACTAACAGTTGTGCTCTCAGTTGTTGTGGCTGGTGTAGTTGTTGCAGTTGTACTAACTGTTGTGCTCTCAGTTGTTGTGGCTGGTGTAGTTGTTGCAGTTGAACTAAAAGTTGTGCTTTCACTTGTTGTGGCTGGTGTAGTTGTTTCAGTTGTACTAACTGTTGTGCTCTCAGTTGTTGTGGCTGGTGTAGTTGTTGCAGTTGAACTAAAAGTTGTGCTTTCACTTGTTGTGGCTGGTGTAGTTGTTCCAGTTGAACTAACAGTTGTTGTGGCTGGTATAGTTGTTGCAGTTGAACTAAAAGTTGTGCTTTCAGTTGTAGTGGCTGGTGTAGTTGTTGCAGTTGAACTAACAGTTGTGCTTTCAGTTGTTGTTGCTGGTGTAGTTGTTGCAGTTGTACTAACTGTTGTGCTCTCAGTTGTTGTGGCTGGTGTAGTTGTTTCAATTGTACTAAGAGTTGTGCTCTCAGTTGTTGTTGCTGGTGTAGTTGTTGCAGTTGAACTAACAGTTGTGCTCTCAGTTGTTGTGGTTGGTGTAGTTGTTTCAGTTGTACTAACTGTTGTGCTCTCAGTTGTTGTGGCTGGTGTAGTTGTTTCAGCTGTACTAACAGTTGTTCTTTCAGTTGTTGTGGCTGGTGTAGTTGTTGCAGTTGAACTAACAGTTGATGTGGCTGGTGTAGTTGTTTCAGCTGTACTAACAGTTGTGCTTTCAGTTGTTGTTGCTGGTGTAGTTGTTGCAGTTGAACTAACAGTTGTGCTTTCAGTTGTAGTGGCTGGTGTAGTTGTTGCAGTTGAACTAACAGTTGTGCTCTCAGTTGTTGTGGCTGGTGTAGTTGTTTCAATTGTACTAAGAGTTGTGCTCTCAGTTGTTGTTGCTGGTGTAGTTGTTGCAGTTGTACTAACTGTTGTGCTCTCAGTTGTTGTTGCTGGTGTAGTTGTTGCAGTTGAACTAACAGTTGTGCTTTCAGTTGTAGTGGCTGGTGTAGTTGTTGCAGTTGTACTAACTGTTGTGCTCTCAGTTGTTGTGGCTGGTGTAGTTGTTTCAATTGTACTAAGAGTTGTGCTCTCAGTTGTAGTTGCTGGTGTAGTTGTTTCAATTGTACTAAGAGTTGTGCTCTCAGTTGTAGTTGCTGGTGTAGTTGTTTCAATTGTACTAACAGTTGTGCTCTCAGTTGTTGTTGCTGGTGTAGTTGTTGCAGTTGAACTAACAGTTGTGCTCTCAGTTGTTGTGGTTGGTGTAGTTGTTTCAGCTGTACTAACAGTTGTGCTTTCAGTTGTTGTGGCTGGTGTAGTTGTTGCAGTTGAACTAACAGTTGATGTGGCTGGTGTAGTTGTTTCAGTTGTACTAACAGTTGTGCTTTCAGTTGTTGTTGCTGGTGTAGTTGTTGCAGTTGAACTAACAGTTGTGCTCTCAGTTGTTGTGGCTGGTGTAGTTGTTTCAATTGTACTAAGAGTTGTGCTCTCAGTTGTTGTTGCTGGTGTAGTTGTTGCAGTTGTACTAACTGTTGTGCTCTCAGTTGTTGTGGCTGGTGTAGTTGTTTCAATTGTACTAAGAGTTGTGCTCTCAGTTGTTGTTGCTGGTGTAGTTGTTGCAGTTGTACTAACTGTTGTGCTCTCAGTTGTTGTGGCTGGTGTAGTTGTTTCAATTGTACTAAGAGTTGTGCTCTCAGTTGTTGTTGCTGGTGTAGTTGTTGCAGTTGAACTAACAGTTGTGCTCTCAGTTGTTGTGGTTGGTGTAGTTGTTTCAGTTGTACTAACTGTTGTGCTCTCAGTTGTTGTGGCTGGTGTAGTTGTTTCAGCTGTACTAACAGTTGTGCTTTCAGTTGTTGTGGCTGGTGTAGTTGTTGCAGTTGAACTAACAGTTGTGCTCTCAGTTGTTGTGGTTGGTGTAGTTGTTTCAGTTGTACTAACTGTTGTGCTCTCAGTTGTTGTGGCTGGTGTAGTTGTTTCAGCTGTACTAACAGTTGTGCTTTCAGTTGTTGTGGCTGGTGTAGTTGTTGCAGTTGAACTAACAGTTGTGCTCTCAGTTGTTGTGGTTGGTGTAGTTGTTTCAGCTGTACTAACAGTTGTGCTTTCAGTTGTTGTGGCTGGTGTAGTTGTTGCAGTTGAACTAACAGTTGATGTGGCTGGTGTAGTTGTTTCAGCTGTACTAACAGTTGTGCTTTCAGTTGTTGTGGCTGGTGTAGTTGTTGCAGTTGAACTAACAGTTGATGTGGCTGGTGTAGTTGTTTCAGTTGTACTAACAGTTGTGCTTTCAGTTGTTGTTGCTGGTGTAGTTGTTGCAGTTGAACTAACAGTTGTGCTCTCAGTTGTTGTGGCTGGTGTAGTTGTTTCAATTGTACTAAGAGTTGTGCTCTCAGTTGTTGTTGCTGGTGTAGTTGTTGCAGTTGTACTAACTGTTGTGCTCTCAGTTGTTGTGGCTGGTGTAGTTGTTGCAGTTGTACTAACTGTTGTGCTCTCAGTTGTTGTGGCTGGTGTAGTTGTTTCAATTGTACTAAGAGTTGTGCTCTCAGTTGTTGTTGCTGGTGTAGTTGTTGCAGTTGAACTAACAGTTGTGCTCTCAGTTGTTGTGGTTGGTGTAGTTGTTTCAGTTGTACTAACTGTTGTGCTCTCAGTTGTTGTGGCTGGTGTAGTTGTTTCAGCTGTACTAACAGTTGTGCTTTCAGTTGTTGTGGCTGGTGTAGTTGTTGCAGTTGAACTAACAGTTGTGCTCTCAGTTGTTGTGGCTGGTGTAGTTGTTTCAGTTGTACTAACTGTTGTGCTTTCAGTTGTTGTGGCTGGTGTAGTTGTTTCAGCTGTACTAACAGTTGTGCTTTCAGTTGTTGTTGCTGGTGTAGTTGTTGCAGTTGAACTAACAGTTGTGCTCTCAGTTGTTGTGGTTGGTGTAGTTGTTTCAGTTGTACTAACTGTTGTGCTTTCAGTTGTTGTGGCTGGTGTAGTTGTTTCAGCTGTACTAACAGTTGTGCTTTCAGTTGTTGTGGCTGGTGTAGTTGTTGCAGTTGAACTAACTGTTGTGCTCTCAGTTGTTGTTGCTGGTGTAGTTGTTGCAGTTGAACTAACAGTTGTGCTCTCAGTTGTTGTGGCTGGTGTAGTTGTTTCAGCTGTACTAACTGTTGTGCTCTCAGTTGTTGTTGCTGCTGTAGATGTTGCAGTTGAAATAACAGTTGTGCTTTCAGTTGTTGTGGTTGGTGTAGTTGTTGCAGTTGAACTAACAGTTGTGCTCTCAGTTGTTGTGGTTGGTGTAGTTGTTGCAGTTGAACTAACAGTTGTGCTCTCAGTTGTTGTGGCTGGTGTAGTTGTTGCAGTTGAACTAACAGTTGTGCTCTCAGTTGTTGTGGCTGGTGTAGTTGTTGCAGTTGAACTAACAGTTGATGTGGCTGGTGTAGTTGTTGCAGTTGAACTAACAGTTGTGCTCTCAGTTGTTGTGGCTGGTGTAGTTGTTTCAGCTGTACTAACAGTTGTGCTTTCAGTTGTTGTGGTTGGTGTAGTTGTTGCAGTTGAACTAACAGTTGTGCTCTCAGTTGTTGTGGCTGGTGTAGTTGTTGCAGTTGAACTAACAGTTGATGTGGCTGCTGTAGATGTTGCAGTTGAAATAACAGTTGTGCTTTCAGTTGTTGTGGTTGGTGTAGTTGTTGCAGTTGAACTAACAGTTGTGCTCTCAGTTGTTGTGGTTGGTGTAGTTGTTGCAGTTGAACTAACAGTTGTGCTCTCAGTTGTTGTGGTTGGTGTAGTTGTTGCAGTTGAACTAACAGTTGTGCTCTCAGTTGTTGTGGCTGGTGTAGTTGTTGCAGTTGAACTAACAGTTGATGTGGCTGGTGTAGTTGTTGCAGTTGAACTAACAGTTGTGCTCTCAGTTGTTGTGGCTGGTGTAGTTGTTTCAGCTGTACTAACAGTTGTGCTTTCAGTTGTTGTGGCTGGTGTAGTTGTTGCAGTTGAACTAACAGTTGATGTGGCTGGTGTAGTTGTTTCAGCTGTACTAACAGTTGTGCTCTCAGTTGTTGTGGCTGGTGTAGTTGTTTCAGTTGTACTAAAAGTTGTGCTCTCAGTTGTTGTGGTTGGTGTAGTTGTTTCAGTTGTACTAACAGTTGTGCTTTCAGTTGTTGTGGCTGGTGTAGTTGTTTCAGCTGTACTAACAGTTGTAGTCTCAGTTGTTGTGGCTGGTGTAGTTGTTTCAATTGTACTAAGAGTTGTGCTTTCAGTTGTTGAGGCTGGTGTAGTTGTTTCAGTTGTACTAACAGTTGTGCTCTCAGTTGTTGTGGCTGGTGTAGTTGTTTCAGTTGTACTAACAGTTGTGCTCTCAGTTGTTGTGGCTGGTGTAGTTGTTTCAGCTGTACTAACAGTTGTGCTCTCAGTTGTTGTGGCTGGTGTAGTTGTTTCAGTTGTACTAAGAGTTGTGCTTTCAGTTGTTGAGGCTGGTTTAGTTGTTTCAGTTGTACTAAAAGTTGTGCTCTCAGTTGTTGTGGTTGGTGTAGTTGTTTCAGTTGTACTAACAGTTGTGCTCTCAGTTGTTGTGGCTGGTGTAGTTGTTTCAGTTGTACTAACAGTTGTGCTTTCAGTTGTTGTGGCTGGTGTAGTTGTTTCAGTTGTACTAACAGTTGTGCTCTCAGTTGTTGTAAATGGTGTAGTTGTCTCAGCTGTACTAACAGTTGTGCTTTCAGTTGTTGTGGCTGGTTTAGTTGTTTCAGTTGTACTAAAAGTTGTGCTCTCAGTTGTTGTGGCTGGTGTAGTTGTTTCAGTTGTGCTAACAGTTGTGCTTTCAGTTGTTGTGGCTGGTGTAGTTGTCTCAGTTGTACTAACAGTTGTGCTCTCAGTTGTTGTAAATGGTGTAGTTGTTTCAGTTGTACTAAAAGCTGTGCTCTCAGTTGTTGTGACTGGTGTAGTTGTTTCAGTTGTACTAACAGTTGTGCTTTCAGTTGCTGTGACTGGTGTAGTTGTTTCAGTCGTACTAATAGTTGTGCTTTCAGTTGTTGTGGCTGGTGTTGTTGTTTCAATTGTACTAAGAGTTGTGCTTTCAGTTGTTGTGACTGGTGTAGTTGTTTCAGTTGTACTAAGAGTTGTGCTTTCAGTTGTTGTGACTGGTGTAGTTGTTTCAATTGTACTAACAGTTGTGCTTTCAGTTGTTGTGGCTGGTGTTGTTGTTTCAATTGTACTAAGAGTTGTGCTTTCAGTTGTTGTGGCTGGTGTTGTTGTTTCAATTGTACTAAGAGTTGTGCTTTCAGTTGTTGTGACTGGTGTAGTTGTGTCAGTTGTACTAAGAGTTGTGCTTTCAGTTGTTGTGACTGGTGTTGTTGTTTCAATTGTACTAAGAGTTGTGCTTTCAGTTGTTGTGACTGGTGTAGTTGTGTCAGTTGTACTAACAGTTGTGCTTTCAGTTGTTGTGGTTGGTGTAGTTGTTTCAGTTGTACTAACAGTTGTGCTCTCAGTTGTTGTGGCTGGTGTAGTTGTTTCAGTTGTACTAACAGTTGTGCTTTCAGTTGTTGTGGCTGGTGTAGTTGTTTCAGTTGTACTAACAGTTGTGCTCTCAGTTGTTGTAAATGGTGTAGTTGTCTCAGCTGTACTAACAGTTGTGCTTTCAGTTGTTGTGGCTGGTTTAGTTGTTTCAGTTGTACTAACAGTTGTGCTCTCAGTTGTTGTGGCTGGTGTAGTTGTTTCAGTTGTGCTAACAGTTGTGCTTTCAGTTGTTGTGGCTGGTGTAGTTGTCTCAGTTGTACTAACAGTTGTGCTCTCAGTTGTTGTAAATGGTGTAGTTGTTTCAGTTGTACTAAAAGCTGTGCTCTCAGTTGTTGTGACTGGTGTAGTTGTTTCAGTTGTACTAACAGTTGTGCTTTCAGTTGCTGTGACTGGTGTAGTTGTTTCAGTCGTACTAATAGTTGTGCTTTCAGTTGTTGTGGCTGGTGTTGTTGTTTCAATTGTACTAAGAGTTGTGCTTTCAGTTGTTGTGACTGGTGTAGTTGTTTCAGTTGTACTAACAGTTGTGCTTTCAGTTGCTGTGACTGGTGTAGTTGTTTCAATTGTACTAAGAGTTGTGCTTTCAGTTGTTGTGGCTGGTGTTGTTGTTTCAATTGTACTAAGAGTTGTGCTTTCAGTTGTTGTGACTGGTGTAGTTGTGTCAGTTGTACTAAGAGTTGTGCTTTCAGTTGTTGTGACTGGTGTAGTTGTTTCAATTGTACTAACAGTTGTGCTTTCAGTTGTTGTGGCTGGTGTTGTTGTTTCAGTTGTACTAACAGTTGTGCTCTCAGTTGTTGTGGCTGGTGTTGTTGATTCAGTTGTACTAACAGTTGTGCTTTCAGTTGTTGTGGCTGGTGTTGTTGATTCAGTTGTACTAACAGTTGTGCTTTCAGTTGTTGTGGCTGGTGTTGTTGATTCAGTTGTACTAACAGTTGTGCTTTTAGTTGTTGTGGCTGGTGTTGTTGATTCAGTTGTACTAAGAGTTGTGCTTTCAGTTGTTGTGGCTGGTGTAGATGTTTCAGTTGTACTAAGAGTTGTGCTTTCAGTTGTTGTCGCTGCTGTAGTTGTTTCAGTTGTACTAACAGTTGTGCTTTCAGTTGTTGTCGCTGCTGTAGTTATTTCCGTTGTACTAAGAGTTGTGCTCTCAGTGGTTGTGGCTGGTGTAGTTGTTTCAGTTGTAGTAAGAGTGGTGCTTTCAGTTGTTGTGGCTGGTGTAGTTGTCTCAGCTGTACTTATAGTTGTGCTCTCAGTTGTTGTGGCTGATGACGATTCTGTTGTTGTGGCTGTTGTAGTTGTTTCAGTTGTACTAGCAATTGTGCTCTCAAATTCAGTAGTCAATGTTGATTGTGACTCTGTTGTAGAATCTGTTGCACTTGTGGTGGATGATATATCAATAGTTGTTGTGGCTGTTGAGTATTCTGTTGTTGGTTCAGCAGTAGAGGATGTTACCATTCTATATTCTGATAAAAGAAAATAATTAATAGTTAAGACAGAACTCGTGACAGCACTGACAAAAGAAAAAAGTTCTATGAAGATTGATTTTTTTTTAGAATACTTGTGTAAGTCATTATTAATTTCCAAATAATTTTAAGTTTAGCTAAAACTATCTTTAATTTAACACTTTGTTTTAAATGTACACGGTCTCAGACACACACATACACACACACATATATATATGTATATATATATATATATATATATATATATATATATATATATATATATATATATATATATATATATATCCCTCATGTGGTGTTCATGTCATTTTTGACTGTAGAAGATTTTCTTTTTCCTGAAAATACTAGTTAATGTTATCGCATTGAACTGAAACTTAGTGACTTTGTTCACAGAGACTATAACAACTTGTCCAATTTTTTTTTTTTTTTTTTTTTTTACTTTTTTTGTGTTGTTTTTTTCACCTTGTTACACCTATGGTGTTCCCGGTCAAAAATGACAGGCCTACACAAAATAGCTTATAAATCCCTCGTTATGCTATATTATCCCCAAAAATTGGATTCAATCTTTTTATCAACTTGTTTTCTTTCAATTAGGACTGGTTTTGTATTCAATTTTCAAACAGTTTAATTGTAGGAGTCATTTATCCGAGCTTATGCACCTCAGTTTTTGAGTGAAAAAAGCATTATTTGTTAATAATTTTGGCAATATTGAGAAAAATATGAAAATAAATTGCACTGTTGATCACACTAGTCTACTTTAATGTTTAACCAGGAAATTTCTTTTGAAATGCTTTTATTTTGTACAAAATGACACAGAGTCACACTTGTGGTGTTCCCGGTCAAAAATGACGAGCCTACACAAAATAGCTTATAAATCACTTGTTATGCTATATTATCACCAAAAATTGGATTAAATCTTTTTATCAACTTGTTTTCTTCCAGTTAGGACTGGTTTTGTATTCAATTTTCAAACAGTTTAATTGTAGGAGTCATTTATCCGAGCTTATGCACCTCAGTTTTTGAGTGAAAAAAGCATTATTTGTTAATAATTTTGGCAATATTGAGAAAAATATGAAAATAAATTGCACTGTTGATCACACTAGTCTACTTTAATGTTTAACCAGGAAATTTCTTTTGAAATGCTTTTATTTTGTACAAAATGACACAGAGTCACACTTGTGGTGTTCCCGGTCAAAAATGACCAGCCTATAGAAAATAGCTTATAAATGGTGTTCCCGGTCAAAAATGACCAGCCTATAGAAAATAGCTTATAAATCACTTGTTATGCTATATTATCACCAAAAATTGGATTCAATCTTTTTATCAACTTGTTTTCTTTCAATTAGGACTGGTTTTGTATTTCATTTTCAAACGGTTTAATTGTAGGAGTCATTTATCCGAGCTCCTGGTCATTGAAAGTGAATGGGGGAGACTGAAAATTAGAGAAAAATTTAGTTGTCAGGAGCATGTTTATCATGTTCACATATGTATATGTGTGCTTGCAGACATAGAGCCATTGGACATGTGCATGCATGTATGCCACACACACACACACACACACACACACACACACACACACACACACACACACACACACACACACACACACACACACACACACACACACACACACACACACACATACAAACACCAGAACCAACAGCAGCACCAGGTCCTTCAACTGTCACAGGCAGAAGAAAGAAAAGGAAGAGATGCACTTTGTGTGCCCCAAAATATGTGCAAACAAGCACTGTCTGTTTCAAATGCAGAGCGCACATTTGCAAGGCACATAGATTATGCTGTTGTCAGTCATGTGTCAGGCATAAGTGGCACAAAATGACCAATTGCAAGTTACCTTAAAAATGCTTTTGTTAGTCATTTGCATGAGTTTACACAGAGACCTGGTGTTTGTCGTTTTGGAAAACTGAAAGAAGTGTTTGATTTGTGTTCTCTATATGACAGCGTTAATGTGTTCTTTCTTGTATGTCACAATGGTTAGATTTGTCAAGAAACAGCACAAGTGTTACTGTGCACCCCTTTTCTCAAAATAAAAGCATTGCAAGATATAAGTGCTGTGTTTTGTGATCTTCTACATTTACTTTTTAATGGCCGGTTATTTTTGACCAGGAACACCACAAGTGTGACACTGTGCCATTTTATACAAAATAAAATCATTTCAAAAGAAACTTAGTGTGATCAACAGTGCAGTTTTTTAAAATATTTTTCTCAATATTGCCAAAATTATTAACAAATAATGCTTTTTTCACTCAAAAATTGAGGTGCATAAGCTCGGATAAATGACTCCTACAATTAAACTGTTTGAAAATTAAATATAAAACCAGTCCTAAATGAAAGAAAACAAGTTGATACAAAGATTGAATCCAAGATTGGGTGAAAATGTGGTTAAATGAGTGATTTATAAGCTATTTTTTATAGGCCTGTCATTTTTGACCGGGAACACCACAAGTGTGACTATGTGCCATTTTTTACAAAATAAAAGTTTTTCAAAACAAACTTCCTGGTGAACCATTAAAGTAGACTAGTGTGATCAACAGAACCAATATTTTTTCATATTTTTTTAATATTTCCAAAATTATTCAAAAATAATAATTTTTTTACTTAAAAAATTAGATGCCTACTCTCAGATAAATGAGGCCCACAATTAATTAGATGCAAATAGAAATATAAAACCAGTCCTAATTGACAGAAAACAAGTTGACAAAAAGATTGAATCCAAGATTGGGTGAAAATGTGGTTAAATGAGTGATTTATAAGCTATTTTTCATAGGCCTGTCATTTTTGACCGGGAACACCATAGGTGTTATAGGATTTTGAACACCACATGAGGGATATATATATATATATATATATATATATATATATATATATATATATATATATATATATATATATACACACACTACTGGTCAAAAATTTTTGATCGGTAAGATTTTTTATGTTTTTAAAGAAGTCTCTTCTGCTCACCAAGGCTGCATTTATTTGATAAAAAAAAAAAAAAAAAAAACAGTAATATTGGGAAATATTATGACAATTAAAAATGACTGCTTTCTATTTTAATATATTTTAAAATGTAATTTATTCCTCAGATGAAAGCTGAATTTTCAGCATCATTACTCCAGTCTTCAGACTCACATGATCCTTCAGAAATCATTCTAATATGCTGCTTTTCCGCTAAAAAAAACATTCATTATTATTTTCAATGTTGAAAACAGCTGTGTACAATTTTTTTTCTAAATTCTTTGATGAATAGAAAGTTCAAAAGAACAGCATTTATTTCAAATAGAATATTTTCTAACATTATAAATGTATTTTCTGTAACTTGTGATCAGTTTAACTCATCCTTGATGAATAAAAGTATTGATTTTTTATTTCTTTCCCCCAAAATTTTAATTAAAATTCTTACTGACCCCACACTTTTGAACGGTAGTGTTTAATGTTACAAAAGCTTTCTATTTCAGATAAATGCTGTTCTTTTGAACTTTCTATTCATCATAGCATCATGAAATAAAAATGTAAAAAACTGTTTTCAACATTGATAATAATCATAAATGTTTCTTGAGCATCAAATCATCATATTATAATGATTTCTGAAGGATCATGTGACACTGAAGACTGGAGTAATGATGCTGAAAATTCAGCTTTGATCACAGGAATAAATAACACTTAACTATATATGTACATAGAAAACAGCTGTTTTAAATTGTAATACTATTTCACAATATGACTGTTTTTGTTTGTATTTTTAATCAAATAAATGCAGCCTTGGTGAGCACAAGATACTTCTTTTAAAAACATTAAAAATCTTACCGATCTAAAACCATTGACCAGTAGTGTGTGTATATTATATATATATATATATATATATATATATATATATATATATATATATATATATATATAGAGAGAGAGAGAGAGAGAGAGAGAGAGAGAGAGAGAGAGAGATTATTTAGACAATTTGCTTTTATGTGTTGTCAGACCTACCTGTACCATTAACTTCAACTGAATTAGATGTTATGTTCAGGGCATTGACAGTTGCTGTGTCAGTCAATAATGCATATGCAATTTCTGCATTTGATGGCACATCCTGTGTAGCGTTGAAAATGAGTTCTGTTGTGGTAATGACTGACCCTTTGCTGGAATACATTTTTTAGAAACACTGTCATTTGGGAACCAATCTTAATATTCCCACCAGATGTATTTATCGCATGCTCTTGGTACTGCATATAAAATAACCACACATAGGCAGTGTATATAAAATATGCAGCATTACAATGTAATGTATTTACCTGAATAGTAGGATGGAGACTCGTAGGAAGGAGCGATATTTATTGTAGATGGCTTTAAACTGTAAAAAAATAAAGGCAGTTACAATAAACACTTATGAATAGGATACGCATAATAAACATATAATGTTTGTAATTAAATATAATTGCTGTTTATTCACTCAAGGATTATATAGTGAACAGAGTATGTGGGTTTTCACTCACATATTGCTGAACAAGCTGAGCCCTGTTGTTAAAAGCCTGAGACACTGATTCAAGGAGGTCATCTGTAAATTCAGCTTCAGAGCGGAACACCAGAATTTTTTGTACTACAGCAGGAGTTGTTGTTGGTGATGGTGTAGTTGTTTCAGTTGTACTAACAGTTGTGCTCTCAGTTGTTGTGGCTGGTGTAGTTGTCTCAGTTGTACTAACAGTTGTGCTCTCAGTTGTTGTGGCTGGTGTAGTTGTCTCAGTTGTACTAACAGCTGTGCTCTCAGTTGTTGTGGCTGGTGTAGTTGTCTCAGTTGTACTAACAGTTGTGCTCTCAGTTGTTGTGACTTGTGTGGTTGTTTCAGTTGTACTAACTGTTGTGCTTTCAGTTGTTGTGACTGGTGTAGTTGTTTCAGTTGTACTAATAGCTGTGCTCTCAGTTGTTGTGGATGGTGTGGTTGTTTCAGTTGTACTAACAGTTGTGCTTTCAGTTGTTGTGGCTGGTGTAGTTGTTTCAGTTGTACTAACAGTTGTGCTTTCAGTTGTTGTGACTGGTGTAGTTGTTTCAGTTGTACTAACTGTTGTGCTTTCAGTTGTTGTGACTGGTGTAGTTGTTTCAGTTGTACTAACAGTTGTGCTTTCAGTTGTTGTGGCTGGTGTAGTTGTTTCAGTTGTACTAACAGTTGTGCTCTCAGTTGTACTAACAGTTGTGCTCTCAGTTGTTGTGGCTGGTGTTGTTGTTTCAGTTGTACTAACAGTTGTGCTCTCAGTTGTTGTAAATGGTGTAGTTGTTTCAGTTGTACTAACAGTTGTGCTTTCAGTTGTTGTGGCTGGTGTAGTTGTTTCAGTTGTACTAACAGTTGTGCTCTCAGTTGTTGTGGCTGGTGTAGTTGTTTCAGTTGTACTAACAGTTGTGCTTTCAGTTGTTGTGGCTGGTGTAGTTGTTTCAGTTGTACTAACAGTTGTGCTCTCAGTTGTTGTGACTGGTGTAGTTGTTTCAGTTGTACTAACAGTTGTGCTGTCAGTTGTTGTCGCTGCTGTAGTTATTTCAGTTGTACTAATAGTTGTGCTTTCAGTTGTTGTCGCTGCTGTAGTTATTTCAGTTGTACTAACAGTTGTGCTCTCAGTTGTTGTGGCTGGTGTAGTTGTTTCAGTTGTACTGAGAGCTGTGCTTTCAGTTGTTGTGACTGGTGTAGTTGTTTCAGTTGTACTAAGAGTTGTGCTTTCAGTTGTTGTGACTGGTGTAGTTGTTTCAGTTGTACTAACAGTTGTGCTTTCAGTTGTTCTGACTGGTGTAGTTGTTTCAATTGTACTAAGAGTTGTGCTTTCAGTTGTTGTGACTGGTGTAGTTGTTTCAATTGTACTAAGAGTTGTGTTTTCAGTTGTTGTGGCTGGTGTAGTGGTTTCAGCTGTACTAACAGTTGTGCTTTCAGTTGTTGTGACTGGTGTAGTGGTTTCAGCTTTACTAACAGTTGTGCTTTCAGTTGTTGTGACTGGTGTAGTATTTTCAGTTGTACTAAGAGTTGTGCTTTCAGTTGTTGTGGCTGGTGTAGTTGTTTCACTTGTAGTAAGAGTTGTGCTTTCAGTTGTTGTGACTGGTGTAGTTGTTTCAATTGTACTAAGAGTTGTGCTTTCAGTTGTTGTGGCTGGTGTTGATTCAGTTGTACTAACAGTTGTGCTTTCAGTTGTTGTGACTGGTGTAGTTGTTTCAGTTGTACTAATAGCTGTGCTCTCAGTTGTTGTGGATGGTGTAGTTGTTTCAGTTGTACTAACAGTTGTGCTTTCAGTTGTTGTGGCTGGTGTAGTTGTTTCAGTTGTACTAACTGTTGTGCTTTCAGTTGTTGTGACTGGTGTAGTTGTTTCAGTTGTACTAACTGTTGTGCTTTCAGTTGTTGTGACTGGTGTAGTACTAACTGTTGTGCTTTCAGTTGTTGTGACTGGTGTAGTTGTTTCAGTTGTACTAACAGTTGTGCTTTCAGTTGTTGTGGCTGGTGTAGTTGTTTCAGTTGTACTAACAGTTGTGCTCTCAGTTGTACTAACAGTTGTGCTCTCAGTTGTTGTGGCTGGTGTTGTTGTTTCAGTTGTACTAACAGTTGTGCTTTCAGTTGTTGTGGCTGGTGTAGTTGTTTCAGTTGTACTAACAGTTGTGCTTTCAGTTGTTGTGGCTGGTGTAGTTGTTTCAGTTGTACTAACAGTTGTGCTCTCAGTTGTTGTGGCTGGTGTAGTTGTTTCAGTTGTACTAACAGTTGTGCTTTCAGTTGTTGTGGCTGGTGTCGTTGTTTCAGTTGTACTAACAGTTGTGCTTTCAGTTGTTGTGGCTGGTGTAGTTGTTTCAGTTGTACTAATAGCTGTGCTCTCAGTTGTTGTGACTGGTGTAGTTGTTTCAGTTGTACTAACAGTTGTGCTTTCAGTTGTTGTGGCTGGTGTAGTTATTTCAGTTGTACTAACAGTTGTGCTTTCAGTTGTTGTGACTGGTGTAGTTGTTTCAGTCGTAGTAATAGTTGTGCTTTCAGTTGTTGTCGCTGCTGTAGTTATTTCAGTTGTACTAACAGTTGTGCTCTCAGTTGTTGTGGCTGGTGTAGTTGTTTCAGTTGTACTGAGAGCTGTGCTTTCAGTTGTTGTGACTGGTGTAGTTGTTTCAGTTGTACTAAGAGTTGTGCTTTCAGTTGTTGTGGCTGGTGTTGTTGATTCAGCTGTACTAACAGTTGTGCTCTTAGTTGTTGTGACTGGTGTTGTTGATTCAGTTGTACTAACAGTTGTGCTTTCAGTTGTTGTTGCTGCTGTAGTTATTTCAGTTGTACTAAGAGTTGTGCTTTCAGTCGTTGTGACTGGTGTAGTTGTTTCAGTTGTACTAACAGTTGTGCTTTCAGTTGTTGTGACTGGTGTAGTTGTTTGAATTGTACTAAGAGTTGTGCTTTCAGTTGTTGTGACTGGTGTAGTTGTTTCAATTGTACTAAGAGTTGTGTTTTCAGTTGTTGTGGCTGGTGTAGTGGTTTCAGTTGTACTAAGAGTTGTGCTTTCAGTTGTTGTGGCTGGTGTTGATTCAGTTGTACTAACAGTTGTGCTTTCAGTTGTTGTCGCTGCTGTAGTTATTTCAGTTGTACCAAGAGTTGTGCTTTCAGTTGTTGTGGCTGGTGTAGTTATTTCAGTTGTACTAACAGTTGTCCTTTCAGTTGTTGTGACTGGTGTAGTTGTTTCAATTGTACTAAGAGTTGTGCTTTCAGTTGTTGTGACTGGTGTAGTTGTTTCAATTGTACTAAGAGTTGTGTTTTCAGTCGTTGTGGCTGGTGTAGTGGTTTCAGCTGTACTAACAGTTGTGCTTTCAGTTGTTGTGGCTGGTGTTGTTGATTCAGTTGTACTAACAGTTGTGCTTTCAGTTGTTGTGGCTGGTGTTGTTTCAGTTGTACTAACAGTTGTGCTTTCAGTTGTTGTGGCTGGTGTTGTTGTTTCAGTTGTACTAACAGTTGTGCTCTCAGTTGTTGTGTCTGGTGTAGTTGTTTCAGTTGTACTAACAGTTGAGCTTTCAGTTGTTGTGACTGGTGTTGTTGATTCAGTTGTACTAACAGTTGTGCTCTCAGTTGTTGTGGCTGGTGTTGTTGATTCAGTTGTACTAAAAGTTGTGCTTTCAGTTGTTGTGGCTGGTGTTGTTGTTTGAGTTGTACTAACAGTTGTGCTCTCAGTTGTTGTGTCTGGTGTAGTTGTTTCAGTTGTACTAACAGTTGTGCTTTCAGTTGTTGTGGCTGGTGTTGTTGATTCAGTTGTACTAACAGTTGTGCTTTCAGTTGTTGTGGCTGGTGTTGTTTCAGTTGTACTAACAGTTGTGCTTTCAGTTGTTGTGGCTGGTGTTGTTGTTTCAGTTGTACTAACAGTTGTGCTCTCAGTTGTTGTGTCTGGTGTAGTTGTTTCAGTTGTACTAACAGTTGTGCTTTCAGTTGTTGTGACTGGTGTTGTTGATTCAGTTGTACTAACAGTTGTGCTCTCAGTTGTTGTGGCTGGTGTTGTTGATTCAGTTGTACTAAAAGTTGTGCTTTCAGTTGTTGTGGCTGGTGTTGTTGATTCAGTTGTACTAACAGTTGTGCTTTCAGTTGTTGTGGCTGGTGTTGTTGTTTGAGTTGTACTAACAGTTGTGCTTTCAGTTGTTGTGGCTGGTGTTGTTGATTCAGTTGTACTAACAGTTGTGCTTTCAGTTGTTGTGGCTGGTGTTGTTGTTTCAGTTGTACTAACAGTTGTGCTCTCAGTTGTTGTGTCTGGTGTTGTTGATTCAGTTGTACTAACAGTTGTGCTTTCAGTTGTTGTGGCTGGTGTTGTTGTTTGAGTTGTACTAACAGTTGTGCTCTCAGTTGTTGTGGCTGGTGTTGTTGATTCAGTTGTACTAACAGTTGTGCTTTCAGTTGTTGTGGCTGGTGTTGTTGTTTGAGTTGTACTAACAGTTGTGCTCTCAGTTGTTGTGGCTGGTGTTGTTGATTCAGTTGTACTAACAGTTGTGCTCTCAGTTGTTGTGGCTGGTGTTGTTGATTCAGTTGTACTAAAAGTTGTGCTTTCAGTTGTTGTGGCTGGTGTTGTTGATTCAGTTGTACTAACAGTTGTGCTTTCAGTTGTTGTGGCTGGTGTTGTTGTTTGAGTTGTACTAACAGTTGTGCTTTCAGTTGTTGTGGCTGGTGTTGTTGATTCAGTTGTACTAACAGTTGTGCTTTCAGTTGTTGTGGCTGGTGTTGTTGTTTCAGTTGTACTAACAGTTGTGCTCTCAGTTGTTGTGTCTGGTGTTGTTGATTCAGTTGTACTAACAGTTGTGCTTTCAGTTGTTGTGGCTGGTGTTGTTGTTTGAGTTGTACTAACAGTTGTGCTCTCAGTTGTTGTGGCTGGTGTTGTTGATTCAGTTGTACTAACAGTTGTGCTTTCAGTTGTTGTGGCTGGTGTTGTTGTTTGAGTTGTACTAACAGTTGTGCTCTCAGTTGTTGTGGCTGGTGTTGTTGATTCAGTTGTACTAACAGTTGTGCTTTCAGTTGTTGTGGCTGGTGTTGTTGTTTCAGTTGTACTAACAGTTGTGCTTTCAGTTGTTGTGGCTGGTGTTGTTGATTCAGTTGTACTAACAGTTGTGCTTTCAGTTGTTGTGGCTGGTGTAGTTGTTTCAGTTGTACTAACAGTTGTGCTTTCAGTTGTTGTGGCTGGTGTAGTTGTTTCAGTTGTACTAATAGCTGTGCTCTCAGTTGTTGTGACTGGTGTAGTTGTTTCAGGTGTACTAACAGTTGTGCTTTCAGTTGTTGTCACTGCTGTAGTTATTTCAGTTGTACTAACAGTTGTGCTTTCAGTTGTTGTGACTGGTGTAGTTGTTTCAGTCGTACTAATGGTTGTGCTTTCAGTTGTTGTCGCTGCTGTAGTTATTTCAGTTGTACTAACAGTTGTGCTCTCAGTTGTTGTGGCTGGTGTAGTTGTTTCAGTTGTACTGAGAGCTGTGCTTTCAGTTGTTGTGACTGGTGTAGTTGTTTCAGTTGTACTAAGAGTTGTGCTTTCAGTTGTTGTGGCTGGTGTTGTTGATTCAGCTGTACTAACAGTTGTGCTCTCAGTTGTTGTGACTGGTGTTGTTGTTTCAGTTGTACTAACAGTTGTGCTCTCAGTTGTTGTGGCTGGTGTTGTTGATTCAGTTGTACTAACAGTTGTGCTTTCAGTTGTTGTTGCTGCTGTAGTTATTTCAGTTGTACTAAGAGTTGTGCTTTCAGTTGTTGTGGCTGGTGTAGTTGTTTCAGCTGTACTAACAGTTGTGCTTTCAGTTGTTGTGGCTGGTGTTGTTGATTCAGTTGTACTAACAGTTGTGCTTTCAGTTGTTGTTGCTGCTGTAGTTATTTCAGTTGTACTAAGAGTTGTGCTCTCAGTTGTTGTGGCTGGTGTTGTTGATTCAGTTGTACTAACAGTTGTGCTTTCAGTTGTTGTGGCTGGTGTTGTTGTTTCAGTTGTACTAACAGTTGTGCTTTCAGTTGTTGTGGCTGGTGTTGTTGATTCAGTTGTACTAACAGTTGTGCTTTCAGTTGTTGTTGCTGCTGTAGTTATTTCAGTTGTACTAACAGTTGTGCTTTCAGTTGTTGTGGCTGGTGTTGTTGATTCAGTTGTACTAACAGTTGTGCTTTCAGTTGTTGTGGCTGGTGTTGTTGTTTCAGTTGTACTAACAGTTGTGCTTTCAGTTGTTGTGGCTGGTGTTGTTGTTTCAGTTGTACTAACAGTTGTGCTCTCAGTTGTTGTGGCTGGTGTTGTTGATTCAGTTGTACTAACAGTTGTGCTTTCAGTTGTTGTGGCTGGTGTTGTTGTTTCAGTTGTACTAACAGTTGTGCTTTCAGTTGTTGTGACGGGTGTTGTTGATTCAGTTGTACTAACAGTTGTGCTTTCAGTTGTTGTGGCTGGTGTTGTTGATTCAGTTGTACTAAAAGTTGTGCTTTCAGTTGTTGTGGCTGGTGTTGTTGTTTCAGTTGTACTAACAGTTGTGCTCTCAGTTGTTGTGTCTGGTGTAGTTGTTTCAGTTGTACTAACAGTTGTGCTTTCAGTTGTTGTGGCTGGTGTTGTTGATTCAGTTGTACTAACAGTTGTGCTTTCAGTTGTTGTGGCTGGTGTTGTTGTTTGAGTTGTACTAACAGTTGTGCTTTCAGTTGTTGTGGCTGGTGTTGTTGATTCAGTTGTACTAACAGTTGTGCTTTCAGTTGTTGTGGCTGGTGTTGTTGTTTCAGCTGTACTAACAGTTGTGCTTTCAGTTGTTGTGGCTGGTGTTGTTGTTTCAGTTGTACTAACAGTTGTGCTCTCAGTTGTTGTGTCTGGTGTAGTTGTTTCAGTTGTACTAACAGTTGTGCTTTCAGTTGTTGTGGCTGGTGTTGTTGTTTGAGTTGTACTAACAGTTGTGCTTTCAGTTGTTGTGGCTGGTGTTGTTGATTCAGTTGTACTAACAGTTGTGCTTTCAGTTGTTGTGGCTGGTGTTGTTGTTTCAGCTGTACTAACAGTTGTGCTTTCAGTTGTTGTGGCTGGTGTTGTTGTTTCAGTTGTACTAACAGTTGTGCTCTCAGTTGTTGTGTCTGGTGTAGTTGTTTCAGTTGTACTAACAGTTGTGCTTTCAGTTGTTGTGGCTGGTGTTGTTGATTCAGTTGTACTAACAGTTGTGCTTTCAGTTGTTGTGGCTGGTGTTGTTGTTTGAGTTGTACTAACAGTTGTGCTTTCAGTTGTTGTTGCTGCTGTAGTTATTTCAGTTGTACTAAGAGTTGTGCTTTCAGTTGTTGTGGCTGGTGTAGTTGTTTCAGCTGTACTAACAGTTGTGCTTTCAGTTGTTGTGGCTGGTGTTGTTGATTCAGTTGTACTAACAGTTGTGCTTTCAGTTGTTGTTGCTGCTGTAGTTATTTCAGTTGTACTAAGAGTTGTGCTCTCAGTTGTTGTGGCTGGTGTTGTTGATTCAGTTGTACTAACAGTTGTGCTTTCAGTTGTTGTGGCTGGTGTTGTTGTTTCAGTTGTACTAACAGTTGTGCTTTCAGTTGTTGTGGCTGGTGTTGTTGATTCAGTTGTACTAACAGTTGTGCTTTCAGTTGTTGTTGCTGCTGTAGTTATTTCAGTTGTACTAACAGTTGTGCTTTCAGTTGTTGTGGCTGGTGTTGTTGATTCAGTTGTACTAACAGTTGTGCTTTCAGTTGTTGTGGCTGGTGTTGTTGTTTCAGTTGTACTAACAGTTGTGCTTTCAGTTGTTGTGGCTGGTGTTGTTGTTTCAGTTGTACTAACAGTTGTGCTCTCAGTTGTTGTGGCTGGTGTTGTTGATTCAGTTGTACTAACAGTTGTGCTTTCAGTTGTTGTGGCTGGTGTTGTTGTTTCAGTTGTACTAACAGTTGTGCTTTCAGTTGTTGTGACGGGTGTTGTTGATTCAGTTGTACTAACAGTTGTGCTTTCAGTTGTTGTGGCTGGTGTTGTTGATTCAGTTGTACTAAAAGTTGTGCTTTCAGTTTTTGTGGCTGGTGTTGTTGTTTCAGTTGTACTAACAGTTGTGCTCTCAGTTGTTGTGTCTGGTGTAGTTGTTTCAGTTGTACTAACAGTTGTGCTTTCAGTTGTTGTGGCTGGTGTTGTTGATTCAGTTGTACTAACAGTTGTGCTTTCAGTTGTTGTGGCTGGTGTTGTTGTTTGAGTTGTACTAACAGTTGTGCTTTCAGTTGTTGTGGCTGGTGTTGTTGATTCAGTTGTACTAACAGTTGTGCTTTCAGTTGTTGTGGCTGGTGTTGTTGTTTCAGCTGTACTAACAGTTGTGCTTTCAGTTGTTGTGGCTGGTGTTGTTGTTTCAGTTGTACTAACAGTTGTGCTCTCAGTTGTTGTGTCTGGTGTAGTTGTTTCAGTTGTACTAACAGTTGTGCTTTCAGTTGTTGTGGCTGGTGTTGTTGTTTGAGTTGTACTAACAGTTGTGCTTTCAGTTGTTGTGGCTGGTGTTGTTGATTCAGTTGTACTAACAGTTGTGCTTTCAGTTGTTGTGGCTGGTGTTGTTGTTTCAGCTGTACTAACAGTTGTGCTTTCAGTTGTTGTGGCTGGTGTTGTTGTTTCAGTTGTACTAACAGTTGTGCTCTCAGTTGTTGTGTCTGGTCTAGTTGTTTCAGTTGTACTAACAGTTGTGCTTTCAGTTGTTGTGGCTGGTGTTGTTGATTCAGTTGTACTAACAGTTGTGCTTTCAGTTGTTGTGGCTGGTGTTGTTGTTTGAGTTGTACTAACAGTTGTGCTCTCAGTTGTTGTGGCTGGTGTTGTTGATTCAGTTGTACTAACAGTTGTGCTTTCAGTTGTTGTGGCTGGTGTTGTTGTTTCAGCTGTACTAACAGTTGTGCTTTCAGTTGTTGTGGCTGGTGTTGTTGTTTCAGTTGTACTAACAGTTGTGCTTTCAGTTGTTGTGGCTGGTGTTGTTGATTCAGTTGTACTAACAGTTGTGCTTTCAGTTGTTGTTGCTGCTGTAGTTATTTCAGTTGTACTAAGAGTTGTGCTTTCAGTTGTTGTGGCTGGTGTTGTTGTTTCAGTTGTACTAACAGTTGTGCTCTCAGTTGTTGTGACTGGTGTAGTTGTCTCAGTTGTGCTCTCAGTTGTGCTTTCAGTTGTTGTGGCTGGTGTTGTTGATTCAGTTGTACTAACAGTTGTGCTTTCAGTTGTTGTGGCTGGTGTTGTTGATTCAGTTGTACTAACAGTTGTGCTTTCAGTTGTTGTGGCTGGTGTTGTTTCAGTTGTACTAACAGTTGTGCTTTCAGTTGTTGTGGCTGGTGTTGTTGTTTCAGTTGTACTAACAGTTGTGCTTTCAGTTGTTGTGACTGGTGTTGTTGATTCAGTTGTACTAACAGTTGTGCTCTCAGTTGTTGTGGCTGGTGTTGTTGATTCAGTTGTACTAAAAGTTGTGCTTTCAGTTGTTGTGGCTGGTGTTGTTGTTTGAGTTGTACTAACAGTTGTGCTCTCAGTTGTTGTGGCTGGTGTTGTTGATTCAGTTGTACTAACAGTTGTGCTTTCAGTTGTTGTGGCTGGTGTTGTTGTTTGAGTTGTACTAACAGTTGTGCTTTCAGTTGTTGTGTCTGGTGTTGTTGATTCAGTTGTACTAACAGTTGTGCTTTCAGTTGTTGTGGCTGGTGTTGTTGTTTCAGTTGTACTAACAGTTGTGCTCTCAGTTGTTGTGGCTGGTGTTGTTGATTCAGTTGTACTAACAGTTGTGCTTTCAGTTGTTGTGGCTGGTGTTGTTGTTTCAGTTGTACTAACAGTTGTGCTTTCAGTTGTTGTGACGGGTGTTGTTGATTCAGTTGTACTAACAGTTGTGCTTTCAGTTGTTGTGGCTGGTGTTGTTGATTCAGTTGTACTAAAAGTTGTGCTTTCAGTTGTTGTGGCTGGTGTTGTTGTTTCAGTTGTACTAACAGTTGTGCTCTCAGTTGTTGTGTCTGGTGTAGTTGTTTCAGTTGTACTAACAGTTGTGCTTTCAGTTGTTGTGGCTGGTGTTGTTGTTTGAGTTGTACTAACAGTTGTGCTTTCAGTTGTTGTGGCTGGTGTTGTTGATTCAGTTGTACTAACAGTTGTGCTTTCAGTTGTTGTGGCTGGTGTTGTTGTTTCAGCTGTACTAACAGTTGTGCTTTCAGTTGTTGTGGCTGGTGTTGTTGTTTCAGTTGTACTAACAGTTGTGCTCTCAGTTGTTGTGTCTGGTGTAGTTGTTTCAGTTGTACTAACAGTTGTGCTTTCAGTTGTTGTGGCTGGTGTTGTTGTTTGAGTTGTACTAACAGTTGTGCTTTCAGTTGTTGTGGCTGGTGTTGTTGATTCAGTTGTACTAACAGTTGTGCTTTCAGTTGTTGTGGCTGGTGTTGTTGTTTCAGCTGTACTAACAGTTGTGCTTTCAGTTGTTGTGGCTGGTGTTGTTGTTTCAGTTGTACTAACAGTTGTGCTCTCAGTTGTTGTGTCTGGTGTAGTTGTTTCAGTTGTACTAACAGTTGTGCTTTCAGTTGTTGTGGCTGGTGTTGTTGATTCAGTTGTACTAACAGTTGTGCTTTCAGTTGTTGTGGCTGGTGTTGTTGTTTGAGTTGTACTAACAGTTGTGCTCTCAGTTGTTGTGGCTGGTGTTGTTGATTCAGTTGTACTAACAGTTGTGCTTTCAGTTGTTGTGGCTGGTGTTGTTGTTTCAGCTGTACTAACAGTTGTGCTTTCAGTTGTTGTGGCTGGTGTTGTTGTTTCAGTTGTACTAACAGTTGTGCTTTCAGTTGTTGTGGCTGGTGTTGTTGATTCAGTTGTACTAACAGTTGTGCTTTCAGTTGTTGTTGCTGCTGTAGTTATTTCAGTTGTACTAAGAGTTGTGCTTTCAGTTGTTGTGGCTGGTGTTGTTGTTTCAGTTGTACTAACAGTTGTGCTCTCAGTTGTTGTGACTGGTGTAGTTGTCTCAGTTGTGCTCTCAGTTGTGCTTTCAGTTGTTGTGGCTGGTGTTGTTGATTCAGTTGTACTAACAGTTGTGCTTTCAGTTGTTGTGGCTGGTGTTGTTGATTCAGTTGTACTAACAGTTGTGCTTTCAGTTGTTGTGGCTGGTGTTGTTTCAGTTGTACTAACAGTTGTGCTTTCAGTTGTTGTGGCTGGTGTTGTTGTTTCAGTTGTACTAACAGTTGTGCTTTCAGTTGTTGTGACTGGTGTTGTTGATTCAGTTGTACTAACAGTTGTGCTCTCAGTTGTTGTGGCTGGTGTTGTTGATTCAGTTGTACTAAAAGTTGTGCTTTCAGTTGTTGTGGCTGGTGTTGTTGTTTGAGTTGTACTAACAGTTGTGCTCTCAGTTGTTGTGGCTGGTGTTGTTGATTCAGTTGTACTAACAGTTGTGCTTTCAGTTGTTGTGGCTGGTGTTGTTGTTTGAGTTGTACTAACAGTTGTGCTTTCAGTTGTTGTGGCTGGTGTTGTTGATTCAGTTGTACTAACAGTTGTGCTTTCAGTTGTTGTGGCTGGTGTTGTTGTTTGAGTTGTACTAACAGTTGTGCTCTCAGTTGTTGTGGCTGGTGTTGTTGATTCAGTTGTACTAACAGTTGTGCTTTCAGTTGTTGTGGCTGGTGTTGTTGTTTGAGTTGTACTAACAGTTGTGCTTTCAGTTGTTGTGGCTGGTGTTGTTGATTCAGTTGTACTAACAGTTGTGCTCTCAGTTGTTGTGGCTGGTGTTGTTGATTCAGTTGTACTAACAGTTGTGCTTTCAGTTGTTGTGGCTGGTGTTGTTGTTTGAGTTGTACTAACAGTTGTGCTTTCAGTTGTTGTGGCTGGTGTTGTTGATTCAGTTGTACTAACAGTTGTGCTTTCAGTTGTTGTGGCTGGTGTTGTTGTTTCAGTTGTACTAACAGTTGTGCTCTCAGTTGTTGTGTCTGGTGTAGTTGTCTCAGTTTTGCTCTCAGTTGTGCTTTCAGTTGTTGTGGCTGGTGTTGTTGATTCAGTTGTACTAACAGTTGTGCTTTCAGTTGTTGTGGCTGGTGTTGTTGTTTCAGTTGTACTAACAGTTGTGCTTTCAGTTGTTGTGGCTGGTGTTGTTGATTCAGTTGTACTAACAGTTGTGCTTTCAGTTGTTGTGGCTGGTGTAGTTGTTTCAGTTGTACTAACAGTTGTGCTTTCAGTTGTTGTGGCTGGTGTAGTTGTTTCAGTTGTACTAATAGCTGTGCTCTCAGTTGTTGTGACTGGTGTAGTTGTTTCAGGTGTACTAACAGTTGTGCTTTCAGTTGTTGTCACTGCTGTAGTTATTTCAGTTGTACTAACAGTTGTGCTTTCAGTTGTTGTGACTGGTGTAGTTGTTTCAGTCGTACTAATGGTTGTGCTTTCAGTTGTTGTCGCTGCTGTAGTTATTTCAGTTGTACTAAGAGTTGTGCTTTCAGTTGTTGTGGCTGGTGTTGTTGTTTCAGTTGTACTGAGAGCTGTGCTTTCAGTTGTTGTGACTGGTGTAGTTGTTTCAGTTGTACTAACAGTTGTGCTTTCAGTTGTTGTTGCTGCTGTAGTTATTTCAGTTGTACTAAGAGTTGTGCTTTCAGTTGTTGTGGCTGGTGTTGTTGTTTCAGTTGTACTAACAGTTGTGCTCTCAGTTGTTGTGACTGGTGTAGTTGTCTCAGTTGTGCTCTCAGTTGTGCTTTCAGTTGTTGTGGCTGGTGTTGTTGATTCAGTTGTACTAACAGTTGTGCTTTCAGTTGTTGTGGCTGGTGTTGTTGTTTCAGTTGTACTAACAGTTGTGCTTTCAGTTGTTGTGGCTGGTGTTGTTGATTCAGTTGTACTAACATTTGTGCTCTCAGTTGTTGTGGCTGGTGTTGTTGATTCAGTTGTACTAACAGTTGTGCTTTCAGTTGTTGTGACTGGTGTTGTTGATTCAGTTGTACTAACAGTTGTGCTCTCAGTTGTTGTGGCTGGTGTTGTTGATTCAGTTGTACTAACAGTTGTGCTTTCAGTTGTTGTGGCTGGTGTTGTTGATTCAGTTGTACTAAAAGTTGTGCTTTCAGTTGTTGTGGCTGGTGTTGTTGTTTCAGTTGTACTAACAGTTGTCCTCTCAGTTGTTGTGTCTGGTGTAGTTGTTTCAGTTGTACTAACAGTTGTGCTTTCAGTTGTTGTGGCTGGTGTTGTTGTTTCAGTTGTACTAACAGTTGTGCTCTCAGTTGTTGTGGCTGGTGTTGTTGTTTCAGTTGTACTAACAGTTGTGCTTTTAATTGTTGTGGCTGGTGTAGTTGTTTCAGTTGTACTAAGAGTTGTGCTTTCAGTTGTTGTGGCTGGTGTAGATGTTTCAGTTGTACTAACAGTTGTGCTCTCAGTTGTTGTGTCTGGTGTAGTTGATTCAGTTGTACTAACAGTTGTGCTTTCAGTTGTTGTGGCTGGTGTAGTTGATTCAGTTGTACTAAAAGTTGTGCTTTCAGTTGTTGTGGCTAGTGTAGTTGTTTCAGTTGTACTAACAGTTGTGCTCTCAGTTGTTGTGTCTGGTGTAGTTGATTCAGTTGTACTAAAAGTTGTGCTTTCAGTTGTTGTGGCTGGTGTAGTTGTTTCAGTTGTACTAACAGTTGTGCTTTCAGTTGTTGTGGCTGGTGTAGTTGATTCAGTTGTACTAAAAGTTGTGCTTTCAGTTGTTGTGGCTGGTGTAGTTGTTTCAGTTGTACTAACAGTTGTGCTCTCAGTTGTTGTGGCTGGTGTAGTTGATTCAGTTGTACTAAAAGTTGTGCTTTCAGTTGTTGTGGCTAGTGTAGTTGTTTCAGTTGTACTAACAGTTGTGCTTTCAGTTGTTGTGGCTGGTGTAGTTGATTCAGTTGTACTAAAAGTTGTGCTTTCAGTTGTTGTGGCTGGTGTAGTTGTTTCAGTTGTACTAACAGTTGTGCTCTCAGTTGTTGTGTCTGGTGTTGTTGATTCAGTTGTACTAACAGTTGTGCTCTCAGTTGTTGTGTCTGGTGTAGTTGTTTCAGTTGTACTAACAGTTGTGCTTTCAGTTGATGTGGCTGGTGTTGTTGTTTCAGTTGTACTAAAAGTTGTGCTTTCAGTTGTTGTGTCTGGTGTAGTTGATTCAGTTGTACTAAAAGTTGTGCTCTCAGTTGTTGTGGCTGGTGTTGTTGATTCAGTTGTACTAACAGTTGTGCTTTCAGTTGTTGTGGCTGGTGTTGTTGTTTCAGCTGTACTAACAGTTGTGCTTTCAGTTGTTGTGGCTGGTGTTGTTGTTTCAGTTGTACTAACAGTTGTGCTTTCAGTTGTTGTGGCTGGTGTTGTTGATTCAGTTGTACTAACAGTTGTGCTTTCAGTTGTTGTTGCTGCTGTAGTTATTTCAGTTGTACTAAGAGTTGTGCTTTCAGTTGTTGTGGCTGGTGTTGCTGTTTCAGTTGTACTAACAGTTGTGCTCTCAGTTGTTGTGACTGGTGTAGTTGTCTCAGTTGTGCTCTCAGTTGTGCTTTCAGTTGTTGTGGCTGGTGTTGTTGATTCAGTTGTACTAACAGTTGTGCTTTCAGTTGTTGTGGCTGGTGTTGTTGTTTCAGTTGTACTAACAGTTGTGCTTTCAGTTGTTGTGGCTGGTGTTGTTGATTCAGTTGTACTAACAGTTGTGCTCTCAGTTGTTGTGGCTGGTGTTGTTGATTCAGTTGTACTAACAGTTGTGCTTTCAGTTGTTGTGACTGGTGTTGTTGATTCAGTTGTACTAACAGTTGTTGTGGCTGGTGTTGTTGATTCAGTTGTACTAACAGTTGTGCTTTCAGTTGTTGTGGCTGGTGTTGTTGATTCAGTTGTACTAAAAGTTGTGCTTTCAGTTGTTGTGGCTGGTGTTGTTGTTTCAGTTGTACTAACAGTTGTGCTCTCAGTTGTTGTGTCTGGTGTAGTTGTTTCAGTTGTACTAACAGTTGTGCTTTCAGTTGTTGTGGCTGGTGTTGTTGTTTCAGTTGTACTAACAGTTGTGCTCTCAGTTGTTGTGGCTGGTGTTGTTGTTTCAGTTGTACTAACAGTTGTGCTTTTAATTGTTGTGGCTGGTGTAGTTGTTTCAGTTGTACTAAGAGTTGTGCTTTCAGTTGTTGTGGCTGGTGTAGATGTTTCAGTTGTACTAACAGTTGTGCTCTCAGTTGTTGTGTCTGGTGTAGTTGATTCAGTTGTACTAAAAGTTGTGCTTTCAGTTGTTGTGGCTAGTGTAGTTGTTTCAGTTGTACTAACAGTTGTGCTTTCAGTTGATGTGGCTGGTGTTGTTGATTCAGTTGTACTAACAGTTGTGCTTTCAGTTGTTGTGGCTGGTGTAGTTGATTCAGTTGTACTAAAAGTTGTGCTTTCAGTTGTTGTGGCTGGTGTAGTTGTTTCAGTTGTACTAACAGTTGTGCTCTCAGTTGTTGTGTCTGGTGTTGTTGATTCAGTTGTACTAACAGTTGTGCTCTCAGTTGTTGTGTCTGGTGTAGTTGTTTCAGTTGTACTAACAGTTGTGCTTTCAGTTGATGTGGCTGGTGTTGTTGTTTCAGTTGTACTAAAAGTTGTGCTTTCAGTTGTTGTGTCTGGTGTAGTTGATTCAGTTGTACTAAAAGTTGTGCTCTCAGTTGTTGTGTCTGGTGTAGTTGTTTCAGTTGTACTAACAGTTGTGCTTTCAGTTGATGTGGCTGGTGTTGTTGTTTCAGTTGTACTAACAGTTGTGCTCTCAGTTGTTGTGGCTGGTGTAGTTGTTTCAGATGTACTAACAGTTGTGCTCTCAGTTGTTGTGTCTGGTGTTGTTGATTCAGTTGTACTAAGAGTTGTGCTTTCAGTTGTTGTGGCTGGTGTAGTTGTTTCAGTTGTACTAAGAGTTGTGCTTTCAGTTGTTGTGGCTGGTGTAGATGTTTCAGTTGTACTAAGAGTTGTGCTTTCAGTTGTTGTCGCTGCTGTAGTTGTTTCAGTTGTACTAACAGTTGTGCTTTCAGTTCTTGTGACTGGTGTAGTTGTTTCAGTTGTACTAACAGTTGTGCTTTCAGTGGTTGTGGCTGGTGTAGTTGTTTCAGTTGTACTAACAGTTGTGCTTTCAGTGGTTCTGACTGGTGTAGTTGTTTCAGTTGTACTAAGAGTTGTGCTCTCAGTTGTTGCGGCTGGTGTAGTTGTTTCAGTTGTGCTCTCAGTTGTTGTGGCTGGTGTAGTTGTCTCAGCTGTACTTATAGTTGTGCTCTCAGTTGTTGTGGCTGATGACGATTCTGTTGTTGTGGCTGTTGTAGTTGTTTCAGTTGTACTAGCAATTGTGCTCTCAAATTCAGTAGTCAATGTTGATTGTGACTCTGTTGTAGAATCTGTCGCACTTGTGGTGGATGATATATCAATAGTTGTTGTGGCTGTTGAGTATTCTGTTGTTGGTTCAGCAGTAGAGGATGTTACCATTGTATATTCTGATAAAAGAAAATAATTAATAGTTAAGACAGAACTCGTGACAGCACTGACAAAAGAAAAAAGTCCTATGAAGATTGATTTTTTTTTTTTTAGAATACTTGTGTAAGTCATTATTAATTTCCAAATAATTTTAAGTTTAGCTAAAACTATCTTTAATTTAACACTTTGTTTTAAATGTACACTGTCTCAGACACACACACACACACACACACACACACACACATATATATATATGTATATATATATATATATATACAGTGCTATGCATAAGTTTAGACACCCATACTAAAGTTGACTAAAAAGAGGAATAAAAAATCATCTTTTGGAAACTGAACTTAATGCCTTAATTAAAAAAATTAGGAAACATCCAACCTTTAAGGACAACGATTTTCTTTGTGAATGAATAATGTATCGCAAATAAATAAATATTCTTCCTTAAAATACAGGGTGCATAAGTTTGGACACCCCTATGTTAAATTCCCATAGAGGCAGGCAGATTTTTTATTTTTAAAGGCCAGTTACTTCATGGATCCAGGATACTATGCATCCTGATAAAGTTCCCTTGGCCTCTGGAATTAAAATAGCCCCACATCATCACATAGCCTTCACCATACCTAGAGATTGGCATAGTTTTATTTCAGTTAGCCTAATAGCTAGTTTGATTTGCATTGAGAGATGATCTTATGGAAAGTACTCCATGCCAATCTCTAGGTATGGTGAAGGCTATGTGATGATGTGGGGCTATTTTAATTCCAGAGGCCAAGGGAACTTTATCAGGATGCATAGTATCCTGGATCCATGAAGTAACTGGCCTTTAAAAATAAAAATCTGCCTGGCTCTATGGGAATTTAACATAGGGGTGTCCAAACTTATGCACCCTGTATTTTAAGGAAGAACATTTATTTATTTATGATACATTATTCACTCACAAAGAAAATTGGTGTCCTTAAAGGTTGGATTTTTCCTAATTTTTTTAATTAAGGCATTAAGTTCAGTTTCCAAAAGATGATTTTTTATTCCTCTTTTTAGTCAACTTTAGCTTGGGTGTCTAAACTTATGCATAGCACTGTATATATACACACACTACTGGTCAAAAGTTTTTGATCGGTAAGATTTTTTATGTTTTTAAAAGAAGTCTCTTCTGCTCACCAAGGCTGCATTTATTTGATAAAAAACAATACAAAAATCCCAGTAATATTGGGAAATATTATGACAATTAAAAAAGAGTTTTCTATTTTAATATATTTTAAAATGTAATTTATTCCTCAGATGAAAGCTGAATTTTCAGCATCATTACTCCAGTCTTCAGTGTCACATGATCCTTCAGAAATCATTCTAATATGCTGCTTTTTCGCTAAAAAAAACATTCATTATTATTTTCAATGTTGAAAACAGTTGTGTACAATTATTTTTCAAAATACTTTGATGAATAGAAAGTTCAAAAGAACAGCATTTATTTAAAATAGAATATTTTCTAACATTATAAATGTTTTTTCTGTAACTTGTGATCAGTTTAACTCATCTTTGATGGATAAAAGTATTGATTTATTTTATTTCTTTCCCCCAAAATTTTAATTAAAATTCTTACTGACCCCACACTTTTGAACGGTAGTGTTTAATGTTACAAAAGCTTTCTATTTCAGATAAATGCTGTTCTTTTGAACTTTCTATTCATCATAGCATCATGAAATAAAAATGTAAAAAACTGTTTTCAACATTGATAATAATGAGAAATGTTTCTTGAGCATCAAATCATCATATTATAATGATTTCTGAAGGATCATGTGACACTGAAGACTGGAGTAATGATGCTGAAAATTCAGCTTTGATCACAGGAATAAATAACACTTAACTATATATTCACATAGAAAACAGCTGTTTTAAATTGTAATACTATTTCACAATATGACTGTTTTTGTTTGTATTTTTAATCAAATAAATGCAGCCTTGGAGCAGAAGATACTTCTTTTAAAAACATTAAAAATCTTACCGATCTAAAACCTTTGACCAGTAGTGTGTGTATATAATCTATATCTATATCTATATCTATCTATCTATCTATCTATATCTCTCTCTATATATATATATATATATATATATATATATATATATATAAAGAGAGAGAGAAAGAGAGAGAGAGAGAGAGAGAGAGAGAGAGAGAGAGAGAGAGAGAGAGAGAGAGAGAGATTATTTAGACAATTTGCTTTTATGTGTTGTCAGACCTACCTGTACCATTAACTTCAACTGAATTAGATGTTATGTTCAGGGCATTGACAGTTGCTGTGTCACTCAATAATGCATAAGCAATTTCTGTATTTGATGGCACATCCTGTGTAGCGTCGAAAGTGAGTTCTGTTGTGGTTTTGACTGACCCCATGCTGGAATACATTTTTTAGAAACACTGTCATTTGGAAACCAATCTTAATATTCCCACCAGATGTATTTATTGCATGCTCTTGGCACTGCATATAAAATAACCACACATAGGCAGTGTATATAAAATATGCAGCATTACAATGTAATGTATTTACCTGAATAGTAGGACGGAGACTCGTAGGAAGGAGCGATATTTCTTGTAGATGGCTTTAAACTGTAAAAAAAAATACAGGCAGTTACAATAAACACTTATGAATAGGCTATGCATGATAAACATATAATGTTTGTAATTAAATATAATTGCTGTTTATTCACTCGAGGATTATATAGTGAACAGAGTATGTGAATTTTCACTCACATATTGCAGAACAAGCTGAGCCCTGTTGTTAAAAGCAAGAGACACTGATTCAAGGAGGTCATCTGTAAATTCAGCTTCAGAGCGGAACACCAGAATTTTTTGTACTACAGCAGGAGTTGTTGTTGGTGCTGGTGTAGTTGTTTCAGTTGTACTAACAGTTGTGCTCTCAGTTGTTGTGGCTGGTGTAGTTGTCTCAGTTGTACTAACAGTTGTGCTCTCAGTTGTTGTGGCTGGTGTAGTTGTCTCAGTTGTACTAACAGTTGTGCTCTCAGTTGTTGTGGCTGGTGTAGTTGTTTCAGTTGTACTAACAGTTGTGCTTTCAGTTGTTGTGACTGGTGTAGTTGTCTCAGATGTACTTACAGTTGTGCTCTCAGTTGTTGTGGCTAGTGTAGTTGTTTCAGTTGTACTAACAGTTGTGCTCTCAGTTGTAGTGGCTGGTGTAGTTGTTTCAGCTGTACTAACAGTTGTGCTCTCAGTTGTAGTGGCTGGTGTAGTTGTTTCAGTTGTACTAACAGTTGTGCTCTCAGTTGTTGTGACTGGTGTAGTTGTTTCAGTTGTACTAACTGTTGTGCTCTCAGTTGTAGTGGCTGGTGTAGTTGTTTCAGTTGTACTAACAGTTGTGCTCTCAGTTGTAGTGGCTGGTGTAGTTGTTTCAGCTGTACTAACAGTTGTGCTCTCAGTTGTTGTGACTGGTGTAGTTGTTTCAGTTGTACTAACAGTTGTGCTTTCAGTTGTTATGACTTGTGTAGTTGTTTCAGTTGTACTAACAGTTGTGCTCTCAGTTGTTGTGGCTGGTGTAGTTGTTTCAGTTGTACTAACAGTTGTGCTCTCAGTTGTTGTGGCTGGTGTAGTTGTTTCAGTTGTACTAACAGTTGTGCTCTCAGTTGTAGTGGCTGGTGTAGTTGTTTCAGCTGTACTAACAGTTGTGCTCTCAGTTGTAGTGGCTGGTGTAGTTGTTTCAGTTGTACTAACAGTTGTGCTTTCAGTTGTTGTGACTGGTGTAGTTGTTTCAGTTGTACTAACAGTTGTGCTTTCAGTTGTTGTGACTGGTGTAGTTGTTTCAGTTGTACTAACAGTTGTGCTCTCAGTTGTAGTGGCTGGTGTAGTTGTTTCAGTTGTACTAACAGTTGTGCTCTCAGTTGTAGTGGCTGGTGTAGTTGTTTCAGTTGTACTAACAGTTGTGCTCTCAGTTGTTGTGGCTGGTGTAGTTGTTTCAGTTGTACTAACAGTTGTGCTCTCAGCTGTTGTGGCTGGTGTAGTTGTTTCAGTTGTACTAACAGTTGTGCTCTCAGTTGTTGTGGCTGGTGTAGTTGTTTCAGTTGTACTAACAGTTGTGCTTTCAGTTGTTGTGACTGGTGTAGTTGTCTCAGATGTACTTACAGTTGTGCTCTCAGTTGTTGTGGCTGGTGTAGTTGTTTCAGTTGTACTAACAGTTGTGCTCTCAGTTGTAGTGGCTGGTGTAGTTGTTTCAGCTGTACTAACAGTTGTGCTCTCAGTTGTAGTGGCTGGTGTAGTTGTTTCAGTTGTACTAACAGTTGTGCTTTCAGTTGTTGTGGCTGGTGTAGTTGTTTCAGTTGTACTAACAGTTGTGCTCTCAGTTGTAGTGGCTGGTGTAGTTGTTTCAGCTGTACTAACAGTTGTGCTCTCAGTTGTAGTGGCTGGTGTAGTTGTTTCAGTTGTACTAACAGTTGTGCTTTCAGTTGTTGTGGCTGGTGTAGTTGTTTCAGTTGTACTAACAGTTGTGCTCTCAGTTGTAGTGGCTGGTGTAGTTGTTTCAGCTGTACTAACAGTTGTGCTCTCAGTTGTAGTGGCTGGTGTAGTTGTTTCAGTTGTACTAACAGTTGTGCTTTCAGTTGTTGTGACTTGTGTAGTTGTTTCAGTTGTACTAACAGTTGTGCTCTCAGTTGTTGTGGCTGGTGTAGTTGTTTCAGTTGTACTAACAGTTGTGCTCTCAGTTGTAGTGGCTGGTGTAGTTGTTTCAGCTGTACTAACAGTTGTGCTCTCAGTTGTAGTGGCTGGTGTAGTTGTTTCAGTTGTACTAACAGTTGTGCTTTCAGTTGTTGTGACTGGTGTAGTTGTTTCAGTTGTACTAACAGTTGTGCTCTCAGTTGTTGTGGCTGGTGCTGTTGTTTCAGTTGTACTAACAGTTGTGCTCTCAGTTGTAGTGGCTGGTGTAGTTGTTTCAGTTGTACTAACAGTTGTGCTTTCAGTTGTTGTGGCTGGTGTAGTTGTTTCAGTTGTACTAACAGTTGTGCTCTCAGTTGTTGTGGCTGGTGTAGTTGTTTCAGTTGTACTAACAGTTGTGCTCTCAGTTGTAGTGGCTGGTGTAGTTGTTTCAGTTGTACTAACAGTTGTAGTCTCAGTTGTTGTGACTGGTGTAGTTGTTTCAGTTGTACTAAGAGTTGTGCTTTCAGCTGTTGTGGCTGGTGTAGTTGTTTCAGTTGTATTAAGAGTTGTACTTTCAGTTGTTGTGACTGGTGTAGTTGTTTCAGTTGTACTAAGAGTTGTGCTCTCAGTTGTTGTGGCTGGTGTAGTTGTTTCAGTTGTACTAACAGTTGTGCTTTCAGTTGTTGTCGCTGCTGTAGTTGTTTCAGTTGTACTAACAGTTGTGCTCTCAGTTGTTGTGGCTGGTGTAGTTGTTTCAGTTGTACTAACAGTTGTGCTCTCAGTTGTTGTCGCGTCTGTAGTTGTTTCAGTCGTACTAACAGTTGTTGTGGCTGGTGTAGTTGTTTCAGTTGTACTAAGAGTTGTACTTTCAGTAGTTGTGGCTGGTGTAGTTGTTTCAGTTGTACTAAGAGTTGTGCTTTCAGTTGTTGTGACTGGTGTAGTTGTTTCAGTTGTACTAACAGTTGTGCTTTCAGTTGTTTTGGCTGGTGTAGTTGTTCCAGTTGTACTAACAGTTGTGCTCTCAGTTGTTGTCGCTGCTGTAGTTGTTTCAGTTGTACTAAGAGTTGTGCTTTCAGATGTTGTGACTGATGTAGTTGTTTCAGTTGTGCTCTCAGTTGTTGTGGCTGGTGTAGTTGTTTCAGTTGTACTAAGAGTTGTACTTTCAGTTATTGTGACTGGTGTAGTTGTTTCAGTTGTACTAACAGTTGTGCTCTCAGTTGTTGTGGATGGTGTAGTTGTTTCAGTTGTACTAAGAGTTGTGCTTTCAGTTGTTGTGGCTGGTGTAGTTGTCTCAGATGTACTTACAGTTGTGCTTTCAGTTGTTGTGTCTGGTGTAGTTGTTTCAGTTGTACTAACAGTTGTGCTCTCAGTTGTTGTGACTGGTGTAGTTGTTTCAATTGTACTAACAGTTGTGCTCTCCGTTGTAGTGGCTGGTGTAGTTGTTTCAGTTGTACTAACAGTTTTGCTTTCAATTGTTGTGACTGGTGTAGTTGTTTCAGTTGTACTAACAGTTGTGCTCTCAGTTGTTGTGACTGGTGTAGTTGTTTCAGTTGTACTAACAGTTGTGCTCTCAGTTGTTGTGGCTGGTGTAGTTGTTTCAGTTGTACTAACAGTTGTGCTCTCAGTTGTTGTGGCTGGTGTAGTTGTTTCAGTTGTACTAACAGTTGTGCTCTCAGTTGTTGTGACTGGTGTAGTTGTTTCAGTTGTACTAACAGTTGTGCTTCCAGTTGTTGTGACTGGTGTAGTTGTTTCAGTTGTACTAACAGTTGTGCTCTCAGTTGTTGTGACTGGTGTAGTTGTTTCAGTTGTACTAACAGTTGTGCTCTCAGTTGTTGTGACTGGTGTAGTTGTTTCAGTTGTACTAACAGTTGTGCTCTCAGTTGTAGTGGCTGGTGTAGTTGTTTCAGTTGTACTAACAGTTGTGCTCTCAGTTGTAGTGGCTGGTGTAGTTGTTTCAGTTGTACTAACAGTTGTGCTCTCAGTTGTTGTGACTGGTGTAGTTGTTTCAGTTGTACTAACAGTTGTGCTCTCAGTTGTAGTGGCTGGTTTAGTTGTTTCAGTTGTACTAACAGTTGTGCTTTCAGTTGTGACTGGTGTAGTTGTTTCAGTTGTACTAACAGTTGTGCTCTCAGTTGTTGTGACTGGTGTAGTTGTTTCAGTTGTACTAACAGTTGTGCTCTCAGTTGTAGTGGCTGGTGTAGTTGTTTCAGTTGTACTAACAGTTGTGCTCTCAGTTGTAGTGGCTGATGTAGTTGATTCAGCTGTACTAACAGTTGTGCTCTCAGTTGTAGTGGCTGGTGTTGTTGTTTCAGTTGTACTAACAGTTGTGCTTTCAGTTGTTGTGACTGGTGTAGTTGTTTCAGTTGTACTAACAGTTGTGCTTTCAGTTGTTGTGACTGGTGTAGTTGTTTCAGTTGTACTAACAGTTGTGCTCTCAGTTGTTGTGGCTGGTGTAGTTGTTTCAGTTGTACTAACAGTTGTGCTTTCAGTTGTTGTGGCTGGTGTAGTTGTTTCAGTTGTACTAACAGTTGTGCTCTCAGTTGTTGTGGCTGGTGTAGTTGTTTCAGTTGTACTAACAGTTGTGCTTTCAGTTGTGACTGGTGTAGTTGTTTCAGTTGTACTAACAGTTGTGCTTTCAGTTGTTGTGACTGGTGTAGTTGTTTCAGTTGTACTAACAGTTGTGCTCTCAGTTGTAGTGGCTGATGTAGTTGATTCAGCTGTACTAACAGTTGTGCTCTCAGTTGTAGTGGCTGATGTAGTTGATTCAGCTGTACTAACAGTTGTGCTCTCAGTTGTAGTGGCTGGTGTTGTTGTTTCAGTTGTACTAACAGTTGTGCTTTCAGTTGTTGTGACTGGTGTAGTTGTTTCAGTTGTACTAACAGTTGTGCTTTCAGTTGTTGTGGCTGGTGTAGTTGTTTCAGTTGTACTAACAGTTGTGCTCTCAGTTGTTGTGACTGGTGTAGTTGTTTCAGTTGTACTAACAGTTGTGCTTTCAGTTGTTGTGACTGGTGTAGTTGTTTCAGTTGTACTAACAGTTGTGCTCTCAGTTGTAGTGGCTGATGTAGTTGATTCAGCTGTACTAACAGTTGTGCTCTCAGTTGTAGTGGCTGGTGTTGTTGTTTCAGTTGTACTAACAGTTGTGCTTTCAGTTGTTGTGACTGGTGTAGTTGTTTCAGTTGTTCTAACAGTTGTGCTTTCAGTTGTTGTGGCTGGTGTAGTTGTTTCAGTTGTACTAACAGTTGTGCTCTCAGTTGTTGTGACTGGTGTAGTTGTTTCAGTTGTACTAACAGTTGTGCTCTCAGTTGTTGTGACTGGTGTAGTTGTTTCAGTTGTACTAACAGTTGTGCTCTCAGTTGTAGTGGCTGGTGTAGTTGTTTCAGTTGTACTAACAGTTGTGCTCTCAGTTGTAGTGGCTGATGTAGTTGATTCAGTTGTACTAACAGTTGTGCTCTCAGTTGTTGTGACTGGTGTAGTTGTTTCAGTTGTACTAACAGTTGTGCTCTCAGTTGTAGTGGCTGGTGTAGTTGTTTCAGTTGTACTAACAGTTGTGCTTTCAGTTGTGACTGGTGTAGTTGTTTCAGTTGTACTAACAGTTGTGCTTTCAGTTGTGACTGGTGTAGTTGTTTCAGTTGTACTAACAGTTGTGCTCTCAGTTGTTGTGACTGGTGTAGTTGTTTCAGTTGTACTAACAGTTGTGCTCTCAGTTGTAGTGGCTGGTGTAGTTGTTTCAGTTGTACTAACAGTTGTGCTTTCAGTTGTGACTGGTGTAGTTGTTTCAGTTGTACTAACAGTTGTGCTTTCAGTTGTTGTGACTGGTGTAGTTGTTTCAGTTGTACTAACAGTTGTGCTCTCAGTTGTAGTGGCTGGTGTAGTTGTTTCAGTTGTACTAACAGTTGTGCTTTCAGTTGTGACTGGTGTAGTTGTTTCAGTTGTACTAACAGTTGTGCTTTCAGTTGTTGTGACTGGTGTAGTTGTTTCAGTTGTACTAACAGTTGTGCTCTCAGTTGTAATGGCTGGTGTTGTTGTTTCAGTTGTACTAACAGTTGTGCTTTCAGTTGTTGTGACTGGTGTAGTTGTTTCAGTTGTACTAACAGTTGTGCTCTCAGTTGTCGTGGCTGGTGTAGTTGTTTCAGTTGTACTAACAGTTGTGCTCTCAGTTGTAGTGGCTGGTGTAGTTGTTTCAGTTGTACTAACAGTTGTGCTCTCAGTTGTAGTGCCTGGTGTAGTTGTTTCAGTTGTACTAAGAGTTGTAGTCTCAGTTGTTGTGGCTGGTGTAGTTGTTTCAGTTGTACTAAGAGTTGTGCTTTCAGTTGTTGTGGCTGGTGTAGTTGTTTCAGTTGTACTAAGAGTTGTGCTCTCAGTTGTAGTGGCTGGTGTAGTTGTTTCAGTTGTACTAACAGTTGTGCTCTCAGTTGTAGTGGCTGGTGTAGTTGTTTCAGTTGTACTAACAGTTGTAGTCTCAGTTGTTGTGGCTGGTGTAGTTGTTTCAGTTGTACTAAGAGTTGTGCTTTCAGTTGTTGTGGCTGGTGTAGTTGTTTCAGTTGTACTAAGAGTTGTACTTTCAGTTGTTGTGACTGGTGTAGTTGTTTCAGTTTTTCTAACAGTTGTGCTCTCAGTTGTAGTGGCTGGTGTAGTTGTTTCAGTTGTACTAACAGTTGTGCTCTCAGTTGTAGTGGCTGGTGTAGCTGTGTCAGTTGTAGTAACAGTTGTGCTTTCAGTTGTTGTGACTGGTGTAGTTGTTTCAGTTGTACTAACAGTTGTGCTCTCAGTTGTAGTGGCTGGTGTAGTTGTTTCAGTTGTACTAACAGTTGTGCTTTCAGTTGTTGCGACTGGTGTAGTTGTTTCAGTTGTACTAACAGTTGTGCTTTCAGTTGTTGTGACTGGTGTAGTTGTTTCAGTTGTACTAACAGTTGTGCTCTCAGTTGTAGTGGCTGATGTAGTTGTTTCAGCTGTACTAACAGTTGTGCTCTCAGTTGTAGTGGCTGGTGTAGTTGTTTCAGTTGTACTAACAGTTGTGCTTTCAGTTGTTGTGCCTGGTGTAGTTGTTTCAGTTGTACTAACAGTTGTGCTTTCAGTTGTTGTGACTGGTGTAGTTGTTTCAGTTGTGCTAACAGTTGTGCTCTCAGTTGTTGTGGCTGGTGTAGTTGTTTCAGTTGTACTAACAGTTGTGCTCTCAGTTGTAGTGGCTGGTGTAGTTGTTTCAGTTGTACTAACAGTTGTAGTCTCAGTTGTTGTGGCTGGTGTAGTTGTTTCAGTTGTACTAAGAGTTGTGCTTTCAGTTGTTGTGGCTGGTGTAGTTGTTTCAGTTGTACTAAGAGTTGTGCTTTCAGTTGTTGTGACTGGTGTAGTTGTTTCAGTTGTACTAACAGTTGTAGTCTCAGTTGTTGTGACTGGTGTAGTTGTTTCAGTTGTACTAAGAGTTGCGCTTTCAGTTGTTGTGGCGGGTGTAGTTGTTTCAGTTGTACTAAGAGTTGTGCTTTCAGTTGTTGTGACTGGTGTAGTTGTTTCAGTTGTACTAAGAGTTGTGCTTTCAGTTGTTGTGGATGGTGTAGTTGTTTCAGTTGTACTAACAGTTGTAGTCTCAGTTGTTGTAACTGGTGTAGTTGTTTCAGTTGTACTAAGAGTTGTGCTTTCAGTTGTTGTGGCGGGTGTTGTTGTTTCAGTTGTACTAAGAGTTGTGCTTTCAGTTGTTGTGGCTGGTGTAGTTGTTTCATTTGTACTAACAGTTGTGCTTTCAGTTGTTGTCGCTGCTGTAATTATTTCAGTTGTACTAATAGTTGTGCTCTCAGTTGTTATGGCTGGTGTAGTTGTTTCAGTTGTACTAACAGTTGTGCTCTCAGTTGTTGTGGCTGGTGTAGTTGTTTCAGTTGTACTAACAGTTGTGCTCTCAGTTGTTGTGGCTGGTGTAGTTGTTTCAGTTGTACTAACAGTTGTGCTCTCAGTTGTTGTGGCTGGTGTAGTTGTTTCAGTTGTACTAACAGTTGTGCTTTCAGTTGTTGTGGCTGGTGTAGTTGTTTCAGTTGTACTAACAGTTGTGCTCTCAGTTGTTATGGCTGGTGTAGTTGTTTCAGTTGTACTAACAGTTGTGCTCTCAGTTGTTGTGGCTGGTGTAGTTGTTTCAGTTGTACTAACAGTTGTGCTTTCAGTTGTTGTGGCTGGTGTAGTTGTTTCAGTTGTACTAACAGTTGTGCTCTCAGTTGTTGTGGCTGGTGTAGTTGTTTCAGTTGTACTAACAGTTGTGCTCTCAGTTGTTTTGGCTGGTGTAGTTGATTCACTTGTACTAACAGTTGTGCTTTCAGTTGTTGTGGCTGGTGTAGTTGTTTCAGTTGTGCTCTCAGTTGTTGTGGCTGGTGTAGTTGTCTCAGCTGTACTTATAGTTGTGCTGTCAGTTGTTGTGGCTGATGACAATTCTGTTGTTGTGGCTGTTGTATTTGTTTCTGTTGTACTAGCAATTGTGCTCTCAAATTCAGTAGTCAATGTTGTTTGTGACTCTGTTGTAGAATCTGTTGCACTTGTGGTGGATGATACATCAATAGTTGTTGTGGCTGTTGAGTATTCTGTTGTTGGTTCAGCAGTAGAGGGTGTTACCATTGTATATTCTGATAAAAGAAAAAAAAAATAACAGTTTAGATGGAACTCGTGACAGCACTGACAAAAGAAAGAAGTTGTATGAAGATTGATTATTTTTTTTAGAATACTTGTGTAAGTCATTATTCATTTCCAAATAATTTGAAGTTCAAACTATCTTTGATTTAACACTTTGTTTTAACTGTACACTTTCTCACACACACACACACACACACACACACACACACACACACACACACACACACACACACACACACACACACACACACACACACACACACACACACACAGGTAGCTATATAGATAGATAGAGAGAGAGAGAGAGAGAGAGAGAGAGAGAGAGAGAGAGAGAGAGATTATTTAGACAATTTGCTTTTATGTGTTGTCAGACCTACCTGTACCATTAACGTCAACTGAATTAGATGTTATGTTCAGGGCATTGACAGTTGCTGTGTCACTCAATAATGCATTTGCAATTTCTATATTTGATGGCACATCCTGTGTAGCGTCGAAAATGAGTTCTGTTGTGGTAATAACTGACCCCATGCTGGAATACATTTTTTAGAAACACTGTCATTTGGAAACCAATCTTAATATTCCCACCTGATGTATTAATCGCATGCTCTTGGCACTGCATATAAAATAACCACACATAGGCAGTGTATATAAAATATGTAGCTTTACAATGTAATATATTTACCTGAATAGTAGGACGGAGACTCTTAGGAAGGAGCGATATTTATTGTAGATGGCTTTAAACTGTAAAAAAAATACAGGCAGTTACAATAACCACTTATGAATAGGCTACGCATAATAAACATATAATGTTTGTAATTAAATATAATTGCTGTTTATTCACTCAAGGATTACACAGTGAACAGAGTATGTGGGGTTTCACTCACATATTGCTGAACAAGTTGAGCCCTGTTTTTAAAAGCATGAGACACTGAATCAAGGAGGTCATCTGTAAATTCAGCTTCAGAGCGGAACACCAGAATTTTTTGTACTACAGCAGGAGTTGTTGTTGGTGCTGGTGTAGTTGTTTCAGTTGTACTAACAGTTGTGCTCTCAGTTGTTGTGGCTGGTGTAGTTGTCTCAGTTGTACTAACAGTTGTGCTTTCAGTTGTTGTGGCTGGTGTAGTTGTTTCAGTTGTACTAACAGTTGTGCTTTCAGTTGTTGTGGTTGGTGTAGTTGTTTCAGTTGTACTAAAAGTTGTGCTCTCAGTTGTTGTGTCTGCTGTAGTTGTTTCAGCTGTACTAACAGTTGTGCTCTCATTTGATGTGGCTGGTGTAGTTGTTTCAGCTGTACTAACAGTTGTGCTCTCAGTTGTTGTGGTTGGTGTAGTTGTTTCAGTTGTACTAACAGTTGTGCTTTCAGTTGTTGTGGCTGGTGTAGTTGCTTCAGTTGTACTAACAGTTGTGCTGTCAGTTGTTGTGGCTGGTGTAGTTGTCTCAGTTGTACTAACAGTTGTGCTTTCAGTTGTTGTGGCTGGTGTAGTTGTCTCAGTTGTACTAACAGTTGTGCTCTCAGTTGTTGTTGCTGGTTTAGTTGTCTCAGTTGTTTTAACAGTTGTGCTCTCAGTTGTTGTGGCGGGTGTAGTTGTTTCAGTTGTACTAACAGTTGTGCTCTCAGTTGTTGTTGCTGGTGTAGTTGTCTCAGTTTTACTAACAGTTGTGCTTTCAGTTGTTGTGAATGGTGTAGTTGTTTCACTTGTACTAATAGTTGTGCTCTCAGTTGTTGTGGTTGGTGTAGTTGTTTCAGTTGTACTAACAGTTGTTGTGACTGGTGTAGTTGTTTCAGTTGTACTAACAGTTGTTGTGGCTGCTGTTGTTGTTTCAGTTGTACTAACAGTTGTGCTCTCAGTTGTTGTGGCTGGTGTGGTTGTTTCAGTTGTACTAATAGTTGCACTCTCAGTTGTTGTGGTTGGTGTAGTTTTTTCAGTTGTACTAACAGTTGTGCTCTCAGTTGTTGTGACTGGTGTAGTTGTTTCAGTTGTACTAACAGTTGTGCTTTCAGTTGCTGTGGCTGGTGTCGTTGTTTCAGTTGTACTAACAGTTGTGCTCTCAGTTGTTGTGACTGGTGTAGTTGTTTCAGTTGTACTAACAGTTGTGCTCTCAGTTGTTTTGGCTGGTGTAGTTGTTTCACTTGTACTAACAGTTGTGCTCTCAGTTGTTGTGACTGGTGTAGTTGTTTCAGTTGTACTAACAGTTGTGCTTTCAGTTGTTGTGGCTGGTTTAGTTGTTTCAGTTGTACTAACAGATGTTGTGACTGGTGTAGTTGTTTCAGTTGTACTAACAGTTGTGCTCTCAGTTGTTGTGTCTGGTGTAGTTGTTTCAGTTGTACTAACAGTTGTGCTCTCAGTTGTTGTGGCTGGTGTAGTTGTCTCAGTTGTACTAACAGTTGTGCTTTCAGTTGTTGTGGCTGGTGTTGTTTCAGTTGTACTAACAGTTGTGCTCTCAGTTGTTGTGGCTGGTGTAGTTGTTTCAGTTGTACTAACAGTTGTGCTTTCATTTGTTGTGGCTGGTGTAGTTGTTTCAGTTGTACTAACAGTTGTGCTCTCAGTTGTTGTTGCTGGTGTAGTTGTTTCAGTTGTACTAACAGTTGTGCTCTCAGTTGTTGTGGCTGGTGTAGTTTTTTCAGTTGTACTAACAGTTGTGCTCTCAGTTGTTGTGGCTGGTGTAGTTGTTTCAGTTGTACTAACAGTTGTGCTTTCAGTTGTTGTGGCTGGTGTAGTTGTTTCAGTTGTACTAACAGTTGTTGTGACTGGTGTAGTTGTATCAGTTGTACTAACAGTTGTGCTTTCAGTTGTTGTGTCTGGTGTAGTTGTCTCAGTTGTACTAACAGTTGTGCTCTCAGTTGTTGTGACTGGTGTAGTTGTTTCAGTTGTACTAACAGTTGTGCTTTCAGTTGTTGTGGCTGGTGTAGTTGTTTCAGTTGTACTAACAGTTGTGCTCTCAGTTGTTGTGACTGGTGTAGTTGTTTCAGTTTTACTAACAGTTGTGCTCTCAGTTGTTTTGGCTGGTGTAGTTGTTTCACTTGTACTAACAGTTGTGCTCTCAGTTGTTGTGACTGGTGTAGTTGTTTCAGTTTTACTAACAGTTGTGCTTTCAGTTGTTGTGGCTGGTGTAGTTGTTTCAGTTGTACTAACAGTTGTGCTCTCAGTTGTTGTGACTGGTGTAGTTGTTTCAGTTTTACTAACAGTTGTGCTTTCAGTTGTTGTGGCTGGTGTAGTTGTTTCAGTTGTACTAACAGTTGTGCTCACAGTTGTTGTGACTGGTGGAGTTTTTTCAGTTGTACTAACAGTTGTGCTTTCAGTTGTTGTGGTTGGTGTAGTTGTTTCAGTTGTGCTTTCAGTTGTTGTGGCTGGTGTAGTTTTTTCAGTTGTACTAACAGTTGTGCTCTCAGTTGTTGTGGCTGGTGTAGTTGTTTCAGTTGTACTAACAGTTGTGCTTTCAGTTGTTGTGGCTGGTGTAGTTGTTTCAGTTGTACTAACAGTTGTGCTTTCAGTTGTTGTGGCTGGTGTAGTTGTTTCAGTTGTACTAACAGTTGTTGTGACTGGTGTAGTTGTATCAGTTGTACTAACAGTTGTGCTTTCAGTTGTTGTGGCTGGTGTAGTTGTCTCAGTTGTACTAACAGTTGTGCTCTCAGTTGTTGTGGCTGGTGTAGTTTTTTCAGTTGTACTAACAGTTGTGCTTTCAGTTGTTGTGGCTGGTGTAGTTGTTTCAGTTGTGCTTTCAGTTGTTGTGGCTGGTGTAGTTGTTTCAGTTGTACTAACAGTTGTGCTCTCAGTTGTTGTGGCTGGTGTAGTTGTTTCAGTTGTACTAACAGTTGTGCTTTCAGTTGTTGTGGCTGGTTTAGTTGTTTCAGTTGTACTAACAGTTGTTGTAACTGGTTTAGTTGTATCAGTTGTACTAACAGTTGTGCTCTCAGTAGTTGTGGCTGGTGTAGTTTTTTCAGTTGTACTAACAGTTGTGCTCTCAGTTGTTGTGGCTGGTGTAGTTGTTTCAGTTGTACTAACAGTTGTGCTTTCACTTGTGGCTGGTGTAGTTGTTTCAGTTGTACTAACAGTTGTTGTGACTGGTGTAGTTGTATCAGTTGTACTAACAGTTGTGCTTTCAGTTGTTGTGTCTGGTGTAGTTGTCTCAGTTGAACTAACAGTTGTGCTCTCAGTTGTTGTGACTGGTGTAGTTGTTTCAGTTGTACTAAAAGTTGTGCTTTCAGTTGTAGTGACAGGTGTAGTTGTTTCAGTTGTACTAACAGTTGTGCTCTCAGTTGTTGTGGCTGGTGTAGTTGTCTCAGTTGTACTAACAGTTGTGCTCTCAGTTGTTGTGGCTGGTGTAGTTGTTTCAGTTGTACTAACAGTTGTGCTTTCAGTTGTTGTGGCTGGTGTAGTTGTCTCAGTTGTACTAACAGTTGTGCTCTCAGTTGTTGTGTCTGGTGTAGTTGTTTCAGCTGTACTAACAGTTGTGCTCTCAGTTGTTTTGGCTGGTGTAGTTGTTTCACTTGTACTAACAGTTGTGCTCTCAGTTGTTGTGACTGGTGTAGTTGTTTCAGTTATACTAACAGTTGTGCTCTCAGTTGTAGTGGCTGATGTAGTTGTTTCAGTTGTACTAACAGTTGTGCTCTCAGTTTTTGTGGCTGGTGTAGTTGTGTCAGTTGTACTAACAGTTGTGCTCTCAGTTGTTGTGGCTGGTGTAGTTGTTTCAGTTGTACTAACAGTTGTGCTTTCAGTTGTTGTGGCTGGTGTAGTTGTTTCAGTTGTACTAACAGTTGTTGTGACTGGTGTAGTTGTATCAGTTGTACTAACAGTTGTGCTTTCAGTTGTTGTGTCTGGTGTAGTTGTCTCAGTTGTACTAACAGTTGTGCTCTCAGTTGTTGTGACAGGTGTAGTTGTTTCAGTTGTACTAACAGTTGTGCTCTCAGTTGTTGTGGCTGGTGTAGTTGTCTCAGTTGTACTAACAGTTGTGCTATCAGTTGTACTGACTGGTGTAGTTGTTTCAGCTGTACTAACAGTTGTGCTCTCAGTTGTTGTGGTTGGTGTTGTTGTTTCAGTTGTACTAAAAGTTGTGCTCTCAGTTGTTGTGGCTGGTGTAGTTGTCTCAGTTGTACTAACAGTTGTGCTCTCAGTTGTTGTGGCTGGTGTAGTTTTTTCAGTTGTACTAACAGTTGTGCTCTCAGTTGTTGTGGCTGGTGTAGTTGTTTCAGTTGTACTAACAGTTGTGCTTTCAGTTGTTGTGGCTGGTGTAGTTGTTTCAGTTGTACTAACAGTTGTTGTGACTGGTGTAGTTGTATCAGTTGAACTAACAGTTGAGCTCTCAGTAGTTGTGGCTGGTGTAGTTTTTTCAGTTGTACTAACAGTTGTGCTCTCAGTTGTTGTGGCTGGTGTAGTTGTTTCAGTTGTACTAACAGTTGTTGTGAATGGTTTAGTTGTATCAGTTGTACTAACAGTTGTGCTCTCAGTATTTGTGGCTGGTGTAGTTTTTTCAGTTGTACTAACAGTTGTGCTCTCAGTTGTTGTGGCTGGTGTAGTTGTTTCAGTTGTACTAACAGTTGTGCTCTCAGTTGTTGTGGCTGGTGTAGTTTTTTCAGTTGTACTAACAGTTGTGCTTTCAGTTGTTGTGGTTGGTGTAGTTGTTTCAGTTGTGCTTTCAGTTGTTGTGGCTGGTGTAGTTGTTTCAGTTGTACTAACAGTTGTGCTCTCAGTTGTTGTGGCTGGTGTAGTTGTTTCAGTTGTACTAACAGTTGTTGTGACTGGTGTAGTTGTATCAGTTGTACTAACAGTTGTGCTTTCAGTTGTTGTGTCTGGTGTAGTTGTCTCAGTTGTACTAACAGTTGTGCTCTCAGTTGTTGTGGCTGGTGTAGTTTTTTCAGTTGTACTAACAGTTGTGCTTTCAGTTGTTGTGGCTGGTGTAGTTGTTTCAGTTGTGCTTTCAGTTGTTGTGGCTGGTGTAGTTGTTTCAGTTGTACTAACAGTTGTGCTCTCAGTTGTTGTGGCTGGTGTAGTTGTTTCAGTTGTACTAACAGTTGTGCTTTCAGTTGTTGTGGCTGGTGTAGTTGTTTCAGTTGTACTAACAGTTGTGCTTTCAGTTGTTGTGGCTGGTGTAGTTGTTTCAGTTGTACTAACAGTTGTGCTTTCAGCTGTTGTGGCTGGTGTAGTTGTTTCAGTTGTACTAACAGTTGTTGTGACTGGTGTAGTTGTATCAGTTGAACTAACAGTTGTGCTCTCAGTAGTTGTGGCTGGTGTAGTTGTTTCAGTTGTACTAACAGTTGTGCTTTCAGTTGTTGTGGCTGGTGTAGTTGTTTCAGTTGTACTAACAGTTGTTGTGACTGGTGTAGTTGTATCAGTTGTACTAACAGTTGTGCTTTCAGTTGTTGTGTCTGGTGTAGTTGTCTCAGTTGTACTAACAGTTGTGCTCTCAGTTGTTGTGGCTGGTGTAGTTTTTTCAGTTGTACTAACAGTTGTGCTTTCAGTTGTTGTGGCTGGTGTAGTTGTTTCAGTTGTGCTTTCAGTTGTTGTGGCTGGTGTAGTTGTTTCAGTTGTACTAACAGTTGTGCTCTCAGTTGTTGTGGCTGGTGTAGTTGTTTCAGTTGTACTAACAGTTGTGCTTTCAGTTGTTGTGGCTGGTGTAGTTGTTTCAGTTGTACTAACAGTTGTTGTGACTGGTTTAGTTGTATCAGTTGTACTAACAGTTGTGCTCTCAGTAGTTGTGGCTGGTGTAGTTTTTTCAGTTGTACTAACAGTTGTGCTCTCAGTTGTTGTGGCTGGTGTAGTTGTTTCAGTTGTACTAACAGTTGTGCTTTCACTTGTTGTGGCTGGTGTAGTTGTTTCAGTTGTACTAACAGTTGTTGTGACTGGTGTAGTTGTATCAGTTGTACTAACAGTTGTGCTTTCAGTTGTTGTGTCTGGTGTAGTTGTTTCAGTTGTACTAAAAGTTGTGCTTTCAGTTGTAGTGACAGGTGTAGTTGTTTCAGTTGTACTAACAGTTGTGCTCTCAGTTGTTGTGGCTGGTGTAGTTGTCTCAGTTGTACTAACAGTTGTGCTCTCAGTTGTTGTGGCTGGTGTAGTTGTTTCAGTTGTACTAACAGTTGTGCTCTCAGTTGTTGTGACTGGTGTAGTTGTTTCAGTTGTACTAAAAGTTGTGCTTTCAGTTGTAGTGACAGGTGTAGTTGTTTCAGTTGTACTAACAGTTGTGCTCTCAGTTGTTGTGGCTGGTGTAGTTGTCTCAGTTGTACTAACAGTTGTGCTCTCAGTTGTTGTGGCTGGTGTAGTTGTTTCAGTTGTACTAACAGTTGTGCTTTCAGTTGTTGTGGCTGGTGTAGTTGTCTCAGTTGTACTAACAGTTGTGCTCTCAGTTGTTGTGTCTGGTGTAGTTGTTTCAGCTGTACTAACAGTTGTGCTCTCAGTTGTTTTGGCTGGTGTAGTTGTTTCACTTGTACTAACAGTTGTGCTCTCAGTTGTTGTGACTGGTGTAGTTGTTTCAGTTGTACTAACAGTTGTGCTCTCAGTTGTAGTGGCTGATGTAGTTGTTTCAGTTGTACTAACAGTTGTGCTCTCAGTTGTTGTGGCTGGTGTAGTTGTGTCAGTTGTACTAACAGTTGTGCTCTCAGTTGTTGTGGCTGGTGTAGTTGTTTCAGTTGTACTAACAGTTGTGCTTTCAGTTGTTGTGGCTGGTGTAGTTGTTTCAGTTGTACTAACAGTTGTTGTGACTGGTGTAGTTGTATCAGTTGTACTAACAGTTGTGCTTTCAGTTGTTGTATCTGGTGTAGTTGTCTCAGTTGTACTAACAGTTGTGCTCTCAGTTGTTGTGACAGGTGTAGTTGTTTCAGTTGTACTAACAGTTGTGCTCTCAGTTGTTGTGGCTGGTGTAGTTGTCTCAGTTGTACTAACAGTTGTGCTCTCAGTTGTTGTGGCTGGTGTAGTTGTCTCAGTTGTACTAACAGTTGTGCTCTCAGTTGTTGTGTCTGGTGTAGTTGTTTCAGCCGTACTAAAAGTTGTGCTATCATTTGTACTGACTGGTGTAGTTGTTTCAGCTGTACTAACAGTTGTGCTCTCAGTTGTTGTGGTTGGTGTTGTTGTTTCAGTTGTACTAAAAGTTGTGCTCTCAGTTGTTGTGGTTGGTGTTGTTGTTTCAGTTGTACTAACAGTTGTGCTCTCAGTTGTTGTGGCTGGTGTAGTTGTCTCAGTTGTACTAACAGTTGTGCTCTCAGTTGTTGTGTCTGGTGTAGTTGTTTCAGCTGTACTAACAGTTGTGCTCTCAGTTGTTTTGGCTGGTGTAGTTTTTTCACTTTTACTAACAGTTGTGCTCTCAGTTGTTGTGACTGGTGTAGTTGTTTCAGTTGTACTAACAGTTGTGCTTTCAGTTGTTGTGGCTGGTGTAGTTGTTTCAGTTGTACTGACAGTTGTGCTCTCAGTTATTGTGGCTGGTGTAGTTTTTTCAGTTGTACTAACAGTTGTGCTCTCAGTTGTTGTGGCTGGTGTAGTTGTTTCAGTTGTACTAACAGTTGTGCTTTCAGTTGTTGTGGCTGGTGTAGTTGTTTCAGTTGTACTAACAGTTGTTGTGACTGGTGTAGTTGTATCAGTTGTACTAACAGTTGTGCTTTCAGTTGTTGTGTCTGGTGTAGTTGTCTCAGTTGTACTAACAGTTGTGCTTTCAGATGTTGTGGCTGGTGTAGTTGTTTCAGTTGTACTAACAGTTGTGCTCTCAGTTGTAGTTGCTGGTGTAGTTGTTTCAGTTGTGCTTTCAGTTGTTGTGGCTGGTGTAGTTGTTTCAGTTGTACTAACAGTTGTGCTCTCAGTTCTTGTGGCTGTTGTAGTTGTTTCAGTTGTACTAACAGTTGTGCTTTCAGTTGTTGTGGCTGGTGTAGTTGCTTCTGTTGTACTAACAGGTGTGCTTTCAGTTGTTGTGGCTGGTGTAGTTGTTTCAGTTGTACTAACAGTTGTGCTTTCAGTTGTTGTGGCTGGTGTAGTTGTTTCAGTTGTACTAACAGTTGTGCTCTCAGTTGTTGTGGCTGGTGTAGTTGTTTCAGTTGTACTAACAGTTGTGCTTTCAGTTGTTTTCGCTGGTGTAGTTGTTTCAGTTGTACTAACTTTTGTTGTGACTGGTGTAGTTGTATCAGTTGTACTAACAGTTGTGCTCTCAGTAGTTGAGGCTGGTGTAGTTTTTTCAGTTGTACTAACAGTTGTGCTCTCAGTTGTTGTGGCTGGTGTAGTTGTTTCAGTTGTACTAACAGTTGTGCTTTCAGTTGTTGTGGCTGGTGTAGTTGTTTCAGTTGTACTAACAGTTGTTGTGACTGGTGTAGTTGTATCAGTTGTACTAACAGTTGTGCTCTCAGTAGTTGTGGCTGGTGTAGTTTTTTCAGTTGTACTAACAGTTGTGCTTTCAGTTGTTGTGTCTGGTGTAGTTGTCTCAGTTGTACTAACAGTTGTGCTCTCAGTTGTTGTGACTGGTGTAGTTGTTTCAGCCTTACTTAAAGTTGTGCTCTCAGTTGTACTGACTGGTGTAGTTGTTTCAGCTGTACTAACAGTTGTGCTCTCAGTTGTTGTGGTTGGTGTAGTTGTTTCAGTTGTACTAAAAGTTGTGCTCTCAGTTGTTGTGGCTGGGGTAGTTGTCTCAGTTGTACTAACAGTTGTGCTCTCAGTTGTTGTGTCTGGTGTAGTTGTTTCAGCTGTACTAACAGTTGTGCTCTCAGTTGTTGTGGTTGGTGTAGTTGTTTCAGTTGTACTAAAAGTTGTGCTCTCAGTTGTTGTGGCTGGAGTAGTTGTTTCAGTTGTACTAAAAGTTGTGCTCTCAGTTGTTGTGGCTGGGGTAGTTGTCTCAGTTGTACTAACAGTTGTGCTCTCAGTTGTTGTGTCTGGTGTAGTTGTTTCAGCTGTACTAACAGTTGTGCTCTCAGTTGTTGTGGTTGGTGTAGTTGTTTCAGCTGTACTAACAGTTGTGCTCTCAGTTGTTGTGGTTGGTGTAGTTGTTTCAGTTGTACTAAAAGTTGTGCTCTCAGTTGCTGTGGTTGGTGTAGTTGTTTCAGTTGTACTAACAGTTGTGCTCTCAGTTGTTGTGGCTGGTGTAGTTGTCTCAGTTGTACTAACAGTTGTGCTCTCAGTTGTTGTGTCTGGTGTAGTTGTTTCAGCTGTACTAACAGTTGTGCTCTCAGTTGTTGTGGTTGGTGTAGTTGTTTCAGTTGTACTAAAAGTTGTGCTCTCAGTTGTTGTGGCTGGAGTAGTTGTCTCAGTTGTACTAAAAGTTGTGCTCTCAGTTGCTGTGGTTGGTGTAGTTGTTTCAGTTGTACTAAAAGTTGTGCTCTCAGTTGTTGTGTCTGGTGTAGTTGTTTCAGCTGTACTAACAGTTGTGCTCTCAGTTGTTGTGGTTGGTGTAGTTGTTTCAGTTGTACTAAAAGTTGTGCTCTCAGTTGTACTGACTGGTGTAGTTGTTTCAGTTGTACTAAAAGTTGTGCTCTCAGTTGCTGTGGTTGGTGTAGTTGTTTCAGTTGTACTAAAAGTTGTGCTCTCAGTTGTTGTGGCTGGGGTAGTTGTCTCAGTTGTACTAACAGTTGTGCTCTCAGTTGTTGTGTCTGGTGTAGTTGTTTCAGCTGTACTAACAGTTGTGCTCTCAGTTGTTGTGGTTGGTGTAGTTGTTTCAGTTGTACTAAAAGTTGTGCTCTCAGTTGTTGTGGCTGGAGTAGTTGTTTCAGTTGTACTAAAAGTTGTGCTCTCAGTTGTTGTGGCTGGGGTAGTTGTCTCAGTTGTACTAACAGTTGTGCTCTCAGTTGTTGTGTCTGGTGAAGTTGTTTCAGCTGTACTAACAGTTGTACTCTCAGTTGTTGTGGTTGGTGTAGTTGTTTCAGCTGTACTAACAGTTGTGCTCTCAGTTGTTGTGGTTGGTGTAGTTGTTTCAGTTGTACTAAAAGTTGTGCTCTCAGTTGCTGTGGTTGGTGTAGTTGTTTCAGTTGTACTAACAGTTGTGCTCTCAGTTGTTGTGGCTGGTGTAGTTGTCTCAGTTGTACTAACAGTTGTGCTCTCAGTTGTTGTGTCTGGTGTAGTTGTTTCAGCTGTACTAACAGTTGTGCTCTCAGTTGTTGTGGTTGGTGTAGTTGTTTCAGTTGTACTAAAAGTTGTGCTCTCAGTTGTTGTGGCTGGAGTAGTTGTCTCAGTTGTACTAACAGTTGTGCTCTCAGTTGTTGTGGCTGGTGTATTTGTCTCAGTTGTACTAACAGTTGTGCTCTCAGTTGTTGTGGCTGGTGTAGTTGTTTCAGTTGTACTAACAGTTGTGCTCTCAGTTGTTGTGGCTGGTGTAGTTGTCTCAGTTGTACTAACAGTTGTGCTCTCAGTTGTTGTTGCTGGTGTAGTTGTTTCAGTTGTACTAACAGTTGTGCTCTCAGTTGTTGTGGCTGGAGTAGTTGTCTCAGTTGTACTAACAGTTGTGCTCTCAGTTGTTGTGGCTGGTGTAGTTGTCTCAGTTGTACTAACAGTTGTGCTCTCAGTTGTTGTGGCTGGTGTAGTTGTCTCAGTTGTACTAACAGTTGTGCTCTCAGTTGTTGTGGCTGGTGTAGTTGTCTCAGTTGTACTAACAGTTGTGCTCTCAGTTGTTGTTGCTGGTGTAGTTGTTTCAGTTGTACTAACAGTTGTGCTCTCAGTTGTTGTGGCTGGTGTAGTTGTTTCAGTTGTACTAACAGTTGTGCTCTCAGTTGTTGTGGCTGGTGTAGTTGTTTCAGCTGTACTAACAGTTGTGCTCTCAGTTGTTGTGGCTGGTGTAGTTGTCTCAATTGCACTAACAGTTGTGCTCTCAGTTGTTGTGGCTGAAGACAGTTCTGTTGTTGTGGCTGTTGTAGTTGTTTCAGTTGTAGCAATTGTGCTCTCAAATTCAGTAGTCAATGTTGTTTGTGACTCTGTTGTAGTATCTGCTGCACTACTGGTGGATGATACATCAATAGTTGTTGTGGCTGTTGAATATTGTTTTGTTGGTTCAGTAGTAGAGGCCGTTACTATTGATTCTGATACAAGAAAATAATTAACAGTTTATACAGAAGTCGTAACAGTACTGACAAAAGAAAAGTATGAAGAAAGATTTTTATAAAATACTTATGTAAATCATCATTAATGTCCGAATAATTTTAAAGGGGTCCTATTATGCCCTCTTTTCGTAGTCTTGATTTTGTTTTTGGGGTGTACTCGAATATGTTTTCAAGCTTGATTGTTAAAAAACGCATTATTTTTCACATATTTTTACATGATTACAGCTCATCTATCCCCAGACTGGTTGAACGCGCCGTTTCGATGAAGCCCTTCCTTCCGAAATACGAAATGTGTTGTGACTGGTTAGCTGGCCCAGTGTGCTGTGATTGGCCCAGTGTTCTTTGATTAACATCGCTTACTGCGAGTAGCATCTGCCTGCAAACCCAGAGGCTGCATTTTCAGGACCCCAGTTCTAGGACCGCATTTCTACGACCCTAGGTTTTTAGTGACAACGCCACCTACCGAATTAGAGGACCAGCGAAGATGGATGACAATCAGAGTGTGAGTATCAAATGCAAATCAATTTTTATTTGTTTAAATTTAAAAACAATTGTGATTCATTTCATTGGAAAGTTAACGTAGCCAACGTGATGGTGATTTGCTAAATAGTCTTGAATGCATAGACATCATATATTATCCTCTAATGCTGTAAAATGAATTGTTAGCACAATATAGAAGCGACGCGGCACGCTAATTTTTCCAGGCGCGCCTCTGTTCATGGTTGCATAGCAATGACAGACTCCACGGGAGAGCAAGCGTTTGTGGAAAGGAGAAAGCAACTGCGAAATTGATACCGAGAACCGTGGATTTTCACTGGTATTGGTAGCGAATACTGAAATTTTACAGTGAAAAAAAAAAAAAAACATTTGAATGATATTATTTTTATATCGTATATGTGTGTGCACTCTGTGGTAACCTAAGATCTTTTAAATATGAAATTTAAAAATTAGAGAGTAGAACATGTTCAACTAAATGTTTCTTATTTAATTCACTTCTCTTTCTCTCTCTTAGGAGTCAGTGATGATGTTGTCCATGAAGATCAGTCTATGTGGTTCACGTCATGAACAAATTTGTTTTTGTGTGTGTTCAAGTTCAGTTGTTATATATTATTTTGTAAAATATACACAATCTTAAATCTACCCCCAGATTCATCCTTGTCTTCCCTCTGTACTTGAAAATGTGGTCGATCTAGTGACTGAAAAGACTATAACATGATTCCTTGTTTATTTTACTTGAGTTATTATATTATGCTACTTAGACCCAATCATTTCTCAACATTCCTAGGAACCAGGTTTAATTGCAATAAAGAAAGTAGTATTTGGTTGTAATAAAACTTAAAAAAAAAACTCTAATGTAGTTAAAACTGGGTGGAAATACTGCCTTGGTGGCACTTTTTTCGGTCCTCCAAAACAAGGGTCCTGGAAATGCGTTCCTGGGACTGCGGTTCTCTGACTCGGTAGGTGGCGCTGTCACAATAAAACTAGGGTCCTAGAAATGCGGTCCTAGAACTTGGGTCCTGAAAATGTGGCCTCCGGGACTGCAGACGGATAATATTGCTTACTGCATTCGGGAAATGTCCCGCCCCTTCATAAAGCCAGCTCTACTCACTCATATGTAAATAAGGATTGTGTCAATTTAAAACCAATTCAAGCCTGATTTAGACTTAATAATAATAATAATTATTATTATAATGTTAACAAACGAGGATTTAATTCACAGATTTTGCAAACACGACTTTCACAGGACGCTTTAGAGTGGTGTGTTTTGTTTTGTTTTTGTAATTTTTTTAGACCCTTTAGATACGATGTTATACACCATTTAAACCTGATATTTGTTGGAAAACTATGGTGATCCAAACAATAATCGACACCTTTTTTTGCATATTCTGTGTGCGCAGATTATTTAAATGAGGAACATTATGACTTCGTAAGATCCTGAAAAATCGTGTAGTTGTCCAAACTGTTCGTTGTTCTGTATTTCTTGAAAAGTGGATTTTGTTAAAAAATATATCTCCCTTTGGAGTGGACTTTGAGCTTTGTAACCTTGCAGATCTTTTTTATGCTCAAACAGCAACATTACAGATTAACTAAAGGTGAAAAAGTTAAAAAGCATAATAGGACCCCTTTAAGTTTAGCTAAAACTAGCTTTAATTTGACAATACATTTTTCCAAACTGAACACTTTGTTAGACACACACACACACACACACACACACACACACACACACACACACACACACACACAGAGAGAGAGAGAGAGAGAGAGAGAGAGAGAGAGAGAGAGAGAGAGAGAGAGAGAGAGAGAGAGGGAGAGATAGATAGATAAATAGATGGATATAGATAGACCTACCTGCACCATTAACTTCAACTGAATTAGATGTTATGTTCAGGGCATTGACAGTTGCTGTGTCACTCAATAATGCATAGGCAATTTCTGTATTGGATGGCACATCCTGTGTAGCGTTGAAAGTGAGTTCTGTTGTGGTAATGACTGACCCCTTGCTGGAATACATTTTTTAGAAACATTGTCATTTGGACTCCTTTCTTAATATCCCCACCTGATGTATTAATCACATGCTCTTTGCAGTGTATATAAAATAAGCACACATGGGCAGTGTATATACAATAAGCAGCATTACAATGTAAATGATTCACCTGAATCGTAGGATGGTGACTCTCAGGAAGGAGCGATATTTACTGTAGATAGCTTCAATCTATAACAAAATACAGACAGTTACAATAGACACTTATTAAATAGCCTATATATAATAAAATTCAATTAAATGTAATTGCTGTTTATTAATGAACAGAGTATGTGGATTTTAACTCACATATTGCTGAACAAACTGAGCCCTGTTTTTAAAAGCATGAGACATTGAATTAAGGAGGTCATCTGTAAATTCATCTTCAGAGCGGAACACCAGAATTATTTGTACTACAGCAAGAGTTGTTGTTGGTGCTGGTGTAGTTGTTTCAGTTGTACTAATAGTTGTGCTCTCAGTTGTTGTGGCTGGTGTAGTTGTTTCAGTTGTACTAACAGTTGTGCTCTCAGTTGTTGTGGTTGGTGTAGTTGTTTCAGTTGTACTAACAGTTGTGCTCTCAGTTGTTGTGGTTGGTGTAGTTGTTTCAATTGTACTAACAGTTGTGCTCTCAGTTGTTGTGGCTGGTGTAGTTGTCTCAGTTGTACTAACAGTTGTGCTCTCAGTTGTTGTGGCTGGTGTAGTTGTTTCAGTTGTACTAACAGTTGTGCTCTCAGTTGTTGTGGCTGGTGTAGTTGTTTCAGCTGTACTAACAGTTGTGCTCTCAGTTGTTGTGGCTGGTGTAGTTGTCTCAGTTGTACTAACAGTTGTGCTCTCAGTTGTTGTGGCTGGTGTAGTGGTTTCAGTTGTACTAATAGTTGTGCTCTCCGTTGTTGTGGCTGGTGTAGTTGTCTCAGTTGTACTAACAGTTGTGCTCTCAGTTGTTGTGGTTGGTGTAGTTGTTTCAGTTGTACTAACAGTTGTGCTCTCAGTTGTTGTGGTTGGTGTAGTTGTTTCAGTTGTACTAACAGTTGTGCTCTCAGTTGTTGTGGTTGGTGTAGTTGTCTCAGTTGTACTACCAGTTGTGCTCTCAATTGTTGTGGCTGGTGTAGTTGTTTCAGTTGTACTAACAGTTGTGCTTTCAGTTGTTGTGGCTGGTGTAGTTGTTTCAGTTGTGCTTTCAGTTGTTGTGGCTGGTGTAGTTGTCTCAGTTGTACTAACAGTTGTGCTCTCAGTTGTTGTGGTTGGTGTAGTTGTTTCAGTTGTACTAACAGTTGTGCTCTCAGTTGTTGTGGCTGGTGTAGTTGTCTCAGTTCTACTACCAGTTGTGCTCTCAATTGTTGTGGCTGGTGTAGTTGTTTCAGTTGTACTAACAGTTGTGCTCTCAGTTGTTGTGGTTGGTGTAGTTGTCTCAGTTGTACTACCAGTTGTGCTCTCAATTGTTGTGGCTGGTGTAGTTGTTTCAGTTGTACTAACAGTTGTGCTCTCAGTTGTTGTGGCTGGTGTAGTTGTCTCAGTTGTACTAACAGTTGTGCTCTCAGTTGTTGTGGTTGGTGTAGTTGTTTCAGTTGTACTAACAGTTGTGCTCTCAGTTGTTGTGGCTGGTGTAGTTGTCTCAGTTGTACTACCAGTTGTGCTCTCAGTTGTTGTGGCTGGTGTAGTTGTCTCAGTTGTACTAACAGTTGTGCTCTCAGTTGTTGTGACTGGTGTAGTTGTCTCAGTTGTACTAACAGTTGTGCTCTCAGTTGTTGTGGCTGGCATAGTTGTTTCAGTTGTACTAACAGTTGTGCTCTCAGTTGTTGTGGCTGGTGTAGTTGTCTCAGTTGTACTAACAGTTGTGCTCTCAGTTGTTGTGGTTGGTGTAGTTGTTTCAGCTGTACTAACAGTTGTGCTCTCAGTTGTTGTGACTGGTGTAGTTGTCTCAGTTGTACTAACAGTTGTGCTTTCAGTTGTTGTGGCTGGTGTAGTTGTTTCAGTTGTACTAACAGTTGTGCTCTCAGTTGTTGTGGCTGGTGTAGTTGTCTCAGTTGTACTAACAGTTGTGCTCTCAGTTGTTGTGGTTGGTGTAGTTGTTTCAGTTGTACTAACAGTTGTGCTCTCAGTTGTTGTGGCTGGTGTAGTTGTCTCAGTTGTACTAACAGTTGTGCTCTCAGTTGTTGTGGCTGGTGTAGTTGTTTCAGCTGTACTAACAGTTGTGCTCTCAGTTGTTGTGACTGGTGTAGTTGTCTCAGTTGTACTAACAGTTGTGCTCTCAGTTGTTGTGGCTGGTGTAGTTGTTTCAGTTGTACTAACAGTTGTGCTCTCAGTTGTTGTGGCTGGTGTAGTTGTTTCAGCTGTACTAACAGTTGTGCTCTCAGTTGTTGTGGCTGGTGTAGTTGTTTCAGCTGTACTAACAGTTGTGCTCTCAGTTGTTGTGGCTGGTGTAGTTGTTTCAGTTGTACTAACAGTTGTGCTCTCAGTTGTTGTGGCTGGTGTAGTTGTCTCAGTTGTACTAACAGTTGTGCTCTCAGTTGTTGTGGCTGGTGTAGTTGTTTCAGCTGTACTAACAGTTGTGCTCTCAGTTGTTGTGGCTGGTGTAGTTGTTTCAGTTGTACTAACAGTTGTGCTCTCAGTTGTTGTGGCTGGTGTAGTTGTCTCAGTTGTACTACCAGTTGTGCTCTCAGTTGTTGTGGTTGGTGTAGTTGTTTCAGTTGTACTAACAGTTGTGCTCTCAGTTGTTGTGGCTGGTGTAGTTGTCTCAGTTGTACTACCAGTTGTGCTCTCAGTTGTTGTGGTTGGTGTAGTTGTTGCAGTTGTACTAACAGTTGTGCTCTCAATTCTTGTGGCTGGTGTAGTTGTTTCAGTTGTACTAACAGTTGTGCTCTCAGTTGTTGTGGTTGGTGTAGTTGTTTCAGTTGTACTAACAGTTGTGCTCTCAGTTGTTGTGGCTGGTGTAGTTGTCTCAGTTGTACTACCAGTTGTGCTCTCAATTGTTGTGGCTGGTGTAGTTGTTTCAGTTGTACTAACAGTTGTGCTCTCAGTTGTTGTGGTTGGTGTAGTTGTTTCAGTTGTACTAACAGTTGTGCTCTCAGTTGTTGTGGCTGGTGTAGTTGTCTCAGTTGTACTACCAGTTGTGCTCTCAATTGTTGTGGCTGGTGTAGTTGTCTCAGTTGTACTACCAGTTGTGCTCTCAATTGTTGTGGCTGGTGTAGTTGTTTCAGTTGTACTAACAGTTGTGCTCTCAGTTGTTGTGGCTGGTGTAGTTGTTTCAGTTGTACTAACAGTTGTGCTCTCAATTGTTGTGGCTGGTGTAGTTGTTTCAGTTGTACTAACAGTTGTGCTCTCAGTTGTTGTGGCTGGTGTAGTTGTTTCAGTTGTACTAAGAGTTGTGCTCTCAGTTGTTGTGTCTGGTGTAGTTGTTTCAGTTGTACTAACAGTTGTGCTCTCAGTTGTTGTGGTTGGTGTAGTTGTTTCAGTTGTAATAAAAGTTGTGCTCTCAGTTGTTGTGGCTGGTGTAGTTGTTTCAGTTGTACTAAAAGTTGTGCTTTCAGTTGTTGTGGCTGGTGTAGTTGTTTCAGTTGTACTAAGAGTTGTGCTCTCAGTTGTTGTGTCTGGTGTAGTTGTTTCAGTTGTACTAACAGTTGTGCTCTCAGTTGTTGTTACTGGTGTAGTTGTTTCAGTTGTACTAACAGTTGTGCTCTCAGTTGTTGTGGTTGGTGTAGTTGTTTCAGTTGTAATAAAAGTTGTGCTCTCAGTTGTTGTGGCTGGTGTAGTTGTTTCAGTTGTACTAACAGTTGTGCTCTCAGTTGTTGTGTCTGCTGTAGTTGTTTCAGCTGTACTAACAGTTGTGCTCTCAGTTGTTGTGGTTTGTGTAGTTGTTTCAGTTGTACTAAAAGTTGTGCTCTCAGTTGTTGTGGCTGGTGTTGTTGTTTCAGTTGTACTAACAGTTGTGCTCTCAGTTGTTGTGTCTGCTGTAGTTGTTTCAGCTGTACTAACAGTTGTGCTTTCAGTTGTTGTGGCTGGTGTAGTTGTTTCAGTTGTACTAACAGTTGTGCTCTTAGTTGTTGTGTCTGCTGTAGTTGTTTCAGCTGTACTAACAGTTGTGCTCTCAGTTGTTGTGACTGGTGTAGTTGTTTCAGTTGTACTAACAGTTGTGCTCTCAGTTGTTGTGGTTGGTGTAGTTGTTTCAGTTGTACTAAGAGTTGTGCTCTCAGTTGTTGTGGTTGGTGTAGTTGTTTCAGTTGTACTAAAAGTTGTGCTCTCAGTTGTTGTGTCTGGTGTAGTTGTTTCAGTTGTACTAAAAGTTGTGCTCTCAGTTGTTGTGTCTGGTGTAGTTGTTTCAGCTGTACTAACAGTTGTGCTCTCAGTTGTTGTGGCTGGTGTAGTTGTTTCAGTTGTACTAACAGTTGTGCTCTCAGTTGTTGTGGCTGCTGTAGTTGTTTCAGTTGTACTAACAGTTGTGCTCTCAGTTGTTGTGGCTGGTGTAGTTGTTTCAGCTGTACTAACAGTTGGGCTCTCAGTTGTTGTGGCTGGTGTAGTTGTCTCAGTTGTACTAACAGTTGTGCTCTCAGTTGTTGTGGCTGGTGTAGTTGTTTCAGCTGTACTAACAGTTGTGCTCTCAGTTGTTGTGTCTGGTGTAGTTGTTTCAGTTGTACTAACAGTTGTGCTCTCAGTTGTTGTGGTTGGTGTAGTTGTTTCAGCTGTACTAACAGTTGTGCTCTCAGTTGTTGTGTCTGCTGTAGTTGTCTCAGTTGTACTAACAGTTGTGCTCTCAGTTGTTGTGGCTGGTGTAGTTGTCTCAGCTGTACTAACAGTTGTGCTCTCAGTTGTTGTGTCTGCTGTAGTTGTTTCAGCTGTACTAACAGTTGTGCTCTCAGTTGTTGTGTCTGCTGTAGTTGTTTCAGTTGTACTAACAGTTGTGCTCTCAGTTGTTGTGGCTGGTGTAGTTGTCTCAGCTGTACTAACAGTTGTGCTCTCAGTTGTTGTGTCTGCTGTAGTTGTCTCAGTTGTACTAACAGTTGTGCTCTCAGTTGTTGTGACTGCTGTAGTTGTTTCAGTTGTACTAACAGTTGTGCTCTCAGTTGTTGTGGCTGGTGTAGTTGTTTCAGCTGCACTAACAGTTGTGCTCTCAGTTGTTGTGGCTGGTGTAGTTGTCTCAGTTGTACTAACAGTTGTGCTCTCAGTTGTTGTGGCTGGTGTAGTTGTTTCAGCTGTACTAACAGTTGTGCTCTCAGTTGTTGTGGCTGGTGTAGATGTTTCAGCTGTACTAACAGTTGTGCTCTCAGTTGTTGTGGCTGGTGTAGTTGTTTCAGCTGTACTAACAGTTGTGCTCTCAGTTGTTGTGGTTGGTGTAGTTGTTTCAGCTGTACTAACAGTTGTGCTCTCAGTTGTTGTGGCTGGTGTAGTTGTTTCAGCTGTACTAATAGTTGTGCTCTCAGTTGTTGTGGTTGCTGTAGTTGTTTCAGTTGTACTAACAGTTGTGCTGTCAGTTGTTGTGGCTGGTGTAGTTGTCTCAGTTGTACTAAAAGTTGTGCTGTCAGTTGATGTGGCTGGTGTAGTTGTCTCAGTTGTACTAAAAGTTGTGCTCTCAGTTGATGTGGCTGGTGTAGTTGTCTCAGATGTACTAACAGTTGTGCTCTCAGTTGTTGTGACTGGTGTTGTTGTTTCAGTTGTACTAACAGTTGTGCTCTCAGTTGTTGTGGTTGGTGTAGTTGTTTCAGTTGTACTAACAGTTGTGCTCTCAGTTGATGTGGCTGGTGTAGTTGTCTCAGATGTACTAACAGTTGTGCTCTCAGTTGTTGTGACTGGTGTTGTTGTTTCAGTTGTACTAACAGTTGTGCTCTCAGTTGTTGTGACTGGTGTTGTTGTTTCAGTTGTACTAACAGTTGTGCTGTCAGTTGTTGTGGCTGGTGTAGTTGTCTCAGTTGTACTAAAAGTTGTGCTCTCAGTTGTTGTGGCTGCTGTAGTTGTCTCAGTTGTACTAAAAGTTGTGCTCTCAGTTGATGTGGCTGGTGTAGTTGTCTCAGATGTACTAACAGTTGTGCTCTCAGTTGTTGTGACTGGTGTTGTTGTTTCAGTTGTACTAACAGTTGTGCTCTCAGTTGTTGTGGTTGGTGTAGTTGTTTCAGTTGTACTAACAGTTGTGCTCTCAGTTGTTGTGGCTGCTGTAGTTGTCTCAGATGTACTAACAGTTGTGCTCTCAGTTGTTGTGGCTGGTGTAGTTGTCTCAGTTGTACTAAAAGTTGTGCTCTCAGTTGATGTGGCTGGTGTAGTTGTCTCAGATGTACTAACAGTTGTGCTCTCAGTTGTTGTGACTGGTGTTGTTGTTTCAGTTGTACTAACAGTTGTGCTCTCAGTTGTTGTGGTTGGTGTAGTTGTTTCAGTTGTACTAACAGTTGTGCTCTCAGTTGTTGTGGCTGCTGTAGTTGTCTCAGTTGTACTAAAAGTTGTGCTCTCAGTTGATGTGGCTGGTGTAGTTGTCTCAGATGTACTAACAGTTGTGCTCTCAGTTGTTGTGGCTGGTGTTGTTGTTTCAGTTGTACTAACAGTTGTGCTCTCAGTTGTTGTGGCTGGTGTAGTTGTTTCAGTTGTGCTCTCAGTTGTTGTGGTTGGTGTAGTTGTCTCAGATGTACTAACAGTTGTGGTCTCAGTTGTTGTGGCTGGTGTAGTTTTTTCAGCTGTACTAACCGTTGTGCTCTCCGTTGTTGTGACTGGTGTAGTTGTCTCAGCTGTACTAACAGTTGTGCTCTCAGTTGTTGTGTCTGGTGTAGTTGTTTCAGTTGTACTAACAGTTGTGCTCTCCGTTGTTGTGACTGGTGTAGTTGTCTCAGTTGTACTAACAGTTGTGCTCTCAGTTGTTGTGGCTGGTGTAGTTGTTTCAGTTGTACTAACAGTTGTGCTCTCAGTTGTTGTGTCTGGTGTAGTTGTTTCAGTTGTACTAACAGTTGTGCTCTCAGTTGTTGTGGTTGGTGTAGTTGTCTCAGTTGTACTAAAAGTTGTGCTCTCAGTTGTTGTGGCTGCTGTAGTTGTCTCAGTTGTACTAAAAGTTGTGCTCTCAGTTGATGTGGCTGGTGTAGTTGTCTCAGATGTACTAACAGTTGTGCTCTCAGTTGTTGTGGCTGGTGTAGTTGTCTCAGATGTACTAACAGTTGTGCTCTCAGTTGTTGTGACTGGTGTTGTTGTTTCAGTTGTACTAACAGTTGTGCTCTCAGTTGTTGTGACTGGTGTTGTTGTTTCAGTTGTACTAACAGTTGTGCTGTCAGTTGTTGTGGCTGGTGTAGTTGTCTCAGTTGTACTAAAAGTTGTGCTCTCAGTTGTTGTGGCTGCTGTAGTTGTCTCAGTTGTACTAAAAGTTGTGCTCTCAGTTGATGTGGCTGGTGTAGTTGTCTCAGATGTACTAACAGTTGTGCTCTCAGTTGTTGTGACTGGTGTTGTTGTTTCAGTTGTACTAACAGTTGTGCTCTCAGTTGTTGTGGTTGGTGTAGTTGTTTCAGTTGTACTAACAGTTGTGCTCTCAGTTGTTGTGGCTGCTGTAGTTGTCTCAGATGTACTAACAGTTGTGCTCTCAGTTGTTGTGGCTGGTGTAGTTGTCTCAGTTGTACTAAAAGTTGTGCTCTCAGTTGATGTGGCTGGTGTAGTTGTCTCAGATGTACTAACAGTTGTGCTCTCAGTTGTTGTGACTGGTGTTGTTGTTTCAGTTGTACTAACAGTTGTGCTCTCAGTTGTTGTGGTTGGTGTAGTTGTTTCAGTTGTACTAACAGTTGTGCTCTCAGTTGTTGTGGCTGCTGTAGTTGTCTCAGTTGTACTAAAAGTTGTGCTCTCAGTTGATGTGGCTGGTGTAGTTGTTTCAGTTGTGCTCTCAGTTGTTGTGGTTGGTGTAGTTGTCTCAGATGTACTAACAGTTGTGCTCTCAGTTGTTGTGGTTGGTGTAGTTGTCTCAGATGTACTAACAGTTGTGGTCTCAGTTGTTGTGGCTGGTGTAGTTTTTTCAGCTGTACTAACCGTTGTGCTCTCCGTTGTTGTGACTGGTGTAGTTGTCTCAGCTGTACTAACAGTTGTGCTCTCAGTTGTTGTGTCTGGTGTAGTTGTCTCAGATGTACTAACAGTTGTGCTCTCAGTTGTTGTGGTTGGTGTTGTTGTTTCAGTTGTACTAACAGTTGTGCTCTCAGTTGTTGTGGCTGGTGTAGTTGTTTCAGTTGTGCTCTCAGTTGTTGTGGTTGGTGTAGTTGTCTCAGATGTACTAACAGTTGTGGTCTCAGTTGTTGTGGCTGGTGTAGTTTTTTCAGCTGTACTAACCGTTGTGCTCTCCGTTGTTGTGACTGGTGTAGTTGTTTCAGTTGTACTAACAGTTGTGCTCTCAGTTGTTGTGGTTGGTGTAGTTGTTTCAGTTGTACTAACAGTTGTGCTCTCAGTTGTTGTGGCTGGTGTAGTTGTCTCAGCTGTACTAACAGTTGTGCTCTCAGTTGTTGTGTCTGGTGTAGTTGTTTCAGTTGTACTAACAGTTGTGCTCTCAGTTGTTGTGGTTGGTGTAGTTGTTTCAGTTGTGCTAACAGTTGTGCTCTCAGTTGTTGTGGCTGGTGTAGTTTTTTCAGCTGTACTAACAGTTGTGCTCTCAGTTGTTGTGACTGGTGTAGTTGTTTCAGTTGTACTAACAGTTGTGCTCTCAGTTGTTGTGACTGGTGTAGTTGTTTCAGTTGTACTAACAGTTGTGCTCTCAGTTGTTGTGTCTGGTGTAGTTGTTTCACTTGTAATAACAGTTGTGCTCTCAGTTGTTGTGGCTGGTGTAGTTGTCTCAGCTGTACTAACAGTTGTGCTCTCAGTTGTTGTGGCTGGTGTAGTTGTCTCAGCTGTACTAACAGTTGTGCTCTCAGTTGTTGTGTCTGGTGTAGTTGTTTCAGTTGTACTAACAGTTGTGCTCTCAGTTGTTGTGGTTGGTGTAGTTGTTTCACTTGTAATAACAGTTGTGCTCTCAGTTGTTGTGGCTGGTGTAGTTGTCTCAGTTGTACTAACAGTTGTGCTCTCAGTTGTTGTGGTTGGTGTAGTTGTTTCACTTGTAATAACAGTTGTGCTCTCAGTTGTTGTGGCTGGTGTAGTTGTCTCAGCTGTACTAACAGTTGTGCTCTCAGTTGTTGTGTCTGGTGTAGTTGTTTCAGTTGTACTAACAGTTGTGCTCTCAGTTGTTGTGGTTGGTGTAGTTGTTTCACTTGTAATAACAGTTGTGCTCTCAGTTGTTGTGGCTGGTGTAGTTGTTTCAGTTGTACTAACAGTTGTGCTCTCAGTTGTTGTGGTTGGTGTAGTTGTTTCACTTGTAATAACAGTTGTGCTCTCAGTTGTTGTGACTGGTGTAGTTGTTTCAGTTGTACTAACAGTTGTGCTCTCAGTTGTTGTGACTGGTGTAGTTGTTTCAGTTGTACTAACAGTTGTGCTCTCAGTTGTTGTGTCTGGTGTAGTTGTTTCACTTGTAATAACAGTTGTGCTCTCAGTTGTTGTGGCTGGTGTAGTTGTCTCAGTTGTACTAACAGTTGTGCTCTCAGTTGTTGTGGCTGGTGTAGTTGTCTCAGCTGTACTAACAGTTGTGCTCTCAGTTGTTGTGTCTGGTGTAGTTGTTTCAGTTGTACTAACAGTTGTGCTCTCAGTTGTTGTGGCTGGTGTAGTTGTTTCAGTTGTGCTAACAGTTGTGCTCTCAGTTGTTGTGGCTGGTGTAGTTTTTTCAGCTGTACTAACAGTTGTGCTCTCAGTTGTTGTGACTGGTGTAGTTGTTTCAGTTGTACTAACAGTTGTGCTCTCAGTTGTTGTGGCTGGTGTAGTTGTTTCAGTTGTGCTAACAGTTGTGCTCTCAGTTGTTGTGGCTGGTGTAGTTTTTTCAGCTGTACTAACAGTTGTGCTCTCAGTTGTTGTGGCTGGTGTAGTTGTCTCAGTTGTACTAACAGTTGTGCTCTCAGTTGTTGTGGCTGGTGTAGTTGTTTCAGTTGTGCTAACAGTTGTGCTCTCAGTTGTTGTGGCTGGTGTAGTTTTTTCAGCTGTACTAACAGTTGTGCTCTCAGTTGTTGTGACTGGTGTAGTTGTTTCAGTTGTACTAACAGTTGTGCTCTCAGTTGTTGTGACTGGTGTAGTTGTTTCAGTTGTACTAACAGTTGTGCTCTCAGTTGTTGTGTCTGGTGTAGTTGTTTCAGTTGTACTAACAGTTGTGCTCTCAGTTGTTGTGGTTGGTGTAGTTGTTTCAGTTGTACTAACAGTTGTGCTCTCAGTTGTTGTGGCTGCTGTAGTTGTTTCAGTTGTACTAACAGTTGTGCTCTCAGTTGTTGTGGTTGGTGTATTTGTCTCAGATGTACTAACAGTTGTGGTCTCAGTTGTTGTGGCTGGTGTAGTTTTTTCAGCTGTACTAACAGTTGTGCTCTCCGTTGTTGTGACTGGTGTAGTTGTTTCAGTTGTACTAAAAGTTGTGCTCTCAGTTGATGTGGCTGGTGTAGTTGTCTCAGATGTACTAACAGTTGTGCTCTCAGTTGTTGTGGCTGGTGTTGTTTCAGTTGTACTAACAGTTGTGCTCTCAGTTGTTGTGGTTGGTGTAGTTGTTTCAGTTGTACTAACAGTTGTGCTCTCAGTTGTTGTGGTTGGTGTAGTTGTCTCAGCTGTACTAACAGTTGTGCTCTCAATTGTTGTGGTTGGTGTAGTTGTTTCAGTTGTACTAACAGTTGTGCTCTCAGTTGTTGTGGTTGGTGTAGTTGTTTCAGTTGTACTAACAGTTGTGCTCTCAGTTGTTGTGGTTGGTGTAGTTGTTTCAGTTGTACTAACAGTTGTGCTCTCAGTTGTTGTGGTTGGTGTAGTTGTTTCAGTTGTACTAACAGTTGTGCTCTCAGTTGTTGTGGCTGGTGTAGTTGTTTCAGTTGTACTAACAGTTGTGCTCTCAGTTGTTGTGGTTGGTGTAGTTGTTTCAGTTGTACTAACAGTTGTGCTCTCAGTTGTTGTGGTTGGTGTAGTTGTTTCAGTTGTACTAACAGTTGTGCTCTCAGTTGTTGTGGTTGGTGTAGTTGTTTCAGTTGTACTAACAGTTGTGCTCTCAGTTGTTGTGGCTGGTGTTGTTTCAGTTGAACTAACAGTTGTGCTCTCAGTTGTTGTGGCTGGTGTAGTTGTTTCAGTTGTACTAACAGTTGTGCTCTCAGTTGTTGTGGTTGGTGTAGTTGTTTCAGTTGTACTAACAGTTGTGCTCTCAGTTGTTGTGGTTGGTGTAGTTGTTTCAGTTGTACTAACAGTTGTGCTCTCAGTTGTTGTGGTTGGTGTAGTTGTTTCAGTTGTACTAACAGTTGTGCTCTCAATTGTTGTGGTTGGTGTAGTTGTTTCAGTTGTACTAACAGTTGTGCTCTCAGTTGTTGTGGCTGGTGTAGTTGTTTCAGTTGTACTAACAGTTGTGCTCTCAGTTGTTGTGGCTGGTGTAGTTGTTTCAGTTGTACTAACAGTTGTGCTCTCAGTTGTTGTGGTTGGTGTAGTTGTTTCAGTTGTACTAACAGTTGTGCTCTCAGTTGTTGTGGTTGGTGTAGTTGTTTCAGTTGTACTAACAGTTGTGCTCTCAGTTGTTGTGGTTGGTGTAGTTGTTTCAGTTGTACTAACAGTTGTGCTCTCAGTTGTTGTGGCTGGTGTAGTTGTCTCAGCTGTACTAACAGTTGTGCTCTCAGTTGTTGTGGCTGGTGTAGTTGTTTCAGTTGTACTAACAGTTGTGCTCTCAGTTGTTGTGGTTGGTGTAGTTGTTTCAGTTGTACTAACAGTTGTGCTCTCAGTTGTTGTGGCTGGTGTAGTTGTTTCAGTTGTACTAACAGTTGTGCTCTCAGTTGTTGTGGCTGGTGTAGTTGTTTCAGTTGTACTAACAGTTGTGCTCTCAGTTGTTGTGGCTGGTGTAGTTGTTTCAGTTGTACTAACAGTTGTGCTCTCAGTTGTTGTGGTTGGTGTAGTTGTTTCAGTTGTACTAACAGTTGTGCTCTCAGTTGTTGTGGTTGGTGTAGTTGTTTCAGTTGTACTAACAGTTGTGCTCTCAGTTGTTGTGGCTGGTGTAGTTGTCTCAGCTGTACTAACAGTTGTGCTCTCAGTTGTTGTGGCTGGTGTAGTTGTTTCAGTTGTACTAACAGTTGTGCTCTCAGTTGTTGTGGTTGGTGTAGTTGTTTCAGTTGTACTAACAGTTGTGCTCTCAGTTGTTGTGGTTGGTGTAGTTGTTTCAGTTGTACTAACAGTTGTGCTCTCAGTTGTTGTGACTGGTGTAGTTGTTTCAGCTGTACTAACAGTTGTGCTCTCAGTTGTTGTGGTTGGTGTAGTTGTTTCAGTTGTACTAACAGTTGTGCTCTCAGTTGTTGTGGTTGGTGTAGTTGTCTCAGCTGTACTAACAGTTGTGCTCTCAATTGTTGTGGCTGGTGTAGTTGTTTCAGCTGTACTAACAGTTGTGCTCTCAGTTGTTGTGTCTGGTGTAGTTGTTTCAGTTGTACTAACAGTTGTGCTCTCAGTTGTTGTGGCTGGTGTAGTTGTCTCAGCTGTACTAACAGTTGTGCTCTCAGTTGTTGTGGCTGGTGTAGTTGTTTCAGCTGTACTAACAGTTGTGCTCTCAGTTGTTGTGGCTGGTGTAGTTTTTTCAGCTGTACTAACAGTTGTGCTCTCCGTTGTTGTGACTGGTGTAGTTGTTTCAGTTGTACTAACAGTTGTGCTCTCAGTTGTTGTGGCTGGTGTAGTTGTTTCAGCTGTACTAACAGTTGTGCTCTCCGTTGTTGTGACTGGTGTAGTTGTTTCACTTGTACTAACAGTTGTGCTCTTAATTGTTGTGGTTGGTGTAGTTGTTTCAGTTGTACTAACAGTTGTGCTCTCAGTTGTTGTGGCTGGTGTAGTTTTTTCAGCTGTACTAACAGTTGTGCTCTCCGTTGTTGTGACTGGTGTAGTTGTTTCAGTTGTACTAAAAGTTGTGCTCTCAGTTGTTGTGGCTGGTGTAGTTGTTTCAGCTGTACTAACAGTTGTGCTCTCCGTTGTTGTGACTGGTGTAGTTGTTTCACTTGTACTAACAGTTGTGCTCTTAATTGTTGTGGCTGGTGTAGTTGTCTCAGTTGTACTAACAGTTGTGCTCTCAGTTGTTGTGATTGGTGTAGTTGTTTCAGTTGTACTAAAAGTTGTGCTCTCAATTGTTGTGGCTGGTGTAGTTGTCTCAGTTGTACTAACAGTTGTGCTCTCAGTTGTTGTGGTTGGTGTAGTTGTTTCAGTTGTACTAAAAGTTGTGCTCTCAATTGTTGTGGCTGGTGTAGTTGTCTCAGTTGTACTAACAGTTGTGCTCTCAGTTGTTGTGGCTGGTGTAGTTGTTTCAGCTGTACTAACAGTTGTGCTCTCAGTTTTTGTGTCTGCTGTAGTTGTTTCAGCTGTACTAACAGTTGTGCTTTCAGTTGTTGTGGCTGGTGTAGTTGTTTCAGCTGTACTAACAGTTGTGCTCTCAGTTGTTGTGGCTGGTGTAGTTGTTTCAGCTGTACTAACAGTTGTGCTCTCAGTTTTTGTGTCTGCTGTAGTTGTTTCAGCTGTACTAACAGTTGTGCTCTCAGTTGTTGTGGCTGATGATGATATTGTTGTTGTGGCTGATGACAATGCTGTTGTTGTTGCTGCAGGTTTAAGGGTAGGGATATGGTTATAATTATATTTTTGGAACGTAATGTTTTTCCAGGATCATCAAAATATGTTGACCCAGGAATGTGTCTAACTCTGCAAAAATCAGGATGTGCAAGAGTAACTATGAAACTATTTGATTAAGGAAGTTGATTATTTATTTTATTTTTTTCAAAATGTTAGTCCACACAAGCTGTATACATTTGACGAGAATCAGCCACAAGGTGGCGTTATAATACTTTCAATCTAAAGAACACTACGGGCTAGTCTCTAAATTCTTCTTGTCTATTAATTTTTGAATGTGCCTAAATACTTACAGTCCTGGTCAAAAGTTTACATACACCTTGCAGAATATTCAAAATGTTAATTATTTTAACAAAATAATAGAGATCATACAAAATGCATGCTATTTTTTCATTTAGTACTGTCCTGGGGTGCGTTTCCCGAAAGCATCGTTGGCCAACTATGGTCGCAAGTTCATCGCAATGTCCATTGAACTCTATTGGTAACGACGGAACTTGCGACCATAGTTGGCCAACGATGCTTTCGGGAAACGCTCCCCTGAATGAAATCTTTTACATAAAAGACATTTACATAGTCCACAAGATGAAATTAAAGTTGAATTTATAAAAATGACCCTGTTCAAATGTTTACATACACTTGATTCTTACTATTTTGCCATTACCTTGACGAGGCGCATTTGGGTTTCCATGAGTCCCTGGTTTTCCCTGAGCAGTTAAACTGGCCAATTGCCCTAGGAGTTAAGAATATCATCAGAACTATATCCTCAGTATCTCCTCACTTCAGATTTTAAAGTGAGAAAAAAAAGTTATAATAATATAATTTGTTTTGTTTTTAATTCATTAATTGAATTATGAATTAATTAATAATTTACTTACAGATAAAAATCCATATTATAATAAAAGTTCTCCTCTCCATCCTGGTAAAGGTCAAGTGGTGAAGAAGAGTCTGGAAAGTAAGCAATATATCACTGAAGATTTTTTTTTTATACATACTCATTTTCCATCATCAAAGAGATGTTGGAGGAAAACAAAGCACAAACATATAAAAACATCACTGCAGACAAGGAACATCACTGCAGACCAGTGGCGGTTCATACAACTGTCAGCTAGAATAACCCTAAACTTCAAACAATACTTTAATATTGAAACAATTTCACAAAATTTTACACCGAATCAGAAATAGTAGCAAAGTATCTGTTAGAAGTGTTACAGAATTTAAAAAATTTGAGTCCATGTGTAAAAAGAAGAAATTCATCTTGAGCACCTTACATAATACATTTAGTAACAGAACACATTCTACACATTCTACACTTCTACTTTAATCATACCTAAACTCACAGACTACTGCATATCTACACAGCTAATTGTTATCCTTTTTTTTCTAATTACAGAAATGTATTGTTACAATTTCCCGCTTTCTTCATAATTAATAACACAAACATCTATAATAATAACAATAAAAAAGCCCTTACCAATCCTTGAGCAAATATATTGAACACTGAAATGTAAAAAGAAAATTGTTAATCCACTGTTGGCTCAAGTGCTTCAAGTCCACGTTATGCTGTGCTCAAGATTTAGACTCACCTGTGTCAATACTGCCTCTTAAATAGAATGTGACAACCTGACGGAGGTGTTTTTTTTTTTTTTTTTTTTTTTTGCCTTTATTGAAATGCACAAATGAGCAATTGGAATGCTTCTTGGCTGAGGCTTTGATTTTTTTTTTTTTTTTTTTTATTGTTCATGTGTCAACAGTATGTTTGCACACTAATATATTACAGCTGTGGTGATGCTAAAGAAAATATCCCAGGTTTATAAATAGAGGATGTTAAGCAACTTGACATGCCCTCTCTCTAAAAAGTTAATAATACAAATCTAAATTTGACAATATTATATGATATGGAATTTTTATAATTTCGTAAATTGAGATTGCTACTGTCTAGAGTTTTTTCTTTTTTTAGACTTGCTGCTGTTGTTGTTTTTGTTGACACGTTTATATTTTTTTGTGATGTCAGAAGCTTATCTTCCTACTTGATGTTTTCTGATTGTCATTATTATTGAGACACAAAGATTATAGTTTTTATCTAATTGTAACTTGTAAGTGAAAAAATTAAATTTCTGTCATGAAAGAAAAAAATATGCTTAATGCATATTGCCTTGATTTTTTTTAATTTTTTTTTTTATGATGCTTTGAATTCCTTTTTGGCATAATTATCTTGTCATTAATATTTTATGACAATCAAGCACCCATATTGGAATATATCTTAAATCTATACACATTTAGCTTATGCTACCAAAAGACATTGATTAACCTTAAAAATGAGACTGAAGAACATTTTCCATTTATGCCAATATTTTATATATGTATATTACAAACATTAAAAAAAATGATTTAGATAAACAGTCTATTCTTTTTTAATGATACAGGACAAATTACAAGCCTACATTTAGAGTTTTCTTTGAATTAAACAATAAACAAAAAGCTATACAAAAATCTGTAAGACTTGGATTGATGTCAGGTGTGAGCATACATGCATGTTTTCATAGATCATCATGCAGCTCATTTGCATTTGCATGTTTATTTTTCCTACGTCAAACCTTCATGCTTGCTACTCATGCGAGATTTCAAAAGACACCTGGTTTACCAAAGCATTCTTCACATTCACTGCTTGTGGGAATGTTTCCCAATTTTGAAAGTAATGCACAGGTACTCTCTAAACGAGTTTGTCAGTTTCTTATTGATCAGTAGTGCATTAACTGGTGTCTTCATATTGTGTAATTTTTTTGCAATTTTGACCTAGTTTAAATCTCATTAAAATAATTATTAGGACATTAAACATTTCTGTAACATTTCAGAGATATTTGTTATAGGCATTGAATATAAGTATTGAAATTGATTTTTAAAATATGTAACAAGCAATAAGCAACTATATAAGTCATAAAATAAGCATAAATAAGTTTAGTCTTCAGGTAACTTGGGTTGAAGTGTCACATTGCTTAAGTAAAGTAAAATCAAGTAGTTGTCGTTCATGACATTACAATCAAGTCTCAGAAATGAATAGATGGGTGTGGTGGGTGTTACTGTGAACCACTCTCCACTTTAGACTTCTTTAAACTATACACATTTGATGTGAAACCAGGCCTCAGAGAAGTGCTTTATATAATATAATATAATATAATATAATATAATATAATATAATATAATATAATATATAATGTTTATCCAGTAGCAATGATTATTCACAATATTATTCTAATACAGTGTAGGATTACAAATTAAAGAATCTGTTTAAGATCTGCTGATCTTACATAACATAACATAAAAAACTAAGGTAGAGTATATTAAATTTAGCATTTAAGGTTATGATGGTGATATCAGCTGCTAAGCAAAGTTTCCAGCAAGAGATTCCTGCCAGTCCTGTTCTCTTTATTGTAAGTTAAATGAGTCAGATTACTGAGACTCTCACCCTTTGTCTTTAATGGCTCTTGGAGCCCCGTGTCCCAGTCGTTGAATAGTTATGCTGATTTGGATTATGATTGGTAACACTCTGGAGTCTCGGTCGGGTTCCTAAACCTGGACACTTCATTTGCATGCTTTGTTTAAAGGGGACATATCATGCTAAATCCACTTTTTTAGCCCTTAAATGCATTTTGTTGTATATTTGGAGTGTTTATAAGTACAGAAAAGTTGAAATTATTCTCTTCAGGTGCTTCATTGATATCTTTATATTCTGTTTTGGCCTTATTTTTCAACCTGTTCAGATTTTTCTGTTATCTATGACGTTTTGTGAACTATTACGTCACAGTATTTGCAGCGGAACTGCCAAATAAGGACATTGACTTCCAGCCCAACACTTCGAGCAATCCGCCATTATTATTTCTCGCTACAATTTTGTAGTCCAAGCTAAAAGATGCAGAAGTTACGAGAGGGTAAGTTAAAATGTTCGGTTGTTGGATGTAGTTACCCACACGTTTCATTACACCGTCTAATGTAGATGAACTGCTGCGCTTGTGAAAGGGCGCATGTTTAACTGAAAGAACGAGCAGAGAGAGAGAGACCCGGCCGCGCGCACGCACTCTCTCTCTCTTCGGAGCCAGGCGAAAGTGTAAACAAGACACCGTCTCCAAACTAGACGCTGTCTTGCTCTCTCTCCCTCGCACATATTAATCAAAAATAAATCGACATGGTGGTAAAAGGTCGGAAGACCAAAGTTTAATGTGTAAATACAGTAACACACCATTGCGATACATCCATATGAAGACGTTGTTCTGCAGGTTCGTCGTCTTCATTTTCATCTCGCTCCGGCTCCGACTCTGGCTCGAACATGTAAGGCTGGCTGGACAAGCCTCTTCCGTTGTTGACATTTTGTTAATAACGTGTGAATAAAAAGTTTCTGTGCCGCTATAATCGTATCTCTGCCATCAAACTACAAAAATGGCCGAACGGGGTGGAGTTGAACCGAGTGTCACCTCTGCATCCTGGAGAGGGGGCGGGGTATGAAGTGTCTCAATTGTATCTCTGGGCTTCTTCGCCCGAAAACGGGCGAAAACTTGAACGTTTCGAATTGTTTAATTTTTTTGCTTCATCGGATGGGGGTGAAACTTGGTGACTTTTGTTTTATTACCTATATGAACACACAAAAAAATCAAGGAGATGATTCTGATATGTTAAAGGGTCGTAAAAAAAAAAAAGTCACACTTAGCTTCCTCCCGCCCGAAAACGGGCGACATAGGAAATGAATGGGAAATACGAAAAAATAGGAAAACTCAGAGAAACTTTTGGTGGTACAAGCTACAGATCAGCCACTGTGCTGAAAAAAAGTGTACAGCAATGAAGGGGTGACACTCTAGTCTAGAACATCAAGAGTGCAAATAAGACACCATCCCCCCCCCCCACACACACACCCACACACACAAACACACACACACACACACAGAGAAATGAACTGGTAAGACTGAAACAGCCAATTTTGCCCCAAACTATATAACAATTATATAATCATAATAACTCCAAAACTATAGCAAGGAGAGTCAAAAGGTAGGTATTGTTTGAAAGAACTCTTTTTAAATTTTTTGAAAATATAAATTACATTACATTTGGACATTGTCCTGCCAAGAAACAGCGGATAAAAGACAATATATAGGCTATATATAATTTGTATTATGATTTTGCATATCTTTCTTATTTGTCATGGAATAACTCAGGAAGGAAATAAGGTAGGAGGAAAATTCTTTTTTAGTGAAGTCCCCCTACATGTTAGCTGCATCTGGATAAAAAAATAATAATTTTTGGATAAAGGAATCAAAAGTTACAGCATTTGGAAAAGAGATAGCCTTTTTGTACAGTCTTTGACACCCCCTCATGGGCAATATTTTCTCCATGAAGAATATCTTGTCATAAAAGCAATAGATTATGTTAATTTTGGGCTCATTTTAATTGTAATAATATGCTGTAAAAAATGAAGTGCCATTTTCAATTATCTGAGAATGTTTCATGAGCTGTATGATGTTTTTGACACATTGCAGTACATTATTTTATAGATTATGAAAAAAAGGAAATTCTATTTATCAGCAAATAACTCAGCAATACTTAAGAGTTTTTCAAAGTGGATACATTCACTGTAAAGTTCAGACTCTAAGCTTTCAAATGACATCAACTTTGTGTTAATCAAGGCAAGATTTTTAAAAAATATGGTAAATAATATTTTTGCAGCTAGGTGGCGCCTGCTGGCGGTACACTTGGTTTTAGAGGGATTACTCAGCACTCGTTATGAGTTAATAAATGTAATTATATCCTAAGATCCTAAGCTTTAAAATTATATATAATTTGTGTTGTTCCATTCAGTGGTTGCTTAGTAATAAAAAAAAATATTTCAGAATGGGAATAAATCAAATAAATAAATAAAAAAGCTATAGGCCGCCTATAGGCGGTTATAGGACATGACACAAATTAATACATTTTGAAGCCACTAGATGGCGCTCTTCTCAGTTGAATTTTTTTTTTTTTTAGGCCTGCACTCTATTTTGATGTGAAATGTTGCATTTATTGAAAAATAAAATAAAATAAATAAAATAAAAATATATATATTAATTCTAATGGAAAAAATAGCTCATAAAAATTATATAATTAATGCAAAGTATCATAAAAAATTCTAAAAATTCTAAATAATAATCAGAAAACATTATAGAACAAAAATATATTTGATTGGTTATCCTGGGAAAAAGTAAAGTAAAATTTTAAGGCTTCGCCCGTTTTCGGGCGGGAGGAAGCTAAGTGTGACTATTATACGAAGAAGCCCAGAGGGTTGAGACCGCACCAAAACGAGTTGCTCTCAGACGCACATCAGAAAAGGGGTAAAAAAGGGGCCTGTGGAGCTATAATAATGAGGAATTCAGACCCAAGCATTGCAGTTCCGCTTTATATAGACTACAAATGTATGATTTATATGTTAAAAGGAACGATTTAAAAGCATGATATGTCTCCTTTAAGGTCCTCACCCAGGTGCTTTATCTCCATATCTAAGCACTGCCCACTAAAATCTATATAAACTACAATGTACACTTCCTTAGTCAGACTTGTTGACTGCAGCCACCGACAGCTCGTGCTCTCAGTAAAGAATCCTGCTGAAGTTACAACCAAGTCTCCTGGTCTTTGCTTCTGAGTTTCCTACAACAGTAATCTTTACTTTACCTCACAAACCTTCATCAGCACTATGTTTCCATTCTCACATATTGTGGATCTGCAATACAAAGAAAATTTCAAGATGAACTGAACAAATTACTGATTGTCGGTTTTTAATAAAGCTTTTAATTATGTTAGCAATGACTAATGCATAATTTTGCTGATTTTAACTTTGGGATGTCTAATGCTATTCTGATTTATTTACACTGTTAAAGAGTTGAATTTCCATGCTAAACATGGCTAAAGTTCCAAAAAATTAGTTGGACGGAAGTTTCAGAAATTTTTTTTTTTTTTGAGTATGGCAATGAATGATGTCATAAAGGGCGGAAGTCCTTGTATGGGCACGGCACGCCTCCAGGACCTCGACTGTTTTCGGAAAGAATTGGTACAGCTGTATTAGTCTTTTATATATCTGCTAAAACTAAAGACTCTTCGGAGATATGGAGGATACAATACTACTCTATAGGTATTGAAGATGAGTGTGTTATGTGCCCTTTAGTCAAGTCAAGTCATCTTCATTTATATTACGCTTTTAACAATGTAGATTGGTCCAAAGCGGCTTTACATTGTTAATAGGAAATTAAAGTAACAGCGATTGTTTTGGCTTTATAGCAGCTCTAGAATAAAGTTATTGTCCAGCTAAAGTTAGTTTTAAAGGATTCACTTCCATTGCAATGATCATTAGTTATTAACTTAGGGGCCGCTTATACGACACCGTTTTAACAGAAAACAGAAAGTTCTTTCTGCACAAACTTCAAAAACACGAACCTGTGAGAACGCTGATGGCGTGCACATGCACACCACGAGTTCAGTCTATAGGTATGCGCGTTTGTATATATGTGCGCAGGCGTCTAGTCCTTCTCTACAAATCAACCCTCAACAAACCACCTGTCTGGCCTTAAAATTTATAATACAGAATTTGTATCGCTTCCGCATAGCCACGCAAACCGGAATTATCCCGGTATAGAGGTAAAGGGAGGGGAGGGAGGCCTTCACAGGGTAGAGACTAGTTGACACTTCAGGACTGTGTTGTTGTCACGTCCAGGCGCAGGTCCTTCATCAGATCTGGATACAGCCTGGATCCGGCGGACTGCGGTAAACCTCGGGGTAAACAGTGAGACTAATATTAGCGTAGACGCCATTCTTCTTATGATGTAATGAGTACATCAGGATTTATGGGAAGTGTTCCCGGTTCCGGCTGACCTAATCTATGCAGCCTAACATTGAATTATAGAAGTCTATGATGTGTTATCCGTATGCTAGGTCAAAGAGATGTGCTTTTCAGCTTCCCGGACAATGTTAGGAAGATTGTTCCAAAGTTTTGGTGCTAAATAGGAAAAGGATCTACCGCCAGCAGTTGATTTTGATATTCTAGGTATTATCAACTGGCCGGAATTTTGAGATCGCAATAGACATGAAGGACTATAATGCGTTAAGAGCTCTCTCAAGTACTGTGGGGCTAAACCATTAATGCTTTGTAAGTAATCAGCAATATTTTAAAATTTAGATGATGTTTGATAGGGAGCCAATGCAGTGTTGACAGAACAGGGCTAATATGGTCATACTTCCTGTTTCTGGTAAGAACTCGAGCTGCTGTGTTTTGGACCAGCTGTAGTTTGTTTATTAAAGGTCCCGTATTATGCCCCTTTTCACAAGATGTAAAATAAGTCTCTGATGTCCCCAGAGTGTGTATGTGAAGTTTCAGCTCAAAATACCCAACAGATCATTTTTTACAGCATGTTTAAATTGTCATTTTTTGGGGGCTCAGAAAAACGCGCTGTTTTAGTGTGTGCCCTTTAAATGCAAATAAGCTTCTGCTGCTTGTCACAGGGGGCGGAGCTTCACGAGCTCGCCACAGTCTCTCAGGACAATTTCATCTCACGGAATGATGATAATATCAGAAACTCTCAGTAACGGTGTTCATTTCGAGTCGGACAATAATGCCTACAGAGTCAGAGTGCTGTATAGAGATGAAACAGGTATAGTTTAGTAGTTTAATTACGGTTATTATAACGTATTTGTCATCTGCTTGTATGTATCCATTATTTATTAATAGCCTACAAGTCTGCTGTCTGAATGATGATCAAACATATACTGATGAGTTTGAAAAATGAAAGTTTATTGTACATCACACAAAAGATGAAGCATCAGTTTTACTTCAGAAAATCACCGTAAGAGCTGAGTAAACACAGTAAGTTATTAGAAGTGCGCAAGTACATAAACGAATTTCGGTAGAGTTGAGGGAGCATTTCTGTGGGCGGAGGTTAGTCAAAAAACGGTTCTAGTGACTTCATTAAAGAAGGAAGTAGAGGGATGTAGTCCAAACGGGCCGTTCACTGTAGTCAACTTCTGTTAAATAAAATATCTCGCTTGGCATTGAACTTTGAGCTTTATAATTTTACAGATAGTATTTATGCTCTAACAGCAACATTACACACTAACTAAAGTTTGAAACATGGGATCACGAAGAACGGGACCTTTAAGCGTGCAGGACCATAGATATCATATAAAGGCTAGATGTCTTAAGGCGGAGTCACTTCCGGCATCACCGGCGGCCATCTTAGGACAGGACTCTGTGAATTAAGGTGAGTGAGCAGCACGCACACAAATCCTCTTATCTCGCTGAAATCTGGACAGATTTACAAACGGTTTGGTTTCTTACAAACGTTATTAACGTGGCTATAATTCTGAATGCTTAAACATTTTGAACATAATTATTCATATGTATGCAGTATAATAGCTACATCTCTGACGTTTATAACAAACCAAACCGTTTGAAAATCGGTAGAAAATTGAGCAAGTTATGGTTATTTAAAAGTACATGCACCATGTTATGAGTGAGCGAGCATCCTGTCGTAAGATGGCCGCCGTGTGCGGATGTCGAGCTCCATTGGCCAGCAGCGCGGACGAGACATCTAGCCTTTATATGATATCTATGTGCAGGACAACCACCCATAAGAGCATTACAATAATCTAGCCTTGATGTCATAAACGCATGAACTAATTGTTCCGCATTTGTCAATGAGAGCATATGACGTAATTTAGATATATTTTTAAGATGGAAAAATGCGGTTTTACAGATACTAGATATGTGACTTTCAAATGAAAGATTGGTTTCAAAGAGCACACCCAGCTTCCTAACTGACGACGAAGACTTGACAGAGCAGCCATCAAGTGTTAGACAGTTTTCTAGATTATTATGTGAGGAAGTTTTTTGTCCAATAATTAGAATCTCCGTTTTTCAGAATTAAGTAGTAGGAAATTACTAGTCATCCAATTTTTTATATCAGCTATGCATTCCGTTAATTTTGTGAATTGTTAAGTTTCATCAGGGCGTGAAGAAATATAGAGCTGAGTATCATCAGCATAACAATGAAAACTAATATCATGCTTCCTAATGATATCTCCCAAGGGTAGCATGTACAGAGTGAACAGCAACGGTCCTAGTACTGAGCCTTGTGGTACACCATACTGAACTTGTGATCGATAAGACATCTCTTCATTTACTGCTACACACTGATAACGGTCAGATAAGAATGATTTAAACCATGCTAATGCAATTCCACTAATGCCAACATAATTTTCGAGTCTATTTAAAAGGATGTTGTGGTCAATAGTATCAAATGCAGCACTAAGATCGAGTAACACTAATAGCGATATACAGTCACGATCGGATGATAAGAGCAAATCATTTATCACTCTAATGAGAGCAGTCTCAGTACTATGGTACGGTCTAAATCCTGACTGAAAATCCTCACAGATATAATTTCTTTCTATAAAGGAACATAGTTGTGAGGATACCGCATTTTCTAGTATCTTTGACAGAAAAGGTAGATTCGAGATCGGCCGGTAATTGACTAATTCTGTAGGATCAAGTTGCGTTTTTTTAACAAGCGGTTTAATCATAGCCAAATTAAAAGAAGAGGATGACATTAAGAAGAGGATCTATGACCTCTGGAAGCATCTCTTTCAGTAGCTTAGTCGGTATAGGGTCTAACATACATGTTGTCGATTTAGATGATTTAACGAGTTTAGTGAATTCTTCCTCTTCTATAGCAATGAATGATTCGAATTTTTCCTACAATGCACTCCCTGATGTGATACTGTAGTAGACAGTTGCATATTAATACTTTTCTCCCTGATGTTTTCAATATTTTAAGTGAAGAAGTTCATAGTCATTACTGCTGTGCTGCTTGGAAACTTCTGGGCTTGAAGCTTTATTTTTCGTTAGTTTAGCCACTGTTTCAAATAAATACCTAGGGTGTTGTTTATTGTCTTCTAATAGGGTTGAAAAATAAGCAGATCAAGCAGATTTTAAGGCCTCTCTGTATGCAATTGAGCTCCCTTTCCATGAAATGTGAAATACCTCTAGTTTTGTTTTCTTCCAGTTGTGCTCCATTTTTCTGGCTGCTCTCTTAAGGGCCCGAGTGTGCTCATTGTACCATGGCGTTGGAATATTTTCTCTAATCTTCTTTAAGCGCAACGGAGCAACTGTGTCTAAAGTGCTGGAAAAGAGAGAGAGAGTTAAAAGTTTCTGTCGCAATATTGAGTTCTTCTAAGCTATCTGGGATGCTGAGATGATTAAACTGATCAGGAAGTTTATTAATAAAGCAATCTTTAGTGGCAGAAGTGATAGGTCTAACATTTTGTAACACGGAGTCTGCTTTTCAGTCTTGGCTAAATGAAGTTTACACAAGACTAGATAATGATCTGAGATGTCTTCGCTCTGCTGCAGAATTTCAACGGCATCAACATTGATTCCATGTGATAATATTAGATCTAGAGTATGATTACGACAATGAGTAGGTCCTGACACATGTTGTCTAACTCCAATTGAGTTAAGAATGTCTTTAAGTGCCAATCCCAATGCATCTTTTTTGTTATCTACATGTACAGTATATTAAAATCACCAACAATTAGGACTTTATCTGCAGCCAGTATTAACTCTGATAGAAAGTCAGCAAATTCTTTGATAAAGTCTGTATGGTGCCCTAGTGGCCTGTATACAGTAGCCAGCACAAATCTCAAACGTGATTTATAATTTACACTATATATTGCTTTATTAAGCACCAACACTTCAAAAGAATTATATTTGAAACTAGACTTCTTAGTAATTCTAAAAATTTCACTATAAATTACAGCAACACCTCCCCCTTTGCCTTTCAGACAAGGCTCATGTTTATAACAGTAATCTTGCAAGGGAGGACTCATTCAAAGTAATGTAGTCGTTTGGTTTTAGCCAGGTTTCTGTCAAACACAGCACATCTAGATTATAGTCTGTAGTCATATCATTAACAATAACTGCTTTTGAAGTAAAGGATCTAATTTTCAGCAACCCAAGCTTTATCATTTGCTCATTTGTATTATATCTGTTTTTTATTTGTTGAACATCAATTCAATTATTACCCTTAGATGGGTTTGGAAGTTTTTTGTATGTCTGAATTCGGGGAACAGACACAGTCTCTATATGGTGATATCTGTGAAAGAGGCTCTATGTGATGGGATTTATCTGACCTTGGACTGCTGGCAGACGGTCGGTTTAGCCAGTCTGTCTGCTTCCTGAACTGAGCCCCAATTCATAATGTCTATATTACGACAGTCATAATGTTATCAATATTTTATACAAATATCATCTGATGAAATGGAAATGGTCATGTTTATGGTCTTGTGTTCTCCGTCTTGTGTTTGTGGACTTTTATCTTGAAGTGTTTTTTTCTGTTCCTATGTTTCTTGATTCATTGTTTAATTCCTGTTTTCCTTGTTGCATTGCCTGCGTCCGAATTTGCTAAAAAATTATGTTCTATATATGAGTGTGTGTAGTATGAATGTAATTCGGACGTACTACATTCATGTTGTCTTTATCATGTGACCAACCAGCGTCAGTTGTGTCGCTTCACTGCCATTCACAAATCTTCTCCTGTGGCCTCATGGGATAGTAAAGTGTTCATCGTATGCACACTTAAGAATCTCACCGGTAAAAGTATGTCATCCAGATACCTACAGTGTTTAGCTACTGTTTTATGAGTACTGCGAATTCAGACATACTTAAAGGGATACTCCACTTTTTTTGGAAATAGGCTCATTTTACAACTCCCCCAGAGTTAAACAGTTGAGTTTTATGATTTTGGAATCCATTCAGCCGATCTCTGGGTCTGGGGGTCCCACTTTTAGCATAGCTTAGCATAATGAATTGAACCGGACAAGACCATTAGCATCTCTCTCAAAAAAATTAAACAAATTGTTTCGATATTTTTCATATTTAAAACTTGACTCTTCTGTAGTTACATCGTGTACTAAGACCGATGGAAAATGAAAAGTTGCGATTTTCTAGGCTGATATGGCTAGGAACTATACTCTCATTCCTGCGTAATAATCAAGAAACTTTGCTGCCGTAACATGGGTGCAGCAGGCGTAATGATATGACGCAGCACCTGATAATAATAATAAACTTTATTTTATAAAGCGCCTTTAAAAGCAGCTTCTCAAAGCGCTGTACACAAACTAAGCAACACAAAACTCAAATAATAAAGTAACATCAACAATCAAATGCTAATTTAAAAAAAGAAGTCTTAAGTCTACCTTTAAAAATGTCATAGCTCTGAGCTTCCCTAAGATCAAGAGGCAGAGAATTCCAAAGGACAGGAGCATATGAAGAATAGGCCCTGTCACCCATAGATCGTAAGCGTGTATGAGGAATAACCAACAAGTTGGATTGTGAAGATCGCAGTCTCCGGGTTGGGGTATAGGAAATTAACAGTTCAGATAAATAATAAGGAGCCAAGCCATGCAATGCTTTATATGTCAGCATCATAATTTTAAAATCTACTCTGAATCTGACTGGGAGCCAGTGTAAGGACTCCAAAACTGGAGTGATGTGATTGCAAACCCTGGACCCAGTCAATATCCTGGCGGCCGAGTTTTGTACATATTGCTGTTTGTTGAGTGTGAATTTAGAGACTCCAGCTAGAAGGGCGTTACAGTAATCTATCCTAGAGACGACAAAGGAATTCATCAGCTTTTCAGCTACTGAGAAATTTAGCATAGGACGTAATCTTGCTATATTTCTGAGGTGAAAAAAGGATGATTTAACTGTACTCTGAACAAAATAATCAAATGAAAGCCTAGTATCAAAAATAACTCCAAGATTCCTCACTTTAGCTTAAGTAGCCAAGACAGAGCCATCAATAGTCAAAGATAAAGAACCAGCTTTGGAAATTTGATGACGGGAACCAATAAGCATAACTTCAGTTTTACCACTATTCAGACACAGAAAATAATTAACTAAGCATAAATATCATTAAGGAAGTTAGTTCTGGTAGACTAATTTATACACACACATGCACACACTCCTCAGTCAATCAGAAAGTGGAGATGAGTTATGGTCAGTCATAGAGAGAGAGGCCTTGTTTTAGATTATTCTTTTGGATTGTTTCAATAAACCTGTTTTTGACGCATATTTCATGGTGTGGCCACTGTTTTTGCTTCTTTTGACTAATTGTTACAACTTGCCTCAGAAGTATATGTTACAACCTATACACCGCGGGCACGGTAGTGGGGTGGGTTGTAACAAAGGCACACCATGTATTTGACATTAACTCATAGGGGCTGTGATATTCTTACAGAGGTTTGAATTGGTGCCTTTTGTAGAAAACAATTGTGGGTACTTTGTATAAAAGTTTCAGCACTATAGCTAAAAAAATTCAGTGAGTTAAGGATACTGAAGTAAAAAGTGTTACAACCATACCTGTTTTCCCACTACTTAGGTGAATTTAGTGAATTCCAGTCTGAAAAAAATGTATTGCATAACCCAAGCTCAGATACATTAAGTGACAATTCCAACACATACCCACGCAGTAAACCATTACAAAGATGTAGGCTTGTCAAATTTGTTGTCCTCGCTGTTATGCTCATGACGCACTTTCTCAGGAGTGGCTCTTTTTTGTTGTTTTGCAAGTGTTGACATTTCATTTGGGAAGTTCAGTTCTAAAGTATTGTTGCTGCTGTCATGTTTTAAAATAACAAGAAACTATATCAATCTTGACTAGCAGGATACTTGTAATTTTTATTAGCATATCTTTCAACTAGACTTTGAAAAGGTGACACACAGGCGCATGACTCGAATGCAGTGAAGGGGTGTCCAGATTATACCAGTTAACATATAACAATATAATAGGCCAAACAGTAAGAGATATCAGTCTTTTTGACTTCAAGGTCCCCTCATTGTCCTTAACAATATTTGATAAAATATTGTAGAGCTTAGCATAGCTTGAAAGATGTATTTATTATAAAAAATATTCTTAGCATCACTCAGAGTTCACACTACAAGCTTAAATCATACGAAGTGCTTGTACTGAACATGATACTGTGATATCTCTTTTGTTTTTAGTTCTGTCAGTATGAACAGATCCCCTGAGCACAAATTTGCCCATTTTCTTTGAGATCATTTTAATGTTATGGTGGATGGAACCTATGGAATTTCTGACCTATGGAGTTGATTTTGATATGATATAGCTATTCTGCCACAGAAAGATAATATTTCAGATCTCTACATTTTGTAACCAACCTGCAAAGGTACAGTGGCCTACTGTGAAAAGTTTCTGGCACCTGTCAAAAACGCCTTAAAGGAGATTTTTTTTTCTCACAGGGGCTAATAATTGCTAATGAGCAACACCTGTGTGTATATATATATATATATATATATATATATATATATATATATATATATATATATATATATATATATATATATAACCTGACAAAACAGTACACAGTATAATTGAGTGAGCGTGTGACACATATCTTGTCCTCGCATTAATAGAAAAGGCCAATTGTTCACGATTATTACAATAAACAATACATTACAATAAACTGGTTTCTCTTTCATTTAGAAAGATAGAATGTGTAAAATGTGAAAGGTAAACAAACCTGATGAGCTACTTATATATACTTATACATATATATATTTTTTTTTCATATACAGTAGGTGAACTGGATGAAAGATGACATGCAAAATGTAGGCTGTTTCAAAACCTATGGTGCTCCCTTACACGTAAATATTTTATGCAGTATCTATGATGCCCAAAAATTCACAGGTTTCCCATCCAAAAACCAGCACAGAAAGTTCAACCCCTTTGGTTACCAGCCGCAGCTTCACCCTATTTAATCTACCATAGAAGTGACACACAAGATGATCAACAATGGGTATAGAGATGATTAATAAATCCTAAATGTAGTGCTAATGTTTTATAGCCAAGTGGTTCTCAAATGGTGGGTCATGATCCAAATTTAGTAGCAAACCATTACATTTCACAAGCACAATTCTATGGTATGGTTGTATTTTATTATTTACCTTAACCATAGTTTTCATAACAAAATAAACAGGTTTATCAAAGGCTGTACATCTGATTTTCACACACTTATATAATAATATGTACAGTACTAACACAATATCTGGCCCAGTGTTTGTTTGATAAATTAATAATATTTGTTGTATGAACAAACAAATAAAAAACAAGTATGAATACAAATAAATAAATATTGAATAAATTCATTTTCAAGATTAAATGCATCTCATACATTATACATTGTCAAAACTCATTAAATAGGATATTCTGCACTGAATAGTTCATGATTGTAGAATTAAATGGCAATGCTGAAAGGAAGTGAACAGATGACTTAGTTTTGAGGATGAGTGTGCTGGTAGTCATGCATTGTATGGCCCAGGGGTGTCCTCACCTGGATGTCTCTAGCCTAGTAAGACCTTAAATATCTGGTTCAGCCATTTGAGGTTGAACCAGAGAATATCTCTAAGACCTTGAATATCTGGTTCAGCCAGGTGTGTTTAATTGGGGTTGGAGCTAAATTTAGCAGGACAGTGCCCCTTCATGAGAAGGACTGGACACCCCTGGTATAGCCGTATGCAGGCCAACCAGGTGACACATGTCTATCAATCCATAACCCACAACTTAAACCATAAATTGAACAGATTGGGTGATAAGTTGTTAACGCTTCAGCTCAAACCCCCAAGATTTTATGATTTTTCTAAATTTTGACAATTTTGTGTGGTTCTCCTAACCAACCACATAACAGGCGTAAGCAGATTGTACAAATTCATACGAATTAGCAATCAACTCCCCAAAACCTTAAATAGTTACAAATTGCTATGATAGTGTGTTGCCTATGTGGCGAGGGGGGCGTGGTTTTGCGAAGTCTGTAGCGGGAGAGAGAGGAGGGGAGTGAGTGTGAGTGTGTGTGTGAGTGAGTGAGTTGGACTGGGACCTCGTGAGCTGCTGTCGACTGGAGAAGAGATTGTCAAAAGAGACTTTGAACTATTGTTTTGTTTCTACAAAAATTCACATCCTACTTTGGTAAAATCACTGGGGTTGCGTAGCATTTTGATGTTTGTTTGTTTTCTTATGTGACCTTGTTTCCTGTTTGCATGTGTTCAAATAACCCACTTGGCCTTTTCTCAAATGAGCTTGAATCGTTCCAGAAGAGGGCAGGCTTGACTTTTGTGTAATATGTAATATCACAGGAGATTAACGCAAACCTAAACCTGGCAACTTGCATGAGAATGACAGCTCTTTACTTGTCTGAGCATAATTTTTACTGACATAAACACCTGTATAAATCACAATGCAGAGAAAATCATCACAAAGAAGCTTACATTCAAGCATCATTCCTAAGGAACTTGTAATATTACCACTGAACATGTACCTATTAATTTGGTGTGAAAGTGACACTATAGGTTGTGCAATGTGATTCAACAACCGCAAAGAATGTAGCTCAGGAACCTTGTGGCATTCCTTTCATCGTGACATTTGATTGTAGGCGTTCTATTTTCTACAAATTGTTACTTCTGAAACTTTGTGCATCAGGTTGTCAACACCTTGTGATCATTTGAACTTGTATGCCCCCTCTGTTCACTTAGAGATCTATAATAATAATAATAATAATAATAAAAACCACCTTTCATGATACTGTAAAAATGAATACGCTATATCTACTCAATAAAATTGTGGCAACAGATTACAAACAATATTATTAATTAAATGTAACAAATTAGAATTGAGTAATAATTAATCAAAATAATTCATTAAAAGTTAACCTTAAACTTTAAATTTAAAATGAGTAACATTTGCAACAATTTTTTTTAAACAAAAATATCTGAATAACAGACAGACATCAAAGATGAATTAGGCCTAAGAACTCTTTATTTTTTATTGCCAACATTGAAGACTGATGTTAACCAGCAGAATCATTGAAGGAGAAAACCGTTATGCACTGCATGTAACCGAGTATTATCTGTCTGAGCACCACAGATCTGAATCTCAAATAGATAAGCACAGTTCAGCAAAGAAAAAAAAAAAAGAAGGAATACAACAAATGCTCTCTGAGACTGATAACAGGGAAGGTGTGCCAGCGAGGAAATAGATTTTGTCTGTCTGTAAAGATGCCATGAACCCCACATGTTGGATAAAATCAGTGAAAAAATGTCTAGTCTTGTTAAACACTGAAAGTGCTGAGAGTTTAACAGTGGCTCAGTGGGTATAGCACTGTCATCTCACAGCGAGGAGGTCCTGTGTGTCCCTTGCTGTGTCCCAATTCAAAGGCTGCATTCTTCAAGGGCTGCATTTGAAGGCCTATTGCTTCACTATGGCACAGCGAAGGCTGTCCCAATTCGAAGGCAATCCTTTAAATGCGGCCCTGAAATGTGCCCTTCATTTCATGGATTGCCAGGATGCAACAGATGGACCCTTCGCAGTCTCATCCACTTAAATAATCTAATTTGTCTAATGATACAATGAAAAAATAAATAAAGAATAATATATTCATATATATAAAGCGGTTCAAGTGTTAACTTACATCTTACCAAGAGGCAATTTTATATCATTTATACGCTTTATTATGTACATAAATGGGTCATGGCGACCATGTTTTTTATTTAGGCAGTTGAGTATAACTTTCAAAAAAGTCCAGTACAGACGTTATTGTCAACGACAGCTGTCACAGTGGATAGGCGACAAGAACAGTCCTGTGTAGGCTAGACCGTCCTATTTGACAACGCTCAGTCCGACCTTCGAAGGTGTGGCCTTTGACGTCAGAGTAGCATGTTGCCTTTGAATTGGGACACAGCCCATGTGTCCAGCAGCCATATCACCCTGTAGCCCAAGACTGGTTGCCCACTGAAGCTAAGCAGGGCTGAGCCTGGTCAGTACCTGGATGGGAGACTCCTGGGAAAACCAGGTTGCTGCTGGAAGAGGTGTTAGTGAGGCCAGTAGGGGGTGCCAGTATAGTGACAGGGACACTATACTGTCAAAAGAAACGGAGGTCCTGACTCTCTGTGGTCATTAAAAATCCCATTGCACTTCTCGTAAAGAGTAGGGGTGTAACCCCTGGTAATCCTGGCCACATTCCCTCCATCAGCCATTGCCAATCATGGCCTCCTAATAAACCCCATCCACTGAATTGGCTCTATCACTCTCTCTCTCCTCTCCACCTATAGCTTGTGTGTGTGTGTGTGTGTGTCCCAAGCCATGTAATGAGGAGGGTTGAAGAAAGACCTGGTGACCTACCCCGGAAAAATCATCACTAAGAAAATTTATGGACAGTATCTCATGTATGGTGGGAGATGGACCATAAATCTGAATCTGAAAAAAAGTTATTCTCTTCATTCAAACTCCAATTTAGCATCCTCTGGCATGAACATGATTCTTTTTTTCCTCTCTTGTACACACATCTAAAACATATGGGTCTATAAACTCTAAGTGTAACTGTTTTTAATTGTGGAAATATTTAAATAACAGCACAGAAAGAATCCTTTGATGATTATTAAAGCTGTTAAAACAACTGACATTTATTGGATAATAAAAAAGCACTTTACTACAGTTAACTGCTATATTAAAAATGTTTTATTGGAGTCAGGGATTTATGGATCTTCTACTGTACATGCTTGTTTGTTGTCTCATTCAACATCTCAATTCTGATAAATGTTTTCTGCACCTTAGAATTAACATATATTCAAAATTCAATTTATTAATACATAGTCTTATTTTGAACAATTCATCGGTTTCCAAAGAAAATAATTATTTATCTTTTTATTCTTCAATCACTTATAACTTCCTTCGCCTCAGAAATATATTTTTTTTCCAGATGACATTATGAATCCCTTTTTTGAATTTATATGAATTATTTTTTCAACACTTCTGCTCAGTTTTGGTGACTATTTTTACGAGTCAATTTCAGATGGATACAGAATACGCAGTACAGATTTCAAAGATTACAAATTTCCAGTACAGATTTGCGCAAAATTTTTGTTATATTTTCTAAATGATGATAAAAAAAAAAACTATTTCAAAATGATGGTGTTTCCAGTAACATAGGCGACTAAATGTTATGCGACTAAAACGTAATTTTTTCCTCTCACGATAAGTCATTCCAAAAATCATGGCAAAGGATGTTGGTAGGTTTACGTATATCCCAGTCACCGCACTAGCCATTATTTTTCATCGAAGGAGACCAGGTGTGTTTTCCAAGCATTAATAGCGAGGAAAGCCCCTTATACCTGGGAGCGGCACGTATGAGGTGTTTCTCCCTCATGTCAGCTTTCAAGGTCTTGATAAATTGTGGCATTTCTTTGTTGTTTAGAATCCAGTGTTCCTGTAATACTTTTGTCTTTTATGAGTTTAATGAAAAACTCTTTCTCGTCTTCTGTCCAAACATACCGCTCCTTCTTTAAATAATAATCATGTGACTTATGTATGCCAGGTGACCTGTAAATGTGAAAAAAACTGTTTCCATTGTAGTTTTGCTAAATATTCCTTTTTCGAATTGCCTGAAAAACCACCTCATGTGAGCGTCAAAACTTTTTTGCGATATATGGGAGTTTTCGCGAAATTGAGCCATTCCATTGGGCATATTTTCAATTCGCAATTTCAGTCTGAAGGGTAATGGAAACGTGGCTAATGTAGTTCCAATATTTTTTTGAATATCCCATTTCAGTTGCAAATACAGCAGATTACAGGAGTAAAATGGTGAACAGCGTTTCACATTGACTTGTGAAGTGTGTAATTTCAATACTATTTGCACTAGCCTACTAGCGGCGCCAAACACAAAACTTGTTAAAAAACAGAGATTATTACTTTAGAAATTCTGTTTCCGCCACAGAAATTACACACTTTACCTTTAAGGTTCCAAGGTACTTTGCAAGATGTCCTGCCCTGACATGCCAATTGAAAATCCCTTTGAGTCTCTCTCTCTTTCTACTTTTTTCTCCTTCTCCTCTTTTTCTTGACTGCTACACCCATCCATAATTCATATCTTCCCTATACTTAAAGGTCCCCTATTATGCAAAATTCACTTTTGCATGCTGTTTGGACATAAATGTGTGTTGGCAGTGTGTGTACACAACCACCCAATAGTGATAAAAATCCACTCACTCCTTTTTTATTAATCCCCATAAATCATCAGCAGTGTCTCCCAACGACCTGTTTTCAGAATGCTGTTTTAGTGACGTCACGTGTGTTGACAGACATGTTCACAGCCATATGAGAATGTCTCCCAAGCATAGGTGTTGTGTGGCTGGATGTATTAATCCACATAGCTCTCTCTATTTACTCCCGAAATATGAGGCAGCTGCTGAAGACGAGGTGGAATTATTTTGTTTTGGGTATGGGGTATATATTTTAGTAGCCTATATTTAGTATTAAAAGTATATATTTTTGTATATATTTTGCAACTATTTAGGAACTTTATATATAGAGATAAAAATGTTTAACAGGTTTATTTTTACATTCTCTCTTTTTGCGTTTGTAATATATATTTGTTTTACTCCTTAACAGATCCTGTATCAATTAAGTAACTTTAGATTTGATAAAAAGGGACAGATCTTTTAAAATAACTATTTACATCACTATACATTTTTTTTTATCACTATCATTTATTTCACTTTTATCTGAAATGCTGTTTTTCTTAAGAATTATTCTCACGTCTGTTAATGCAGTATAACATTACAGATTTTTGGCCATTGTTATTTTTTACATTCTTATGTATATTTAGAATCTTTTATCAGTTTAGTAACTTTAGATTTGAGGAAAACGGGGCAGGTCTTGAAAAAGATCTATATCAGTATAATTTACAACATTAGCTTTCTACTCATTTTAGAGAATTCTGTTACAAACTCATCCATTCAAGTGTTATTGCTTTTTCATGAGCTAAAAACACAAGGTTTTCCTTTCGGAACAAGAAATTTGTGCATGTTGTGTTTTATTAGGCTACAGAGTGTGGTAACTCTTGATTAGGCTACAAGTCATCAGAGGTGTCAAGTAACGAAGTACAAATACTTCGTTACCTTACTTAAGTAGAAATTTGGGGTATCAATACTTTACTGGAGTAATTATTTTTCAGACGACTTTTTACTTCTACTCCTTACATTTTGACGCAATTATATGTACTTTCTACTCCTTACATTTTAAAAATAGCCTCGTTACTCCTATTTAATTTCGGCTTGTTTTCATTCCGGCTTGTCGTCGTAAAAAAAAAAAAAAAATTGGCCAATTACACAAACGATTTAGATCTGACTCCCGGCTCCTGAATAGCCTACACATCGCTAAACTGATTGGCGTTGTGGTGTCTTTCTAACTTGTGACAGGCTGTAGTCACATTTGGTTGTGCGCAGTGGCAAAAGTCCTCAGAAGGAAACCTAGATGCGGTAAGCGAGGGAGAAATCGGGGCAAATCGCGGGGCAAAGAGAGAGAGCGAGGGAGAAATCGGGGCAAATCGCGGGGCAAAGAGAGAGAGAGAGAGAGAGAGAGAGAGAGAGAGAGAGAGAGAGAGAGAGAGAGAGAGAGAGAGAGAGAGAGAGAGAGAGAGAGAGAGCGAGAGAGCGCTTACATAGGGTGTAATTGATGCATAATAGATCGCGATTACCAGGTAAAATGACATGTATCAATAGCTCATTGACACAACTGTCCACGTGCGTCAAAGATTGCGCGCGCACGGCGCATAGTCGATCCTGGTTCAATGTCAGTATGAGCACGAGAGCGCTCTCGTGCGCACCTTTGAAAGACATTCATCTGTTTCATGAAGAGAAACATCAGAGAGAGAGAGAGAGAGAGAGAGAGAGAGAGAGAGAGAATTTTGTTTCCTTACTTTACTTTTATACTTTAAGTAGTTTTGAAACAAGTAGGCTACTTTTATACTTTTACTTGAGTAAAAAGCTTTAGTTGATACTTAAACTTCTACAGAAGTCTTTTTAAACCCTAGTATCTATACTTCTACCTGAGTAATGAATGTAAATACTTTTGACACCTCTCCCAGCAAGCAATTTTGCGTCTAATAGACGTCTAATAGCCGTCAAAACAGCCCAGACGTCTAGGCTAAAACGAGGCTAATTTTGGGCTGTCAGTGAAAATCTAATAGACGTCTAAACATAGCCCAAGAATAGACAGCTATTGAATGACTACATATATACGTCAAATAGACGTCTAACCATAGCCCAAGAATAGACAATTAGACAGCTATCGAATGACTATATTTATACGTCTAATAGACGTCTAACCATAGCCCAAAAATAGACCAGTCATCAATTAGACAGCTATTAAACGACTAAATATATACGTCTAATAGACAGGCAATATGGGTCGAGGCTAAAACAAGGCTGATTTTGGGCTGTCAGTGAAAATCTAATAGACGTCTAACCATAGCCCAAGAATAGACTAGTCATCAATTACACTAATAGACAACAAAATGAGGCATAAGGATTCTTTTCACTCAAATATAACAGGTTCTCATAAATGAAAATCCATCCAAACTAATTGATTATAAAGGGATTTATTTAGAACAATTATATTAACAACTTAGACAACATTCAAACATAAAAATGAACAAATAAAATATTGGAAAATATGTAAAACAACTTAAGATACTAAAAATTTTAAGAATTAATTGTTAGCTTTATATCCATAACCACCACCCCCTGCTCTCCCTGGTGCTTGTTTAAAATGACCAGAAATTGCATTTTTTATTTCCCATTCAGTCGCCGAAGGAAAGTTGGTCATCACTGCGTCTGCCAAATGAGAAAAAGAAAAAAAATATTGCTCAAGAAAAGCATTGATGACAATCATTTTGAACTAATTACAGTCATTCACTTTTGCTAGGATGCACACTAGAGCTGGCCAATATAGTGTTAACGGAATATAGATTGAGACTATATAATTTATATCAATATAGACAATAATTTATATCAATATTATTAATAAATTAATAACAATAATTGAAATTTTTTGCCTGCATAATGGTGATGCACTAATTATATATATATATATATATATATATATATATATATATATATATATATATATATATATATATATATATATATATATATATATATACACACACACACATACATTTTACATACATTTTTTTTTTTTCAAGCATACAATGAAAAAGTGTACAGTATGTACAACATAAAACAATAATTTAAAAAACACTGATGATCCAAAAAATAAAAACATACATCCAACATACATATATATATATATATATATATATATATATATATATATATATACACATATATTTTAGGGGTGTAACGATACACGTATTGAGCCATGCTGTACGAGGCTTTCGGTTCGATTTCAATACGGATTTTTAAACAAACAGAACTGTTCGTTAGACAATTTTTACTGCTGACCAAAATTTTTTTATTACAAATGTAGGCACATCAAAAAGCGCGCTCATAATGTAAGAGAAATCATAACAAATCGTGACAACAATCATGCTCTTTCAGGTAGTGACCATATAGACCTGCATTATATGACTGACTGACAGACAAGAACAGTTTGACTTAAAAATATAAAAATTGAAACTACTTCAGAAACAAAGACACCTACATCTTGGATTCCCTTAAGGTAAGCTAAAACATGCCAAAATTTAATTTCAAAGTGAACTATCCCTATAAATCATTCTTTATCACTTACTCATATAACTCTAATGAACATAAAAAGATACTTATAGGGGTAGTTCACTAAAAAAAAAATCATGTAAGCATTTACTCACTTTCACTTGGTTCCAAACCTGTATGGCTTTCTTCTGTTGAACACACACAAAAAAAATATATTTTGAAGAATGTTGGTAACAAGACATTTAATGGTAGTCAGTGACAAGTGTTCTGTATATTCAATTGCTGTACTTTGTTGACTGATTGCTGGATAATTTGCAATAAACAGTGTCTTTAAATCAAATAAAGTGGATTAAATCACTCCAGTTGTGAGGTTTTTACACTGGCTATCTTGTCTGTCAAAGAATTCATATCAAAATACTACAGCTGGTTATTAAATTAATTAACATTTTAAGGCCAAAGTAAATTTCTAATCTTCTGATGCATTATGAACCATCCAGAGCAGACCTCTCAGGTCATCTGGGACAGTAGCCAGCTACTTTTATATCAAATTTATAAGTCAAAATTAAAAAAAAAAGTCAAAACAAAACATGGAGAAGCAGCATTCAATTTTTATGCACCATATCTGAAACAAATTCACTGAAAACTGAATGTATGCTGCATATTTTAATTCTTTTAAATCGAGTTTAAAGACTTTACTGTTTGCCACTACCTTTTATTAATTGGAAAGAAAAAAAAAAAAAAAAAAAAATTATAATTTATTTTCATGTTGCACTATGTTGCTGTTAGTCCATGAGCCAGGGGGGTCCATCGGTATCAACGGGGGGGCAAATGCTATCATTGTTTTTTGGCAAGGTATACACCCCTAGTATTAGAAAAATCACGATAACAGTGCAGCGGTGGTAGCGAAATCACTTTTTTGCGCTCATGAAGTTACTAACCCCCTAAAATAAATGCCGTTTTTGAAATCTGGTGTATATCTGGTTTAGGCTCATGCTAGGGATATTATCAATATTCTATAATATGGTACTTGGTATCGTTGGAAAGGGGACCTTTTAGGCTTTCATTTAAGCCCAGTACTGAATCTGTCTGACAAACACAGAGGTCACAAGACTTCTTTAAACCAGAAATAACACACATTTTTTCACAATTTCCGCCTAAACTGTATGCTTTCTTTTATCCCTGTGGCATGAAAGAACACCATGGACACAAAACTCAACAACTTCAATACTCAAGGCACTCTGATGACTCAGAAAATGTATAATATACCCATACTATTTATTTGTGAGAGCCTTAAATTAGACTTGTGCAGCCAGCACAAGTCTTCAAAATAGAGCCAATAGAATGGACAAAGAATACCCTATTAGTCCAGGGCCAAATGGCCTATTTATTCATGTACAGTTGTAATAAAAAGTAATTGTTTCAATAGTGTAGTCAATTAGTGTTGTAAACATAACACTTGTAAGTGGTTTAACAAAATGTTTCTATCATGTATTTTGATATTCAGATATGATGTCAGAAAGTAGCTCATTTTGACAGTTTGACAAGGTTTTGTCAGTCTTGTGAAAAGATTGTTGGTTCAGTTGACTGGTTATAACAACACTACCAACTATGTCATCTTCAAACAACTTCCACTGAGTTCCAGGGGTATTAAATGTAAGTACAAAATACTTTTTCTCTTGTGCTTGTGAATTGGTGGGGAATAGTAGCAGTAGCTAATGTAAGCTTGGTGTTTTTAGCAGGCTAGCTATCTAGCAGGCTAGCTAGCTTGCAGGTTAAACAGTGTAACTGCTACAGTGCAGTCAGGGCTCTCAAGTGTCACATGACAGTCACTCATTTCGGTCTTTTGTCACGCCCTCTCGCCACACATTGTATTTCTAACGCGGAAAAACTATTTATAATATATTTAATATGCAGCAGTGCCCAAAATGTCTCTGGCCGCGCCAGTCTCATTATGGAACCGGCAGGAATCAATCGCTGTAAAAATCTATTATTGTCTATCCATTATAAAAGTGCATCTATCCATTATCCATTATAAAAGTGCATCTATCCACTATAAAAGTGCATCTATCCATTATAAAAGTGCATCTATCCACTATAAAAGAGTATCTATCCATTATAAAAGTGCATCTATCCACTATAAAAGAGCATCTATCCATCATAAAAGAGCATCTATCCATTATAAAAGAGCATCTGTCCATCATAAAAGTACATCTATCCATCATAAAAGGGCATCTGTCCATCATACAAGTGCATCTATCCATCATAAAAGTGCATCTGTCCATTATAAAAGTGCATCTGTCCATTATAAAAGTCCATCTATCCATTATAAAAGTGCATCTATCCATTATAAAAGTCCATCTCTCCATTATAAAAGTGCATCTATCCATCATAAAAGTGCATCTATCATCATAAAAGTGCATCTATCCATTATAAAAGTGCATCTATACATTATAAAAGTGCATCTATCCTTTATAAAAGTGCATCTATCCATTATAAAAGTGCATGTATCCATTATAAAAGTGCATCTATCCATTATAAAAGTGCATCTGTCCATCATAAAAGTACATCTATCCATCATAAAAGTGCATCTATCCATCATAAAAGTGCATCTATCCATTATAAAAGTGCATCTGTCCATTATAAAAGTCCATCTATCCATTATAAAAGTGCATCTATCCATTATAAAAGAGCATCTGTCCATCATAAAAGTGCATCTGTCCATCATAAAAGTGCATCTTTCCATCAAAAAAGTGCATCTGTCCATCATAAAAGTGCATCTATCCATTATAAAAGAGCATCTGTCCATTATAAAAGTCCATCTATCCATTATAAAAGTCCATCTATCCATTATAAAAGTCCATCTATCCATCATAAAAGTGCATCTATCCATTATAAAAGAGCATCTGTCCATCATAAAAGTGCATCTATCCATTATAAAAGAGCATCTATCCATCAAAAAAGGGCATCTATCCATCATAAAAGTGCATCTATCCATTATAAAAGTGCATCTGTCCATTATAAAAGTCCATCTATCCATTATAAAAGAGCATTTATCCATCAAAAAAGTACATCTGTCCATCATAAAAGTGCATCTATCCATTATAAAAGTGCATCTGTCCATCATAAAAGTGCATCTATCCATTATAAAAGTGAATCTGTCCATCATAAATGTGCATCTATCCATCATAAAAGTGCATCTATCCATCATAAAAGTGCATCTATCCATCATAAAAGTGCATCTGTCCATTATAAAAGAGCATCTATCCATGATAAAAGTGCATCTGTCCATCATAAAAGTGCATCTATCCATTATAAAAGTGAATCTGTCCATCATAAATGTGCATCTATCCATCATAAAAGTGCATCTATCCATCATAAAAGTGCATCTATCCATCATAAAAGTGCATGTCTTCATGTTCATTTTATGAAGTATACTTAAGTAATTTTCAAGTATATTTTTTAAGTATACTTTATGTAGTAAGTATACTAATATCAATGTGTACTTGTAGTAAACTTGTGTACTATTTCAATACTGCTTGGGGCTAAATTGGCCCACTTTTAGTATTTTTAGTATTTGTAAGAGTAGTAAACTAAGTACACAACTAGTTTTCTCATTTGTAATGCATCTGTACTACAAGTGAACTTATAAGTATACTAGTAGTTTACTATTTTAATTCAAGTAGTAATTTTTTTTACACTGAAGTGTACTCTCAGTAAACTACTAGTTTCGTAGTTTATACTACAAGTATACTTGTAAGTTTTCTTTAAGTGAACATAACGTTATACTTATAGTTTACTATTTATATATTATTTTTGCACTTGAAAAATACCTTTAACTGTTCTTTAATTTTAAAAACATTTTATTAGCTTCATGCATCCTTTTTTAATCAACACTTGAATGTCAGTAAGTTTCATAAAGAAAGGCAACATTTTAAACAAAAAAGTAGAATTAGAGTAAATTGCTATACACTACCAGTGGACTAGCCTACACAAAAATTCAGATATGCAGAATTAGAAACATATCTGTTTTATATCAATATTCTAATCAATATTTTCAAACAATGTAAGTTTCATAAGACTGTATATGAAAAACTGTAAAAAAAGTATATTTAATTGACTACTCAATCAAAAGAGTTAACACAACTACAAGACAAGTATACTTTGAATTCTTAATTATTCTTTTAAGTATATCTGGATCAAAAGATTGAGTTCAAGTACAGGCCAAATATACCTGGGCCCGTATTCATAAAGAATCTTAATGCAAAGAGTAGCTCCTAGTGACAAAATTCTAAGAAAATTCTTAGAAATGTGGGCGTTTACTCTTAAAATTAAAGGAAAAATCCCAGTAAAGAAAAAAGTAATTCAGAAAGCATCTTAACCCTTAAAAGAGGTCTTAAGGTCAAAATTGTAAGGAGTATGGACGAGGACTTTTCAGAGGCTGAAGAGTTTCTTTAGCAGAGGAGAACATGGCAGAAAGACGAAGAGGGAGAAAAAATGTGTTGCAGACAATGGATGACAGTGAGTTAATAAGACGCTATAGATTAGATCGTGCAGGGATCATGTTTGTGACTGATCTTATTAGAGACGCGCTAACATCTACAACACAGCGCAGAAATGCCATAGCACCAGAAATGAAAGTAATCACTACATTACGATATTTGGCAACTGGGAAAATGCAACAATGCAGCAGTGTGTAATGTACACAGTCGCATGTAATTTCAAAGTGAAGGCTTAGAACAGACCCTATACTTTCCACTCTTTTTTTCCTTCTTGGACAACCAGCCAATCACAGTCTTCAAAAGATTGTGTCATACATAGCAACGGGGTCAGCCCCGCCTCCTCACTAAGATGAAAGTTTTTGTCTTTTCCTTGCTCAGAGTTGCTCTCAGATTGGCCCCGAATCGCTCTTAAGCTAAGACTCCTATGTAAAAGTTTTTAAAGGTGCAATGTGTGTTTTTTCTGAGGATCTAATGGCAGAGATGCAATATAAGATCCATAACTATGTTCCCAGTGGTGTATAAAGACCTTACTTAATTAACCGTTATGTTTGTATTAACTTAGAATGAGTCATTTATATCTACATAACAACGGCCACCCCTCTCTATGAAGGTCGACATATTGTGACGTCATGTTTCTACTGTAGCCGACAGCGAACAAGCAGCGCTACTGAGCGCGTTTCGTCATTAACTCGATTGACAAACAGCAGAAAAAGACGCAGCAGCAGAGTTTCGTGAATATGAATGTGACTGACCACAGTTATTCTATCGGACAAGAGCCGAAGGATGGTAAATCTGATTCGAAAAAGAGAAAATATGACGAAGCAAGAAAAATAAGGGAGAAAAAGAAGCAAAAATCACGGGTAAACATCGGTTTGGCTTTTCAGCGATGGAGGAGTCTTAAAAGCGAAAAAGGCTTTACAAGCGACGCCGAAGTTGCCTGTTTTCTGCTGGACAGGTAAGGTATTCCAACTTTAACAATGCAAATAAAAACTGTTGTTTCATAATCTTAGCATTACCTAGAAGCTAGCCATAGACACAGTGTGAAGTGACGTTTCCCTTGTCAGTGGTGTAAAAATATGTAGGCTAACGTTATTTAGTAGGGGTGCAACGATACACGTATTTGTATTGAACCGTTCGGTACGAGGCTTTAGGTTCGGTGTTCGGTAGCTAACGTTACGCATTTTCAAACCGAATGGTTCGTTGGACCATTTTTCCCGCCGACCAAAATTTCATTATTTCAAATGTTGGCGGGTCGCGCGTTGCAAGCGCGCTCATAACATTGCCCAACATCAAATGGCAAACGTAATGCAAGATGTGATCATTTTTGGGATGTTCAGTTTATTAGGCCAGATTAGCAAACCCTACCAAGATGTAATACATTGTTGATTACAGTACAGTAATGTTTTACAGTCGTATGTGACTGTGGCACGTAGCATTTCATTTATTGATGCTGCCGTTGTTTCTCCAGATACGAGACAGGTCCTGCAACATCGACTCCCTTGAAAAGGAAACCTTTGCAAGTCCCAGCTCCAGCATTGTCTAGCATTGGTGCTTCTAGTGGAACAGACAGGTAAATCATTCATAATAATATATTAATTTTGTCCTAAAATCTATGATTAAAAACATGAACTGTATGAATAGTGTGTAATTTAATTTTATATTTGGTTTATATCTACTGTTGAATGAGCATATGTAGGTTACACAAATTGCTGTGGTTTTTCTTTACAGAGATGAGCATCTTAATGTCATTCCAGAAGCTAATGGAATTCAGTGTCTTGAACATAGGTAACATCTACACATCATAAGTTTTAGTCCTGTATTGCTTTTCTACAAAGTTTCATAATATATATTTATACCATGTTTTTTTGCAGCTTACATAACATGAGCATTGATGAGCCGGACTTGGAGGAAACTGTTTTCAATGACCCAATGAACAGTGTGTAAGTAGTACTTTATAATACATGTATTATTTTTCAATGAGATTACTTGAGAAGTTTTATTTAACTTCAAGTTGTCATTATATACAGAATTGATTGGGCAGTTGAAGCTTTCCCTTACTCCCTTGAAAGAGATGATGGACAGAATGGTTTCAGCTCGGATGAAGAGTATTTTCCACCGCTTTCTATACGGTGTGTTATTTGTCATTCTAAATTTACAATTGTTTTGTGGTGTCTGTTTACTACATTTTTTTGTCCCTCAACAGAATGGGTGGAGCACTGAAGAAAGGACACTCTATCGATGGACTTCCTGTTATTGGAATCGACAATACTGTCCATGATCTGCCTGCACATGAAGACCCTCCTGATGAGCCTTCTCCCTGTCATCATGACCCTGTTATCCCAGAACCACAAAAAGTCCTTTGTGAAGATGACATCATAGGTGTAAGAGCCTCCATAGTGTACGAGAACTGCTTAAGACAATTGGCCACATTTCTGATCCTGCCTGTGGATAAATGCACTGGCCTTCTGAGGACTGGTGCGCCGTGCAACTCTGTTGCACCCTTTGAGATCAACATCACCACCAGGGGCACAGCAGCTACTATCGAATGGGTAAGTCCAGAAAATCACAGAATAGTACAACTTAAAATTAGTATAAAATAAAAGCTTGTATCAAAAGCCAGTGCTGCACATCATAAAAGCAAATGTTTCTTCAATTTGACTTTTAGATCTGTCCTAATGGACACAGCTTGTGGAGGTGGAATTCACAGCCTGTAATGAAATTTGGGATGCAAGCTGGCGATTTTCTCTTGTCCACCAATATTTTGTTGTCTGGCAACAACTACGCAAAGGTTGCCCTCTTGTTCAAGTTCATGAACATGGGAATGGTGAACAGGAACACCTTCTTCTCCATTCAGGACACTTACTGCGTCAATATAATAAAGGAATTCTGGGAAGAGAGAAGGACAGAGGCTCTTTGTCGGCTTCAAGGGAAAGAGGTTGTTGTCCTAGGTTTGTAGTTGATACTGTATTATGTAACATCTATCAAATACACTAAGCAATGACAGTATGGAAGCAAATATAATTCTTTTTTTTTCTGTTTAATTATAATTTTAACAAATTTAGCGGATGGCAGAAATGACTCTCCTGGTCACTGTGCACAATACTGTAGCTACACCGCCATGGAGAATGAGACCAAGGAGATCATTCATGTTGTCACCATAGACAAGCGGCAAACATCATGGAATTCTGTCATCATGGAGAAGGAGGATTTCATCCAGACTGTGGACACGCTTACATCGGACATAAAGCTAGTGGAGATCTGCACAGATGCTCATGCCCAGATTAGTGCCCTTATGAGTAAGTATTCAATTAATATATGGTATGAATGCATATGTATAACAGCAATATAATTATTATAGTTACATGACATTATTTACCGCTTCATAGACCCAGATAAAGGCAAATACAAGGCTCTGGAAATTCATCACAGTCTGGATATGTGGCATGGTGCGAAGAACATTGCCAAAAAAATAGCAGCAGTAAGTGTAATCACAGGTTCATGTTGTTTAACATTTATTAACCTTAAAGTTACTGTACTGTAAATCAGGGTTATTGAACTATGTGCAGTTGATGGATGACAGTATGTAATTTTTAATTGCGCTAAAAAAGACAATAGATTTTGTTTACTTTACTCTGCCAGAAGGTGTGTTACTCATTCTAGGCTTTTTTGTAGGGTTTGAACATTGACACTATGAATGCCTGTATTTTACAGTAATCATTTTTTTTTATCTTTTTAAGGCAGCAAAGATAAAAGGACAGTCCATCCTTTTGAACTGGCTTAAGGACATAGTCAATCATTTTTGGTGGTGTTGCAAGACTGCCGACACACGTGAGGAGTTTCTTGTAAGCACGCAATTTTATTATATCTTTGAGTAGTTTCATTAATTGCTATATTAAAACCATTTAAATTACATTATTATGTTTTGCAGGCATTATGGGTAGGCATCCTTCACCATGTCTGCAACATTCACACCTGGACTATGGGAAGCTGCAAACACGGGCACCTTGAATCAGAGCAAATGCGGGGAAAGATGTGGATTCAGAGAGACTCCCAGTGCCACAAAGCTTTAGTGGACATTGTTCTCAATAAGAGGTGGCACAAAGATGTTCACAAATATCTACGATTCAGGTAGAGTGTATATACTTTTTCACACTGATATATATTAGTAATAGTTGTGCTTACTGCTCATGTACACAGAAGTATGTATTTGTTTGTTTGGTTGTTCTATCAGATCGACTGCAGACCTAGAGTCATTCCACAATCATGTCCTGATGTATGCAAGCAAGCGGTATGCTTTCAGCCCTCCAGTTTATGAGGCAAGAGTTCTGCTTGCTGCTTTGGACTACAATTTCCACCTGAATCGACCAACAATGAAAACGTTGGACGGCAAAGAGATGTACGTTTTACAATTGTATAATTTTAAAAATCATAGTACAATATTAAGCAAATGTTTTAAATGCAATTGATTGTCTTTACACTCAAGATTCTCTCATGTAGTGCTTACAAACTTATTGTTTTTTGTTTGAAATTTGTGTAATTTCAGTTTCAAAAGACTGTATAAGAAGAACGCAAGAAGATACAGTGTGTATGCCTTGAAATCAGAAAAAACCTATGGATACATTTCTGAGTTGCAACGAAGGATTGTGAATAACAGACTCGCAAGCGGTGTTGGGATGCCTAGAAGGAGGAGCCTTCGACCAGATGACCCCAGACAGCTTGGTTTGGTCCCTCCTGTACCTGCACCAGCAACATCAGACTTGTTGCAGAGACAAGTCAGGAGAGGTCTAGGTAAGTTACACAAATTTGTTGACTGTTGTACCATATTACGTCACTGAATGTTATTTACATTACAATATAGTCTGTAACTATGTTTGATGGCACTGTCTTCAACAGGACCGTTATTCCAACCAGCATCTGATGTGGAAGGATCCGCATAGGAGATCACCTTACATGTGTCCTGGTACTTGTCAGGCTGGATCACGAGGGAAAGAACTTCAGTTCACTGAAAAAGTCATTGCGTTCACCTAGTTTCTTCTTATTCTGCCAAGTACACTGTGGCCAGCACATATTATTTTCAAAAAGTAGCCTAAATTTAAGTTAAAATATTTGAACAGTAATGATAAGTAATGCTACAGCTGTCCCATGTTATGTAAATATAAATAAATAAAATTGTTATTGGAAATGGTATGGCAAAGTTTGAAATTGTCATACTTTTCTAAACACGTTCAAATTTATATAATGAAAATAAAAACACCATGTGCTTTTTCTTAACTTTTATTATTTCAATTCCAGAGAACTGCAGTTGAACATTTATAACACAATAAATAACTATAAAACATACATCAAATTGAAATAAATATGGGAAAAATATAAAATAATATCTCTATATATGTAATATCTATATCTATATATATCTATATATATCTATATCTATATATCTATATATATATATATATATATATATATATATATATATATATATATATATATATATATATATATATATAATTCTAATAATAAATCAAATATTAACTATATACATTTCTTTGAAGCCTTGATGATGCTGAGGCAGATTTGTGAGTACTTGTTTGAAACTGTATGACCATGCCAGAGGACATGGAAGGAAATTCATAGTCCAGGAATAAAACCAGTGTAGTGTCCTTGAGGATCAGGGAACTTGTCCCTGATCCTCACAACACAACAACTGGGGATGACAAGTCGGTTTCCCTGGCCTAAAGCTCCATGTTGCCAATAGATGTAGTGTCTATAGGCACCATAGCGGTACTCTCTGTTGTCATCCCCAGGCTCCCTGATGTTGCCTAATGCCGTAATGTCCTCCCGGTACTGCCAGTGAATGCGAATAAAGCCTTCTTCAAGGCAGTACTGGGAGAAGTGGGGCAGTAGGCTCACACAGTTTGCTTGATCCTGGCCACAGCATTTCCTCTCCTGGTCCGTAGGCATTTCCCTACAGTTGCCACAAGTACACCATGGTACTCCTGGCACTCCGGCAGAAGGTGGGGCACCATGTCTGCGCTGATGCATCATCAATGCATCAAAGACCAGGCCTGGCTGCCTCTCCAGCAGAAGGGTGGAGAGCTCTCTATGTTCATCAAGAGTCATCTCCTGAAGAAGTCTCTGAAGAAAGAGGACACAGGGAAAAATACTCAATATGCAATATTATCTGCTTCAATACTCTGGCTACTGTCTAAATAATGTTGTTTTTAAGATTGTATTCCACTCAAAACGAACTATACCAGTACTCATTATTACTATTAGTATTTAATACACTACTACTATTATTTATCATTACACTTCTGTTGATGCTGTAAATTACTTTATATGTATACATTACCTTTATTTAGATATTTACCTTTATTTTGTATATTTAATTACATTTCTTACTTATCTACTTTATATAGTTATTTATTTTCCTTAGTATCTTAACATGTTGCTTAATAAATGACAGGTTACACTACCAGGGGTACATGTGCACAGACCTGCTATGTAAATAATGTAATCACTGTGTGCTGGGGTTTGTCATAAAGTGCAAACAGTTCAGAAAATACTTTGTAAATACATACCTCGGTAACAGCTCTCCGGTTCCTTTGGAGGGCTTCCACTCTTTCTTCATCCTCTCTTGATTCATCACTACGGGTAGGTCCTCTGCCTCTCCTTTCCCTGACTGCACCTCCAACACCTCTGCCTCTCTGCCCTCTTCCTCTCCCTTTCCCTCTACCTCTCCCTCTTCGAGTTACCTCAGGTACATAGTCAGGTTGTCCCTGACTCTGCAAACGTGGAAAAAACCATGCTGTCTGAACGACGCCACAGACATTGTGACGTTCGCTATTTACCCTTACCAAGCTGCTTTGATGATCTTATCAAAATAAAATAAAATAATTAGCTCTTATCTTTTACTAACTAGCATGGAAAAAATCTATGCTAAACTCACTAAATAAAAGACAAACACAATGATAAACAAGTAAAAATATCAATCGCAATAACGTGGTTTAACTAAATATAATTTAATATAATATGAAGAAACCTCATGGGTTGACTTGATACTCTCTGCAGACTCCGACTCAGACGACGACATCTTTTTATCATAAGTCGGCCACCGTAGCTTCTCATTCGAGTTTGAAAAGAGCGGAGCGAGCATCAGTGAATGGCGGTTTTGCAATTCGCAAGATCACCACTAGATGCCGCTAAAAATCACACACTGCACCTTTAAGCTAAATTAAAGGACAAGTTCGGTATTTTACACTTAAAGCCCAGTTTTCAGATTGTTTCTGATGAAATAGAACGGTTAAGATTTCGGTTTAAAATTTTAAAATTTTAAATTTTCGGTTTCTGTGGTAGCACCCCCCCCCACCTCCACAATGGCTGCATAGGTTCACTGGAACAATCCTTCCTAAAACGCATTAAACTTTCGTTTACAAAGACGTGAAACTCACCGAGTGATCAGGGGTGTTCACTGATATGCTCACACAAAAATCGCAGCAAAAGATGCTTTCCAACAGGTTTTATCGTAGTTTTTGTCCAACTCCATTGACTTGTATTGGATGTGTTGTGAGGTATGGTGTTACTCCGCCGCCGTCTATTATTCAAGCTCTCAACGGAAGAATCTACGGGTGTGAGGCGTTTGGAAAAATAGGTCCACAGTTTTACAACGAATGGTAAAACACCTGTTGGAAAGCATCTTTTGCAGCGATTTTTGTGTGAGCATATCAGTGGACACCCCTGACCACTCGGTGAGTTTCACGTCTTTGCAAACAAAAGTTTAATGCGTTTTAGGAAGGATTGTTCCAGTGCACCTATGCAGCCATTGTGGAGGTGGGGGGGTGCTACCATAGAAACCGAAAATTCTCGGGACAGCAGCATGTGTCCAAATTTCAATCTTAACCGTTCTATTTCATCAGAAACGATCTGTAAACAGGGCTTTAAGTGTAAAATACCGAACTTGTCCTTTAAGAGTTTTCTGGGAGGATTCTTAGAATCTTTATGAATACGGGCCCTGGACTTTTCTCTCAGTATAAATCAAGTAGGCCTACACTGAAGTGTAATTTTAAGTATATTTCTGAGAAGTACATAAAATGTAGACTGAAAGTATACTTTCTTATTTTAAGTTTAAAAGTATACTAAGTGTGAAAAACACCAAGCTTACATTAGCTACTGCTACTATTCCCCACCAATTCACAAGCACAAGAGAAAAAGTATTTTTTACTTACATTTAATACCCCTGGAACTCAATGGAAGTTGTTTGAAGATGACATAGTTGGTAGAGTTGTTATAACCAGTCAACTGAACCAACAATCTTTTCACAAAACTGACAAATCCTCATCAAACTGTCAAAATGAGCTACTTTCTGACATCATATCTGAATATCAAAATACATGATAGAAACATTTTGTTAAACCACGTACAAGTGTTATGTTTACAACACCATTGACTACACTATTGAAACAATTACTTTTTATTACAACTGTACATGAATAAATAGGCCATTTGGCCCTGAACTAATAGGGTATTCTTTGTCCATTCTATTGGCTCTATTCTATTTTGAAGACTTGCGCTGGCTGCACAAGTCTAATTTAAGGCTCTCACAAATAAATAGTATGGGTATATTATACATTTTCTGAGTCATCAGAGTGCCTTGAGTATTGAAGTTGTTGAGTTTTGTGTCCATGGTGTTCTTTCATGCCACAGGGATAAAAGAAAGCATACAGTTTAGGCGGAAATTGTGAAAAAATGTGTGTTATTTCTGGTTTAAAGAAGTCTTGTGACCTCTGTGTTTGTCAGACAGATTCAGTACTGGGCTTAAATGAAAGCCTAAAAGGTCCCCTTTCCAACGATACCAAGCACCATATTATAGAATATTGATAATATCCCTAGCATGAGCCTAAACCAGATATACACCAGATTTCAAAAATGGAATTTATTTTTACTGGGTTAGTAACTTCATGAGCTCAAAAAAGTGATTTCGCTACCACCGCTGCACTGCTATCGTGATTTTTCTAATACTAGGGGTGTATACCTTATACTAATATTCATAGTTTCATGCTTACCACCTTGAATTTAGATATGGGCACACAGTTGCCAGAGCCATAGAGAGAAAGAGTTGCGACACTCCCATAGACCTCCGTTGTAAATAATGGCGGCGCTTTTAACCGCCTACTTCCGGGATTTGAAGATCGGAATAGTTCCAAACACTGTCATTTGGGCGTTGGACACCATTCACTTACATTGCTGCGCGTCGAGTTGTTCCAGAGTTAAGTTGCTGAAATATCGACCTCTTTCGAATTGTCAACTGTCTATATTGTATCAGAGGCCCTTTGCGATGCTTATACTGGTCTTCATTTGTACATGCACAGCGTAATTATTTATATTTTATGTTGGTTGTTTCAACCAATTTTCAAGCACTGCCTGCTAACTAGTGCGACTTCGTCAGCTGTGACAGTAAGAGTTCTGTAATGAATCGCTACCACCTTTATAGCAACTTTTATTAAATTAAATTTTTTGGGATATACTAACTTTTCATTATGTTTTATTGTCTTGAGTGAAGCGGCTTGTGAGAACAATGCTGGACCTCTATGATTGTTATGGGATCACCAGTCCTGTCTGTTTCATGGATCACCTGTCCCTGGTTTTTGTTTTTCTTGTTCACACACACTCACACAAGCACACATTTTTGTTGTCTGTCATTGTTTAATAAAAAATATTTAAGTGAACTCTGAACGGACCGTCACGGCAGACCTCTTTGCGTGATCAAGGTAGGCTAATGGCTGAATCAAAATTTATAAGCAAAATCACAGGAATCAATAGCCTAATACAGCCCAGTTGTGCTAAAATAAATATCATGAGACGTCCATCATCAGATGAATGATATGGAAAAGTTAAGTTAGAGCCGCTAAAGCCAGTGCTACTACCCATGCGAACATGAACAATATAAGCTTTTCCCTCCAAAAATATAGCCTAAAACTTATCTCCAAATGCAAAACTGACATTAACAAAATGCAATAATGCAATAACAGCTGAAAAAGTACTTCGGTGTGTGTTTTATTTTATATTTACCGTTCAATAATGCAATCGCTGCTGTCTGTCCCATAGAAGAACATGACAGCCAGCGTATGTTTTGGAACTATTGGGGCTTACATGAACCACGTGACAGCCATAGCGGCGACATCAAAGAGTGTCGCAACTCTTTCTCTCTATGGCTCTGACAGTTGCAATAACACATGCAGGTAACGTTAACGTTAACTTGTTGGAGAAAAATAGTACTCTGCAATGGTGATGTTAAAATGTCACGGTTTCTACACATTATAACAACTAACTAATTTAAACAATGAACATAACAAAAATAACACGCATACTTACAAGATCGAAGTAGAAATTTGAAGGTTTTCAGAGTGTTGCTCGCCCGTTGCTCTCTGACAGCTGCCTCGTGTAAAATAAAATTGAAAATGGAGGAAATGTGTATCGCGAGATCTGACTAAAGTGATCTAGTCGCGCAATGCCAGTAGTCCCAGTAGTCATGTCTCAGTAGTGTTTCGATTGTGCCATCTAGCGGTTGAGAAATGCCATTGCATTTGATTTAATTTGAAATGATAGCAGTCATATCGTAGATTGTGTATGAATGTTATGTTTATGTGTGACAGCAAACATTAAGCTGTGTGAGCGAAAACATTTTTAAGACTAATATTCTATATCGCTGGTCTGAATCAGGGCTATAGCCAAGCCGTACGTAGACCAGATTGCCTTGATTTCGCCAGGTGGGCTAAAGCAGACCGCATAGCCCGTCCAATTCGGAGCTAAATCGTGACTACAGATCGACCATGTCGTGAAATGACACATTGAACCTTGTAGATATCATTACCAATGCGAACGTGATGAATATCAACCATTTCATGCACTTCCTGGCAAAAAACTACAATTAATCAGTTTTGACTAAAAGTGGGCTACAATAGCCGGGTCTGAATACGAGCTAAATCGTGGCTACGCACAGCCTACACATATAACATGTAAAATAAAGCAAACCAAACAACTTGTAAGCACAGTTGACTTTGCTTACATGATGGAATAGCATACATCTCACAAGTTATTTTGGAAAAAAATACATTTATCCAGATTAAATGTTATTTGTACTAAAAGTGGGTTACACATAGCCGGACTATATCGGGTCTATATTTAACCCAGACGTTGAAATGACGGCTATTGCTTGCTGGGCTGCAAGTCATCATGAAGAGGGGGTTGGGAAGAAAACAGAAAATATCATATCTGGAGCTGAACTGGCCCTTCGCATGGAGTTTGATTGACAGGCGATCTGACCAATCATAATCCGCCATCTGCGTCCGACAAAGCAGTCAGGAGAGTTAGTAGATTAACGCTGGAGGATTTGAACTTGAATAACGGCGTGTACTGACGTCTTTCCACGGTTAAAACAACATTCCTTCTTATGTTCATTTATGTTTATTTGATGCTATAGAAGGAAGTGCTGATGATCGGTTCACCAGCAGCTTTAACTTTAGTCTCTACAGCGATCTGTCAGACACATTAAAGAGCCACAAAACGGTATTTATTTGTTAAATTTCGTTTAAAAATGACGAAATTTGACAGTTGAGACTTTGTTTCATATCAAAAGTAACCTGCTCTGTCCTGTCTGTCAGCGCGCTGTCAGTGTCCTCTCTGCTCCGTGATGTATGGCCCCGTTCACACCGCAAGTCTTAATGCTCAATTCTGATTTTTTGCTCAGATCCGATTTTTTGATTGGCTGTTCACATTACCTTTTAAAATGTGACCTATATCTGATTGCAGTGAGAACTGTTTGAGGTTTCAAACTAACCCGCATGCGCAAAAGAACAATAACAATGACATCAGATGCAGCACGCGGTTGCACTAAAGTTCGGGAGGTTATGGAGGAAGTAAGCATATTCGCATTTATTTCAAAATGTTTGTGTAATGTAAGCCGTAACATAAATGAGCAGGTACTGAGGAGGAGAAGAACGAAGAGAAAGAGAGCAAAATTGGCTATTTTTGCCTTTTGCGGGTTTATGGCTGCAAATTCACTACAGAGGTCTGTGTGGATGCGTAGACGAAGCCAGGAGTGGTGGGAATGTGATGTGAATACTATAGTTTCACTGAGACGCTGTTCTCCTGTGTCCCTGTTCTTCCATTTCTTGTGCAATTTTTTCAAAAACAGAGTGGTTACGGTAGGATCCTTCTAGTTTAGCTTGAATTGAAGTATCTCCTCATATACTAATTAGGTCTAACACCTCACTCTCCCTCCATTGACTCGCTCCATCTCTGTTCTCCATATCTAGTCAAGCTATTAATGTTAGGCTATTGTCTGTGTCTGTTGTGTCTAGGGCTTCGCCGGCGCATAATTGTGACAAATGTCGACGTAGATTGACGTAAAAGTCGCATCAAATCCGCCTTGGTTGTTCACACTGCGGCCACATTGAAAAAAAATCAGATCTGGGTCTGATTCAGGACCACATATGTATGTGGTCTAAATCTGATTTGAAAAAATCAGATCTGGGCTAGATTTGAGTGTTCACACTACCTCTGAAGAAGTCTGACCTGGTCACTTGACCCCCCAAAAAAACAGATTTGGGCCACTTTTGCCTGCAGTGTGAACGGGGCCTTTGATTCACTGCATAAGAACATGGTGTGTGGTGTGAGAGCAGCGATTGAATATTGCACCAATTTTGTGATTGGCTGTTATGTGGTGGGGGGCCGAGGTGGGCCAAGCTTCTGATTGGGTGGGCCAGGCCCACACACTAAAACAGCGTGTTTTTCTGAGCCCCAAAAAATGACAATTTAAACATGCTGTAAAAAATTATCTGTTGGGTATTTTGAGCTAAAACTTCACATACACACTCTGGGGACACCAGAGACTTATTTTACATCTTGTGAAAAGGGGCATAATAGGGGACCTTTAAGGATAACCACTGTTGTAGTCGTCTTTTGGACTATTAGATAATAATGACACAGACACACGGAGATCATGTCTAGCTCGCTTTACTTCTCTACCGGAAACTCCCCGGATCATACCCACTATACAGACTGTATGGGGGTGACCTGGTAAGTACCATTCACTGCCTATACTACATCCCCCTTCTTAAGCTTTTAACAAAGTATTACTTTGATATAAAGCAAAACAGTATGCTGTAAATATAACCAGTGTATCAAATAAACATTTGCTATGAACAAGCAATAATAACAACACTAAATCTAGCATACTTAAGTAAGCACAGTTGAAACCATGCTGGTTGTTTAATGATGCGTCCAACTCTTGTGCATTCTGGACGTCTCTCGCTCCTTTTCTCTTCTTGAGAAGACTCAACTGGACCAGGCTTTGGAACAGTGTTATTGCACAAGTCATTGTCGGTGTACACAGAACAATCAAGCTGTGAGTCTTGTTTGATTGACCTGTCAGGCCTGAGGTGACGTCTGTTTCTGCGGTAGACTGTACCTGATGCTGTGACTACATCATATGAATGTGGTTCATCTCGGATGCTGACAACTTTAGCAGGTTTCCATTTGTTTTTGATTCTCATATGTACTCTATCTCCTCCTTTCAAAGGTGACAATGGTGATGTTGTTTTGTCATACCATTTCTTTTGTCGTGATTGGAGATGCTGCAGTGTTTCTCGGATGTTTTTGGGTGTAGACGGTTGAAGAACAGTTTGACTGGTAGGTAAGGTTGATCGTAAGACTCTACCCATGAGAATCTGGGCTGGTGAGTATTTGAGACCAGTGATAGGAGTGTTGCGGAGTGTTAATAAAGCCAGGTGTGGATCAGTGCCAGACTGAGCAGCTGCTTTCAGCATAGCTTTGACAGTCTTTACAGCTCGCTCTGCCATGCCATTGGATTGAGGGAAATTTGGGCTGGAGTGTATGATGTTGAAACCCCAGTCATTGGCAAATCTAGCCATTTCAGCACTGGCAAAGGGTACATGATCTGCAATCAAGATTTCAGGCACTCCATGTCTTGCAAACACGGCTTTGAATTGTGCTATCAGTGTACCTGACGTTTTGTCCGACAACTTTAGGACCTCTGGAAATTTGGAAAAGTAGTCCACAATCAGAAGAAATGAACGTCCTTGAAAGTCAAAAATGTCAGCGGCGATTTTCTGCCACGGTGCATTTGGAACTGGATGTGACATGAGTGGTTCCTTTTGAGTTTCAGGTCGACTCTCTTGACAGTGAGCACAGGTTTCTACCATCTGACGTACAGCTTCAGTAAGTCCTGGCCAGTAAAAGCATGATCTGGCATGTGCTAGAGACCGCTGTATACCCTGATGTGCCGCATGAAGTCGTTTCAGCACTTCTGGTCGCAATGCACGAGGAATGATTATGCGATCATCTTTCATGAGTAGCTCAGCATCTATGCTAATAGTATGTCTGACTGACCAGTAAGCTTGAGCTGCCAGTGGAACATTTTTCTTTCTGTCCGGCCCTCCATGCTCATGTAGCTGCCGTATCAGGTGAAGTTCAGGATCTGACTGTGTGGCTTGTTGGATTTTGTGCATGATGTTACCACAAAGTGATTCTTCCTCCATTGCGTAGATAACTTTCTCTTCACTCAGGTCAAAACTCTCTTTTGAATCAGACTGAATGTATGCTCTGGACAGCGTGTCTGCGATGTGCATCTGGTTGCCTGGAGTGTAAACAATGTGAATGTCATACCTTTGAAGCTGGAGCAGCATTCTTTGAAGACGTGCTGGTGCTGCGCCTATGGGTTTGGAGAATATCGCCTCAAGTGGTTTGTGATCAGATTGAACTCTAACAGGCACACCATAAACATGCTGGTGGAATTTTCTCAGAGCGAACACTATGGCTAGTAACTCTTTTTCTATCTGAGCATAGTTCTTTTCAGCCGCAGATAGTGCTCTTGAAGCATATGCAATTGGTTGCTGTTTCTGCATTAGAACTGCGCCCAAGCCATCTTTTGAGGCATCAGCCTGCACTTCTATCGGCTCCTTTGGGTCAAAATGTCCAAGAACTGGTGCAGTTGCTATGGCTGTTCTGAGTTTTGAGTGCTAACTGCTGTTCAGGATGCCATTGCCAGTCTGTGTCTTTCCTTAGCAAGAGTCTGAGTGGTGCAGTGAGTGTAGCTTCGTTGGGTATGTATTGTGACAGATAGCGTGTCATTCCCAGCAAACGTTGAAGAGCTTTTCTGTCAGAGGGAGGAGGAAATTGCAATATCGCTGCAACCTTGGACTCATCAGGCTTCACTCCCTCAGCAGTGATAACATGGCCTAGGTAAGTGACTTCATTGACCATATACTGCAATTTGTCTATGTTGAATTTCACATTCAGACTCACCGCTCTGTTCATCACTTTCTCCAGGATGACGTCATGCTCTGTTCTGGTGGATGCTGCTATGATCATGTCATCTGCTACCATGAAAACACCTTCAATATCCCCAAAGCTTTCTGTGTTCAGACGTTGAAACACCTCACTCGCTGATTTTATGCCAAAAGGCATGCGATGAAAACGGTACCTGCCCCATGGTGTGTTGAAAGCACATAGATCTGCTGACTCCTCATCTAATTGAATCTGCCAGTAGCCGTCTTTCTCATCAAGGATGGTGAACAACTTTTTGCCGGCTAACTTACTCCGTATGTCCTCCAGGGTTGGAATGTTGTAGTGCTGGCGGAGTGTGGCTCTGTTTAAGTCTCTGGGGTCCAAACAGACTCTCAGTGTGCCGTTTTTCTTTTCCTTAATGCATAGACTGCTGACCCATGCTGTCGGCTTAGATACTTTGCTTATGACGCCTCTTTTTTCCAGCTCATCCAGTGTCTCTCTGAGTCGGTCATGAACTGCATACGGTATCTTCCTGCAGCCGTGTATTACCGGTGGAACAGAAGGATCAGTGTGAATGTGATGCAATCCTGGAAACTGGCCCAAACCTTGAAACACTGATGCATAGCGGTTAAGAAGCTCAGCTTTTGTGGCAGGTGCTGTTGGTGTTAGAGCATCAACTCTTCTTATGAGGTCTAATTGCACACACGCCTGTCTCCCCAGTAGGGCTGTATTTGATGCTGTAGTCACAAAGAACATCATGTCAGTTGTTTTATTTTTAGACTGCACTTGGAGTTTAACAACACCATCTGGCTTGATGCGGGTGCCTCCGTATGACACTAGCACTGTGTTTGTCTTTTTGATGTTCACTGGAACCTGAAGCTGTTCAATGATTTTCATTGGAATGACGTTTGCTTCAGCCCCCGTGTCAAGCTTGAAGTTGACAACTGTGCCTGCCATATTCAGATTTGCGTGCCAGCCTGTTTCTGACGTGTTTGAGTGAACTACAGTACCCACAAACAGTGTGTCTATCCCCGATATCTCAGTATCTGTGTCGAGCGCATCCATCTTGGCTCTTGATCTGCACACGAGTGCAAAATGGTTCTTTTTGCCACATTTTTTACACACTTCATTGTAGGCGGGACATTGCCTGGGCATGTGAATGCGTCCGCATTTACCACAATTTTTTGAGTGTTCTCTCGTTGGCGGTGTCATTTGTTTGTGCACTGCTGGTTTGTTTGATCGCCATTTAGACTGCTGGCCTTTTTTAGTGACGGCGTGCACAAATTGTGTTTCTGACGATGCTGCCATTGCTGTAACTTGTGCCCACATGACTTCTTTAGCTCTACACATGTCGATGGCTTTTGAAAGTGTCAAATCAGATACAGACAGCAATCGTTCACGGAGGCCAAAGTCTGTTATACTGAACACTATTTTGTCTCGTATCATGAGATCTTCGGTTTCTCCGAATTCACATGTGCGTGCTTTGTTTCTTAACTCCGTGAGGAATTTATCTATGCCTGCTTGCTCGGAGAATGTGTGGGCCCAGAACTGATGTCGTTCAAAGACTGTATTCTTTCGCGGAGCACAGTATTTTCGCAGTGCTGCGAGGACCTCTGATAATTTTTTATCATGTGCGTCTGCATATTCGATGTCCAGCGAGTTATAAATGTCTAGCGCCTCTTCTCCTAAGCAATGCAACAGTACAGCGATTTGTCTCATCTCCGATTTATCCACTAGAGCTGAGGCAGTAAGATACAGATTAAATCTTTGTTCCCACTTACGCCAATTTTCAGCCAAGTTCCCCGTCAGAGACAAAGGTGGCGGCGGATGAAGCATTTCCATCTCGACCGTCGCTTTAGCACGTGGGGCTCGTTCGGATGTCCGGCCGCGCTGCTGTTCGTCACTGCTCACTCGCGCCTCGGTGATCTTCAGTCACTGCTTGATGTGCGCGGTGTTGTTTAGTAGGGTATCCCACTTCTGACACCATGTTGTAGTCGTCTTTTGGACTATTAGATAATAATGACACAGACACACGGAGATCACGTCTAGCTCGCTTTACTTCTCTACCGGAAACTCCCCGGATCATACCCACTATACAGACTGTATGGGGGTGACCTGGTAAGTACCATTCACTGCCTATACTACAACCACAGGCCTTCCATACCATGCACTTTAGAGAAGACTGGCTTTGCCACCATAGACTTCAGCTTTCATGTGCAAACACTGTGCTGAGGTCCAAGAAATACACAGTGTTTTTCAGGCAATCGCAGCAGTGCATTGAATGCTAGACACTTTTTGTCTTTAAAACCTTCAAAGTCTTAAACTAATAACTAGCTGTTGTGGGTGATCCCTAAGATGCCAGAATATCCAGGTGTTGTGCAGAATAGGTAGTCCGCACTTATCTCTTCTGCATTATGAGGCAGGTGACTTTGTAAAGATCTGCACATGTGCTGCTGTTTCTGAACCATTAGCGTGATGCGATCTGCCCTCATTCACCCTTTACTGATTGAGCACGCAGATTAAAGTGTGTTTGAGTGTCAGTATAAAGTGCACAAGTTTATGCATGTGTGTTCGTGTGTATGTGCAGGCATGCAATATTGAAGAAACACCTCCCCAGCTGTGAAAACAAATGCCACATTTGGCTGAAGGTGATTAAGGACATTTGCAAAAAAACATACATGATAACACTTTAAAATAATGTTCACTTTGCTAACATTAGTTAATGCAATGGATTAAACAAAATAAAAATAAACAATAGTTTTTACAAGTTATATTTTGATGATACCCAATTAATGCATTAACCTGTCCCTGAAATAGAAATAAGACAACGGCAGGTTTTTGTTTCATTCTCTTGGCGTTTCTGTTGTTCTTTTTACTTTCATTTCTTCAGAAAACTGCAGTGTTTGATTACAGTATGTTCGTTTGATGTTGTTGCCAGTCTCTTGTTTAAAGGGATGGTTTGGAGTAAAAATCAACCTAGGGTCCTTTGCACCATGACCTCGAGCCAAACACCCTCCAGAAGCCTTTTTTCCCTTGGATGAACATTATTAAAGTTAGAGCTTATTTAGAGAAATCAGCCGGATGACTACATCCTTACGCATCGCTTTCTGCCAGGACTTTTACGTGCTTTTCCCAAATCACGGAAGTGACCTCGACCTCCGGGTTAGCAGTAGCATGAGCCGCCAGGCAAGTGTTATTTAAATAAACTCCTGATGTACTTACAAACTTTCCAATGCCTCGTTTTATGAGTACAGAACCTATTTGTCCTACTGTAGAAGTTTGGTACCATTCTGGCCATTATTAGTGCGGTAATTTACGAGATACATCATAGGATCCATTAGCGCCTGCACTAAGTCATCCGGCTGATTTCTCTAAATAAGCTCTAACTTTAATAATGTTCAACCAAGGGGAAAAAGGGGTGTTTGGCTCGAGGTCATGGTGCAAAGGACCCTAGGTTGATTTTACTCCGAACCATCCCTTTAATGCCCCATCTTTGTTTTCTTTATTTGCAATTCCTTGTGTAATCGCAGACAGGGAAAGAGAACAGGTAAGAACTGCAACACTTAGTCAATTACTGTAGGCCTACATAATTTGTCCTATAAGCAGAATTCCTATGTGTATGCTATCCCGTCCAAATCGACCATCAAGAATTTCGTAATGCTTGTTCACATTTCAGTAAAGATTATTTAGGCATATTTCATCTTGCGTAAAATGGCCTTTAAAAAGAACACCAGTTTGTGTTAGTGCCATGCAAACTGACATGCCATTAATAAATCAGTAAATCTGCCGTGAGCGACACATGTCCACCCTGTCACCTCGTGTTTGTTTCTCAAGTTGTCTAAGTGTCTGAGGTGTACGTTGGTAACTGATCTGAACAGAAGACAAAAATATGCACTTCATAACTTGTCCGCCCTGATGGCATTTGGACCTGTTTTTTTCTTATTGGAAAGATGGAGGATACAGTATTTTAACTGTGTGTGCATGTGTTGTTTCGCCCGCATTTCAGGGCATTTTTCCCGTGTTGTTATCTGTAGAATGTCAACAATTCTGTTGCATTTTGATAAATGCTCATGTTTCATAAATTAATTAGCGCTTACATTTTAATGGTAAGTTACGTATGTGTCGTGTAACTGCAATGTGTCAATGCAGTAGATACACCCATCTCTGTCATCGGCCACATACAATACACAACCACAGTAACATTTACTTTAAAAGTCCTGAAAACTAATCCTGTCTCAACAGGGCTTTAGTTTGTCTTTGTTTTGGCATATTGTATATACTGTAAAAAAAAAAAAAAAAAAACTTGTCACTGAAATCGGCTATGCTGTAATACATTTCTTTACACCATTATCTTTGGAAATGTCATTGCATTCCAGTACCTAAATAATATCCTTATTGTATTCACTGCCTCTGGCTTGCTTAGTTGGGAACACTTGATATTCAACAATATTATTGATCTGACTGCACTGTAAAAAAATGATGATCAATAAGTTATTACAACATATGGTTTTACATTGCTTTAACTCATCAAAGTTAAGACATTTTCAAAGGTTATTCAAGATTCAACTTTTTTTTTTAAGTTAGTGTAATGTAATTTAAGTTGAAATGACTTAACATCCAAGTTGATTGTACTTAAAAAATTAAAGCAGCAATTTTGTATGAGAACTGAACTGAGCTGTACGATGGCATCACTGTATTCTGCAGAACTGCTTTATAGATGAAATGCACTAAATTAATAATTGACTATCTTTACAACGGAACTGAATCAACAGTGACTGACTTCAGCTGAACAACAGCCGAAATGCATCATTTTCCTGTTATCACTGTAAAGCTGCTTTGAAACAATCTGTATTTTATAAAGCCCTATATAAATGAAGGTGACTTAACTAGACTTTTGACCTAAAGGAAAGCATTTGTCCTCAAGTTATTCCAGTGAACAGTGTTCCTGCATTTAGTGTTCAGTAAGTCAGTGTGAATGACAAGCATCTTCTAAATGTTATCTCAAACAGATGACGCATAAACAGCCAGTTGGAGGCAAAATACCATGCCTTCAATAAATTTGACAAACCAAAAGAAGTTTTATTTTTAATCTTGTGTATCCAGTCAGACCTGTAGCAGTGCATAGCTTTGAGCGAGCGAACAATATATTGACACGCTCCGAGGTTGCCAGAGTTCACTAGTAAAGAACTGGTTTGGCAGGTGCTGTTTATATTTTTACAAGCATTATGAAATCAACTGTAAATGATCCTCTCAGATCAGTATTGCTTATTTGAGATCTATCAAATATACTGTGTAATAATAATAAAAGCCCTTTTAAATAATTATATGGCTTGTTTTTCAACTGTTGTCTTGTTGACAGCTCTGGTATGTTTTCTGTCAGCAGGATTAAGCTTGAGCTCATTTTAAGTGACATTTTATAATGATAAATAATGATATAATTTTGTCTTGAACTATATACGCTGAGTGGAAAGGTTGCCAGGTCATCAGTCATGCGTATGATACATGTTTGTGGGTGGCAGCAGCTCCCTGGTGGTCTTCCTCAAATATGTAGCCTGAAACACTTATTAATTCGTCTTCAGAACTGCCTTTTTTATCCCTCATGCAAAAAGAAATCTTCCAAAAGGGGGACCATTTTTTACTTCTACTTTGACCTTTTGTCACTATAAAGAACCTTTTGTGCGATGGAAAGGTTTTTCATGAAGCCATAGATGTCAATAAAAAAAAAAACTTTAATTTCAAGAGTGTAGGTCTAGAAAGTTTGTTGTAGACCCGTGTGATAGCATTTCCAGAATTATGCCGAGTCGATTGCAGAAAAGCCATGAAACAAGAGTAGCTAGATTATGTAAAGATTATTGCAATGCTGGGACAGTTAGCCTGAACTTGTTGATTTCATTGTTTTTGTAGAATCAACATGCTGTTGCCGGAAGCTAGAAGAGGTTTTGAGTCTAGAACTGTCCAGTATTGCTGTAAAGTCTTAATGATCCCGTTTTATGACATAATCGTGAGTTTGTCACGGGGGTGCTGGGGACAGAGTGTTTGGCCACTGTTAGGCAGTGTTGTTTTTAGCCTTGCTGCAGGCTCCGTAGAGTCTGGACCATAATGACACCTGTCCTGCAGCGTTAACAAGAGTAAAGATTGTCAACCAAAGTAAGAATGTGTTGCCAAAATCATCTTTTTTTTTGTACAATTTCGAGACTGCCAGAAAAGCATCTGTAATTGTGAGGGCGTAAAAAAAATTCAGAGTAAAAAAAAATATTTTTAATTATATAATTACTGTTCCAAACTCCAATTAAAGGGATAGCTCACCCAAAAATTTTAATTGTCACCGTTTACTCACCCTCAAGTCCAAACCTGTATTAATTTCTTTCTTCTGCTTCTGTATTTATTTTCATAATATGGAAGACAATGGTGTCCATCAACTGTTTACTGACATTCTTCATCTTATTTTGTGTTCAGCAGAAGAACGAAACTCATACAGGTTTGGAACAAATTGAGGGTGAGTGTTTTGGGTGAGCTGTCCCTTTAAGAGTTGCGTGTACAGCAAAGTAAGTCTTGAATATTAAGAGCAGTGATTTTCAAATTCCTAAGGGGTCCACTGAAAATTTGAGAGAAAACACTTGGCAAATCGATTTTAGAAGTTTTGGGAGAAAATACTGACTAGATTTTTGGAGGGATTTTTTTTTTTTTTTGTTCAGAGTATTTAGCAGCATCTCTCTGTAAACCTGATTTAGAATAATATTTATTGTGAAATCTGAATTGAAGTGAAATAGCTTTTCTTATAATCTACAGTAAGTAAATATTGTCCAGACAGTATTTTAATCATTTGCTTTTGTTTTATTACAATGATAAATAAAAGTCAATTATTTGTTAGTCAATTGTCGTGTTTATAATACCACACTTGCTGTTTGTATTTCTCCATACCCTATGTGAAAGAAAACCTATACCAAAATGTATTTAAAATACATTTATTTCATACATATATTTTAAACTTATTTCAGTACAATAGTACAATTCATTAACATATTTACTGACATATTGCTTGAGACTTACTGATATAAATATAATAATCAAACTATTAGAGTAGGTCTACTTCTTCATTGCACAATGCACATTTTTTAATATTAAGCCTAAAATTTGTTTTAATATCACTATTATTAAGGACAGTATGTTCACTGTATAAAATCAGTCTTTAAATGCAAGATAGTTAAAGTGTTCCTAAAGTATAGTTCAATTTTAGCACAATCAAATACACTTAGGTATATTATATCTTTAGTCGGGCCTTTTCCTTTCCAGAAAACTAAAGAGCATCAAGTACAAAATTATTTATTACAATTTAGCAGACTTTATATACATATATCAATTTAGTATACCAAAAGTACAGTTGCAGGGTATTTATATTATAAATATGTAAATTAATTTGTAGTATACTTAAATAAAAAAATAAATGTATTTCAAATAGATTTTTGGTAGGCTATATATACATATTTTTTACAAGGGTGTCCTCAGTATAAATGAATGTATTAAAAATATGAAACCTCAAATATGGTTATACCTTTGCACGGGTCCCCTTCTTAAAATATAAATAAGGCTATACTTTTTATTTACAAAGTTTGAAAAACCCTGGTTTATTTGTTATTTATTTTTATGTTATTGTCATATTGTTTATTTTATTGGAACTACAGTCAAACATAGTCTAAAAAGTACTTTAAAATCAATATTCTAGTGTAGTGGTGTGTGTGTGTGTGTGTGTGTGTGTGTGTGTGTGTGTGTGTGTGTGTGTGTGTGTGTGTGTGTGTGTGAACTGAGGTGATTGTGATTTGCTAAGTTTTAAGTCACCAGAGACCAGATGAAGGAACAGACTGTCTCCGCCGAGTGTGTGGCCTGCAGGACAGGTGTTGCTCACTGACTGACCTCTTCATCTCCACTGCCTATGTAGGAAAGTACATGCCATAAAAATACCAGACATAACATTTTTTCCACTATCTCTCTTATGCAGTAAGGGCTGTGAAATTTGACCTGTTCTTTTCTTATCCGCAAATAAAACAAGCTCTCTAACTCTCATCGATTTAACAATACTTAATGGATTTGTAACTGCTTAGGAAAGTCATAAAAGCAATTTGAGGAAAAGGGGTGGGACTCGGAAGGCAGGGCGTGGATTCCCACTAAAAACGGGTGGGAGATGAATGGGTAACCCTGGTCACCCGAAGCTGCACGACTGCGAGACTCCAAGCCAAAGAAGTCATATCAGTTCAACAAAGAGAACATGACAACTTATAATTCGTTATGTTACATCTATGGATAAAACATGATCGCGTAAATGCTGTGCATTTGATTTAGTGATTTTAATGCGTGAGTAAATCTCACTAAATGTTCAGTCTTGCAACCAAAAGTCACTCTTTTACATTTAATACGGCATGATTCCTCCGTTTAACGTGTTATGTCTTCCGAAGCAAAGACACTCATGGGATGTTGGACAACGAGTTTCGACTTCGGACACCTGAAAGCGCATTCCAAGGTGTCCGTGTTCATTTTCCATGATCCTTATATTCACCTATTTATTCTACTGTCTCACTGGATACTGCGATTCCATGCCGAGTCCACTGTACGTGCATCAGAGTTTCAGAAGCAAACTTTTCCCAAAGGAAGGGAAGAAACTCCAGCCGGACGCGCACGGGAACGGCTCAGTCGTGCGCGAGCTCCTCGATCAGGACGCGACAGACGTGGAAGATGAGAAGCGGCAGCGAGCTTCAGGCTATGACACTTACAGCAATCTTTCTGTGTCAAACAACTTCGGGACTAAAGAGTTTCCTCAGGCGATTATCATCGGCGTGAAATAGGGGGGAACGCGCGCGCTTCTGGAGTTCCTGCGCGTTCATCCTGACGTGCGAGCAGTGGGCGCAGAGCCGCACTTCTTTGACTGGTTTTATGAGAAGGATTATGGAAGTAAAATAATGTCAAATGTTTTTGAAACAAAAAGCCTGTTGAATTGCACTACTTGAAAAACAATAGGCATTGCATTAACCAGGCTTGAATTTTTATAGGCTGAAATTCAACATATTTGAATATTGGTTGAATATTTATAAGCAGTGAATATTTCAATTAAATACATTTGTTATGGGGGTTTAATTAAGGACTGTATTTTACTGGAGTAGGTGGATTTGTATCCGCACTGGTGTGTCGGTAAGAACACATACGACTCAGAGTTTGAAGCAGAGTTTGTAGTTTACTCTTGATTCAGGTTGAATAGTAACAGTGAGTGGTAACAGTAAGTGGTCTGAAAATAATAAAGAATAACAATCATATTAGATATACAGCTAAATCAATAACATTCACCAAGGCAATAGAACTGGCTACATTATTAAAGTTATTGCAGTTCCTAGATAATCCACAAGGTGGCGTTCAAGGGACGCACATGGAGTTAGTTGTTATGTGAGACGCCATTATAGTTTCATCACAGGCAGTAACATATACACCCGATATAGGAAACAGCACATAACACAATATTTACACAAATATAGGCAAATAACCTTATAAATCACCATCCAGAGATATATCTCACACTATGAAAGTACTCATGCATTACTTATATTAAACATAAAGGATGAACTTTGGCGCTTAAGCGCTAGCGCGAGCTGCCGCGATGGTAAGCAAAACGACCTCGTGATAACTCAAAGTACACAAATCTGCTTTAAACGCATATATAACATCACAAGATAAAAGGAAATAAACAACTTACATTCTTGTCATTAACTCGCTCACATAGGACCACTACTGAAGGAAAGATGAGGTATTAATCTTCTGCATCGGAGCATTCATATTTCGTTCGTCTCTTACTGACTAGGCACTGACTAACGTCATACCTTAAACCACTCTCTGATTGGATGAAACCTTCTTAACAACATTTCAAACACATTTTCATTATTAAAAATTCAACAATCCATATTCACCTTTCATATTTCACTTCCAAAATATTCAAACTGTTTAAAAATACAACCTATAATTTTCAACAGGCAATTTTCGGTTCATTTTATTTCGCTTTGCAAATTCGCTTCCACAAATTCAGTGGTTTAAATTCGACAGTAAATTCAACGGAACTGCAGGAAAAGCAGTAGCTACCGAGATACTCTCCATCTGCTGTTAGTCAACCACCAGCAGGTGGTGCAAAAGTGCGTGTTGTTGACGTCACCACGTAGGCTCACGATTGGCCGACGCTGGTCATGTGTGATACGTGGTGACGTGCAACACAGACGCGCTACGCTTAAACACTACGTGCAAAGACCCGAGGTCCAGAGAGAAGGAAATGAAGAGTGGAATAAAGTCGTTATTTTTGTTTGTTTTTGCGCACAAAAAGTATTCTCGTCGCTTTATAAACTTAAGATTGAGCCACTGGAGTCACTTGGACTATATTAACGATGTCTTTAATACATTTTCTGGGCCAGCAAGTTTCGGTCCCTTAGAAGCCTATGGAGGAGTTAGACAACTCTCAGATTTAATCAAAAATATCTTAATTTGTGTTCCGAAGATGAACGAAGGTCTTACGGGGTTGGAACAACATGAGGGTGAGTAATTACTGACAGAATTTTCATTTTTGGGTGAACTATCCCTTTAAGATAATCCTGTCAGCAAATCTGAATATGCAAAATCATGACTGACAGAGAGGGTTTCTGATTGGCTAGCTTAATCCACTACAGTGCCCATTATTTTTTACTTTCTGTGTGTCTTTCATGGACACACCTGGCTGAGCTGTAAGTCTGTGAGAAATGCGTTTAGCTTTGCTTATGAATTTTTTTATTTTTCGTTATTATTATTTTTTATGATGTGGTTAGCTGGAGAATAATTTCCTAAGGAATAACTTGGAGTGGGTAAGTTACTGTCTAGGCCAAGAGAAAGAAAGCTTTGGCTTGTCCCAAGTTGTTCACTAACCACAACGGCATAGATAGTTGTTTTTGATGCATGGCTTCTCAGCAGAAATGCCTCGTCTTCTACTGCTGAAATACAGAGAAAAGCCCAGTATATCCCTCTTGAATACTTCCAATAAAAAAGTATGATTAATCAGGCGAAAAAAAAAAAAAGTGGTTGAAGACACTAACCTCTGAATTGTGCAGCTGCAGTCGTTCTTCTGCGACTGACTGTTAAAGCTGCTCATACGTGGTATGATGTGGTTTCCTCCAGGCCGGTCTTAAAGCTTCATTATGCTGCTACACACTCCATATTGAGTCACTTAAAATTCTGTGTGGTGCATATTTGAACAGATTTCCATTGTACAATCTGTTTTTACTTTTATATTCCTGCATGTGTGCATTGAAATGTCTATAGGAGCTACAGAGACGCTATCTGGTCACATATAAATTTACATCGGTTTTATAAATGTAGTTTTGCTCTTTGGCTTTGGTTCAGTCAGCAGTTACACATTTGTCACAGAAATCGTATTCATTGCACACACCACCATAGCATATAGTTCACTGAATATACACTGTGCCCAGGGTCCCCAGGGTCCTCCTGCCAAATTTATACTGTAAATTTATGTCAGGCGTTTGTGGGCATTTAGCAATGTCCTGATACTGGACGATTTCCAGAAACTGTGACACATCCTGAATCTCAGATGCATTAAGGATACAGTATTGCATACCTTTTAAGGCAAAACTTGATGCAACCAAGTTTTGTGGCTTTATTTTAGGTTTAATCTTCTGTCTATGCAATGCTGAATGTCAATTTTCATTGTTTTTATTGACTGGTTCCTGTGGTTGCATCCAACAATTGCAAACAAAAAAATGCAATAAACATTAATTTAACAACATTAAATGTATAACATAAAACCCTAATGTACTTAAATGATTAGAAAAAACTAAGAAAAATGAAGAAACAGTTATTTCAACAAAAAATACATCAAATGTGAAGTGTCACGCATGGAATTGTGGAAATGTCAATTTACGTTTTTTTTTTTTTTTTTTTACTTCCAAAAACCTTAAATTTAACAGTATTTTACTGATTTACTACACTAAATCAAACAGTTTTTCACTGTAGCAGTTTTACAGTCTTTTACCGTTAAAATCACAATCATTTTTTAAAGCTTTGGCCAGTTTTGCTGCCCACCAGTAACATTAGATCATTCAGCATAAGTACATAGATTGTACTTTTAATGATATCTTATTGTGTATTGTTTTATTGTTATATGTGTATTTGTATAACTGGGCCACCTATCTTGGCCAGGACACTCCTGTAAAAGAGATTTTAATCTCAGTGAGGTTCTCTCATGGTTAAATAAAGGTTATTCTGAGCACCATCGTATCATTGTACGAATATTTTTTGGTCCTGAGACTTTCACAGAAGATATCCATGTTTTAATATTTAGACCTTTTATTGATGTGAAGAGAGTTTCAATCAATATAACAAAAACTGTTTATAAAACAAATTCCCTACCCTAACACTTTTAACTAATATATGATACATACATACATGTACACACCTGAGTGAGAAAAAGAAAAAAAAACACTAAATACTAATTTTAAGTATACTCTCTCAACCCTGGCAACATAGATAAAAATGATTCAAACAATAATTAATATGTGTACAGATCAGCTCTTGCCCTGTGGCTGGGGAACTCACTTCTAACTCATCAGAGGTGGGTAGAGTATCCAAAAACTGTACTCAAGTAAAAGTACAAGTTTTTTTAGAAATATTTACTCAAAGTAAAAGTAAAAGTAATAATCTTAATAGTTACTTGAGTAAGAATAAAAAAGTATCCAATGAAAAAACTACTCAAGTAGCGAGTTACTAGTTACTTCGGATCATATGCCTATATATATATATATATATATATATATATATATATATATATATATATATATATATATATATATATCAATCAATCAATCAATCAAAACTTTATTACAGACTCAAGGTCCACATCTCACCATAACAATACATAAGTACAAGCTCATAAACACACATGCATACACACATACCTACATACACACACACAAAAAAAAAAAAAAAAAAAAAAAAAAAAAAAAAAAAAAATATATATATATATATATATATAAATAACATAAAATAAATAAAACAATTTAAAAAGAAGATCATTGTTCTACCAGGAGACAATTATACCAGTGTTTCCACATACGGGATTGGTAGCGTATAGTACTTAGCCGTATGTTAGTTAAGCCCATTATTATTTCATTTTGTGACCCATTAAGCCGGCACATGAATTTAAACATTAGGTTTCTTAAAACAGCATGAAAGGTCCTTACTCTTGCAACCACAAACATCTCACTTGCACTACACCATCTTGGTCTTGTGAGTAACATTCTCATTGCGTCGTTATATGCCACTTTCAATTTTAAAAGACTTGCCTTTCTATAATTTGACCACAAGTGTGCAGTATAGAACGGTGTGCAATATGCTTTAAACAGAGATATCTTCACACCAACCGTACATGCCCTAAATTTACGTAAAAGAATATTGGCTTGTGCATACATCATGCGACATTGCCTGTAAATATCTTCATCATCTGTCATTTTATCAGTGATAAAATGACCAAGGTATTTCACCTTATTACAGACACTAAGCTTATTATTAGCCAATTTAAAATCAGGGTAGTTCAAACATTTATCATCTTTAGTTCTACTGATCATGACGACACTCTTATTGGCGTTATATTTGATATCATGTTCCACACCATATACCGAACAGATTTTAAGAAGCTGCTGTAATCCAGCACTACTTGGACTAAAAATCACAAGGTCATCTGCATACATAATATGGTTCACTATTGAATTACCAATCATGCACCCAGTATTACAGGTTCTTAGCTGCCTGGACAGATCATCCATATAGAGATTAAAAAGAGCAGGTGACAAAATACCTCCTTGTCTGACTCCATTGCCAACTCCAAATAGAGCAGAGACACTATTGCCCCATTTCACTTGCATAGTCTGGTGGGCATACCAGTAAGCCAAAATTCTCACAATATACTTAGGCACCCCTCTTTGCCTTAATTTGTTAAACAATTTACCATGATTTATACGGTCAAATGCTTTAGAAGCATCAATAAAACACATAAGAACTGATGAGTTTTTATCTCTATATTTGTTCACAATTTCCTTTAGAGCATATATACACAAGTCAGTGCCATGTTTAGCTTTGAATCCAAATTGGTTATCTGTGGTGTTAATAAATTCATTTAATCTGTCCAACAGAATTCTTTCTAGTACCTTTGATAATATGCTCGCTAAAGCTATAGGCCTGTAGTTATCTAGACTACCTACCTTCCCAGCTTTGTCCTTAATGACTGGAACTAATAGAACAACCAACATTGAGTCAGGCAATACACCATGTATCATAAAAACAGTAAAACAAATGGCGAGCAAGGGAGCTATTCTTATACTGGCATTTTTAAGATGTTCAGCAGAAATACAATCCAATCCACTAGCTTTGTTCTCAGAAAGCTTATGTATGGCTTGATGTACCTCATGTGACATAATCACCATTGATTCCAACGAAGTATTACTCTCAATGTGTTCTACTTTATACAAATCAGTGTGAATACAGTTAAATAAGGTACTATAGTGCTGTCGCCATAACTCTGCAATTTTGTCTGATCCGGAGATACCTTCAACAGTGCATGGTAAAGATGTCTTGCAGTTATTAAGAACTCTCACTTCTTTCCAAAAATCATTAACATTGTTACCTATGAGCTTCTTTGCCATGGAATCAGCCCTCATGGCCTGCTCATTTTTACATATAAAGCGAATGGCATACTTATATCTTGCATTAGTGAGCTTCTTATGCTCAAACACAGGACCTTGTCAAGGTCTACCAGCAATAGCCCATGATTTAGTAGCCTCCCGTGCCTCCGTATGATATCCAGCTACATACTCCTTCCAACCAGGCTTGTTGTTATGGTTCTTATTTTTATATCTATAATAGGGCTTACTGCCTTCATACAGAGCATGAACTATGTCAGTATACATGGAGCATATATCTCTCCTATGCTTCTCATCCTTACAGTTAATATCCCTACACAGGATTGCATCTAGAGGTAGTTGGATATTACCTAATGTCTTGTCTGTATGTACATAGTAGGCAGAAATGTCTTCCTTTTTAAGTGTTGACCAGTCTAATACTTTTGTATTGACACCATTTCCACATCCAGATAGCACAGGTATGTGTTCAGCATTTATCACCATAGCAAAAGGTATATGATCACATGTTGTTATCCCATACAATATGTTCATACACCCCATTGAGGCATGGGCATCAGCTGTACTAATACAGTGGTCCAGCCATGATGTAGTGTGCCAGGCCTCGCTAATGTAAGTATAACTATCTGTAGGCAACAATTCTCTGCTTGACAATATATAATTATTATCTTCACAGAATTGAATTATATGTTTAGCAAATAGTGACTTCTTATCCGAAATATCCGCATTCATATCTCCAATGACATAAACGCAAGAGGTATTACTGTTTTCTATAAAGGAACTGATGAAGGCAAGCCTATTTAAATATACATCCTCATTCTGACAGCATTCATATGGTGTATACACATTTAAGATAAGAAACTCCTTGTTATTGCAGACAAAACGCAGGGCTATACACCAATCTGCTTCAAGCCTAACCACATATATATATATGAAGACTTCATGATGCAAAAGCCTCTGAGTGCCATCTGAAATTTTCTTCTAAAAGAGCATTTTTATCAAGCTCGTATATTTAAGTTCAGTAATTTCACTTTAGTGACAATTAATTTAGGTACTTTTCATTGCAATTTAAGTGAAATAACAACATAAACATACAAGCTTGATAAAAATGCTCTTTTAGAAGAAAATTTCAGATGGTACTTAGAGGCTTTTGCCTTTGAAGTCGTCATATATATAAAATGATTCTATTTAGATTTTTTTATTTTATTTAAATGACTATTATTATCATAAGTAGCTATCTTTGCAACAAAAACAGAAGAGAGGCGTAAGCATTATTTCTGCCATCTGTATAGCCCGAAAATCATTGCCTGTCCGTTGGTTTGTATAATAGTAACTTATACATTTGGATTATTAGACAATGTCGAAATAAAGTGAATCTGCAGAGTGTTGCATTCAAAGGCATGTAATTGACACAGAGAAGAACGAGTTAAAACTCTTCACATGTGCTCGCGCTCATGACTGCTACTTAACATCTGAACACAAAAAAACAAATAAAAGTACATCGACGGATCTTCTTCTGTCTGTTCTCCAAAATATAATCAAATGTATATTTCTGCAAGCATGTTTAAACTGGTTAACTGTGTCTACGGCAGGCAAAGGCATTCGTTTTCAAGTCGAGTTTGGACACCACTGCGCAACAGTACACACAAACTACCGCGGGATGGCGGGTGTTCATAAACTGTGAACAATGGTAGCTTATTTAATGTATAAATTACTGTATATGTCTAAAAAACAGGTAATGTCATACTTTCTAGTAGTGCTATCGTGGCCTAATAATCTGTTTGGTTGTAAAATGTATTACCTGAGTGAAATGAAATCGAATGTATCGTCCTGTGGAATCATTCATTCACAGACAGCTTACGAAGATGTTCAACTAATAAAGATCTTCATCGCTGGCAAAAATATGATGCATTTGAAGATTTGCTCTCACTGACTGTACTGTAGGTCCACTGCCACTTCATCTAACGCTCTTGATGTCCTTAAACGACTCCGAGTCGAGTGTGAATTGAAATCGCTTCAGACGATTCAGTGCGTGCAGGAACTGAACAGATAATTCAAACTGATTCGCGAACCGATTTAGACAGATCTAACTTGTTGTTTGATGAAGTCTTTGAACAGAATCGACTCAAAAGAGTGATTCATTTTTGAATTGAGCATCGCTCAAGCCCAGAAAAAAAGATACAGTGCGCTTGGAATAAACTACGCATTTAACAACACATATTGCATTAAAATAAAGTAACGAGAGGAACATCGCCCAACGTATCGAAGTAAAAGTACAGTTTTTTCATTAGAAATGTACTCGAGTTAAAGTAAAATTACCCACATTTAAATCTACTCTTAAAAGTACAATTTTTCCAAAAAAGTACTCAAGTAAATGTAACGAAGTAAATGTACTTCGTTACTACCCACCTCTGCTACTCATAGTCATGTAAGTAACTCGGAGTCTTCTTCTGTCTCGTCGACCTCCTTAACTCTAAATTGTCTTTCACCAAAGGAGTTTCTGACCTTAACACCTCCTTGGTCGTTTCCTCTGTCTGCTATACATTAGTGTTTTTGGAAATTGTGACACCCACGATTGATATTAACTCGTCCCCCTCTATCTTAGATGTTTCCTCCAACTCCAGAGTTTCCTCTGAAGGCACAACATGCCTGTTCCTCACTTGATCTATGTGCCGGCGCACTATCTGGCCATTTCCAAGTGCAACAGTACAGGACACCGGTCCCATCTGTTTCTGAACTGTGCCAGGAATCCAGATAGGCCCTGTACCAAAGTTCTTAGTGTACACTTGGTCACCTTCAGTCACCTGTCTCTTTTTAGCATGTCGATCATGGTAAAATTTTTGCTTCAGCTGTTTTTCCTGCACTTGACTTTTAAAGTCAGGATGGATGAGATCCAAGGTAGACCTTAGTTTTCTTCCACACAACAGTTCCGCAGGAGATTTCCCAGTAGTCGACTGTGGTGTGATCCTGTAACTGAACAATGCTTTAGCAAGCTTTGTCTCAATGGAATCTCCTGTGCTCTTCTTCATTAGACTTTTGAACGTTTGCACCACCCGTTCAGCCAGTCCATTAGAAGCTGCATGATACGGTGATGTGTTTGATGCCATTTCGGGCCATGAACTCTTGGAACTCTGCACTTGTGAAACTATTGCCATTATCCGACACCACCATTTCAGGTATCCCATGTTGGCTAAAACTTTGGTTACAGCAGAGGTAGACTTGTTTAACGGGAACACGTCTAGCCATTTAGAGTAGGCATCCACTACGATTAAAAACATTCTCCCTAACCACGGACCAGCATAATCAATGTGGATTCTTCTCCATGGCAGATTCGGCACCTCCCACGGATGTAAAGGTGCACAGGGTGGAGAATTTCTATTCTCTTGGCATGTGGCACAAGTTTTTACCATGCCTTCTATTTCCGCGTCCATCTGTGGCAACCACATGTAACTTTGTGCCAAACCTTTCATTCGGGTTATTCCAGGGTGATTGATGTGTAATTGTTTCAATAGAGCTGCGCGGCCCGGCGGGGGAATCACCACTCGCGCTCCCCACAGAACACAGCCTCCCTGTACACTGAGTTCCTCTCATTTCTTAGTATATGCTCCAAAAACGGACTCGTCCATTCTCTTTGGCCATCCTCTGAGCACATACTCTCGCACTCGAGCTAAAACTGCATCTTTGTCTGTCCATTTTCTCACTTGTTCTGCTTTGACAAGGGGCACATCATTTTCTTCAAGTAGGAGTACTCTTTCTTCCTCCGCTTGAGTCTGTACTCCTTTCTCTGTTAAAGGCAGTCTGCTTAGTCCATCAGCATTTTGATGTTCCTTGCCAGCTTTATAAACAATGGTGTATTTGTATCCACCCAATGTCACAGCCCATCTCTGTATACGTGGCGATGCCATTTGTGGCACTTCTCTCAGTTCATTAAATAATGAAATCAACGGTTTGTGATCCATTACAATGGTGAACCGCCTCCCATACAAGTATGTGTGGAATTTCTTTACACCAAAAATGACAGCTAGACCTTCCTTCTCTAATTGAGAGTAATACTTCTCAGCTGCATTCAGTGTTCGTGACACAAATCCGAAGATCTTTTGATTTCTCGAAGGCTTCTTTTTGTTCAGAGCCCCATGTCCATTTTGTCTCCTTCCTCAACAGTGCATGTAATGGTGCTAACAAGGTGGATAGACTAGGCAGGAACTTATGATAATAGTTCAACAGGCCTAAATAAGCCTTCAGTTCACTCACAGACTGCGGTGTGGGGGCTTCCTGGATCGCTTTGACTTTTTCTGCGACTGGTTGCACACCTGCGGCACTGATTTTGTGACCTAGAAATACCACCTCCTCTCCAAGGATCTCACACTTGCTGCGTTTCAGCCTCAGCCCACTTCTTTTTAGCCGAGACAATACCTCGTCCAGGTTTCTTAGATGTTCTTCGTCACTAGTCCCTTTGACTAAAATGTCATCCAAATAAACTGTGACGTGTGGCATGTTTTGCAAGATTCCTTCCATGGTGCGTTGGAAGATGCCTGGGCTTGACGCTACCCTGAATGGTAACCTACAGTAAGTGAACAGTCCTTTGTGTGTATTGATAGTGACATGATCTGCTGATACGCATGGCTCATGTCCAGCTTTGAGAATTTCTGCCCTCCAGCTAACTGTGCAAACAAATCATCCACTTTAGGAATAGGATATTGTTCCACACTGGATGCTCTGTTGACTGTGAGTTTATAATCCCCACAAATTTGAATTGAGCCATCTGGCTTCCTCACAGGTACAATGGGTGCTGCCCATTCTGAAAACTGTACTGGTTCTATAACTTTGAAGCTCTGCCTCCACCAGGGGTTTTACTGCAAAGGGTAAACGTCGAGACTTATAGAATCGTGGCTGGGCTTCGGGGTTAACATGAATGTTCGCTGTGGTGCCTTTAAGCTGTCCCAGCTCTTCTTTGAACACTTCAGTGTGCCTGTCTAAAACATCTGACAATTTTAGAGCTGGAGTTGTTGTTACTTTATTTACCAGCTGTGGCAGCAGCCCTAAGTCTCTTAGCCAGCCACGGCCCAACAAATTTGGCCCTGCCCCTTCTACTACGACCATCGCCAGTTTTTTTTCTACTTCCTGGCATATCACTCTTCCTGTGACTTGTCCCATCACCCCCATCTTCTCACCTGTATATGTCTTCAAGTTCAGATTGCATGATCTCTACTCGGGCATGTCTATTCTTTTCCATAATTTGGAGTATTGCTCCTTGCTGATGATTGTGACCAGGGACGTCACTAGGATTGGAAGACAGCGGGGCTTAGCCCCCAGGGTATTTGTAACTTGCGTTTATAGAAAATCGTAGTGAATTTGAGTTAAAAACAACTATGTATATGTTTAGCTGTATTTGTCTCTTCAACCCCGTTACCATCTTCAACCCTGTTACCCTAGTCTCAACTCCGTCACACCGTCACACTACCTAACCCTAATTTAATGTTTGTTGAACTTAGTCAGAAATGTTCAGAGCAATCATAAGAATACTGATTTTAGTTCAAATTCTGAAGTTAAGCCACATCTTTGATCAAAAATGATAGGGTTGCTGTCACAAAAAGTGCCAATTTCAGGCTTTAGTATAGCATAAGTGTACATTTATGGTGCATGGTACAATTTCTGGTAAGCTACGCTTTTTTATTATTTCAATTCAATTAAATTTTTGTAATTTGATTTAATATTGACTCATTTGGATAAATATTAGATACTCAAGATAGGTGTTAATTTTTCTCAAGAAAAAATTAACTCACCTAATGCTGTAAACATACAGAGAGCCCTATCAGCTGGTAGTATATTTAAGGTTAAAAATAACTCAAATTAAATAATAACAACAACTTTATTTAATGATATAAGTAAAAAATATAATAAATATGTAATATAGAACACATATTTAGCAAAATACTCTCTATAACCCTTTTTTTCTTGCCAACTACATGCTATAGCCTATATTATGTTCATTAAATGGCTTTCCTGAGGTAAATGTGACATAATTGATTGATCGATATTATGTATGAGGAATATACATTTCGTTAAGTTGTAGTCTACTATTGTATCTTTCAACAGTGTTCGTGTTTTTTTATTATTAGCTAGTAGAGATGATCGGTTCACGTGCGCTGGGGATCTGTCGCGTCACATCTACAAGCGCCAAAACGGTATTTATTGTTTGAATTTCGTAATAAAATTGACAGAATCTGAGAGTTGAGATTCTTTTATATCATAAAGTAACCTGCTCTGTCTAAGTCTGTTGGTCTCCATCACTCCGTGTCCTCTTTGCTTCGCGATTTTTCTGTGCGTGAGTAAATGTATGTGTTTTTTCTGTGCGTTCGTGACGTCACGTAAAACGCAATTACGTTGAAAAGGTCACGCTTGAAAAATTTCTGTCCTGAAGAAAATTTTCTTTTAGGCTTTTTAATATTAAAGCACCCAGGATACGCACACGAAATGGGCATTTTAAACGATAAACTGACACAAATACATTTGAATATGTGTATGTGGTCCTCCTTCCGCACATTTGTAAACACGTCAAACGTGACCTTTTCAACGTAATTGCGTATTACGTGACGTCACGAACGCGCATTACAGAACAGAGCAAGGCGAGCATTTGTGCTTATAAAACTTAAACTTTTTTATTTATTTTTTAAATGACCGATCGTTTCGCTAGATAAGACCCTTATTCATCGTCTGGTATCGTTTAAAGCCCTTTGAAGCTGCACTGAAACTGTCATTTGGACCTTGAACCGTTTGGGTCCCATTGAAGTCCATAATATGGGGAAAAATCCTGGAATGTTTTCATCAAAAACCTTAATTTCTTTTCGACTGAAGAAAGAAAGACATGGACATCTTGGATGACATGGGGGTGAGTAAATTATCAGCAAAAGTTTTTTTAAAAGTGAACTAATCCTTTAAGTGCTTTCTCGAAGTTTAAGTCCACTTCCAACAATATCCGTCTCTGCATCCTGTCATCATTCACTCCACACAGAAGTCTGTCACGCAGCATTTGCGAAAGCATTGCCCCGTACTCACAATGTTGTGCTAATTTTTTCAACTCCTCCACATAGTCAGCAACCGTCTCTCCTTCCGTGTGCGTGAATTACACTTATATCTTTGCACGATTTCACTCGGCTTTGGATTGAAATGAGCTTTGAGCACGCTTATCAACTCCCCATATGTTTTCTCCCCTGGAGTCATGGCACACAGAAAACTTCTCAACAAACTATAAGTGGCTGCACCTACCCCACTTAATACTGCTTTCTTTTTATCAGCGTAGGTAATCTCGTTTGCTTGAAAGAAAAATTCCAGCATTTGCATTTCACTGTATTCCTCCCATAATTGTGTCTCACCGTCAAAAGGGCTCACCGTTCCTACCAGCGCTGCCGTCGTGTTTATCCACAGTCTGCTCTTCTCTGCATGTGGTCTGTACTCCGTGTACAATTTTCAGCCTGGTTCCATAGTGCCTTTTTATCCTCGTCGCCATTTATGTGATATCCTTTGGTGCATCATAAATGTGGAGACATGGAGGTAAATTTCTTTGAATCTTTATTAACAAGTGCAGAGTGGACAACGCATCTCGACAGCGTCTCAGCAGATGACAGACTGACACCGTCTGGAACAACACTACTCTACTCCAGTGCACGGGCCTCAAATCTAGGCCCGAGCCCGGCCCTGGCCCGAGACGCTCAGGCCCTAGCCCGACCCGTGTCCGACAGCTCATCAGAATTATCAGCCCGAGTCCGACCCGAGCCCGGTTTTTTTTTTTTTTTTTTTTTCTTCACAGCGGCAGACTGCCATTAAAATATGTCCGTTTTGTTAGTTATGTTTCTTTTCTTTTCATTTCTTTATTAAGCTAATTTAGACAAATGTTGGGAGTATTTTAAAAAAAATGACGACCAAGCAGCCGAGCCAACAGCGAGTAAAACATGTTGGATCAATTTAGCCTCTCAAATCAACGCTAATACTTTACTTAGCTACAATAAAATCCATAGATGTAAAACACTTCAAGCATATCACACAGACAGTTAGTTTAATGTTTATTTATTAAACCACCGTGAGTAATTTTTTTTTTTTTAAATACTGAGGCAGGCTCAGGCTGCTCGCAACAGCGCTCGCAAACGAAATGAGCAATAGTCAATCTAAACAAATAAAATAAAATAAATAAAAAACAAACTTGCAGGTTATCTTACCTCAAAAATGCACCACAGAACATGACCATTCTTTTTTCCAGTAGTTTCCAACAGTTAAACGAAAATAAAGTCCAATCGAACGAAAAACGAAAAACATCAGAAGTTTCCAACAGTTAAACGAAAATAAAGTCCAATCAAACGAAAAGTTAGAATAGTCTCTTACGGAGCATCGTGGAGAAAAAGAATAGCATCCACAGTGGAAGATTTTAACCCAGTCCTCTCTTCTATCACTCGCGATTTTTCTCTTAATATTCTCCATTATTTGCACATGAGGTGAATCGTTGGTTGCGCTGACGGGAAACCTTCTGTGTGTGTGCGTGCGTGCGTGCGACTGTCATGTCAATCATATGTCAGTGTAAATAATTATAAGATTGTTAAAGTTATGAGGTTATTAAATGTCTTTCTATGTTTGTTTTTCTATCGTCGACGTCAATTTCTCATATTTTTTTTTATTAATGTCTAAAAATATAAAAAGAAGGTAGCTCTTTTCCCGTCAGCGCAACCAACGATTCACCTCATGTGCAAATAATGGAGAATATTAAGAGAAAAATCGCGAGTGATAGAAGAGAGGACTGGGTTAAAATCTTCCACTGTGGATGCTATTCTTTTTCTCCACGATGCTCTGTAAGAGACTATTCTAACTTTTCGTTTGATTGGACTTTATTTTCGTTTAACTGTTGGAAACTTCTGATGTTTTTCGTTTTTCGTTCGATTGGACTTTATTTTCGTTTAACTGTTGGAAACTACTGGAAAAAAGAATGGTCATGTTCTGTGGTGCATTTTTGAGGTAAGATAACCTGCAAGTTTGTTTTTTATTTATTTTATTTAATTTGTTTAGATTGACTATTGCTCATTTCGTTTGCGAGCGCTGTTGCGAGCAGCCTGAGCCTGCCTCAGTATTTTTAAAAAAAATATTACTCACGGTGGTTTAATAAATAAACATTAAACTAACTGTCTGTGTGATATGCTTGAAGTGTTTTACATCTATGGATTTTATTGTAGCTAAGTAAAGTATTAGCGTTGATTTGAGAGGCTAAATTGATCCAACATCCCAGCCAGCAATGACATGTGGGGCCCAGATGAGGGCTTCATGGGCGGCAAATGTGGGCCCCATTATGGGCTTGCACCCGGGATCCACATTGGGGCAAGCCGTGGAAGCCCAGACGTACTAAAAGTGGGACCTGTAAGGGTACTGCATGGGTCTTAATTGGGCAATTCATGTCAGACCCATTTGGGCCCCACCTGTCCAAATGGGTCTAAAGTGGGCTTGCACCCGGGATCCAACCATGGCTACCCAGATGGGCTTTAAATGGGCTCTGTAAGAGTCTTATGTGGGTCCTAACTGGGCAATTCATGCCAGACCCATTGGGGCCCCACCTGCCCAAAGGGGTTTAAAGTGGGTTTGCACCCAGGATCCAGCCGTGGATGCCCAGATGGGCTTTAAAAGGGATCTATAAGGGTGTTATGTGGGATCTTAACCGAGCAATTCATGACAGACCCATTTGGGCCCCACCTGCTTAAAGGGCGTTTAAAATGGGCTTGCACCCGGGATCCACACGGGGGCCAGCCGTGGATGCCCAGATGGGTTTTAAGTGGGACCTGTAAGGGTCTTATGTGGGTCTTAACTGGGTAATTCATGTCAGACCCATTTGGGCCCCACCTGTCTAAAGGGGTTTAAAGTGGGCTTGCACCAGTATTCAACCGTGAATGCCCCTATGGGCTTAAAGTGGGCCCTGTAAGGATCTTATGTGGGTCCTAACTGGGCAATTCATGCAAGGCCTATCTAAGCTCAACCATGCCAAATGGTTTAAGGAAACAATCTAAGAAAAACTAAAAACGAAGAATGAATATAAGTCCAAGAACAAGACACTTGACGCTTTGAACTGCAAGAAATATATTGTTAAATTGAACAACAAAAATGATCTTTAAAAAAACATTTAAATGTCACAATGTAACGGGTACCATAGCAACGACACCGTGGATAACAGATTAATTCCTGTAAAACAGGAGAGAAATGAGGAGACAGTGTTATCAGTTTGGAGCTCTCTGCAGTAATTTATTTTCTGAATTTTCTTCAGCAATCACATCTCTATTGTTGAGTATCATTGTATGTTTCACATATTACATGTTCAGTGTCTTTTTAACATTACAATTAATTTTCAGTGTCCATGTCAATGCAAAATCCATATTAAAATAAACCTCTTTCCACCAAATGCATGTTCACTACTCTTCATGCTTGTATTTTATACTATTTATCAAAATGAAATGTAAAGACAATGGTAATATTCACCAGCTTTTTTTTAGATACTTAGAATCTTCCATTCACAGTATTTTATCAGTATCATGTTAATACAGTACTGCAAAATCATGCTCAGAACTCATAAAGTGCTTAAAGTGTAACTTTTAACCTCATTTTAAACTGTAAACATTTTTGTATAACCTCGTCATTGAGCAAAAAAACATTTCCAACAGATGGTGGGAAACTGACATACAGTGAGCTAAACATATCTGTTAACATTACAAGCTCAAAAAAATATCTTCATCAGGGGTGTAACGGTTCACAAAATTCACGGTTCGGTTCGATACGATACACTTGTGTCACGGTTCGGTACGGTTCGGTTCGGTACGTTTTCCATACAGCATTGCCAGAGAAATTTCCTTGAATTATTTTTTTATTATTATTAATTTATTTAATGAAACTAACATCATAAAGTATGATTTTTTATTTTTTTGGTGTTTTTTTTACTGAGCAATAATGGAGCTATACTTGACTCTTCTTATGAGCATATAAAACAAAACAGCTCCTTGGGCAAAATGAAATGTAATATTGTAGTAGGCTAGTAGACTAGTTATAAACAAAGGTTTATTTTAGTTCAGATTAACATTTGAGGGCAGCAATTGTATTCATAATGTCAAAATAAAACCGACTTAATGTTACTTGAAAGCATTATAGCCCACTATTCTTGACAAACTTCCATACCTTGCAGTTAGTGTTACTACAGCAAATCCATTCCGCGGTGAATGTTGCTGATCTGTGGACACCGGCCAGTTCATTCATGGCACGATGTTTCCTGGTTTCCAAGTCAGCGCAGTTTGATCCGTTAATAACAGAGAAATGTGCATGTTTCTCACTAGATCTCGCAGCGATGTTATTACTTCAGTGGCGAATTCAAAAAGCATTTGAAATGCAAATGCTTCCTTTACTGGTCTGGATCTCTTAGCGCTGTGTGGTGTTGCTTGATCAGGCTCGCGCATAGGGCTCGCGAGTCCCGCTTCACAGGTCAAAACTGATAAACGATCCACACAAACACAATAAGAGTAGCTCAGTTTCGTTCCTTACATTGCATTTGCCAGTTGATGTTGTGGTCGCGGCAGCCTCTATGAGCGCGCTTGCCACCCGCGACGCGCCTTCATTTGAAATAACGTAATTTTGGTCGGCAGAAAAAATTGTCCACGAACCGTTCGGTACGTAATGCGTACCGAAAACCGAACAGAAAGCCTCGTACCGAACGGTTCGATACGAATACGCGTATCGTTACACCCCTAATCTTCATGTACATATATATACACGGGGAAAGTGTGTGTTGAGCTGACTTGCTCTCTAGTAATGTCTCTCGACCATTACTCTGTAGGACTTTGCCCTCTCGTTTCAACTCATTTCAAACTAAATCAAAAACAGACCCTAACGAAACTCATTTCACTAAAAACAGTTCACTCATATCTCACATACATTTCAGCATATAAATGCTACTTCTGAGGTGTTTTTATACATTTACCCACCTGTAAAACAGGAGAGAAACGAGGAGACAGTGTTATCAGTTTCGAGCTCTCTGCAGTAATGAGAAATAGTGATGGCCGGTTCGTGAACGAATCGTTCTTTTGAACCGGTTCTTTTTAGTGAACTGGTCGAACCAGTACACTAAATCGGACTGAATCGTTCGAAACAGTTCGCGTCTTGCGTCAGCGCTGATCCACAAGTTAAGTTACTCACTTTCGGACATGCCTGAGTCCTGACAGTCCCTTCGACTCAAAATAAACCAATATCCCTGAGTAGGCATGTTACTCCAGTAAATCCAACAGTTCACTGAACTGAGACATGTTGTGCTGAGAGAAGTGATGAGCACGAGCAGTTGATACTGAGCATGCGCGCACTGCCGAACGTACAGGTACAGCGGTTCTCGGATCACCAGTACAGAACTGTGAACTGTTTCTTTCGGACGCGTTCGATACGGAGAACCGATGAGCTGATGAGCTGAGCATGCGTGCAATTTTTTCAGAGGGACGAAATGCATGTTTCTTAAGTATTTTATTGAACATCAATAAGTGTAACAAAATAAAACATGTTAGAAACATGTTTATCACATAGGCTACTGCCTTTTCACTATATTATTTTAAAATTGGAAACTATGAATGGATTATAAAACTAAACATTTATTATTATACTAAAACATTATTTTCAGGAACAGATCATTTAATTTCTAAGTAAGGTGATATACGTTTTTGACGTAGCCTAAACTCTTTCCAATGTTTTAAAGGGTGCACATGTTTATAATGTGTTAATCAAAACATAAGGTATTAAACATACTGGAGACATGCATCGAGTTTTTAGTTTTGTCGACTGATTTAGCCTAGTAAGGTTTCAGTACTAGTTTTCAGCTCACACACTGGCATGCTACGGTTCTCGAGTCAAGAACTGGTTGTTGCAGCAGTTCTCGGATCACCAGCACTGTTTCTTTCGGACACGTTCGATACAGAGAACCGATGAGCTGGAGAGACTGCGCATGCGTGATCGCACCGTCTCTGAACCGAACTTTCTTTTGGCCAAGCTCAACTGATGCTGTGTTTATACTGTCTATGTGCTGCTGTGCTGATACATGAGCACGGGTGAACCAAGGACTTGAATGAGGGGCCGAATTCGGCGAAATGTAAGTTTATTTAATTGCAAATAAAATAAAAATGATGAAGACCAGTTTATTCACTTTAAGACATGTAAAACATCCGCGTCAGGGTTCATTTTCAAAACGTAAATTTAAGAAACCTATCCAAGATGATTATGACGATGAGTAAATTATTTAACTGAAGTTATGATTACAAATGCCTTTATTTGAATGTATATTTATACGCCGGGATGATAGAATTGACGTCATTACGTGATGACGTAAAAGAACTGGTGAACCGGTTTTTTGAACCGGTTCATTGAAACGAACTGTCCGAAAGAACCGGTTCGCGGAAAAGAACCGGACTTCCCATCACTAATGAGAAACCCGCAACTCACGCAGCTACAGTAACTCGTCACTCTACACTGCCCCTACTGGCCTGGAGCAAACACTACACAATTCACTTTAAGTCAGGAAAATTCACATTAAAAATAAAACAATTGGGATACTTGTTTTTTAAAAAGAAAAATACAATCACTTGTTTCAAATAAAAGACAATAATTGTGAATAATCTTAAAACACAAATACAACACTTTTGTGGTCGTCACAACAACATACCGGTAAACAAATCAAAAATATATTTTAATTTTAAAAAAATCTCTGAAAAAAAAAACATCTCTCCAAAAAATACATTAATACAAAATTGTTACATCGAACAACAAACATAATCTTTAAAAATCAATTTAAACGTCACAACATACCGGTAAATAAATCAAAAATATATTTTTATATATCGTGAGCTTAGAATTATAAGGTTCTATCTCCGTTTAGGGTAGTTCCGAGATATTGAGCATCAAAAGTTTTTACATCCCAGCTGGCAATGGAGAGATGGAACCTTTTTATTTTATTTATAACTACTAACAAAATATTTTTTTACAAAAATAACACCACACAGGCATTAATAAACACCTAATGGATCAGATTATGTCAAAAACTCAATTTTGACCAAAAGTGGAGATAGAACCTTATAATTCTAAGCTCACAATATATTATCCCAGTTCAAACCCATGCCCACTTTGCCTATAAATGTACCATGCAGGACCCATATATGTGTTCCCAGTTCAAACCCATGCCCACTTGGCCCATAAAAATTCTATGCAGGACCCATATATGCATTCCCAGTTCAAACCCATGCCCACTCGGCCCATAAATGTGCTATTCAAGACCCATATATGTGTTCCCAGTTCAAACCCATGCCCACTTGGCCCATAAATATGCCATTCAAGACCCATATATGTGTTCCCAGATCAAACCCATGCCCACTTGACCCATAAAAATTCTATGCAGGACCCATATATGTGTTCCCAGTTCAAACCCATGGCCACTTGGCCCATAAAAATTCTATGCAAGACCCATATATGTGTTCCCAGATCAAACCCATGCCCACTCGGCCCATAAATATGTCATGCAAGACCCATATATGTGTTCCCAGATCAAACACATGCCCACTTGGCTCATAAAAATTCTATGCAGGACCCATATATGCATTCCCAGTTCAAACCCATGCCCACTCAGCCCATAAATGTGCCATTCAAGACCCATATATGTGTTCCCAGTTCAAACCCATGCCCACTTGGACCATAAATATGCCATTCAAGACCCATATATGTGTTCCCAGATCAAACCCATGCCCACTTGGCCCATAAATATGCTATGCAGGACCCATATATGTGTTCCCAGATCAAACACATGCCCACTTGGCCATAAATATGCTATGCAGGACCCATATATGTGTTCCCAGTTCAAACCCATGCCCACTTGGCTCATAAAAATTCTATGCAGGACCCATATATGCATTCCCAGTTCAAACCCATGCCCACTCGGCCCATAAATGTGCCATTCAAGACCCATATATGTGTTCCCAGTTCAAACCCATGCCCACTTGGACCATAAATATGCCATTCAAGACCCATATATGTGTTCCCAGATCAAACCCATGCCCACTTGGCCCATAAATATGCTACGCAGGACCCATATATGTGTTCTCAGTTCAAACCCATGCCCAATTGGCCCATGCCTTTCCCTTATGGGGCCCATGTAATCAGCTCATATGGGCTTCCTATGTGGGACTCATACTACAAAACCTACATGGGACCCGCTGATTTCACCCAGCCAAAGCCCATGCCCACACAGTACCCATGGAACCCATACTTAACCCATCTGGGCCCCACATGTCATTGCTGGCTGGGATGTTTTACTCGCTGTTGGCTCGGCTGCTTGGTCGTCATTTTTTTTTTTAAATACTCCCAACATTTGTCTAAATTAGCTTAATAAAGAAATTAAAAGAAAAGAAACATAACTAACAAAACGGACATATTTTAATGGCAGTCTGCCGCTGTGAAGAAAAAAAAAAAAAAAAAAAAAAAACGGGCTCGGGTCGGACTCGGGCTGATAATTCTGATGAGCTGTCGGACACGGGTCGGGCTAGGGCCTGAGCGTCTCGGGCCAGGGCCGGGCTCGGGCCTAGATTTGAGGCCCGTGCAGGGCTCTACTCTACAGTACATCAAGAGAAAAGGTAACATATGCAAACCCATGCCGCCCTCTACTGGACAACATTGTAAATAGCATCCCATTTACTACACTTATCCACCCTTGTATAAGGCTTCATGGCATGTACTGCTTTAATTTCAGTTGGCAGCATCAGAGTTGGGAGCCCTTTTGAGAAAAGCTCTTTATATTATATCATTATATGAGTCATTACTTAAAGTAGTTCACAAAAAAAAAATGTATGAGGGTTTTTGCTTTTGGGTCTGGCTGCTCATTAGATGCCACTAGCTGATAAGGTAGAATCGATAGGTATTTTAGAAGGAATTTAAGAGGAGAGAGTTGACAGTGTCTTCATCTTTGGGTGTGTTCGTCCTGCTACTGCTTCACAGATAAACCCACGCAAACACACACACTCAGCAGCACCACTGATTTTCCCACACTCTCTCTCATACACACACACACACACTCATACACACATCACATACACCCACCCACACACACACACAGAACATTCTGATTTGCCACTAGTCTGTTTCCTGTTAATGCAGGACCTTCCTCTCTCTCTCTCTCTCTCTCTCTCTCTCTCTCTCTCTCTCTCTCTCTCTCTCTCTCTCTCTCTCCCCCTCCCCCCCCCTCCCTCCCCCCCCTCCCTCCCTCTCTTTCTCCCTCCCTCCCTCTCTCTCTCTCTCCCTCCCTCTCTCTCTCTCTCTCTCTCTCCCTCTCCCCCCCTCCCTCCCTCCCTCCCTCTCTCTCTCTCTCCCTCCCTCCCTCCCTCTCTCTCTCCCTCCCTCCCTCCCTCCCTCTCTCTCTCTCTCTCTCTCTCTCTCTCTCTCTCCCTCCCTCCCTCCCTCCCTCTCTCTCTCCCTCCCTCCCTCTCTCTCTCCCTCCCTCTCGGCTTCTCCTTTGACCTGTGGTTTTCCTGCGATGCCACACATGCAGAGTCAAAACCTGATGTTTCAGCGCCCGCTGAGTGTTTCTTAAATTACAATATTTTACTGCTCCGATGTTGCTCTTTCACAGCTTAATAGAGAGCTCAGTTTGTTTCAGATGCAGCATTCCTTTGAAGAAAAGCTCAGATCATTTGGTCTTGAGTTCATATTAAAATCGTTGTCAATAGTGACACAGAAAGTCTAGAGGAGACGTGTGCGATCACTAGGAGATCTGCTCTCAGGAGATAAAACTATGAAGTCTCTATTTCATGTAATTGATGTCTAAAAGAAACAATTGAGGCGTTTAAGATGACTCCTCTGTCATTCCTCTTCCCTAAGGGCTTGTTTTGTCTCGTGTTTTCTGTCCGCTTGCATGTTCGTGCAGTTTAACTTGTTATTTCCAGCTGACATTTAATTGCTTCCCACAGTTTCTAGAAGCTTCCATTTGCTCTGTAATGACAAGCCTGTGTCCTGAATGCTTTCTCAATAAGAAGGTCCTGCTGTCCTCCAGCACTTAACTGAGCGCTGCAATTACATTACAACCTATTACATTTTGTTTCCTTTTTTGCATAGGCTTTTTTTTTTTTAGTTTTAATTGCTTCCCAAAAGTTAAGATTTTTTTTACATTTTGTCAATTCAAATATATATTGAAATCAATGAACAGCTTTTTTTCTACAAACATTATAATAAATAAACATGATAGAAACAGTGTCTGCACACATTTTATTCATTTTACTGTTCTCTGTGATCAAATATTGCTGAGGTTTGTAATTGCTGATTAATTTAACAGAAGTTTTACGGTGTATAGAGATAATGTACATAATTAGTAGAAAACATTTATATTGCCAAAAAGCGCACATATAAGTGTGTGTGTGTGTGTGTGTGTGTGTGTGTGTGTGTGTTATATACATTTCACAACTAAACTGTTTTCAGTGTTCCAGTGACGAAAATTGAAAGAGGAAGATGTAAACGAGTGTAGCTGTCAGTGCCGGCCAGGCTAAATGTGAAGTTGACATTCTGAGCTGAAGCTTTCTGATGTGTAAGCAATCAATTTGCAAGGGTCATAGAGACCTTTAGGATGGTAATCTTTGACCCTTGACTCCTGGATGACCTCCCACACCATGCCATATTAAAGCACTGACCACCAAAGCCGGCCACACAGACCCTTCTCTCCCACTGCATTAATGTTACCGATCGAGACACGGACTCTTCATTCCTAAAAAAATATCAAAATCAATAATTGTCTGTTTAAGTTTATAGTTCCACTGCGGTGTGCCATCATCCATTTAGTCCCCCGTCACTATGATTTAATCCAGATCGAGTGCTGCTCGCTTCCAAACATCCATAAAATGTTATTTAATGGAGGATTTACAGCATTTTCCAAATCCTGATAGATTAACGTGGCTCGTGTGGGTTTATATGAAGACGTGGAGAGCCTAAAGCATGATTTTAATCTCTACTGAAAAGACACACAGTTCCCTATTTAGTATTTCTTTAACATTATCTTTCTATCATGCCCCGAGCAACAGAAAAATGTTTTCGGGGATTTTGGGAAAGTTTGGGGTCAGTAAGATTTTTTTTTTTAAGAAGAAGAAGAAGAAAAATAAAGTAATACTTTTATTCGGGCAGGTTTGCATTAAATTAATCAAAAGTGACAGTTGAAACATTTATAATGTTACAAAAGATAAACAGATAAATGCTGTTCTTTTGAACTTTCTATTCATCAAAGAATCCTGAAAAATAAAATGTATCATGATTTCCACAAAAATATGAAGCAGCACAACTGTTTTCAACACTGATAATAATCAGAAATGTTTCTTGAGCATCAAATCATCATATTAGCATGATTTCTGAAGGATCATGTGACACTGAATTCAGTTTTGATCACAGGAATAAACTACATTTTAACATATTTTACATTAGAAAAAAGTTACAATTAACTGTAATAATATTTCACAATGTTACTGTTTTATTCTAGGTGAAAACACATACACTTAGAGGTCTTTCATGCTTTTCATCAGTTTGAAGTTACCTGAGGTGTCTATTTATGAGAAGCAATCTGAAAGAAATACAAACTATCATCTACTCATTTCATAAAATTGGCTAAATTATCAAAAGTTCAGGATGACAGCAGTGCTTCCCTCTTGTAAAGTCTTCTTTGTGTCCCTTTGGCCAGAACCAAATCAGCGAAAGCTGAGATGTTATCCTGTTCTGCAGCTGACTGACTGCATTCAAATGCAAACAGGCTTCGCTTCGGCCTCTTCATCTCATCAGACTCTCTCTCTCTCTCTCTCTCTGTGTGTGTGTGTGTGTGTGTGTCTTCAGCTCTCTCTTTGTGTTTCGTGATGGCTGATGTTCAGATCTTGCTGTCAGAGCTCTGGACTACAGTGAGATTAGTGCTAAAAGTGCTAAAATCTCCCTCAGATTAAAACTTTTCAACTCCTTGGCTTAAAAAGAACGACTGGTGACCCTGAAATAAAGGTCAAGTATCAGCATTCAAGTGTTGGAGAGACTCTTAAGTACCTAACACACTGATATTCATGATATTCCTGTTGACAACCACACAAGAGTTCAGACTATTTATCAGTTTAAGGTTATTGAGAATGAAGCTGCAGTTTTGATACGTTTGTTTAGTTTATTTGGCACAATATTAAATATATACAATAAAAAGAAAGAAAATACAATCCATATACAGTGCAGGGGTTTATATATATATAAATATATATAGCTATTTTATGAAAGTAAAAAATAGCTAAATTAACATACAAAAAGGGTAATGCTTTATTTTACAGTGTCCTTGCAAAGCAAAACTGTCAAATGTGAATGGTAGAGTTGGCAAATCAATTAAAAGCAGATTTATTAAATAAAGTGAAACTTGTTTTTCACTTTTTCTCAGTATGCCAAGGAATCATTTCTCCTTTTCATTTTTTGTTTTGTTTTTGCTTTTCTTGATGTACTAAAATAACTAAAACTGAAATAAAAATAAATAAAATTTATATTTAGACATGCTAACAATAATAATAAAAATGTTTTATTTACTAAATGTTTAACTAAAATGTAGAAATATATAAAAATAAAAACTAATTCAAACTGTTGATAGTACTAATAGTATCTCAATTATACTAAAATAAAAGAATAGCCAAAATACAATTTTGTCATTGCTTAGTGTATCTATATATATACAGTGCTATGCATAAGTGAATACACCCATGCTAAAGTTGACTAAAAAGAGGAATAAAAAATCATATTTTGGAAATTGAACTTAATGCCTTAATTAAAAAAATTAGGAAAAATCCAACCTTTAAGGACACCAATTTTCTTTGTGAATGAATAATGTATCGTAAATAAATAAATGTTCTTCCTTAAAATACATGGTGCATAAGTGAGTACACCCCTATGTTAAATTCCCATAGAGGCAGGCAGATTTTTATTTTTAAGTTTTTTTTTTTTTTTAGGATACTATGCATCCTGATAAAGTTCCCTTGGCCTTTGGAATTAAAATAGCCCCACATCATCACATAGCCTTCACCATACCTAGAGATTGGCATGGTTTTATTTCAGTTAGCCTAAAAGCTAGTTTGATTTGCATTGAGAGATGATCTTATGGAAAGTACCCCATGCCAATCTCTAGGTATGGTGAAGGCTATGTGATGATGTGGGGCTATTTTAATTCCAAAGGCCAAGGGAACTTTATCAGGATGCATAGTATCCTAAATTTTTTTTTAAAAATCTGCCTGCCTCTATGGGAATTTAACATAGGGGTGTACTCACTTATGCACCATGTATTTTAAGGAAGAACATTTATTTATTTACGATACATTATTCATTCACAAAGAAAATTGGTGTCCTTAAAGGTTGGATTTTTCCTATTTTTTTAAATTAAGGCATTAAGTTCAATTTCCAAAATAGGATTTTTTATTCCTCTTTAATAGTCAACTTTAGCATGGGTGTATTCACTTATGCATTGCACTGTATATATATATATATTAGTGGTGGGCCGTTATCGGCGTTAACGTGCTGCGTTAACGCGAGACTCTTATCGCGCGATAAAAAAAATATCGCCGTTAATCTATTCTCAAAGTTGGGGTGGGAACTACTCTATACTACACAAGCTATGATGACGCAATCTACCCGCGGCCGCGAGGTACACCCGGCTGCAACGCATCATATTCATCGTCATCTTAAGTAAACACGGCTGAAAGTGAAAGCTGGTGAAAAAGATCCGTGCAACATCCATTATTTGGACTTGGTTCGGATTTAAGCCGTCCGACGAGCAGCAGCAAACTATAGACAGAGTGTGTGGGGTCACAGTTCGGTAAGTTAACACACGACTAATCCGTTCTACCACCTCAAATTCAAAACGAAACTTGATATCACTGAATACCAGCGTGCGCGTATTATTCCCAATATATATCTTAGTGGTGTAGCACATAATCTCTGTCTGCGCCCGATTTTAAGAATCGTTGTTGTGTTTCTTTTTAACTGAAAAGACATCAATTAGACAATATTCTAATTTTAAATTTGGGGTTTCATAAGCTCCAAGCCATAATAAACATTAGACCTACTTAAGTCTCTGCAGCTAGTGTACTTACATTTTATTTATCTGCAAAATTATGTTGTATACTTACAGTTTTGCACAATATATGTTCTCAAAACTACATACACCCTTTAAAAAAAACAAAAAACATTTAGCAGTTGTTTAGCAGGGTCTGTGTAACCTGTTCTGAAATGGTTTTATTATAATATATATCGTTATCGCAAGAGGCTGCAATGTATCACAATATGGATTTTAGGCCATATCGCCCATGGATGCATCCCTAATTGATATATAGTAGTTGATAATAACACAGGCCTACCTAATGTTGCCTACGGACGGTAACAGTACAGTAGTAACCTTTTACAGTCTATGAATAGAACAGCTTTCTCAAGCAGTTTGTGATGCATTTTGGAAACAGGAGATGAGCCCCTGGTCTCATGCGCCACCTGGCTTGAGAAACCCGTTCTCAAAGACTTACTTTTATAGTCATTATTTGGGTAGCACACATATTCTGAATGCCTTCGTCAGAATTCAAATGAGCCATTTTAATCTAGATTAATCTAGATTCATTTCAAAATTAATCTAGATTAATCTAGATTAAAAAAAATAATCTATGCCCACCTCTAATATATATATATATATATATATATATATATAGTAGTAGTAATACTATATCGTAGTTATATACAGTATATATATATATATATATATATATATATATATATATATATATATATATATATATATATAGCCTATATATAGGCATGTATATTCACACTTTAAATATTTTATTTTGTCTCTGAAAGACTTTTAAGAGCAACTAGTGAAGTCAAAAAGTGATTTAAAATGGTGAAATAGCGTAAAAAAAATTTGACCAGTTCACATGACCTAAAAATGTTTCCTTTACACATTATTAATATAGATGTGTATTAATATAAATTTAAACCTTATACTTTGAGTTTGAAATATAAATAAACATGTAAGAACATTGCAGAATGTGCGTTCTTCAAAAATTATTTTGTGTCCCATGAAAGAGATGCCAGCATGCGGGTTTGTAGCGACATGAGGAAATAAGCAATAATTATTTTAATAGAGCAAATAATGGCAGAACTATTCCCCTTAAAGCAGCACTCAGTAGCTTCGGGATTTCTTCGCTGTATTCTCGCTTTTTGCTCGCAGTCGGGGAGCAGACTGACGAACGAACACCCTTACCCCGAGTAAAGGCTCGGCTACGATGTTCTGGTAAAGAAGTCCCGACGGGTGCTGAACAGGTTGTCAGATTCAGGTAAGCTAACTTACCTAACTGTTGTTTCCTAACTTACCTATCTATGTGCTTGTTAGCCTAACGTTAGATGAAGTCCGTTCTATGAATATACATTATAGATTATACATTTAAGATTAGTAACGAGCCGTTCCCAAAATACAACGAATCTTGCATGATTTCATTCATTCATTCTTTATTTCAGACCCTTAGGTCCATATCACAAAGTAAACGAAATATAAGAAATATGACATATAGGTGGCCAATGCCATTGGCCACCTATATGTCATATTTCTTATATTTCTAGTTTTTATTGTTAATTTTATTGCCCAATGTACAAAGTTCCCACAGTCCATAAAAACACTCAAAATAAATGTAGTCTATTATTTTATTTTTTTACTTTTTGATCCAGAAGGTTTTCATATTAGATTTATATATTTGGACTGAATGATCTAATGAATGCTCTGTAGTGTTTATGAGATTGAGCTGTGTGTATGATCTGAAAGCATTGTTTGATTTTGAGCACAGATAAAATGGTTTTGAGTAAATTTCTTTATTTTTACAAGCGTCAGATGTTCTCTGAATGTAGTTTGAAGATTTGGTTTTGTGTTTAAGGTTTTGAGAAAGTGGGTGATGGTTCCAAGAAATGTATTTTAGCATGTATGTATAGATTAAAAACATGCATTATTTTTTTTATATATATACATTATATCAAACAAATAAAGTAATAAAAAGTAAATCTAATCAAGCATCATTTTTTGTTTCAAGAACTTAGAGATCTCAACACTTACTCAATCTTAATAAAATTACTAAATTATCATAATCTTTCACAAATAGGCCTAAACATCATAATTTTAAAGTGGAAAGGTTTATTAAAAACATATGTATAATAGTTCTAATATTACATTTAGACAAGATCAGCTGAATATACTTTACTTTGTAATTAAGGTTCGTTGATTTTCATGTCTGCCACATATAAACAATGAGCCAAAAAAAAAAATGTAATGATCATTTAAATAAAATCATATGTAACACGTTCCTACCAGGTTCCTACATGTGCTTACGTGTTGTTAACGCGTTCCCATGGCGACCGGTCGGAAGTGCGAGTAACTGATCGTCTTCCCAACGTGTTGTTTACGTGTGAAGACACGTTGTAACACGTTTTTTTTTTTTTTTTTTTTTTTTTTTACCTTAGTTTTTATTCTTCGGTAGTATCCTCTAACTTGTCCACATTTGATTACTGCAATGGCTGATTTAGAAAGTTATGTACGGTGTATGATTCAAGTTAAATGAGGCTAAATATTATTGACAAACCTGACATGCTTAAACGGTTATTTTGGAATTTGTCTTATTGAATAGAAATACGCTGTAGCGTATTCAAATGCAGCAAAAACTGCAATCAGTATCCCATCTGCTTTACCTAAATATAAAAATAATAGGAAATGAATTATATAGTAGGCTACATAAAATATGCTGACCATTTATATCAAACAAATTGACATTTCAAATACAAAGCCGGCCTACATGTCTACTTTATGATATTGATACCCTTAAGAGTGTAATGTAACCCAGACTTAATTTCAGGAGTCTCTCGTCTCAGGGGGACATGAGGGAGGAAAGCACAGTAAATTGAAAATCCTACAGGTTTTCTAATACTACAAATCTTAATGCTAAATCCTGAAGTATCCCTTTAACTATCAACAAAAAAGGTTCTTAATATGACAGTTTTTTTCTACTTGTTACATTTGTTAGAAAAGTATTTTTATTGTTTGATTATGTTATAACATTTTCAGTAACAATAATTAATATTGTAGTAGCCTAGATTTTTTCCCCCTGAAATATCCTGTAATTGGACCACTAGGAGGTGCTCTACAATTCATTCACAGGTGACCCCCAAAACAGAACGTACTCGGTTACTAATGTAACCTCGGTTCTCTCTAGAAGAGGGAACGAGTATTGCGTAAGGTTAGCTTACGCATCGGGAAAGTCTTCTTTCTTAGAGATCTGAAGCCAAAAAATTATCCTTAATTTTGTATACATTGTCAACGCAGTGCAGCAGCCGACAGACCTAGGCAGGCTGTATAAGCGTGCTCATTGGCTGCTCGGCGGCAACTGCTTAAGCCTATCGGTGAGCGCTCTGAACGCGGCAACCAATGAGGGCGCTTTGCGCCCTCCACACCCTTCTAATCGTCAGAATGGGTGTGGCCAGCGTGTATATATTCAGCGCTCATAGGCTAAAATTCTGGTTTTCGCAGTCTGAAGCGCAAAAGCTCGTGGCGCGACACGGCAGGTTACGCAATACTCGTTCCCTCTTCTAGAGAGAACCGAGGTTACATTAGTAACCGAGTACGTTCTCTTACGAGAGGTCTCTCGTATTGCGTAAGGTTAGCTTACGCATCGGGAACCCTTTGTCAACGCCGTGTGTGCCGAGCATCCAGCCCATGAATCCCAGGGAAACCGGGGAAAACACTCTGCTGGGAAATGTGGCCGGTCGGAGAGACGGGCCAGCGCAGTACAGGCCCTTCATGCAGCATATGAAATAGAGCGGCGCGGCCGGTCTATAAACATATAACAGTACAAACAGTAGGGCCGGCAGAGCGAGCCCATACAGTACATAAGCACTCATAAGGGTAGGAGAAAAACGACATAGTCGGTCTCACATGAAGGGAAAAATTCCCGCGCGACAGAGAATAATACGGGCGGCCAGCAGCGCGGGCCAGCACCGACAACAGCGCGTAACGGGAAATAGGAAACAGAGCGGATCAGCCGGTCTGAGTCAAACACTTCACCCTGAGTATAGTACCAGAATAGCGCCAGCATATGAACGTAGTCTGCACACGAGAAATGGGCAGAGCATACATGTCACTTATGCTGACAGTATTTTTGCCTGTAGGGCAGGAACTTCCAGGTTATAAAACCTCACGAATGTTGACGGGGAGGCCCAGCCCGCCGCCATACAAATACCGTGATTAGAAATTCCGCTGGACCAGGCCCACGACGAGGCCATGCCTCTAGTGGAGTGGGCTCTGATGCCCAGAGGGCACTGCAGGTGTCTGGAGGCATAAGCTGCTGCTATCGCGTCCACTATCCACCTGGACAAGCTCTGCTTCGAGGCGGCAAGACCCTTGGTGCGTCCGCCGAAGGAAACAAAGAGCTGCTCTGAACGCCTGAAAGCGGCGGAGCGCGTGATGTAAACTCTCAGCGCCCGGACAGGGCATAGGAGGTTATCACTGTCCCCACTGTCGGATGCTGGCAGAGCCGAGAGGGACATAACTTGTGCCCTAAACGGGGTTCCAATCGCTTTGGGGATGTAACCGTGTCTCGGTCTGAGAATGACTTTCGAGTCATTCGGCCCGAACTCAAGACATGCAGGGCTAACAGATAGCGCGTGCAAATCACCCACTCGTTTGACTGAAGACAGAGCTATCAGAAAAACGGTTTTAAGCGACAGATACTTTAGATCCGCGGATTCAAGCGGTTCAAAGGGAAAAGCCTCTAGGGCCGCTAGGACCAAGGACAGATCCCACGAGGGAACCGAGGGGGGCCGCGGGGGATTCATCCGTCTAGCTCCTCTGAGGAAGCGGATAATGAGCTCATTCCTTCCCATTGCCCGGCCGCGCGTCGTCTCAGCGAACGCTGCAATAGCGGCCACATATACTTTGAGCGTGGAAGGGGATCTGCCCTTTTCCAACAGCTCTTGTAAGAAGGAGAGCACCCGCGGGACCCCGCATGCGCGCGGATCCAAGTTTTTAGTAGCGCACCATTTAGAAAACACCGACCATTTAGACGCGTAGAGCCGTCTCGTGGAGGGGGCTCTCGACTGTGTGATCGTGTTCACGACCCCTTCTGACAGGTCAACGGGTATCCGTTGATCACCCATGCATGCAGCGACCAGCGCTCTGGATGGGGATGCCAGATCGATCCACCGGCTTGGGAGAGGAGATCCTTTCTCACCGGGATCGGCCATGGGGGTGAGTGCGACAGCCTCACTAGCTCTGGGTACCAAGTTTGGTTTTCCCATCGCGGGGCTATAAGCAGCACTGAGTGGTGCGTTTCTCTGATCCTCGAAATGACCTGTGGCAACAGGGAGATCGGAGGAAAAGCATACAGCGGGAGGCTGGGCCATGTCTGGGACAGCGCGTCCTCGCTCTTCGAATAAAACTTCGGGCATTGAGCATTGTCTTTCGACGCAAAGAGGTCGATTTCCGCTCTGCCGAATAGGCGCCAGAGAAACTGGACCGTCTGGGGGTGCAGAGACCATTCTCCCGGGGGAATGTTGTCCCTGGACAGTCTGTCTGGACCGACATTCAGGTGGCCCGGCACGTGCGCGGCTCTCAGCGAGCGCAGCGAGCGGTAAGCCCACACGAGAAGGCGTTCTGTCAGCCTGCACAGATTCCTGGATCTGACACCGCCCTGTCGGTTCACATAGGATACCACGGACGTGTTGTCCGAGCGGACTAGCACATGGTGATCCCGTATGAATGGGAGGAAGCGCCTGAGCGCGTTCTCGACCGCTATCATCTCCAAACAGTTTATGTGGAGGCATTTTTCCCGGTCTGACCATAGGCCAAAAGCCGGTTTGCCCTCGAACAGAGTGCCCCAGCCTGAGGTGGAAGTGTCCGTCGAGATAACTTTGCGGTGTGAGAAAGCTCCCATTGTCACTCCCCGCTGGTACCAGTCGGCCGCTAACCAGGGCTTCAGAGCTGAAACGCAGCTCTGAGTCACTCTGATGCGAATACCGCCGGAAGCCCATGCTCTGTGAGGCACTCGGGCATTCAGCCAGCGTTGTAGCGGGCGCATTCGTAAAAGACCCAGCCGAAGCACTGCTGCGGCTGAGGCCATACAACCCAGTAACCTCTGAAATGTTTTGAGAGGTACGGTGCTGCCCGGCCGGAGGGACGCGGCCAGGCGTCGAATGCAGCGCGCGCGCTGTGTCGACAGGCGGGCCGTGTACTGATATACCTGACCGTCGAAGGCGAATCTCAAGAATGGCCTGTGACGGGGTATTATCTGGATCTGAAAAGCACGCGTCTTTTAGATCGAGAGATATAAACCAGTCCCTCGGGCGAATTTGCGCGAGAATTTGTCTGGTTGTGAGCATTTTGAACGGTCTTCTCATAAGAGCCTTGTTCAAACGTCTCAGATCCAAAATTGGTCTGAGAGCTCCGTCCTTCTTGGGAACGCAGCGATAGCTGGCCGTTTTACACACAGTGTCCCGGTGGCTTTAGACGGGGAACATAAAGTGTGAGGCGCAACGCGCGATGGCGGCGTCGAGGGCGAAAATGTTCGTTAGTATGTGTGAGCGCTCGAGGGCGGGCACAGGACTTACATTCAGGGGCGGGCGCGGCGCGCGCGCTCTTGGTGGTTAGATACGGCGGATCGCACGTAGCGATAGCTGGTCGTTTTACACACAGTGTCCCGGTGGCTTTGGACGGGGGACATATAGTGTGAGGCGCGACGTGCGATGTCGGCGTCGGGGCGAAAATGTTAGTTAGTATGTGTGAGCGCTCGAGGGCGGGCACAGGACTTACATTTAAAACATGACCGGTCGTGCGAGGCCGTGTGACAGAGCGGGCAGTGAGTAGGTGTGGGCACGGAGAAGTGGACACGTGACCTACTTTTAACACTAAAGCGGCTTTTGCCTGCTTCATGAGAGTGGGCTCTGTGAGAGACACGGGATGTATAGTGCTTGTGTACAGGGGTGAGCACAGAACGTGGGCACATTCACTGTACTAGAAACACATACGGCGTCAGCCGTGCAACCAGACATTATGCTCTTTTGAAATTTTTCTGGGTTGCCGTGAGAACGGCGGATGCGCGCAGGCGAGCGGGTAGATATACCGGCTCGTTGACTGCGGGGTAAACAGCTGCAGTAGCCGTGGCAACGGGGACTGACAGAGCGTTAAGCTTCGACGGTGGTCCAGCCGCAGGGCTGCGGGATTTAACCGTCTTTTCTTCTCTCGTGTTTAGACGCTCAAAAATACTCGAGCACCCTGAGAAGGTGTGGTGCGAGAGGCGGGTTCGCTTTCTGTAAGTAAGAAAGACTGGCCGCGAGCTCGGAGAAGCAAGCAGCATAAATTTTTATCTTCCCCGAGAGCTGGGATCGAATGCGGATCTCTCGCATGAAAGCGTATGATTCTACCACTGAGCCACAGGGGAAAACACATTAGCTTTCAGTTAGCGCGAGCATATAAAAAGCGACCTCATGTGTCGCGTCGGCGTTTGTTTGCAGGCGTGCGTGTGTTAAAACAGGCTCGTTTACTGCAATAGTAATATTTCCAGTCGCCTGAACTTAAGAGGGGACTGAGAAATGTGTGAGGATTGGCGGTTGTCCAGCCGTAGCGAGACTAACACACTCTCTTCTCTTTTCGCCGGTGAGTGAGGCGCGCACGCTGAACGCTGCTCGTGACCGTCCGCTTTGTCATCCCTTGAACGGCGCAATCTGCGCAGCCCAACGAGGGAGAGAGCGGGCTTGTTTTCTGTATGTAAGAAAAACTGGCCGCGAGCTCGGAGAAGCGAACAGCATAAACTTTATCTGCCGCGAGAGCGGGGACCGAACCCCGGTCTCTAGCTTGACAGTCTAGGATTCCGCCACTGAGCCACAGGGGAGAATACATTAGTACTCGGTAAGCATCATCATGTCTTGTGACGGCGTTTGCTTGCAGGCGAGCGTGTATTTATAACAGGCTCGTATACTGCAATAGTAACAATTCCAGTCGCCTGAACTTAAGAGGGGACTGAGAAATGTGTGGGAAATGGAGGTTATAGTCCAGGCCACGGCGGGACGAAAACAGTCTGTTCCCCTTTCACCGGTGAGTGACGCGCGAGGACGGAGTAGCTTTCTTGTAACGTAAAGAGAGCTCCAAGACCGTCCGCTCCTGCCATCCCTTGTGAGCGGCGCAGTTTGCGCGGCTCGAACAGAGGGAGAGGAAACTCGCTCCGAGACCGTCCGCTCCTGCCATCCCTCGTGAGCGGCTCAGTTTGCGCGGCTCGAACAGAGGGAGAGGAAACTCGCTCCGAGACCGTCCGCTTCTGCCATCCCTTGTGAGCGGCGTAGTTGCACGGCTCGAACAGAGGGAGAGTACGGGTATCTATCACATTCGCCTCATCTCCTGACGCGGCGGCGGCGCGGGCGAGAGCCGGCGGTTGAGCGGCCGGGAGGGAGAGGGCGAGAGAGAGCTCGAGGGAGAGGTTCCGGCGAGCTCCTCAGTCACAACAGTCTCCGGTGGTCGCTGCGAGCGGCGCTTCTTATTGCGCGGCCCGGCAGGGACAGGCGGAGCGACAGCTTGGTCGAAAGCTTCAAGTCGAGCCCGCAGGGTCGACATTGAAAGCTCTTCGCACTCGGAGAGAGGTGGCGGTCTCCGTTGCTGAGCGGTGCGTGGCACGAGCCGCAAAAATGAGGCGTTTTTACAAAAACGCGTTCAGAGCGCTCACCGATAGGCTTAAGCAGTTGCCGCCGAGCAGCCAATGAGCACGCTTATACAGCCTGCCTAGGTCTGTCGGCTGCTGCACTGCGTTGACAATGTATACAAAATTAAGGATAATTTTTTGGCTTCAGATCTCGAAGAAAGAAGACTTTCCCGATGCGTAAGCTAACATTACGCAATACGAGAGACCTCTCGTAAGAGAAACCCTTATTCTCAGCATAACATAACACTTACTAACAAATGACTGTTTTTATTCACCTCACAAAACAATACAAAAACAAAACAGAGATGCATAAATAGGTCTTAAGGTCAACATTACACTTTAATGTTAATGCATTCTTACAGGAATCTTTATGTAGGCCTATTAAAGGGACACCAGGCAACTCTTGAGTGTTTTTTCTCTACGAAGCTCCCCCTAGTGTCTGGTAGTAAATGCTTTCATACACTCTGTCGTAAAAACGAACTGTTGTCACCCCACCCCCCTCGCCACGAGCAACCCAGCTGATCAGCTGTCAACCCAGCTGAGCAGAGGAACCGGCTATTTCAAAACCAGTTATGTCTACCGAGGCAAGTAAAGCAATATTTTCTTTCCAACTGATGGCGATTTTTATTTTATTTTATTGTGTTGTCATGCATACTAACGTTAGTATTTTTACCGGGAACGAACGATATGAACGAGGCGAACTACTGCTTTCGTGTTTGTTTGTTTTTGGGAGAGTGGGCATGAGCATAAAATATATATATATCGGAGGCTAATATTTGTCTAAAGTTATATTAGCAAGGTCTATAAGTTCATCTGGTAGAATGACGGTTTACCTTTGCCTGTCTAAGAAAACATCAGAACGTTTTTTCTAGCTCGATCATGATAAGTGCAACATGTTTATTGCCTAGTATCAGACGCGTTGACTTAGTGACATAAAATAAAAGTGTAAGTTACACAAATAAAACCGACAGAGGAACGGCCACACAACTACAGAAATCAAACGTGTTTGCTAATGACAGTGCCTAACATCAAAGTTATAGTATCTAGCGTAACGTTACTAGTAAGCCCGTAACAGACAGCGATCATAATAAAAAAAACTTTACAGACAATAGCAAACATCCTGAGGTCACAATTACTTGAAATTTAAATATTAAACACAGTTTATTCCAAAGATACTTACAAGTGCAACAGCAATAAGGCCAGGTCAGCATCCGTTTTGCAGGCTTCTGTTTCTCTCAGTTCTCACCATTCTGAAAAAGCCGGTCCGATATTTAACTTTACTCGAGTCTGACTTATTGCTCGGTCAGTCTCCCGTTTCCTCTTTCGTTGGTCCTCCGACAAAGATTTCCTAGCTTTCTGCTTCTTTTTACAGGCTCAGCCATAACTCAATCTATCATTGCCCTTTGCTTAGCTAGCCGGTGCTTGAATGGGGGCGTGTAATCACGTGTGCAGTGCCGTCAAGCAATTCGTTACATCGCGAGACCTGATATCACGCGATACTTCCTGACACCGACCCGCGTCCCAAAGTTGCAAGTGAGTTTTTTCCGCTCTCGGGCACCAGGGGGGTGCGAAACCACCACCATTCAACCCGAAATAAGTAATATAACCATTCCACTGACTCCGAAGCTGTTCAGTTAAGGTTAAAAAGTTACCTAGAGCCCCTTTAACAAGGATTTGGGACGATTATAATGCCATGCTGCAAACCACTTTATGCCCCTTTAGCACTTTATTCAATAATATGTTTACAAGATGAAAACACGAGAGACAGTGAAAATGCATGTTAGAAACAGTGTTTACATGACCTTTATGACAGAATTTATATATCAGAGTTCATCAGAGTAAAAAAAAAAAATCAACATCTTGTTATGTTAGAGGAACTCACTGTCTTGCAGCCCAAGAGTCAGCGGAGTCAGCAAAGTAAATTTCAGAATGAAGATGAAATCATGGTAAAAATGAACAAAGTAGCCTATAGGCAATAGATTATATTGGATAATCTTAACTGCGTCTTTCTCAAACAACCCAGCATTTTTAGAGCGTAGATGTGCATTTAAAATGACATGATGCCACCTACAGTATTGTCTTGATAGCCTGAATGGATGATGATCCAGTCTAGATATAGTGGAATTGTATAAAATCCAGATTTCTAATAAATCTGGATTGTTACAGGTTGTTACAGAGAGAGTCTTTCTGGATTTATACTTTGAAAGCAACTACATTTCCAGGCTTAAACGGAGAGCTAGACTTTGTACCATTTCTGTAATGTTTTTTTTTTTTTTTTTTTTTCTCTCTTGGAAAAATAGTTACACTGCAAATGATCTGATGTATACATTTATCAGGTGGATGTATTTTGACCAGTGTTGATTCATACAAGGAGGTGATTCATTGAGTATGTATAATATTGAATGTGTTTGTTGAATTGTGTGTTGTGTTAATGTTCTTGATGTTGTTTACATTTTTTTTTCTCTTACACTGTAAAACCCAACAAGTTAAGCTAACTCATTTCATTTGAGGAAACCGATTGCCTTAATTCAATTAAGTTTATAAAAAAACAATAGTTATGAGTACTCTGAACTTATTTTAATCGAGTCCACTAAAACAGTAATACAAAGTCAAATTCAATAAGTTAAGCTAACTTATTACATTTGAGGACACCGATTGCCTTAATTCATTGTAAAACCCAACAAGTTAAGCTAACTCATTTCATTTGAGGAAACCGATTGCCTCAATTCAATTAAGTTTATAAAAACAATAGTTATGAGTACTCTGAACTTATTTCAGTTGAGTTTACTAAAAGTAGATATACATTGCAGTCAATAAATTAAGTGATTAATTAAGTGATTATTGAGCATTAGTGATTAACACCTGCTGTTAACGAGCAGAATCAATGAAGGAAAGAGAAACACAAGAACTACAACTGACTTCCAACCACAGCCTTAGATGAAATCAACTCAAGATTAAAGACGTTTAAATCTCTAAAGATCTCAGCAGAGGAGGATTAAACCACTACACAAACAGCATTACCAGCTTCACTTATTACACTGAAAAAAATGATTCATTGACTAGTTGAATTTACTAAAAGAAATTATGTTACACTGAAAAAAATGATTCATTGACTAGTTGAATTTACTAAAAAACATTATGTTAATTGGATCCACATAATTGATTTTAGCTACATTTATACAAATGCATTACGTTGAACTAAGTTCAGCTTAATGCATTTGTTAAAATGTAGCTAAAATCAATTGTGTGGAACCACTTACGATAATTTTTTTTAGTAAATTCAATGATTTCAGTAAATTCATTGAATTTACTAAATGTTTTTATCGTAAGTGGTTCCACACAATTGATTTTAGCTACATTTTAACAAATGCATTACGTTGAACTTAGTTCAACGTAATGCATTTGTTTAAATGTAGCTAAAATTAATAATGTGGAACCAATTAACATAATTTTTTTTAGCAAATTCAACTAAGTCAATGAATCATTTTTTTCAGTGTAATTGGATCCACCTAATTGATTTTAGCTACATTTAAACAAATGCATTACGTTGAACTAAGTTCAGCTTAATGCATTTGTTTAAATGTAGCTAAAATCAATTGTGTGGAACCACTTACGATAATTTTTTTTAGTAAATTCAATGATTTCAGTAAATTCATTGAATTTTCTAAATGTTTTTATCGTAAGTGGTTCCATGCAATTGATTTTAGCTACATTTAAACAAATGCATCAAGTTGAACTTAGTTCAATGTAATGCATTTGTTTAAATGTAGCTAAAATGAATTATGTGGAACCAATTAACATAATTTTTTTTAGTAAATTCAACTAAGTCAATAAATCATTTTTTTCAGTGTATGCATTATTTTTATGATTATATTTTCATGATTTATTACTTTTGTGTGAGATGTTTTTTGAAATTCTTTTTTTTTTTCTCTCATGCATTATATTTATAATGATAGTTTCACACTTTATGACTTGTGTAAGAGATGCAATTTGAATTTCCTGCCTTTTTTTTTCTTTTCTTTTTTTTTTTTTTTTCTCTTGCTTTATATTTATGATGATATTTTTATACTTTATGACTTTTGTGTGAGATACTCTCCGAATTTCTTTTGTTTTTTTGTTTTTTTTGTTTTTTCTCTCTCTCTCTTCTAGTTGCTTTACACAGAGTGACCAGGTGTCAATTTGATTAATTAGCTGTTGTTAAATGAACTGAGACGTTGTTTGTTATACACACCCTGATGAAGGCATGTAGCCGCAACACGTAGGTGTACTTCTCACCAATTTTTAAAGCAAGCCAAGAATGAAATAAAGGCTTTTTAACTTTTTTCACTGACATTCGAGTGCCTTGGAATTCTTGTCTTCAGAGATATACTATCCCACAACCAAAGAGCACCGAGATTTTATACCCCATGCAGCACTTTTGTTTTTGCCTTAAACTTCCAGATTTCTAATAATCAGTGGATTTTGAATGACAGCAGATGAATTGATCGTTCACCAGCATAGTTAGGTTATAATGTAATTTTCTTTCATCTATAACAGCCGATGTCCAATAGACTTGGAATATAGACAGAATTTTCATGAATATTCATTACAGTAACAATGCAGAACTTTATTGAAATCCGTCAATAAAGAAAATCAGATTAAATTTCCGCATTCCTCGATTCAAACATTTTAACACCATTGGTTTTCATAGAAAAAACGGTATTACCTTCAGGAAATTAAAAGTAGTACAATAAGAATAATATCAAACTTGATGATCATGATACTTGTATTTTCAGCGTCTTGATCAACTTCAACTTTCTTGTTTCATTCCACACCCTGATCAACCAAACAGGAGACTGCAGATAAGATTGTAAATGACACGCTGTACCCGGAGAGATTCAGGGAAGAAAAGCGCCGTCTGCTGGACAACTTGCACAATGCAGTTGGACTTGGAATCATGAAAAACAGCCTTGTCAGAGCATTGCTATGCAGTTGCTTCTCAGTTGTTTTTAGTGGATTGCTATGTAGGCTAGTTAATGGTGTTCTTGGTTGTTACATACTGGTCTGAATCAGAAGAGCCCACCCTCCAAACCTTTGATATTCTGTCCTCTATATAGATATTTACGGAGCCCCTAAAGGGACGTGGTGGTGGAAAAAATTTTAGGTTGGGAGAAATTTTTTTTTTCAAATCTTTTGCGTTCCCTTGCAAAACCTTTGCGTTCCCCCGAGAAACTTTGCGTTCCCACGCAAAACTTTTGCGTTCCCTCGCAAAGTTATTTGCGTTCCCACGCAAAAAAAATTCTCAGGGCCTGGTTGCTAACAACTGCTGGATCCATTTTGTGGTGAGCTCTTCTGTTATGATGCAGAGGCAGTAAGCAGGATCCAAATGCAACAGTGTTTTATTAAATAAACTTGAATTATGACAAAGACTAAGAATAAACTTGAACTAAGACTCCGTGACAGAACAGACACCATGCAACATAACAACATCAAGAACTCACAAAGACTGAACTAGACACAGGGCTTAAATACAAAGGCAAACAAGCTAAACAAGATAACAAGGGGGCGTGGCTAATCAAAGACACCTGGGAAGACTAATCAACATAACGGGAGACAGCTAAACATGAAAAGACAGGGGAACACATGACAGACAAGAACAAGACACAAACCCACACCGTGACAATGACAATACCTAGTAGAGGAAGTATACAAAAATAAGTCACCACAATACGGTGTTTGATGTTAAGATTGACAGTACTGTACATAAACACCTCAATATCTATTAACCCTTGTGTGGTGTTCATATTTTTGTTACTCAGCCAGTGTTCGTGGGTCTGGTGGACCCGCTGCATTTTTGGGTTTTTACTTCAACACAATCAAAAAAGTTATGTTAAAATACTCAACAGATGTTTACTTCATCCCAATTACAAGCAATATAAACAGCATATATGGTTAATATTTTCTCTTTACCTTTGTTAGATCACATTTAAGAATTGCAACCTTGTGTGGGAATGGCAGGAGTAGAAACACAAAACTCATTCTTGCACTCTCACACTTACACACAATTTCTCTCTCACACGCACACACACACTCATGCACACACATACACACACAGACAGACACACACAAAACACACACACACACACACACCCACACACATACACATGCACACACACACACCCACACACACACACACACACAGTGTGTTACAGTGTGTTTTCATTGAAAATGTGTTCTGATATATATTCCTCACAGAAAATGAGCCAAGGCCAATGAGTCTCAGTTTGAAAAAAAAATTAATTGTATCATTTTTCTTTTGATAAAAAATGAAATCGGGTCCAACAGACCCGAACACCATACAAGGGTTAAGTATAATATGGCATGTACGAATGTAGACCTGAGATTAAAAAAAAAACAACAACAACAACAACAAAAAAAACTATTAGCATTTCATTTTACTGAGTGCTTCTCTTTATTATTTTGTTGTTGATGAAAATGGATCATATGAGAGTATTTGAGAGTGTACACCATATTTTCTTTTTTAAATGCTTTTCACTGTTTGCAAGTGGTACAGTACCTGAATAAAGAGGGTGATATAAAAAAACATATATGCAAAAAACACTGTTGGAGCCAGATTTGCTTTCTTTATTATGGTTTGAGCAATGTTTTCAGACTTGACAGACTTCATAACCCAACAATCTAGGATCTTGTCACATCCGTTGTTTGGAAGTCTGAATGCCACACAAGCAAGAAAACCTGAACCTGCACAGACAACAATGCTCAGAGAAAGAAGGCCCAGACATGGATTTACTGGGTTTGCAACCAGTGCGGAGCCAGTGAGTAGCAGCAGTCCTGTAACACAAAAGAAAATGGTGAAAGAGTGTTTGTTTTGCTGTGCAGATCATCATCTAAGCTCTTGCAAACAGCTGAAAAGCAAAAATCATGAACAGAAATTGGAATTCCTTCGGAAAAAAGGAGTATGTTTTGGATGTTTTGATGTAGGTCACATGAGCAAACATTGCCAAAGTAGGCTTACCTGTCATGTATGCTCTCTTAAGCATCCTACTATCTTGCACATCAACAAGACCAGTGTGCAGAAGACTGACGGGGCTATAGCCAATGTTCAGACCTACACAAGTCAAGCAGACATGTGGAGAGAAACTGGGGCCGGAGACACGGCATGCAAGCTTGCCATAGTGCCGGTTAAAGTCAAACTAAAGAAAAGTGACAAAGTAATTTGCACACATGCCTTTATGGACCCTGGGAGCTCTGCAAGCTTCTGCACAGAATCCCTTCTGAGGCAACTGCAGACAACTGGAAAAAGGACAAGAATCTTGTTAAGAACAATGAACAAGGAAAAAGTGGTTGATGCATCTGTGGTGGCAGACATGGAAATCAGTGGACTGGACAATGATGACTTCTTTGACTTGCCAGAGATATATTCGCACCCTGACATTCCTGTAAAGGCTGAAAACATCCCCAATCAGGAAGATATTGCTCAATGGGAATATCTCCATGATGTGAACATTCCACAGATAAATGCAGAAATTGGTCTACTCATCGGAAACAATGTTCCTAAGGCATTGGAACCATGGCGGATAATTAACCGCCAGGGAAATGGTCCCTCTGCAATAAAAACAACTCTGGGATGGACAGTTAATGGACCCCTCATGAAAAGCACATAGAAGGATGTTACTGCAAACAGAATTTCTGTAGTGAAAATTGAGGAATTGCTGCAGCAACAAATGAAAGTAGATTTCCCAGAGCGCCAGCAGGTGGAGCATTTGGAGATGTCTCAAGAGGATAAAATGTTCATGCAGTTGGTCTCTAACTCTGTGAAACTGCATGAAGGACATTACAGCATTGGACTGCCCTTGAAGGATGCAGATGTGGCATTTCCCAATAACCGCTGCCTTGCTGAGCAAAGAGCTATAAGTCTAAAGAGGAAGATGTTGAGAAACAACAAATTCTATGAGGACTACAAAACATTCATGGCTGAAACTCTGAGAAAAGGCTTTGCAGTCCAAATACCATCAAAGGAGGAGCAAAAGAGGACAAATGAAGGACGAAAGTGGTATATTCCTCACCACGGGGTGTACCACCCTAAAAAACTCAAACTGAGGGTAGTATTTGATTGTGGCGCTACCTACCAAGGTGTGTCTCTAAACTCGTGACTTCTACAAGGCCCGGATCTCACCAACAATCTCATTGGGGTCCTCACTAGATTTCGCCAAAATCCTGTTGCCTTCATTACCGATGTTGAAGCCATGTTTCATCAGCTGCATGTATCCGAGGAAGACTCGGATCTCTTGAGATTCTTGTGGTGACCTGATGGGGACTTGGACATGGCTCTTGAAGAATACAAAATGGTCGTGCACATCTTTGGGGCTACATCTTCTCCAAGCTGTGCGACTTTTGCATTGCAGCAATGTGCCAGAGACAATATTGGCAAATTTGACCCAGATGTTACACACACTGTGCTCAGGAATTTTTATGTGGACGACTGCTTAAAGTCTGTGAATACCGAGCAAGAGGCAGTACAATTTGCAGGACAACTCACCCAACTGTGTGCCTCAGGTGGTTTCACGCTGAACAAATGGGTTAGTAATAGCCGAACATTGCTTGCATCCCTTCCAGAGCAAAGCTTAACTCAGGAGCTGAAAGACTTAGACTTGGACAAGGATGCATTGCCTATTGAAAGAGCTCTTGGAGTTCAATGGTGTGTGCAGTCTGACTCGTTTGTCTTCAAAATCCAACTCAAAGACGTTCCATTGACAAGAAGGGGCTTGTTGTCTATGATAAGCTCTATATATGATCCTCTAGGTATGTTGGCACCTGTCATCCTCGTTGCAAAACAGGTATTGCAAGAACTGTGTGGCTTGAAGCTAGGATGGGACGACCAAATACCTGAACATCTGGAAAAAAGATGGCTGACATGGGTATCCAACCTGTCTCTATTAGAGAATGTCCAAGTCAGGAGATGCTTCACACCTGAGCAGTTTGGAGGCCTCATATCTGGACAGCTTCATCATTTCGCAGATGCGAGTGAGAGTGGTTTTGGCACTGTATTTTACCTACGGCTTGTAAATCATGAGCATGAGATTTGTTGTGCCTTTATCATGGGCAAGGCCAGAGTGGTGCCATTGAAACCCATTACCATCCCAAGGCTTGAGCTCACAGCCGCTGCAATGGCAATACGAATGGACAAAGTGCTGCAAGAAGAGCTTGAACTCCCTCTGGAGCCTTCTGTTTTCTGGACAGACAGTACCTCTGTACTCAAATACATACGAAATGAAACATCTAGATTTCGTACTTTCGTTGCCAACAGAGTTGCCATCATCCGTGCAGCATCGGAAGTAACACAGTGGAGGTATGTCAAAGGCACTATAAACCCTGCTGATAGTGCATCAAGAGGCTTGTCTGCAACACAATTCTTACAATCTAAGTGGATACAAGGCAGAGTGGCCACAGTTCCCAGAGATCACATTGACTGACACAACACGACCCAGAAGTGAAAGTGTTCACTATCAGTATTTCCACCTTGGACGAATCTGCAAAAACAATCACAAAATTCATCACTCACTACTCAGACTGGCATCGTCTATGCAAAGCTGTTGCTTGGATGTTGATGATAAAGGGAGAACTGAAAAGGATTTGGAAACAGAAAAAGGAAAGTAAAGAGCCACTTGAAGTGGAAGGATGCAGTAAAGGTTTACTGTGTGTGGAAACATTGCAGGATGCTGAAAAAGCTATAGTGCAATTCTGTCAATCTATGGAGTACAAACATGAACTGGAATGTCTGACAAAAGGAATGACTGTGAAAAAGAACAGTCACATACAAAAGCTTACCCCTACTCTTCAAGACGGTGTAATTAGAGTCGGTGGAAGGTTGGTAAGGTCCGAAATGCCATCTGAAGCCAAGCATCCAGCCATTCTGCCAAGACACCATCATGTGACGACACTCATTATTAGGCATGCTCATGAAACTGTCGGACACAGTGGTCGAAACCCTACACTTTCACGTTTAAGACAGAAGTATTGGATACCAAAGGCCAACTCTGCAGTTAGGAATGTGATCAGCAAATGCGTCCACTGCAGAAGAGAAAGCTGTGTCAGAGTTAAACAGTACATGTCGGACTTGCCTCAAGAAAGACTATCACCGGACGAACCACCATTTACCAATGTAGGCATCGACTACTTTGGACCTTTTGAAATCAAAAGAGGACGGACTACATTGAAACGGTATGGTGTGATCTTTACATGCTTAAACATCAGAGCTGTACACTTGGAAGTCGCCAATACATTGAACGCTGACTTGTGCATTAATGCTATATGGCGATTTATTGCCAGACGAGGTATGGTCAAGACCATCAGATCAGACAATGGGACGAACCTCGTAAGAGCAGAACGAGACTTGCGAGAGTCCATTCAAGATCTGGACAATTCAAAGATCCATGCCGCATTGCTCAAAAGTCATATCCTGGACTTTCAACCCACCTACTGGATCCCATCATGGTGAAATTTGGGAAAGACCAATAAGAACTGTCAGACGCGTTCTTAGAGCCCTGTTTCAAGAACAGGCTCTGGATGAGGAAGGATTGGCTACTTTACTATGTGAAGTTGAAGCCATAATCAATGACAGACCCATTTGCAAAGCTTCTGACGACCCTCTAGACTTGGAGCCTCTCACACCAAACCACCTCTTACTTCTCAGAGGAAAGCCTTCCCTACCACCTGGTGTATTCAGTTCAAATGACTGCAATGGCAAGAGGAGATTGCGCCAAGTGCAGTACATGGCAAATCTTTTCTGGAAGAGGTGGACAAAAGAATATTTGCCAGAGTTACAAGAGAGACAGAAGTGGATAACAAAACAGAGAAATCTTGCTGTTGGAGACATTATATTGATAGTGGATGACTCTGCTCCAAGGAACTCGTGGCTCATGGGCCGCGTAACCCGAACTTTGCCAGATAGAAGGGGGTTTGTGAGACAAGTAGAGGTGCAAACCAAGACCAGCACCTTGATAAGGCCGATCTCAAAACTTGCCTTACTTCTGGAAGCCACTGACTGAGATTGACTAGCCTTCTTTCTATCTCTTTTTCTATCTCTCTGTCCCTCTCTTTTCTCTTGCTCTTTCACTTGACTTTTAAACTGATTTTTGATGAACTGATTTTTTATGAACTGATGCGTTGCGTCTACAAAAAAAAAAAAAAAAGTATACAAAAAAAAAAAAAAAAAAATTAACAAAAAAAGGAGTGTGTTGGTAAGCTGGATGTACATTTCTGTAAATATTATCTGTCTCCTATAGTATGTTTGTAATTGTACTGTTTTTTCACAGAACAATTGGGGGCCGGTATGTTGGAGCCAGATTTACTTTCTTTATTATGGTTTGAGTCGAATTATGATAATAATGTGTTTTGTTAACAATAGTTTGGTGTGGTTATGTTACATTTGTTTATATTCAGATTTTTTTGCTTTAATAGTGCTTTGGTTTTGCTTTTCTATGAGTGCAACATGGAGGCGTGCGTTACTGAACCCGCCCACCAGCAAACAGGTGACTGCAGCACCTGTTTTATGGGTTCAATCTAACATGGAGCGCGTTTTTTTTTAAAGTGATTTGTCGTGGCTAGCGAGGTGCAGCCGTATATTTTCTTTGACCGATCATTTATCCCGTAACAAGCTTTGGATTATTTACTGAAAGCTCCATCACCATCCCTGCTGTACGGTAGGACAATAAAACCACTGGAAATTCAGGTACAATTATTCACATGACATGCAATAAAAAACTTCAATGGAATGAAACGGACTCGAGGAGTTATGTTTGAGCGCGTCAGCGACTGGCTGCAACACTAAGAATATTTCAAACACTTTTTAAAGAGAGGTTTTTTTTTTTTTTTTTTTTTTTTTTTTAAAGACACTTTCATTACTTTTCCAGACATTTACCCACTCTGGCTATACAATTTCTATAAAAATAAAAATTAATAAAATTGCTAGTAAGGTGGTTTAAGTGGCTATTGTTAAGTAAAGTAAGGAACATAATATTATGTGGACCACTCAGCTGTCAGAGGTGTGTTACGTTAAAAAATCCTTCAATCAATTAAACTCATTAATATCATAAACATGTCTTGTTACCATGTCTTAAGTACTTGTCATGTTGCTATAAAGAGAGAGAGAGAAAAAAAAAACAGGCCTCATTAATGCATTAAATCTTCTCATAGTCCTTCATTTTTAGTTTATAATTATATTCAATGGAGCTGAAGGGGGTGGATTGGAATCCACTGCTGCTTCAATGTATATATGTAATGAGTGATTATAATTAAGGTATTAATCAATATTTTTTCATTCTAAATATCAAATGAGTTGAATAACTTCTCTGGAGATTTTACTTTGTTATAGAAGTTACCAGTGTGATTACTGAAATGTTCTTTTCATGTATTCTTTAATGTCAGTATTTGATATCTGAATGCAGTAACAAAGCTTGCCTATTTACTCCGGCTTCCAGAAATGAAATAGGGACTGGTTTTGTGTTTGAGAAAGGTCTTTAACATGTTAAAACAGATAGGGGTCATTGAAGTCTATAGTTTAAGGGACCATTTGTCATTTAAAGCCTATGCTTTCCATTTAGACTAAAGTGTCCTATCCTGAGAGAAAGAACTTGTTATCCTGATGTTTTGAGACGAGACTCCTGTTTATAGTTAAGAGCCTGGCCAAATGTGTGTCGGGTGTGTGTGTGTTAGTCTTCTTGCTTACAGGTTAAGGAACCACCAGCATTGTTGGAGATTGACTGAGTTGTTGTTCGAGACATGCTGGCACCCAGTAACCCAAATCTGCGACCTGAAAAGTCACGACGTGCCTAACTTCAGGGTCCGAGTGTCAGCGGCATAATCTATGGAGATATGCTTCTGTCTATCTGTATATGTGTGGAAAATTACTATGTTTATCAATTTCTTAGCCAATCAGAATCATTCAACCTGTAAGCAATGACGTAGTTTAGACCTTGGAAATGGTATGTGATCTTTGTAACTGTAAGCGGGGCGGCCTACGAACTCCTGTGTGAGTCTTGAAGCTGACTTCTGCTGATGAAACTGCCAACTATCTTCAGTAAAACTTATTTTTTTCTTCTTTCAAACATCTGGTCCTTGGGTCCTAAACTGTTAACCCCTAACAGAGCTATAAAGAGCCCTGAGAGATTCCGTTTGAAATGGAAGAAATTGTGCACAGGTTTAAGTTGCATCAAGACTTTATTTAAATTGACATTAAACCTTGTACATTTTAAATAAATATACATACTTTTCATATACATTTTTAAAATAACCATATATTATAAGTTCATTGTGGATATATACACATGCATTTATTTAGATGTAAACAAATACATAAAAAATGTGTTTTTTTATTTTTTTCTACATTTTCTTGATTTTCGTCTCTTTCTCATTTCATTTCAAACAATTTTGGATTATATGAACTCAATAAATATGTTTGTTTGATTATTAAAAAAAAAAAAAAGATCTTGCAATGTCATATACTAGACAAAAGAGAATAAAGAGCATTTAACCTGCAGTGAGCTGAACAAAAGCATTACATATGAAAATACTGTAAGGGAAAAATCTAAATAGGATTGATTTCAACAGCCATTGATTAATATATAATAATTTCTCTCTTTACAAATTGTGCCCTTGAAAATCAATGCAAGTTATATCAATCATATGCCATTTATTATTATTTCCATCTAATATATATATTAAGAGTGAGCTACAACTGTAAATAATGCATAATAAACATACAAAGCATGCTCTAACAAATTCGTTAGAGCATGCTTTAATTAAATCACATCCTTAGTTGATTCATTGTTAAATGATCTATAGAAAAAGCCTTAATATTTTTGCCATAATAATGAGCCATGTTGTTCGGAGCAGACTGGATTCAATCTTTAATCCACTTGAAACTGTAGTTGAAGCAGCTACAGTCGTAGCAATAACTAAGAAAAAGATGAACAAATTAGATAAACAGAATATAAGGTCTTAGGACCTTTTTAAAAAAAAAAAATTAATTCCAGTCCAAATGTACTGTATGTTTTGTGTGTCATATTCTTATATCCGTATGACTATTCTATGGAGCAAAAGTGCAAGACAGTTTCTGAGGCCTTGCAAATGTGCAAGATATGTTTTAAAATGTAAACTTACCTGAACCATTGACTGAAATTGATCCAGGAAGTATATTCAGTGGACTGGCACCTCCTTCTCCCACTGCTGTCAGAAGGGTGTCTGAAATCTCTTGAACTGATGGGAGAGTTACCGTGGAGTTGAAAATCAGTTGTGTTGTTGTGATGATTGACCCTTGTCTGGAATATACAGTATAGAAAAATGTCACATACGGTAGGATTCCTTAATATTACCATTATATAATAAGTACTGTATACTGCATTCTCTTGTTTGTTTGTTTTTTCAAGAACACTGACACACACCGCGCACATAAAAAGGAGCGTTGCAATATTTCATTTTTACCTGAAACTTATGACAATCACTCTGATGAAGGAAGGATATTTTTTTCTGTAGATTGGTTCAAGCTGTAACATAGGCAGTCACAACCACAATCAGAATTAACTTTTTGTTCGTTTGTTTGTGAAACAACAGTTTATGATAACTTGATTTCCAGAGGTATATTATAAAAAAAATAAAAAAATCATTTATTTATGGTAAACTACTCAATTTAAACAAGTATAATACCCTAACAAACTCTTGGATTTGGCCTAAATAGGTACAGTCAAGATATGATCTATTTTTTCATGTTAATTTTAACTCACCTGTGTAATGACAAGCAGAGCCCTTGCCTTGAAGACCTGAGAGTTTGAATCGTTGAGTTCAAGAATAAATGTGTCCAAAGAGCGGAAAACCAGATCTGTTATATACACAGGTACAAATTCTGTTGTTGTAATTGTAACCACTTGAGTTGTGGAAGATGTCAAGGGTCTTGTTGTTGTTGTGTTAGTGGTTGAGGCAGTGCTGTTAGTGGTTGTGGCAGTGGTTGTATTAGTGGTTGAGGCAAATGATTTTGTTGATGTTCTAGTTGTACTACCAGTCGTTGTGTTAAAGGTAGTTGAAGAGGGAGTTAATGAAGTAAAAACAGAAGTTGTTGTTTTTGGTCTTGTGTCATTTTCTCTACTTGTGATATTTGTAATGAGCGCTGATAATGATGTCGTTGGTCTTGTAGACATTTCGGCTGTACTAAGAGTTGTATTTTTAAAGGCTGTTGAGGAGAGAGTCATCAAGTTGAACGAAGAAGCTGTTGGTTGCACTGTTGTAGTAACTGCTCCACTGCTGGTGGAACTAGTGGAGTTATCAGCAAAAGTTGATGTAATTGTAGACGATTTTATTGTTGTAGATGTTTCTGTTACACTAGTGGTGGATGTTGCAGTAGGAGTTGTTGTGGCTAATGATGATTCTGTTGTTGTTGCTGGTGAAGTTGTTTCAGCTGTACTAACAGTTGTGCTCTCAGTTGTTGTGGCTAGTGTAGTTGTTGCAGTTGTACTAACAGTTGTGCTTTCAGTTGTTGTGGCTGGTGTAGTTATTTCAGTTGTAATAACAGTTGTGCTCTCAGTTGTTGTGGCTGGTGTAGTTGTTTCAGCTGTACTAACAGTTGTGCTCTCAGTTGTTGTGACTGGTGTAGTTGTCTCAGCTGTACTAGCAGGTGTCCTTTCAGTTGTTGTGGCTGGTGTAGTTGTTTCAGTTGTACTAACAGTTGTGCTCTCAGTTGTTATGGCTAGTGTAGTTGTTGCAGTTGAACTAACAGTTTTGCTTTCAGTTGATGTGGCTGGTGTAGTTGTTTCAGTTGTACTAACAGTTGATGTGGCTGGTGTAGTTGTTTCAATTGTACTAACAGTTGATGTGGCTGGTGTAGTTGGTGAAGTTGTACTAACAGTTGATGTGGCTAGTGTAGTTGTTGCAGTTGAACTAACAGTTGTGCTCTCAGTTGAAGTGGCTGGTGTAGTTGTTGCAGTTGTACTAACAGTTGATGTGGCTGGTGTAGTTGTTTCAGTTGTACTAACAGTTGATGTGGCTGGTGTAGTTGTTTCAGTTGTACTAACAGTTGATGTGGCTGGTGTAGTTGTTTCAGTTGTACTAACAGTTGATGTGGCTGGTGTAGTTGTTGCAGTTGAACTAACAGTTGTGCTTTCAGTTGATGTGGCTGTTGTAGTTGTTTCAGTTGTACTAACAGTTGATGTGGCTGGTGTAGTTGTTTCAGTTGTACTAACAGTTGATGTGGCTGGTGTAGTTGTTGCAGTTGAACTAACAGTTGTGCTTTCAGTTGATGTGGCTGGTGTAGTTGTTTCAGTTGTACTAACAGTTGAAGTGGCTGGTGTAGTTGTTTCAGTTGTACTAACAATTGATGTGGCTGGTGTAGTTGTTGCAGTTGTACTAACAGTTGATGTGGCTGGTGTAGTTGTTTCAGTTGTACTAACAGTTGTGCTCTCAGTTGATGTGGCTGGTGTAGTTGTTGCAGTTGTACTAACAGTTGATGTGGCTGGTGTAGTTGTTTCAGTTGAACTAACAGTTGATGTGGCTGGTGTAGTTGTTTCAGTTGTACTAACAGTTGATGTGGCTGGTGTAGTTGTTTCAGTTGTACTAACAATTGATGTGGCTGGTGTAGTTGTTGCAATTGTACTAACAGTTGATGTGGCTGGTGTAGTTGTTTCAGTTGTACTAACAGTTGTGCTCTCAGTTGATGTGGCTGGTGTAGTTGTTGCAGTTGTACTAACAGTTGATGTGGCTGGTGTAGTTGTTTCAGTTGAACTAACAGTTGATGTGGCTGGTGTAGTTGTTTCAGTTGTACTAACAGTTGATGTGGCTGGTGTAGTTGTTGCAGTTGAACTAACAGTTGTGCTCTCAGTTGAAGTGGCTGGTGTAGTTGTTGCAGTTGTACTAACAGTTGATGTGGCTGGTGTAGTTGTTGCAGTTGTACTAACAGTTGATGTGGCTGGTGTAGTTGTTTCAGTTGTACTAACAGTTGTGCTCTCAGTTGATGTGGCTGGTGTAGTTGTTGCAGTTGTACTAACAGTTGATGTGGCTGGTGTAGTTGTTTCAGTTGTACTAACAGTTGTGCTCTCAGTTGAAGTGGCTGGTGTAGTTGTTGCAGTTGAACTAACAGTTGATGTGGCTGGTGTAGTTGTTGCAGTTGTACTAACAGTTGATGTGGCTGGTGTAGTTGTTGCAGTTGAACTAACAGTTGATGTGGCTGGTGTAGTTGTTTCAGTTGTACTAACAGTTGATGTGGCTGGTGTAGTTGTTGCAGTTGAAATAACAGTTGTGCTCTCAGTTGAAGTGGCTGGTGTAGTTGTTGCAGTTGAACTAACAGTTGTGCTCTCAGTTGTTGTGGCTGGTGTAGTTGTTTCAGTTGTACTAATAGTTGTGCTCTCAGTTGTTGTGAATGGTGTAGTTGTTTCAGTTGTTCTAACAGTTGTGCTCTCAGTTGTTGTGGATGGTGTAGTTGTTTCAGTTGTACTAATAGTTGTACTCTCAGTTGTTGTTGCTGGTGTTGTTGATTCAGTTGTTCTAACAGTTGTGCTCTCAGTTGTTGTGGCTGGTGTAGTTGTTTCAGCTGTACTAACAGTTGTGCTTTCAGTAGTTGTGGCTGGTGTAGTTGTTTCAGCTGTACTAACAGTTGTGCTCTCAGTTGTTGTGGCTGGTATAGTTCTCTCAGTTGTACTAACAGTTGTGCTCTTAGTTGTTGTGGCTGGTATAATTGTTTCAGCTGTACTAACAGTTGTGCTCTCAGTTGTTGTGGCTGATGTAGTTGTTTCAGTTGTACTAACAGTTGTGCTTTCAGTTGTTGTGGCTGGTGTAGTTATTTCAGTTGTAATAACAGTTGTGCTCTCAGTTGTTGTGGCTGGTGTAGTTGTTTCAGCTGTACTAACAGTTGTGCTCTCAGTTGTTGTGACTGGTGTAGTTGTTTCAGCTGTACTAACAGTTGTGCTCTCAGTTGTTGTGACTGGTGTAGTTGTTTCAGCTTTACTAACAGTTGTGCTCTCAGTTGTTGTGGTTGGTGTAATTATTTCAGCTGTACTAACAGTTGTGCTCTCAGTTGTTGTGGCTGATGTAGTTGTTTCAGTTGTACTAACAGTTGTGCTCTCAGTTGTTGTGGTTGGTGTAGTTGTTTCAGTTGTACTAACAGTTGTGCTCTCAGTTGTTGTGGTTGGTGTAGTTGTTTCAGTTGTACTAACAGTTGTGCTTTCAGTTGTTGTGGCTGGTGTAGTTATTTCAGTTGTAATAACAGTTGTGCTCTCAGATGTTGTGGCTGGTGTTGTTGTTTCAGCTGTACTGACAGTTGTGCTCTCAGTTTTTGTGACTGGTGTAGTTGTTTCAGCTGTACTAACAGTTGTGCTCTCAGTTGTTGTGGTTGGTGTAGTTGTTTCAGCTGTACTAACAGTTGTGCTCTCAGTTGTTGTGGTTGGTGTAATTATTTCAGCTGTACTAACAGTTGTGCTCTCAGTTGTTGTGGCTGATGTAGTTGTTTCAGCTGTACTGACAGTTGTGCTCTCAGTTGTTGTGGTTGGTGTAATTATTTCAGCTGTACTAACAGTTGTGCTCTCAGTTGTTGTGGTTGGTGTAATTATTTCAGCTGTACTAACAGTTGTGCTCTCAGTTGTTGTGGCTGATGTAGTTGTTTCAGCTGTACTGACAGTTGTGCTCTCAGTTGTTGTGGTTGGTGTAATTATTTCAGCTGTACTAACAGTTGTGCTCTCAGTTGTTGTGGTTGGTGTAATTATTTCAGCTGTACTAACAGTTGTGCTCTCAGTTGTTGTGGTTGGTGTAATTATTTCAGCTGTACTAACAGTTGTACTAACAGTTGTTGTGACTGGTGTAGTTGTTTCAGCTGTACTAACAGTTGTGCTCTCAGTTGTTGTGGTTGGTGTAGTTGTTTCAGCTGTACTAACAGTTGTGCTCTCAGTTGTTGTGGTTGGTGTAATTATTTCAGCTGTACTAACAGTTGTGCTCTCAGTTGTTGTGGCTGATGTAGTTGTTTCAGCTGTACTGACAGTTGTGCTCTCAGTTTTTGTGACTGGTGTAGTTGTTTCAGCTGTACTAACAGTTGTGCTCTCAGTTGTTGTGGTTGGTGTAGTTGTTTCAGCTGTACTAACAGTTGTGCTCTCAGTTGTTGTGGTTGGTGTAATTATTTCAGCTGTACTAACAGTTGTGCTCTCAGTTGTTGTGGCTGATGTAGTTGTTTCAGCTGTACTAACAGTTGTGCTCTCAGTTGTTGTGGCTGATGTAGTTGTTTCAGCTGTACTGACAGTTGTGCTCTCAGTTTTTGTGACTGGTGTAGTTGTTTCAGCTGTACTAACAGTTGTGCTCTCAGTTGTTGTGGTTGGTGTAGTTGTTTCAGCTGTACTAACAGTTGTGCTCTCAGTTGTTGTGACTGGTGTAGTTGTTTCAGCTGTACTAACAGTTGTGCTCTCAGTTGTTGTGGCTGATGTAGTTGTTTCAGTTGGACTAACAGTTGTGCTCTCAGTTGTTGTGACTGGTGTAGTTGTTTCAGTTGTACTAACAGTTGTGCTTTCAGTTGTTGTGGCTGGTGTAGTTATTTCAGTTGTAATAACAGTTGTGCTCTCAGTTGTTGTGGCTGGTGTAGTTGTTTCAGCTGTACTAACAGTTGTGCTCTCAGTTGTTGTGACTGGTGTAGTTGTTTCAGCTGTACTAACAGTTGTGCTCTCAGTTGTTGTGACTGGTGTAGTTGTTTCAGCTTTACTAACAGTTGTGCTCTCAGTTTTTGTGACTGGTGTAGTTGTTTCAGCTGTACTAACAGTTGTGCTCTCAGTTGTTGTGGTTGGTGTAGTTGTTTCAGCTGTACTAACAGTTGTGCTCTTAGTTGTTGTGGCTGGTGTAGTTGTTTCAGCTGTACTAACAGTTGTGCTCTCAGTTGTTGTGGCTGCTGTAGTTGTTTCAGCTGTACTAACAGTTGTGCTCTCAGTTGTTGTGACTGGTGTAGTTGTTTCAGCTGTACTAACAGTTGTGCTCTCAGTTGTTGTGGCTGGTGTAGTTGTTTCAGCTGTACTAACAGTTGTGCTCTCAGTTGTTGTGGCTGATGTAGTTGTTTCAGTTGGACTAACAGTTGTGCTTTCAGTTGTTGTGGCTGGTGTAGTTATTTCAGTTGTAATAACAGTTGTGCTCTCAGTTGTTGTGGCTGGTGTAGTTGTTTCAGCTGTACTAACAGTTGTGCTCTTAGTTGTTGTGGCTGGTGTAGTTGTTTCAGCTGTACTAACAGTTGTGCTCTCAGTTGTTGTGGCTGATGTAGTTGTTTCAGTTGGACTAACAGTTGTGCTTTCAGTTGTTGTGGCTGGTGTAGTTATTTCAGTTGTAATAACAGTTGTGCTCTCAGTTGTTGTGGCTGGTGTAGTTGTTTCAGTTGTACTAACAGTTGTGCTTTCAGTTGTTTTGGCTGGTGTTGTTGATTCAGTTGTACTAACAGTTGTGCTTTCAGTTGTTGTGGCTGGTGTTGTTGATTCAGTTGTACTAACAGTTGTGCTTTCAGTTGTTGTGGCTGGTGTAGTTGTTTCAGCTGTACTAAGAGTTGTGCTCTCAGTTGTTGTGGCTGGTGTTGTTGTTTCAGTTGTACTAACAGTTGTGCTTTCAGTTGTTGTGGCTGGTGTTGTTGATTCAGCTGTACTAACAGTTGTGCTCTCAGTTGTGCTCTCAGTTGTGGCTGGTGTAGTTGTTTTAGTTGTACTAACAGTTGTGCTTTCAGTTGTTGTGGCTGGTGTAGTTGTTTCAGCTGTACTAAGAGTTGTGCTTTCAGTTGTTGTGGCTGGTGTTGTTGATTCAGCTGTACTAACAGTTGTGCTTTCAGTTATTGTGGCTGGTGTTGTTTCAGTTGTACTAACAGTTGTGCTCTCAGTTGTGGCTGGTGTTGTTGATTCAGTTGTACTAACAGTTGTGCTTTCAGTTGTTGTGGCTGGTGTTGTTGTTTCAGTTGTACTAACAGTTGTGCTCTCAGTTGTGGCTGGTGTAGTTGTTTCAGTTGTACTAACATTTGTGCTGTCAGTTGTTGTGGCTGGTGTAGTTGTTTCAGCTGTACTAACAGTTGTGCTCTCAGTTGTTGTGGCTGGTGTTGTTGATTCAGTTGTACTAACAGTTGTGCTCTCAGTTGTTGTGGCTGGTGTAGTTGTTTCAGTTGTACTAACAGTTGTGCTCTCAGTTGTTGTGGCTGGTGTAGTTGTCTCAGTTGTACTAACAGTTGTGCTCTCAGTTGTTGTGGCTGGTGTAGTTGTCTCAGTTGTACTAACAGTTGTGCTCTCAGTTGATGTGGCTGCTGTAGTTGTCTCAGTTGTACTAACAGTTGTGCTCTCAGTTGTTGTGGCTGGTGTAGTTGTTTCAGTTGTACTAACAGTTGTGCTCTCAGTTGATGTGGCTGGTGTAGTTGTCTCAGTTGTAATAACAGTTGTGCTCTCAGTTGTTGTGGCTGCTGTAGTTGTCTCAGTTGTACTAACAGTTGTGCTCTCAGTTGTTGTGGCTGCTGTAGTTGTCTCAGTTGTACTAACAGTTGTGCTCTCAGTTGTTGTGGCTGGTGTAGTTGTTTCAGTTGTACTAACAGTTGTGCTCTCAGTTGTTGTAGCTGGTGTAGTTGTCTCAGTTGTACTAACAGTTGTGCTCTCAGTTGTTGTGGCTGGTGTAGTTGTTTCAGTTGTACTAACAGTTGTGCTCTCAGTTGTTGTGGCTGGTGTAGTTATCTCAGTTGTACTAACAGTTGTGCTCTCAGTTGTTGTGACTGGTGTAGTTGTTTCAGCTGTACTAACAGTTGTGCTCTCAGTTGTTGTGACTGGTGTAGTTGTTTCAGCTTTACTAACATTTGTGCTCTCAGTTTTTGTGACTGGTGTAGTTGTTTCAGTTGTACTAACAGTTGTGCTCTCAGTTGTTGTGGCTGGTGTAGTTGTTTCAGCTTTACTAACATTTGTGCTCTCAGTTTTTGTGACTGGTGTAGTTGTTTCAGTTGTACTAACAGTTGTGCTCTCAGTTGTTGTGGTTGGTGTAATTATTTCAGCTGTAATAGCAGTTGTGCTCTTAGTTGTTGTGGCTGGTGTAGTTGTTTCAGCTGTACTAACAGTTGTGCTCTCAGTTGTTGTGGCTGATGTAGTTGTTTCAGTTGGACTAACAGTTGTGCTTGCAGTTGTTGTGGCTGGTGTAGTTATTTCAGTTGTAATAACAGTTGTGTTCTCAGTTGTTGTGGCTGGTGTAGTTGTTTCAGTTGTACTAACAGTTGTGCTTTCAGTTGTTGTGGCTGGTGTTGTTGATTCAGTTGTACTAACAGTTGTGCTTTCAGTTGTACTAACAGTTGTGCTCTCAGTTGTGGCTGGTGTAGTTGTCTCAGTTGTACTAACAGTTGTGCTCTCAGTTGTTGTGGCTGGTGTAGTTGTTTCAGTTGTACTAACAGTTGTGCTTTCAGTTGTTGTGGCTGGTGTTGTTGATTCAGCTGTACTAACAGTTGTGCTTTCAGTTGTACTAACAGTTGTGCTCTCAGTTGTGGCTGGTGTAGTTGTCTCAGTTGTACTAACAGTTGTGCTCTCAGTTGTTGTGGCTGGTGTAGTTGTTTCAGTTGTACTAACAGTTGTGCTCTCAGTTGATGTAGCTGGTATAGTTGTTTCAGCTGTACTAACAGTTGTGCTTTCAGTTGTTGTGGCTGGTGTAGTTGTTTCAGTTGTACTAACAGTTGTGCTCTCAGTTGTTGTGGCTGGTGTAGTTGTTTCAGTTGTACTAACAGTTGTGCTCTCAGTTGTTGTGGCTGGTGTAGTTGTTACAGCTGTACTAACAGTTGTGCTCTCAGTTGTTGTGGCTGGTGCAGTTGTTTCAGTTGTACTAACAGTTGTGCTCTCAGTTGTTGTGGCTGGTGTAGTTGTTTCAGCTGTACTAATAGTTGTGCTCTCAGTTGTTGTGGCTGGTGTAGTTGTTTCAGTTGTACTAACAGTTGTGCTCTCAGTTGTTGTGGCTGGTGTAGTTGTTTCAGTTGTACTAACAGTTGTGCTCTCAGTTGTTGTGGCTGGTGTAGTTGTTACAGCTGTACTAACAGTTGTGCTCTCAGTTGTTGTGGCTGGTGTAGTTGTCTCAGTTGTACTAACAGTTGTGCTCTCAGTTGATGTGGCTGGTGTAGTTGTCTCAGTTGTACTAACAGTTGTGCTCTCAGTTGTTGTGGCTGGTGTAGTTGTTTCAGCTGTACTAACAGTTGTGCTCTCAGTTGTTGTGGCTGGTGTAGTTGTCTCAGTTGTACTAACAGTTGTGCTCTCAGTTGTTGTGGCTGGTGTAGTTGTTTCAGCTGTACTAACAGTTGTGCTCTCAGTTGTTGTGGCTGGTGTAGTTGTCTCAGTTGTACTAACAGTTGTGCTCTCAGTTGTTGTGGCTGGTGTAGTTGTTTCAGCTGTACTAACAGTTGTGCTCTCAGTTGTTGTGGCTGGTGTAGTTGTCTCAGTTGTTGTGGCTGGTGTACTTGTTTCAGTTGTACTAACAGTTGTGCTCTCAGTTGTTGTGGCTGGTGTAGTTGTTTCAGTTGTACTAACAGATGTGCTGTCAGTTGTTGTGGCTGGTGTAGTTGTCTCAGTTGTACTAACAGTTGTGCTTTCAGTTGTTGTGGCTGGTGTAGTTGTCTCAGTTGTTGTGGCTGGTGTACTTGTTTCAGTTGTACTAACAGTTGTGCTCTCAGTTGTTGTGGCTGGTGTAGTTGTTTCAGTTGTACTAACAGATGTGCTGTCAGTTGTTGTGGCTGGTGTAGTTGTCTCAGTTGTTGTGGCTGGTGTAGTTGTTTCAGTTGTACTAACAGTTGTGCTCTCAGTTGTTGTGGCTGGTGTAGTTGTTTCAGCTGTACTAACAGTTGTGCTTTCAGTTGTTGTGGCTGGTGTAGTTGTTTCAGTTGTACTAACAGATGTGCTGTCAGTTGTTGTGGCTAGTGTAGTTGTTTCAGCTGTACTAACAGTTGTGCTCTCAGTTGTTGTGGCTGGTGTAGTTGTCTCAGTTGGACTAACAGTTGTGCTCTCAGTTGTTGTGGCTGGTGTAGTTGTACGAACAGTTGTGCTCTCAGTTGTTGTGGCTGGTGTAGTTGTCTCAGTTGTACTAACAGTTGTGCTCTCAGTTGTTGTGGCTGGTGTAGTTGTCTCAGTTATACTAACAGTTGTGCTCTCAGTTGTTGTGGCTGGTGTAGTTGTTTCAGTTGTGCTAACAGTTGTGCTCTCAGTTGTTGTGGCTGGTGTAGTTGTCTCAGTTGTCCTAACAGTTGTGCTCTCAGTTGTTGTGGCTGGTGTAGTTGTCTCAGTTATACTAACAGTTGTGCTCTCAGTTGTTGTGGCTGGTGTAGTTGTCTCAGTTGTACTAACAGTTGTGCTCTCAGTTGTTGTGGCTGGTGTAGTTGTCTCAGTTGTCCTAACAGTTGTGCTCTCAGTTGTTGTGGCTGGTGTAGTTGTTTCAGTTGTACTAACAGTGTTGCTCTCAGTTGTTGTGGCGGGTGTAGTTGTTTCAGCTGTACTAACAGTTGTGCTCTCAGTTGTTGTGGCTGGTGTAGTTGTTTCAGTTGTACTAACAGTTGTGCTCTCAGTTGTTGTGGCTGGTGTAGTTGTTTCAGTTGCACTAACAGTTGTGCTCTCAGTTGTTGTGACTGGTGTAGTTGTTTCACTTGTACTAACAGTTGTGCTCTCAGTTGTTGTGGCTGGTGTAGTTGTCTCAGTTGTACTAACAGTTGTGCTCTCAGTTGTTGTGGCTGGTGTAGTTGTCTCAGTTGTACTAACAGTTGTGCTCTCAGTTGTTGTGGCTGGTGTAGTTGTCTCAGTTGTACTAACAGTTGTGCTCTCAGTTGATGTGGCTTCTGTAGTTGTTACAGTTGTACTAACAGTTGTGCTTTCAGTTGTTGTGACTGGTGTAGTTGTTTCAGCTGTACTGACAGTTGTGCTCTCAGTTGTTGTGGCTGGTGTAGTTGTTTCAGTTGTACTAACAGTTGTGCTCTCAGTTGTAGTTTCTGGTGTAGTTGTCTCAGCTGTACTAACAGTTGTGCTCTCAGTTGTTGTGACTGGTGTAGTTGTTTCACTTGTACTAACAGTTGTGCTCTCAGTTGTTGTGGCTGGTGTAGTTGTCTCAGTTGTACTAACAGTTGTGCTCTCAGTTGTTGTGGCTGGTGTAGTTGTCTGAGTTGTACTAACAGTTGTGCTCTCAGTTGTTGTGGCTGGTGTAGTTGTCTCAGTTGTACTAACAGTTGTGCTCTCAGTTGTTGTGGCTGGTGTAGTTGTTTCAGTTGTACTAACAGTTGTGCTCTCAGTTGATGTGGCTGGTGTAGTTGTCTCAGTTGTAATAACAGTTGTGCTCTCGGTTGTTGTGGCTGGTGTAGTTGTCTCAGTTGTACTAACAGTTGTGCTCTCAGTTGTTGTGGCTGGTGTAGTTGTTTCAGTTGTACTAACAGTTGTGCTCTCAGTTGTTGTGGCTGGTGTAGTTATCTCAGTTGTACTAACAGTTGTGCTCTCAGTTGTTGTGACTGGTGTAGTTGTTTCAGCTGTACTAACAGTTGTGCTCTCAGTTGTTGTGACTGGTGTAGTTGTTTCAGCTTTACTAACAGTTGTGCTCTCAGTTTTTGTGACTGGTGTAGTTGTTTCAGTTGTACTAACAGTTGTGCTCTCAGTTGTTGTGGCTGGTGTAGTTGTTTCAGCTGTACTAACAGTTGTGCTTTCAGTTGTTGTGGCTGGTGTAGTTGTTTCAGTTGTACTAACAGATGTGCTCTCAGTTGTTGTGGCTGGTGTAGTTGTTTCAGCTGTACTAACAGTTGTGCTCTCAGTTGTTGTGGCTGATGTAGTTGTTTCAGTTGGACTAACAGTTGTGCTTTCAGTTGTTGTGGCTGGTGTAGTTGTCTCAGTTGTAATAACAGTTGTGTTCTCAGTTGTTGTGGCTGGTGTAGTTGTTTCAGTTGTACTAACAGTTGTGCTTTCAGTTGTTGTGGCTGGTGTTGTTGATTCAGTTGTACTAACAGTTGTGCTTTCAGTTGTTGTGGCTGGTGTTGTTGATTCAGCTGTACTAACAGTTGTGCTTTCAGTTGTACTAACAGTTGTGCTCTCAGTTGTGGCTGGTGTAGTTGTCTCAGTTGTACTAACAGTTGTGCTCTCAGTTGTTGTGGCTGGTGTAGTTGTTTCAGCTGTACTAACAGTTGTGCTCTCAGTTGTTGTGGCTGGTGCAGTTGTTTCAGTTGTACTAACAGTTGTGCTCTCAGTTGTTGTGGCTGGTGTAGTTGTTTCAGCTGTACTAACAGTTGTGCTTTCAGTTGTTGTGGCTGGTGCAGTTGTTTCAGTTGTAATAGCAGTTGTGTTCTTAGTTGTTGTGGCTGGTGTAGTTGTTTCAGCTGTACTAACAGTTGTGCTCTCAGTTGTTGTGGCTGATGTAGTTGTTTCAGTTGGACTAACAGTTGTGCTCTCAGTTGTTGTGGCTGGTGTAGTTGTTTCAGTTGTACTAACAGTTGTGCTTTCAGTTGTTGTGGCTGGTGTAGTTGTTTCAGCTGTACTAACAGTTGTGCTCTCAGTTGTTGTGGCTGATGTAGTTGTTTCAGTTGTACTAACAGTTGTGCTCTCAGTTGATGTAGCTGGTGTAGTTGTTTCAGCTGTACTAATAGTTGTGCTCTCAGTTGTTGTGGCTGGTGTAGTTGTTTCAGTTGTACTAACAGTTGTGCTCTCAGTTGTTGTGGCTGGTGTAGTTGTTTCAGTTGTACTAACAGTTGTGCTCTCAATTGTTGTGGCTGGTGTAGTTGTCTCAGCTGTACTAACAGTTGTGCTCTCAGTTGTTGTGGCTGGTGTAGTTGTTACAGCTGTACTAACAGTTGTGCTCTCAGTTGTTGTGGCTGGTGCAGTTGTTTCAGTTGTACTAACAGTTGTGCTCTCAGTTGTTGTGGCTGGTGTAGTTGTCTCAGTTGTACTAACAGTTGTGCTCTCAGTTGATGTGGCTGGTGTAGTTGTCTCAGTTGTACTAACAGTTGTGCTCTCAGTTGTTGTGGCTGGTGTAGTTGTCTCAGTTGTACTAACAGTTGTGCTTTCAGTTGTTGTGGCTGGTGTAGTTGTCTCAGTTGTTGTGGCTGGTGTAGTTGTTTCAGTTGTACTAACAGTTGTGCTCTCAGTTGTTGTGGCTGGTGTAGTTGTTTCAGCTGTACTAACAGTTGTGCTTTCAGTTGTTGTGGCTGGTGTAGTTGTTTCAGTTGTACTAACAGTTGTGCTCTCAGTTGTTGTGGCTGGTGTAGTTGTCTCAGCTGTACTAACAGTTGTGCTCTCAGTTGTTGTGGCTGGTGTAGTTGTTACAGCTGTACTAACAGTTGTGCTCTCAGTTGTTGTGGCTGGTGCAGTTGTTTCAGTTGTACTAACAGTTGTGCTCTCAGTTGTTGTGGCTGGTGTAGTTGTCTCAGTTGTACTAACAGTTGTGCTCTCAGTTGTTGTGGCTGGTGTAGTTGTCTCAGTTGTACTAACAGTTGTGCTTTCAGTTGTTGTGGCTGGTGTAGTTGTCTCAGTTGTTGTGGCTGGTGTAGTTGTTTCAGTTGTACTAACAGTTGTGCTCTCAGTTGTTGTGGCTGGTGTAGTTGTTTCAGCTGTACTAACAGTTGTGCTCTCAGTTGTTGTGGCTGGTGTAGTTGTCTCAGTTGTACTAACAGTTGTGCTTTCAGTTGTTGTGGCTGGTGTAGTTGTCTCAGTTGTTGTGGCTGGTGTAGTTGTTTCAGTTGTACTAACAGTTGTGCTTTCAGTTGTTGTGGCTGGTGTAGTTGTTTCAGTTGTACTAACAGATGTGCTGTCAGTTGTTGTGGCTGGTGTAGTTGTTTCAGCTGTACTAACAGTTGTGCTCTCAGTTGTTGTGGCTGGTGTAGTTGTCTCAGTTGGACTAACAGTTGTGCTCTCAGTTGTTGTGGCTGGTGTAGTTGTACGAACAGTTGTGCTCTCAGTTGTTGTGGCTGGTGTAGTTGTTTCAACTATACTAACAGTTTTGCTCTCAGTTGTTGTGGCTGGTGTAGTTGTACGAACAGTTGTGCTCTCAGTTGTTGTGGGTGGTGTAGTTGTTTCAACTATACTAACAGTTGTGCTTTCAGTTATTGTGGCTGGTGTAGTTGTTTCAGTTGTACTAACAGTTGTGCTTTCAGTTGTTGTGGCTGGTGTAGTTGTTTCAGTTGTACTAACAGTTGTGCTCTCAGTTGTTGTGGCTGGTGTAGTTGTTTCAGTTGTACTAACAGTTGTGCTCTCAGTTGTTGTGGCTGGTGTAGTTGTTACAGCTGTACTAACAGTTGTGCTCTCAGTTGTTGTGGCTGGTGTAGTTGTTTCAGCTGTACTAATAGTTGTGCTCTCAGTTGTTGTGGCTGGTGTAGTTGTTTCAGTTGTACTAACAGTTGTGCTCTCAGTTGTTGTGGCTGGTGTAGTTGTTTCAGTTGTACTAACAGTTGTGCTCTCAGTTGTTGTGGCTGGTGTAGTTGTTACAGCTGTACTAACAGTTGTGCTCTCAGTTGTTGTGGCTGGTGTAGTTGTCTCAGTTGTACTAACAGTTGTGCTCTCAGTTGATGTGGCTGGTGTAGTTGTCTCAGTTGTACTAACAGTTGTGCTCTCAGTTGTTGTGGCTGGTGTAGTTGTCTCAGTTGTACTAACAGTTGTGCTCTCAGTTGTTGTGGCTGGTGTAGTTGTTTCAGCTGTACTAACAGTTGTGCTCTCAGTTGTTGTGGCTGGTGTAGTTGTTTCAGCTGTACTAACAGTTGTGCTCTCAGTTGTTGTGGCTGGTGTAGTTGTCTCAGTTGTACTAACAGTTGTGCTTTCAGTTGTTGTGGCTGGTGTAGTTGTTTCAGCTGTACTAACAGTTGTGCTCTCAGTTGTTGTGGCTGGTGTAGTTGTCTCAGTTGTACTAACAGTTGTGCTTTCAGTTGTTGTGGCTGGTGTAGTTGTCTCAGTTGTTGTGGCTGGTGTAGTTGTTTCAGTTGTACTAACAGTTGTGCTCTCAGTTGTTGTGGCTGGTGTAGTTGTTTCAGCTGTACTAACAGTTGTGCTTTCAGTTGTTGTGGCTGGTGTAGTTGTTTCAGTTGTACTAACAGATGTGCTGTCAGTTGTTGTGGCTAGTGTAGTTGTTTCAGCTGTACTAACAGTTGTGCTCTCAGTTGTTGTGGCTGGTGTAGTTGTCTCAGTTGGACTAACAGTTGTGCTCTCAGTTGTTGTGGCTGGTGTAGTTGTACGAACAGTTGTGCTCTCAGTTGTTGTGGCTGGTGTAGTTGTCTCAGTTGTACTAACAGTTGTGCTCTCAGTTGTTGTGGCTGGTGTAGTTGTCTCAGTTATACTAACAGTTGTGCTCTCAGTTGTTGTGGCTGGTGTAGTTGTTTCAGTTGTGCTAACAGTTGTGCTCTCAGTTGTTGTGGCTGGTGTAGTTGTCTCAGTTGTCCTAACAGTTGTGCTCTCAGTTGTTGTGGCTGGTGTAGTTGTCTCAGTTATACTAACAGTTGTGCTCTCAGTTGTTGTGGCTGGTGTAGTTGTCTCAGTTGTACTAACAGTTGTGCTCTCAGTTGTTGTGGCTGGTGTAGTTGTCTCAGTTGTCCTAACAGTTGTGCTCTCAGTTGTTGTGGCTGGTGTAGTTGTTTCAGTTGTACTAACAGTGTTGCTCTCAGTTGTTGTGGCGGGTGTAGTTGTTTCAGCTGTACTAACAGTTGTGCTCTCAGTTGTTGTGGCTGGTGTAGTTGTTTCAGTTGTACTAACAGTTGTGCTCTCAGTTGTTGTGGCTGGTGTAGTTGTTTCAGTTGTACTAACAGTTGTGCTCTCAGTTGTTGTGACTGGTGTAGTTGTTTCACTTGTACTAACAGTTGTGCTCTCAGTTGTTGTGGCTGGTGTAGTTGTCTCAGTTGTACTAACAGTTGTGCTCTCAGTTGTTGTGGCTGGTGTAGTTGTCTCAGTTGTACTAACAGTTGTGCTCTCAGTTGTTGTGGCTGGTGTAGTTGTCTCAGTTGTACTAACAGTTGTGCTCTCAGTTGATGTGGCTGCTGTAGTTGTCTCAGTTGTACTAACAGTTGTGCTCTCAGTTGTTGTGGCTGGTGTAGTTGTTTCAGTTGTACTAACAGTTGTGCTCTCAGTTGATGTGGCTGGTGTAGTTGTCTCAGTTGTAATAACAGTTGTGCTTTCAGTTGTTGTGGCTGGTGTAGTTGTCTCAGTTGTTGTGGCTGGTGTAGTTGTTTCAGTTGTACTAACAGTTGTGCTCTCAGTTGTTGTGGCTGGTGTAGTTGTTTCAGCTGTACTAACAGTTGTGCTTTCAGTTGTTGTGGCTGGTGTAGTTGTTTCAGTTGTACTAACAGATGTGCTGTCAGTTGTTGTGGCTAGTGTAGTTGTTTCAGCTGTACTAACAGTTGTGCTCTCAGTTGTTGTGGCTGGTGTAGTTGTCTCAGTTGGACTAACAGTTGTGCTCTCAGTTGTTGTGGCTGGTGTAGTTGTACGAACAGTTGTGCTCTCAGTTGTTGTGGCTGGTGTAGTTGTCTCAGTTGTACTAACAGTTGTGCTCTCAGTTGTTGTGGCTGGTGTAGTTGTCTCAGTTATACTAACAGTTGTGCTCTCAGTTGTTGTGGCTGGTGTAGTTGTTTCAGTTGTGCTAACAGTTGTGCTCTCAGTTGTTGTGGCTGGTGTAGTTGTCTCAGTTGTCCTAACAGTTGTGCTCTCAGTTGTTGTGGCTGGTGTAGTTGTCTCAGTTATACTAACAGTTGTGCTCTCAGTTGTTGTGGCTGGTGTAGTTGTCTCAGTTGTACTAACAGTTGTGCTCTCAGTTGTTGTGGCTGGTGTAGTTGTCTCAGTTGTCCTAACAGTTGTGCTCTCAGTTGTTGTGGCTGGTGTAGTTGTTTCAGTTGTACTAACAGTGTTGCTCTCAGTTGTTGTGGCGGGTGTAGTTGTTTCAGCTGTACTAACAGTTGTGCTCTCAGTTGTTGTGGCTGGTGTAGTTGTTTCAGTTGTACTAACAGTTGTGCTCTCAGTTGTTGTGGCTGGTGTAGTTGTTTCAGTTGTACTAACAGTTGTGCTCTCAGTTGTTGTGACTGGTGTAGTTGTTTCACTTGTACTAACAGTTGTGCTCTCAGTTGTTGTGGCTGGTGTAGTTGTCTCAGTTGTACTAACAGTTGTGCTCTCAGTTGTTGTGGCTGGTGTAGTTGTCTCAGTTGTACTAACAGTTGTGCTCTCAGTTGTTGTGGCTGGTGTAGTTGTCTCAGTTGTACTAACAGTTGTGCTCTCAGTTGATGTGGCTGCTGTAGTTGTCTCAGTTGTACTAACAGTTGTGCTCTCAGTTGTTGTGGCTGGTGTAGTTGTTTCAGTTGTACTAACAGTTGTGCTCTCAGTTGATGTGGCTGGTGTAGTTGTCTCAGTTGTAATAACAGTTGTGCTCTCAGTTGTTGTGGCTGCTGTAGTTGTCTCAGTTGTACTAACAGTTGTGCTCTCAGTTGTTGTGGCTGCTGTAGTTGTCTCAGTTGTACTAACAGTTGTGCTCTCAGTTGTTGTGGCTGGTGTAGTTGTTTCAGTTGTACTAACAGTTGTGCTCTCAGTTGTTGTAGCTGGTGTAGTTGTCTCAGTTGTACTAACAGTTGTGCTCTCAGTTGTTGTGGCTGGTGTAGTTGTTTCAGTTGTACTAACAGTTGTGCTCTCAGTTGTTGTGGCTGGTGTAGTTATCTCAGTTGTACTAACAGTTGTGCTCTCAGTTGTTGTGACTGGTGTAGTTGTTTCAGCTGTACTAACAGTTGTGCTCTCAGTTGTTGTGACTGGTGTAGTTGTTTCAGCTTTACTAACAGTTGTGCTCTCAGTTTTTGTGACTGGTGTAGTTATTTCAGCTGTACTAACAGTTGTGCTCTCAGTTGTTGTGGTTGGTGTAATTATTTCAGCTGTAATAGCAGTTGTGCTCTTAGTTGTTGTGGCTGGTGTAGTTGTTTCAGCTGTACTAACAGTTGTGCTCTCAGTTGTTTCAGTTGGACTAACAGTTGTGCTTTCAGTTGTTGTGGCTGGTGTAGTTGTCTCAGTTGTAATAACAGTTGTGTTCTCAGTTGTTGTGGCTGGTGTAGTTGTTTCAGTTGTACTAACAGTTGTGCTTTCAGTTGTTGTGGCTGGTGTTGTTGATTCAGTTGTACTAACAGTTGTGCTTTCAGTTGTTGTGGCTGGTGTTGTTGATTCAGCTGTACTAACAGTTGTGCTTTCAGTTGTACTAACAGTTGTGCTCTCAGTTGTGGCTGGTGTAGTTGTCTCAGTTGTACTAACAGTTGTGCTCTCAGTTGTTGTGGCTGGTGTAGTTGTTTCAGCTGTACTAACAGTTGTGCTCTCAGTTGTTGTGGCTGGTGCAGTTGTTTCAGTTGTACTAACAGTTGTGCTCTCAGTTGTTGTGGCTGGTGTAGTTGTTTCAGTTGTAATAGCAGTTGTGTTCTTAGTTGTTGTGGCTGGTGTAGTTGTTTCAGCTGTACTAACAGTTGTGCTCTCAGTTGTTGTGGCTGATGTAGTTGTTTCAGTTGGACTAACAGTTGTGCTTTCAGTTGTTGTGGCTGGTGTAGTTATTTCAGTTGTAATAACAGTTGTGCTCTCAGTTGTTGTGGCTGGTGTAGTTGTTTCAGTTGTACTAACAGTTGTGCTTTCAGTTGTTGTGGCTGGTGTTGTTGATTCAGCTGTACTAACAGTTGTGCTCTCAGTTGATGTAGCTGGTGTAGTTGTTTCAGCTGTACTAACAGTTGTGCTTTCAGTTGTTGTGGCTGGTGTAGTTGTTTCAGCTGTACTAATAGTTGTGCTCTCAGTTGTTGTGGCTGGTGTAGTTGATTCAGTTGTACTAACAGTTGTGCTCTCAGTTGTTGTGGCTGGTGTAGTTGTCTCAGTTGTACTAACAGTTGTGCTCTCAGTTGTTGTGGCTGGTGTAGTTGTCTCAGCTGTACTAACAGTTGTGCTCTCAGTTGTTGTGGCTGGTGTAGTTGTTACAGCTGTACTAACAGTTGTGCTCTCAGTTGTTGTGGCTGGTGCAGTTGTTTCAGTTGTACTAACAGTTGTGCTCTCAGTTGTTGTGGCTGGTGTAGTTGTCTCAGTTGTACTAACAGTTGTGCTCTCAGTTGTTGTGGCTGGTGTAGTTGTTTCAGTTGTACTAACAGTTGTGCTCTCAGTTGTTGTGGCTGGTGTAGTTGTTTCAGTTGTACTAACAGTTGTGCTCTCAGTTGATGTGGCTGGTGTAGTTGTCTCAGTTGTAATAACAGTTGTGCTCTCAGTTGTTGTGGCTGCTGTAGTTGTCTCAGTTGTACTAACAGTTGTGCTCTCAGTTGTTGTGGCTGCTGTAGTTGTCTCAGTTGTACTAACAGTTGTGCTCTCAGTTGTTGTGGCTGGTGTAGTTGTTTCAGTTGTACTAACAGTTGTGCTCTCAGTTGTTGTAGCTGGTGTAGTTGTCTCAGTTGTACTAACAGTTGTGCTCTCAGTTGTTGTGGCTGGTGTAGTTGTTTCAGTTGTACTAACAGTTGTGCTCTCAGTTGTTGTGGCTGGTGTAGTTATCTCAGTTGTACTAACAGTTGTGCTCTCAGTTGTTGTGACTGGTGTAGTTGTTTCAGCTGTACTAACAGTTGTGCTCTCAGTTGTTGTGACTGGTGTAGTTGTTTCAGCTTTACTAACAGTTGTGCTCTCAGTTTTTGTGACTGGTGTAGTTGTTTCAGCTGTACTAACAGTTGTGCTCTCAGTTGTTGTGGTTGGTGTAATTATTTCAGCTGTAATAGCAGTTGTGCTCTTAGTTGTTGTGGCTGGTGTAGTTGTTTCAGCTGTACTAACAGTTGTGCTCTCAGTTGTTTCAGTTGGACTAACAGTTGTGCTTTCAGTTGTTGTGGCTGGTGTAGTTGTCTCAGTTGTAATAACAGTTGTGTTCTCAGTTGTTGTGGCTGGTGTAGTTGTTTCAGTTGTACTAACAGTTGTGCTTTCAGTTGTTGTGGCTGGTGTTGTTGATTCAGTTGTACTAACAGTTGTGCTTTCAGTTGTTGTGGCTGGTGTTGTTGATTCAGCTGTACTAACAGTTGTGCTTTCAGTTGTACTAACAGTTGTGCTCTCAGTTGTGGCTGGTGTAGTTGTCTCAGTTGTACTAACAGTTGTGCTCTCAGTTGTTGTGGCTGGTGTAGTTGTTTCAGCTGTACTAACAGTTGTGCTCTCAGTTGTTGTGGCTGGTGCAGTTGTTTCAGTTGTACTAACAGTTGTGCTCTCAGTTGTTGTGGCTGGTGTAGTTGTTTCAGTTGTAATAGCAGTTGTGTTCTTAGTTGTTGTGGCTGGTGTAGTTGTTTCAGCTGTACTAACAGTTGTGCTCTCAGTTGTTGTGGCTGATGTAGTTGTTTCAGTTGGACTAACAGTTGTGCTTTCAGTTGTTGTGGCTGGTGTAGTTATTTCAGTTGTAATAACAGTTGTGCTCTCAGTTGTTGTGGCTGGTGTAGTTGTTTCAGTTGTACTAACAGTTGTGCTTTCAGTTGTTGTGGCTGGTGTTGTTGATTCAGCTGTACTAACAGTTGTGCTCTCAGTTGATGTAGCTGGTGTAGTTGTTTCAGCTGTACTAACAGTTGTGCTTTCAGTTGTTGTGGCTGGTGTAGTTGTTTCAGCTGTACTAATAGTTGTGCTCTCAGTTGTTGTGGCTGGTGTAGTTGTTTCAGTTGTACTAACAGTTGTGCTCTCAGTTGTTGTGGCTGGTGTAGTTGTCTCAGTTGTACTAACAGTTGTGCTCTCAGTTGTTGTGGCTGGTGTAGTTGTCTCAGCTGTACTAACAGTTGTGCTCTCAGTTGTTGTGGCTGGTGTAGTTGTTACAGCTGTACTAACAGTTGTGCTCTCAGTTGTTGTGGCTGGTGCAGTTGTTTCAGTTGTACTAACAGTTGTGCTCTCAGTTGTTGTGGCTGGTGTAGTTGTCTCAGTTGTACTAACAGTTGTGCTCTCAGTTGATGTGGCTGGTGTAGTTGTCTCAGTTGTACTAACAGTTGTGCTCTCAGTTGTTGTGGCTGGTGTAGTTGTCTCAGTTGTACTAACAGTTGTGCTTTCAGTTGTTGTGGCTGGTGTAGTTGTCTCAGTTGTTGTGGCTGGTGTAGTTGTTTCAGTTGTACTAACAGTTGTGCTCTCAGTTGTTGTGGCTGGTGTAGTTGTTTCAGCTGTACTAACAGTTGTGCTTTCAGTTGTTGTGGCTGGTGTAGTTGTTTCAGTTGTACTAACAGTTGTGCTCTCAGTTGTTGTGGCTGGTGTAGTTGTCTCAGCTGTACTAACAGTTGTGCTCTCAGTTGTTGTGGCTGGTGTAGTTGTTACAGCTGTACTAACAGTTGTGCTCTCAGTTGTTGTGGCTGGTGCAATTGTTTCAGTTGTACTAACAGTTGTGCTCTCAGTTGTTGTGGCTGGTGTAGTTGTCTCAGTTGTACTAACAGTTGTGCTCTCAGTTGTTGTGGCTGGTGTAGTTGTCTCAGTTGTACTAACAGTTGTGCTTTCAGTTGTTGTGGCTGGTGTAGTTGTCTCAGTTGTTGTGGCTGGTGTAGTTGTTTCAGTTGTACTAACAGTTGTGCTCTCAGTTGTTGTGGCTGGTGTAGTTGTTTCAGCTGTACTAACAGTTGTGCTCTCAGTTGTTGTGGCTGGTGTAGTTGTCTCAGTTGTACTAACAGTTGTGCTTTCAGTTGTTGTGGCTGGTGTAGTTGTCTCAGTTGTTGTGGCTGGTGTAGTTGTTTCAGTTGTACTAACAGTTGTGCTTTCAGTTGTTGTGGCTGGTGTAGTTGTTTCAGTTGTACTAACAGATGTGCTGTCAGTTGTTGTGGCTGGTGTAGTTGTTTCAGCTGTACTAACAGTTGTGCTCTCAGTTGTTGTGGCTGGTGTAGTTGTCTCAGTTGGACTAACAGTTGTGCTCTCAGTTGTTGTGGCTGGTGTAGTTGTACGAACAGTTGTGCTCTCAGTTGTTGTGGCTGGTGTAGTTGTTTCAACTATACTAACAGTTTTGCTCTCAGTTGTTGTGGGTGGTGTAGTTGTTTCAACTATACTAACAGTTGTGCTTTCAGTTATTGTGGCTGGTGTAGTTGTTTCAGCTGTACTAACAGTTGTGCTCTCAGTTGTTGTGGCTGGTGTAGTTGTTTCAGTTGTACTAAAAGTTGTGCTCTCAGTTGTTGTGGCTGGTGTAGTTGTTTCAGTTGTACTAACAGTTGTGCTCTCAGTTGTTGTGACTGGTGTAGTTGTTTCACTTGTACTAACAGTTGTGCTCTCAGTTGTTGTGGCTGGTGTAGTTGTCTCAGTTGTACTAACAGTTGTGCTCTCAGTTGTTGTGGCTGGTGTAGTTGTCTCAGTTGTACTAACAGTTGTGCTCTCAGTTGTTGTGGCTGGTGTAGTTGTCTCAGTTGTACTAACAGTTGTGCTCTCAGTTGTTGTGGCTGGTGTAGTTGTTTCAGCTGTACTAACAGTTGTGCTCTCAGTTGTTGTGGCTGGTGTAGTTGTTTCAGCTGTACTAACAGTTGTGCTCTCAGTTGTTGTGGCTGGTGTAGTTGTTTCAGTTGTACTAACAGTTGTGCTCTCAGTTGTTGTGGCTGGTGTAGTTGTTTCAGTTGTACTAACAGTTGTGCTCTCAGTTGTTGTGACTGGTGTAGTTGTTTCAGTTGTACTAACAGTTGTGCTCTCAGTTGTTTTGGCTGGTGTAGTTGTTACAGCTGTACTAACAGTTGTGATCTCAGTTGTAGTTGCTGGTGTAGTTGTTTCAGTTGTACTAACAGTTGTTCTCTCAGTTGTAGTTGCTGGTGTAGTTGTTTCAGCTGTACTAACAGTTGTGCTCTCAGTTGTTGTGGGTGGTGTAGTTGTTTCAGTTGTACTAACAGTTGTGCTCTCAGTTGTTGTGGCTGGTGTAGTTGTTTCAGTTGTACTAACAGTTGTGCTCTCAGTTGTTGTGGCTGGTGTAGTTGTTTCAGTTGTACTAACAGTTGTGCTCTCAGTTGTTGTTGCTGGTGTAGTTGTTTCAGTTGTACTAACAGTTGTGCTCTCAGTTGTTGTGGCTGGTGAAGTTGTTTCAGTTGTACTAACAGTTGTGCTCTCAGTTGTTGTGACTGGTGTAGTTGTTTCACTTGTACTAACAGTTGTGCTCTCAGTTGTTTTGGCTGGTGTAGTTCTCTCAGTTGTACTAACAGTTGTGCTCTCAGTTGTTGTGCCTGGTGTAGTTGTTACAGCTGTACTAACAGTTGTGATCTCAGTTGTAGTTGCTGGTGTAGTTGTTTCAGTTGTACTAACAGTTGTTCTCTCAGTTGTAGTTGCTGGTGTAGTTGTTTCAGCTGTACTAACAGTTGTGCTCTCAGTTGTTGTGGGTGGTGTAGTTGTTTCAGTTATACTAACAGTTGTGCTCTCAGTTGTTGTGGCTGGTGTAGTTGTTTCAACTATACTAACAGTTGTGCTTTCAGTTGTTGTGGCTGGTGTAGTTGTTTCAGTTGTACTAACAGATGTGCTGTCAGTTGTTGTGGCTGGTGTAGTTGTTTCAGCTGTACTTACAGTTGTGCTCTCAGTTGTTGTGGCTGGTGTAGTTGTCCCAGTTGTACTAACAGTTGTGCTCTCAGTTGTTGTGGCTGGTGTAGTTGTTTCAGTTGTGCTAACAGTTGTGCTCTCAGTTGTTGTGGCTGGTGTAGTTGTCTCAGTTGTACTAACAGTTGTGCTCTCAGTTGTTGTGGCTGGTGTAGTTGTTTCAGTTGTACTAACAGTTGTGCTCTCAGTTGTTGTGGCTGGTGTAGTTGTTTCAGCTGTACTAACAGTTGTGCTCTCAGTTGTTGTGGCTGGTGTAGTTGTCTCAGCTGTACTAACAGTTGTGCTCTCAGTTGTTGTGGCTGGTGCAGTTGTTTCAGTTGTACTAACAGTTGTGCTCTCAGTTGTTGTGGCTGGTGTAGTTGTCTCAGTTGTACTAACAGTTGTGCTCTCAGTTGATGTGGCTGGTGTAGTTGTCTCAGTTGTACTAACAGTTGTGCTCTCAGTTGTTGTGGCTGATGTAGTTGTTTCAGCTGTACTAACAGTTGTGCTCTCAGTTGTTGTGGCTGGTGTAGTTGTCTCAGTTGTACTAACAGTTGTGCTTTCAGTTGTTGTGGCTGGTGTAGTTGTCTCAGTTGTTGTGGCTGGTGTAGTTGTTTCAGTTGTACTAACAGTTGTGCTCTCAGTTGTTGTGGCTGGTGTAGTTGTTTCAGCTGTACTAACAGTTGTGCTTTCAGTTGTTGTGGCTGGTGTAGTTGTTTCAGTTGTACTAACAGATGTGCTGTCAGTTGTTGTGGCTAGTGTAGTTGTTTCAGCTGTACTAACAGTTGTGCTCTCAGTTGTTGTGGCTGGTGTAGTTGTTTCACTTGTACTAACAGTTGTGCTCTCAGTTGTTGTGGCTGGTGTAGTTGTACGAACAGTTGTGCTCTCAGTTGTTGTGGCTGGTGTAGTTGTCTCAGTTGTACTAACAGTTGTGCTCTCAGTTGTTGTGGCTGGTGTAGTTGTCTCAGTTATACTAACAGTTGTGCTCTCAGTTGTTGTGGCTGGTGTAGTTGTCTCAGTTGGACTAACAGTTGTGCTCTCAGTTGTTGTGGCTGGTGTAGTTGTACGAACAGTTGTGCTCTCAGTTGTTGTGGCTGGTGTAGTTGTCTCAGTTGTACTAACAGTTGTGCTCTCAGTTGTTGTGGCTGGTGTAGTTGTCTCAGTTATACTAACAGTTGTGCTCTCAGTTGTTGTGGCTGGTGTAGTTGTTTCAGTTGTGCTAACAGTTGTGCTCTCAGTTGTTGTGGCTGGTGTAGTTGTTTCAACTATACTAACAGTTGTGCTCTCAGTTGTTGTGGGTGGTGTAGTTGTTTCAACTATACTAACAGTTGTGCTTTCAGTTATTGTGGCTGGTGTAGTTGTTTCAGCTGTACTAACAGTTGTGCTCTCAGTTGTTGTGGCTGGTGTAGTTGTTTCACTTGTACTAACAGTTGTGCTCTCAGTTGTTGTGGCTGGTGTAGTTGTTTCAGTTGTACTAACAGTTGTGCTCTCAGTTGTTGTGACTGGTGTAGTTGTTTCACTTGTACTAACAGTTGTGCTCTCAGTTGTTGTGGCTGGTGTAGTTGTCTCAGTTGTACTAACAGTTGTGATCTCAGTTGTTGTGGCTGGTGTAGTTGTCTCAGTTGTACTAACAGTTGTGCTCTCAGTTGTTGTGGCTGGTGTAGTTGTCTCAGTTGTACTAACAGTTGTGCTCTCAGTTGTTGTGGCTGGTGTAGTTGTTTCAGCTGTACTAACAGTTGTGCTCTCAGTTGTTGTGGCTGGTGTAGTTGTTTCAGCTGTACTAACAGTTGTGCTCTCAGTTGTTGTGGCTGGTGTAGTTGTTTCAGTTGTACTAACAGTTGTGCTCTCAGTTGTTGTGGCTGGTGTAGTTGTTTCAGTTGTACTAACAGTTGTGCTCTCAGTTGTTGTGACTGGTGTAGTTGTTTCAGTTGTACTAACAGTTGTGCTCTCAGTTGTTTTGGCTGGTGTAGTTGTCTCAGTTGTACTAACAGTTGTGCTCTCAGTTGTTGTGCCTGGTGTAGTTGTTACAGCTGTACTAACAGTTGTGATCTCAGTTGTAGTTGCTGGTGTAGTTGTTTCAGTTGTACTAACAGTTGTTCTCTCAGTTGTAGTTGCTGGTGTAGTTGTTTCAGCTGTACTAACAGTTGTGCTCTCAGTTGTTGTGGGTGGTGTAGTTGTTTCAGTTGTACTAACAGTTGTGCTCTCAGTTGTTGTGGCTGGTGTAGTTGTTTCAACTATACTAACAGTTGTGCTTTCAGTTGTTGTGGCTGGTGTAGTTGTTTCAGCTGTACTAACAGTTGTGCTCTCAGTTGTTGTGGCTGGTGTAGTTGTTTCAGTTGTACTAACAGTTGTGCTCTCAGTTGTTGTGGCTGGTGTAGTTGTTTCAGTTGTACTAACAGTTGTGCTCTCAGTTGTTGTGACTGGTGTAGTTGTTTCACTTGTACTAACAGTTGTGCTCTCAGTTGTTTTGGCTGGTGTAGTTGTCTCAGTTGTACTAACAGTTGTGCTCTCAGTTGTTGTGCCTGGTGTAGTTGTTACAGCTGTACTAACAGTTGTGATCTCAGTTGTAGTTGCTGGTGTAGTTGTTTCAGTTGTACTGAAACAGTTGTAGTTGCTCTCTACAGTTGTTGTTCTCTCAGTTGTAGTTGTTCTCTCAGTTGTAGTTGCTGGTGTAGTTGTTTCAGCTGTACTAACAGTTGTGCTCTCAGTTGTTGTGGGTGGTGTAGTTGTTTCAGTTGTACTAACAGTTGTGCTCTCAGTTGTTGTGGCTGGTGTAGTTGTTTCAACTATACTAACAGTTGTGCTTTCAGTTGTTGTGGCTGGTGTAGTTGTTTCAGTTGTACTAACAGATGTGCTGTCAGTTGTTGTGGCTGGTGTAGTTGTTTCAGCTGTACTAACAGTTGTGCTCTCAGTTGTTGTGGCTGGTGTAGTTGTCCCAGTTGTACTAACAGTTGTGCTCTCAGTTGTTGTGGCTGGTGTAGTTGTTTCAGTTGTACTAACAGTTGTGCTCTCAGTTGTTGTGGCTGGTGTAGTTGTCTCAGTTGTACTAACAGTTGTGCTCTCAGTTGTTGTGGCTGGTGTAGTTGTTTCATCTGTACTAACAGTTGTGCTCTCAGTTGTTGTGGCTGGTGTAGTTGTTTCAGTTGTACTAACAGTTGTGCTCTCAGTTGTTGTGGCTGGTGTAGTTGTTTCAGTTGTACTAACAGTTGTGGTCTCAGTTGCTGTGACTGGTGTAGTTGTTTCACTTGTACTAACAGTTGTGCTCTCAGTTGTTTTGGCTGGTGTAGTTGTCTCAGTTGTACTAACAGTTGTGCTCTCAGTTGTTGTGCCTGGTGTAGTTTTTTCAGCTGTACTAACAGTTGTGATCTCAGTTGTAGTTGCTGGTGTAGTTGTTTCAGTTGTACTAACAGTTGTTCTCTCAGTTTTAGTTGCTGGTGTAGTTGTTTCAGCTGTACTAACAGTTGTGCTCTCAGTTGTTGTGGGTGGTGTAGTTGTTTCAGTTGTACTAACAGTTGTGCTCTCAGTTGTTGTGGCTGGTGTAGTTGTTTCAACTATACTAACAGTTGTGCTTTCAGTTGTTGTGGCTGGTGTAGTTGTTTCAGTTGTACTAACAGATGTGCTGTCAGTTGTTGTGGCTGGTGTAGTTGTTTCAGCTGTACTAACAGTTGTGCTCTCAGTTGTTGTGGCTGGTGTAGTTGTTTCATCTGTACTAACAGTTGTGCTCTCAGTTGTAGTTGCTGGTGTAGTTGTTTCAGGTGTACTAACAGTTGTGCTCTCAGTTGTTGTAGCTGGTGTAGTTGTCTCAGTTGTACTAACAGTTGTGCTCTCAGTTGTTGTGGCTGGTGTAGTTGTTTCAGTTGTACTAACAGTTGTGCTCTCAGTTGTAGTTGCTGGTGTAGTTGTCTCAGTTGTGCTAACAGTTGTGCTCTCAGTTGTTGTAGCTGGTGTAGTTGTCTCAGTTGTACTAACAGTTGTGCTCTCAGTTGTTGTGGCTGGTGTAGTTGTTTCAGTTGTACTAACAGTTGTGCTCTCAGTTGTTGTGGCTGGTGTAGTTGTTTCAGTTGTGCTAACAGTTGTGCTCTCAGTTGTTGTGGCTGGTGTAGTTGTTTTAACTATACTAACAGTTGTGCTCTCAGTTGTTGTGGCTGGTGTAGTTGTTTCAGTTGTACTAACAGTTGTGCTCTCAGTTGTTGTGGCTGGTGTAGTTGTCTCAGATGTACTAACGGTTGTGCTCTCAGTTGTTGTGGCTGGTGTAGTTGTTTTAACTATACTAACAGTTGTGCTCTCAGTTGTTGTGGCTGGTGTAGTTGTTTCAGTTGTAGTAAAAGTTGTGCTCTCAGTTGTTGTGGGTGGTGTAGTTGTTTCAGCTGTACTAGCAGTTGTGCTCTCAGTTGTTGTGGCTGGTGTAGTTGTTTCAGCTGTACTAACAGTTGTGCTCTCAGTTGTTGTGGCTGGTGTAGTTGTTTCAGCTGTACTAACAGTTGTGCTCTCAGTTGTTGTGGCTGGTGTAGTTGTTTCAGCTGTACTAACAGTTGTGCTCTCAGTTGTAGTGGCTGGTGTAGTTGTTTCAGTTGTACTAACAGTTTTGCTCTCAGTTGTTGTGGCTGGTGTAGTTGTTTCAGTTGTACTAACAGTTGTGCTCTCAGTTGTAGTTTCTGGTGTAGTTGTTTCACTTGTACTAACAGTTGTGATCTCAGTTGTAGTTGCTGGTGTAGTTGTTTCAGCTGTACTAACAGTTGTGCTCTCAGTTGTTGTGGGTGGTGTAGTTGTTTCACTTGTACTAACAGTTGTGATCTCAGTTGTAGTTGCTGGTGTAGTTGTTTCAGCTGTACTAACAGTTGTGCTCTCAGTTGTTGTGGGTGGTGTAGTTGTTTCAGTTGTACTAACAGTTGTGCTCTCAGTTGTTGTGGCTGGTGTAGTTGTTTCAACTATACTAACAGTTGTGCTTTCAGTTGTTGTGGCTGGTGTAGTTGTTTCAGTTGTACTAACAGATGTGCTCTCAGTTGTTGTGGCTGGTGTAGTTGTTTCAGCTGTACTAACAGTTGTGCTCTCAGTTGTTGTGGGTGGTGTAGTTGTTTCAGTTGTACTAACAGTTGTGCTCTCAGTTGTAGTGGCTGGTGTAGTTGTTTCAGTTGTACTAACAGTTGTGCTCTCAGTTGTTGTGACTGGTGTAGTTGTTTCACTTGTACTAACAGTTGTGCTCTCAGTTGTTTTGGCTGGTGTAGTTGTCTCAGTTGTACTAACAGTTGTGCTCTCAGTTGTTGTGCCTGGTGTAGTTGTTACAGCTGTACTAACAGTTGTGATCTCAGTTGTAGTTGCTGGTGTAGTTGTTTCAGTTGTACTGAAACAGTTGTAGTTGCTCTCTACAGTTGTTGTTCTCTCAGTTGTAGTTGTTCTCTCAGTTGTAGTTGCTGGTGTAGTTGTTTCAGCTGTACTAACAGTTGTGCTCTCAGTTGTTGTGGGTGGTGTAGTTGTTTCAGTTGTACTAACAGTTGTGCTCTCAGTTGTTGTGGCTGGTGTAGTTGTTTCAACTATACTAACAGTTGTGCTTTCAGTTGTTGTGGCTGGTGTAGTTGTTTCAGTTGTACTAACAGATGTGCTGTCAGTTGTTGTGGCTGGTGTAGTTGTTTCAGCTGTACTAACAGTTGTGCTCTCAGTTGTTGTGGCTGGTGTAGTTGTCCCAGTTGTACTAACAGTTGTGCTCTCAGTTGTTGTGGCTGGTGTAGTTGTTTCAGTTGTACTAACAGTTGTGCTCTCAGTTGTTGTGGCTGGTGTAGTTGTCTCAGTTGTACTAACAGTTGTGCTCTCAGTTGTTGTGGCTGGTGTAGTTGTTTCATCTGTACTAACAGTTGTGCTCTCAGTTGTTGTGGCTGGTGTAGTTGTTTCAGTTGTACTAACAGTTGTGCTCTCAGTTGTTGTGGCTGGTGTAGTTGTTTCAGTTGTACTAACAGTTGTGGTCTCAGTTGCTGTGACTGGTGTAGTTGTTTCACTTGTACTAACAGTTGTGCTCTCAGTTGTTTTGGCTGGTGTAGTTGTCTCAGTTGTACTAACAGTTGTGCTCTCAGTTGTTGTGCCTGGTGTAGTTTTTTCAGCTGTACTAACAGTTGTGATCTCAGTTGTAGTTGCTGGTGTAGTTGTTTCAGTTGTACTAACAGTTGTTCTCTCAGTTTTAGTTGCTGGTGTAGTTGTTTCAGCTGTACTAACAGTTGTGCTCTCAGTTGTTGTGGGTGGTGTAGTTGTTTCAGTTGTACTAACAGTTGTGCTCTCAGTTGTTGTGGCTGGTGTAGTTGTTTCAACTATACTAACAGTTGTGCTTTCAGTTGTTGTGGCTGGTGTAGTTGTTTCAGTTGTACTAACAGATGTGCTGTCAGTTGTTGTGGCTGGTGTAGTTGTTTCATCTGTACTAACAGTTGTGCTCTCAGTTGTAGTTGCTGGTGTAGTTGTTTCAGCTGTACTAACAGTTGTGCTCTCAGTTGTTGTGGCTGGTGTAGTTGTTTCATCTGTACTAACAGTTGTGCTCTCAGTTGTAGTTGCTGGTGTAGTTGTTTCAGGTGTACTAACAGTTGTGCTCTCAGTTGTTGTGGCTGGTGTAGTTGTTTCAGTTGTACTAACAGTTGTGCTCTCAGTTGTTGTGGCTGGTGTAGTTGTTTCAGTTGTGCTAACAGTTGTGCTCTCAGTTGTTGTGGCTGGTGTAGTTGTTTTAACTATACTAACAGTTGTGCTCTCAGTTGTTGTGGCTGGTGTAGTTGTTTCAGTTGTACTAACAGTTGTGCTCTCAGTTGTTGTGGCTTGTGTAGTTGTCTCAGATGTACTAACGGTTGTGCTCTCAGTTGTTGTGGCTGGTGTAGTTGTTTTAACTATACTAACAGTTGTGCTCTCAGTTGTTGTGGCTGGTGTAGTTGTTTCAGTTGTAGTAATAGTTGTGCTCTCAGTTGTTGTGGGTGGTGTAGTTGTTTCAGCTGTACTAACAGTTGTGCTCTCAGTTGTTGTGGCTGGTGTAGTTGTTTCAGCTGTACTAACAGTTGTGCTCTCAGTTGTAGTGGCTGGTGTAGTTGTTTCAGTTGTACTAACAGTTTTGCTCTCAGTTGTTGTGGCTGGTGTAGTTGTTTCAGTTGTACTAACAGTTGTGCTCTCAGTTGTAGTTTCTGGTGTAGTTGTTTCACTTGTACTAACAGTTGTGATCTCAGTTGTAGTTGCTGGTGTAGTTGTTTCAGCTGTACTAACAGTTGTGCTCTCAGTTGTTGTGGGTGGTGTAGTTGTTTCAGTTGTACTAACAGTTGTGCTCTCAGTTGTTGTGGCTGGTGTAGTTGTTTCAACTATACTAACAGTTGTGCTTTCAGTTGTTGTGGCTGGTGTAGTTGTTTCAGTTGTACTAACAGATGTGCTGTCAGTTGTTGTGGCTGGTGTAGTTGTTTCAGCTGTACTAACAGTTGTGCTCTCAGTTGTTTTGGCTGGTGTAGTTGTTTCATCTGTACTAACAGTTGTGCTCTCAGTTGTTGTGGCTGGTGTAGTTGTCTCAGATGTACTAACGGTTGTGCTCTCAGTTGTTGTGGCTGGTGTAGTTGTTTTAACTATACTAACAGTTGTGCTCTCAGTTGTTGTGGCTGGTGTAGTTGTTTCAGTTGTAGTAAAAGTTGTGCTCTCAGTTGTTGTGGGTGGTGTAGTTGTTTCAGCTGTACTAGCAGTTGTGCTCTCAGTTGTTGTGGCTGGTGTAGTTGTTTCAGCTGTACTAACAGTTGTGCTCTCAGTTGTTGTGGCTGGTGTAGTTGTTTCAGCTGTACTAACAGTTGTGCTCTCAGTTGTAGTGGCTGGTGTAGTTGTTTCAGTTGTACTAACAGTTTTGCTCTCAGTTGTTGTGGCTGGTGTAGTTGTTTCAGTTGTACTAACAGTTGTGCTCTCAGTTGTAGTTTCTGGTGTAGTTGTTTCACTTGTACTAACAGTTGTGATCTCAGTTGTAGTTGCTGGTGTAGTTGTTTCAGCTGTACTAACAGTTGTGCTCTCAGTTGTTGTGGGTGGTGTAGTTGTTTCAGTTGTACTAACAGTTGTGCTCTCAGTTGTTGTGGCTGGTGTAGTTGTTTCAACTATACTAACAGTTGTGCTTTCAGTTGTTGTGGCTGGTGTAGTTGTTTCAGTTGTACTAACAGATGTGCTGTCAGTTGTTGTGGCTGGTGTAGTTGTTTCAGCTGTACTAACAGTTGTGCTCTCAGTTGTTTTGGCTGGTGTAGTTGTTTCATCTGTACTAACAGTTGTGCTCTCAGTTGTTGTGGCTGGTGTAGTTGTTTCAGTTGTACTAACAGTTGTGCTCTCAGTTGTTGTGGCTGGTGTAGTTGTTTCAGTTGTACTAACAGTTGTGGTCTCAGTTGCTGTGACTGGTGTAGTTGTTTCACTTGTACTAACAGTTGTGCTCTCAGTTGTTTTGGCTGGTGTAGTTGTCTCAGTTGTACTAACAGTTGTGCTCTCAGTTGTTGTGCCTGGTGTAGTTTTTTCAGCTGTACTAACAGTTGTGATCTCAGTTGTAGTTGCTGGTGTAGTTGTTTCAGTTGTACTAACAGTTGTTCTCTCAGTTTTAGTTGCTGGTGTAGTTGTTTCAGCTGTACTAACAGTTGTGCTCTCAGTTGTTGTGGGTGGTGTAGTTGTTTCAGTTGTACTAACAGTTGTGCTCTCAGTTGTTGTGGCTGGTGTAGTTGTTTCAACTATACTAACAGTTGTGCTTTCAGTTGTTGTGGCTGGTGTAGTTGTTTCAGTTGTACTAACAGATGTGCTGTCAGTTGTTGTGGCTGGTGTAGTTGTTTCAGCTGTACTAACAGTTGTGCTCTCAGTTGTTGTGGCTGGTGTAGTTGTTTCATCTGTACTAACAGTTGTGCTCTCAGTTGTAGTTGCTGGTGTAGTTGTTTCAGGTGTACTAACAGTTGTGCTCTCAGTTGTTGTAGCTGGTGTAGTTGTCTCAGTTGTACTAACAGTTGTGCTCTCAGTTGTTGTGGCTGGTGTAGTTGTTTCAGTTGTACTAACAGTTGTGCTCTCAGTTGTAGTTGCTGGTGTAGTTGTCTCAGTTGTGCTAACAGTTGTGCTCTCAGTTGTTGTAGCTGGTGTAGTTGTCTCAGTTGTACTAACAGTTGTGCTCTCAGTTGTTGTGGCTGGTGTAGTTGTTTCAGTTGTACTAACAGTTGTGCTCTCAGTTGTTGTGGCTGGTGTAGTTGTTTCAGTTGTGCTAACAGTTGTGCTCTCAGTTGTTGTGGCTGGTGTAGTTGTTTTAACTATACTAACAGTTGTGCTCTCAGTTGTTGTGGCTGGTGTAGTTGTTTCAGTTGTACTAACAGTTGTGCTCTCAGTTGTTGTGGCTGGTGTAGTTGTCTCAGATGTACTAACGGTTGTGCTCTCAGTTGTTGTGGCTGGTGTAGTTGTTTTAACTATACTAACAGTTGTGCTCTCAGTTGTTGTGGCTGGTGTAGTTGTTTCAGTTGTAGTAAAAGTTGTGCTCTCAGTTGTTGTGGGTGGTGTAGTTGTTTCAGCTGTACTAGCAGTTGTGCTCTCAGTTGTTGTGGCTGGTGTAGTTGTTTCAGCTGTACTAACAGTTGTGCTCTCAGTTGTTGTGGCTGGTGTAGTTGTTTCAGCTGTACTAACAGTTGTGCTCTCAGTTGTAGTGGCTGGTGTAGTTGTTTCAGTTGTACTAACAGTTTTGCTCTCAGTTGTTGTGGCTGGTGTAGTTGTTTCAGTTGTACTAACAGTTGTGCTCTCAGTTGTAGTTTCTGGTGTAGTTGTTTCACTTGTACTAACAGTTGTGATCTCAGTTGTAGTTGCTGGTGTAGTTGTTTCAGCTGTACTAACAGTTGTGCTCTCAGTTGTTGTGGGTGGTGTAGTTGTTTCAGTTGTACCAACAGTTGTGCTCTCAGTTGTTGTGGCTGGTGTAGTTGTTTCAACTATACTAACAGTTGTGCTTTCAGTTGTTGTGGCTGGTGTAGTTGTTTCAGTTGTACTAACAGATGTGCTGTCAGTTGTTGTGGCTGGTGTAGTTGTTTCAGTTGTACTAACAGTTGTGCTCTCAGTTGTTGTGGCTGGTGTAGTTGTTTCAGCTGTACTAACAGTTGTGCTCTCAGTTGTTGTGGGTGGTGTAGTTGTTTCAGTTGTACTAACAGTTGTGCTCTCAGTTGTAGTGGCTGGTGTAGTTGTTTCAGTTGTACTAACAGTTTTGCTCTCAGTTGTTGTGGCTGGTGTAGTTGTTTCAGCTGTACTAACAGTTGTGCTCTCAGTTGTTGTGGGTGGTGTAGTTGTTTCAGTTGTACTAACAGTTGTGCTCTCAGTTGTAGTGGCTGGTGTAGTTGTTTCAGTTGTACTAACAGTTTTGCTCTCAGTTGTTGTGGCTGGTGTAGTTGTTTCAACTATACTAACAGTTGTGCTTTCAGTTGTTGTGGCTGGTGTAGTTGTTTCAGTTGTACTAACAGATGTGCTGTCAGTTGTTGTGGCTGGTGTAGTTGTTTCAGCTGTACTAACAGTTGTGATCTCAGTTGTAGTTGCTGGTGTAGTTGTTTCAGCTGTACTAACAGTTGTGCTCTCAGTTGTTGTGGGTGGTGTAGTTGTTTCAGTTGTACTAACAGTTGTGCTCTCAGATGTTGTGGCTGGTGTAGTTGTTTCAGTTGTACTAACAGTTGTGCTCTCAGTTGTTGTGGCTGGTGTAGTTGTTTCAACTATACTAACAGTTGTGCTTTCAGTTATTGTGGCTGGTGTAGTTGTTTCAGCTGTACTAACAGTTGTGCTCTCAGTTGTTGTGGCTGGTGTAGTTGTTTCAGTTGTACTAACAGTTGTTCTCTCAGTTGTAGTTGCTGGTGTAGTTGTTTCAGCTGTACTAACAGTTGTGCTCTCAGTTGTTGTGGGTGGTGTAGTTGTTTCAGTTGTACTAACAGATGTGCTGTCAGTTGTTGTGGCTGGTGTAGTTGTTTCAGCTGTACTAACAGTTGTGATCTCAGTTGTAGTTGCTGGTGTAGTTGTTTCAGCTGTACTAACAGTTGTGCTCTCAGTTGTTGTGGGTGGTGTAGTTGTTTCAGTTGTACTAACAGTTGTGCTCTCAGATGTTGTGGCTGGTGTAGTTGTTTCAGTTGTACTAACAGTTGTGCTCTCAGTTGTTGTGGCTGGTGTAGTTGTTTCAACTATACTAACAGTTGTGCTTTCAGTTATTGTGGCTGGTGTAGTTGTTTCAGCTGTACTAACAGTTGTGATCTCAGTTGTAGTTGCTGGTGTAGTTGTTTCAGTTGTACTAACAGTTGTTCTCTCAGTTGTAGTTGCTGGTGTAGTTGTTTCAGCTGTACTAACAGTTGTGCTCTCAGTTGTTGTGGGTGGTGTAGTTTCAGTTGTATTAACAGTTGTGCTCTCAGTTGTTGTGGCTGGTGTAGTTGTTTCAACTATACTAACAGTTGTGCTTTCAGTTGTTGTGGCTGTTGTAGTTGTTTCAGTTGTACTAACAGATGTGCTGTCAGTTGTTGTGGCTGGTGTAGTTGTTTCAGCTGTACTAACAGTTGTGCTCTCAGTTGTTGTGGCTGGTGTAGTTGTTTCAGCTGTACTAACAGTTGTGCTCTCAGTTGTAGTTGCTGGTGTAGTTGTTTCAGTTGTACTAACAGTTGTGCTCTCAGTTGTTGTAGCTGGTGTAGTTGTCTCAGTTGTACTAACAGTTGTGCTCTCAGTTGTTGTGGCTGGTGTAGTTGTTTCAGTTGTACTAACAGTTATGCTCTCAGTTGTTGTGGCTGGTGTAGTTGTGTCAGATGTACTAACGGTTGTGCTCTCAGTTGTTGTGGCTGGTGTAGTTGTTTCAGTTGTAGTAAAAGTTGTGCTCTCAGTTGTTGTGGGTGGTGTAGTTGTTTCAGCTGTACTAGCAGTTGTGCTCTCAGTTGTTGTGGCTGGTGTAGTTGTTTCAGCTGTACTAACAGTTATGCTCTCAGTTGTTGTGGCTGGTGTAGTTGTCTCAGATGTACTAACGATTGTGCTCTCAGTTGTTGTGGCTGGTGTAGTTGTTTCAGTTGTAGTAAAAGTTGTGCTCTCAGTTGTTGTGGGTGGTGTAGTTGTTTCAGCTGTACTAACAGTTGTGCTCTCAGTTGTTGTGGCTGGTGTAGTTGTTTCAGCTGTACTAACAGTTGTGCTCTCAGTTGTAGTGGCTGGTGTAGTTGTTTCAGTTGTACTAACAGTTGTGCTCTCAGTTGTTGTGGCTGGTGTAGTTGTCTCAGTTGTACTAACAGTTGTGCTCTCAGTTGTTGTGGCTGGTGTAGTTGTTTCAGTTGTGCTAACAGTTGTGATCTCAGTTGTTGTGGCTGGTGTAGTTGTCTCAGTTGTACTAACAGTTGTGCTCTCAGTTGTTGTGGCTGGTGTAGTTGTCTCAGTTGTACTAACAGTTGTGCTCTCAGTTGTTGTGGCTGGTGTAGTTGTCTCAGTTGTACTAACAGTTGTGCTCTCAGTTGTTGTGGCTGGTGTAGTTGTCTCAGTTGTACTAACAGTTGTGCTCTCAGTTGTTGTGGCTGGTGTAGTTGTCTCAGTTGTACCAACAGTTGTGCTCTCAGTTGTTGTGGCTGGTGTAGTTGTTTCAGTTGTACTAACAGTGTTGCTCTCAGTTGTTGTGGCTGGTGTAGTTGTTTCAGCTCTACTAACAGTTGTGCTCTCAGTTGTTGTGGCTGGTGTAGTTGTTTCAGTTGTACTAACAGTTGTTCTCTCAGTTGTAGTTGCTGGTGTAGTTGTTTCAGCTGTACTAACAGTTGTGCTCTCAGTTGTTGTGGGTGGTGTAGTTGTTTCAGTTGTACTAACAGTTGTGCTCTCAGTTGTTGTGGCTGGTGTAGTTGTTTCACTTGTACTAACAGTTGTGCTCTCAGTTGTTGTAGCTGGTGTAGTTGTCTCAGTTATACTAACTGTTGTGCTCTCAGTTGTTGTGGCTGGTGTAGTTGTTTCAGTTGTACTAACAGTTGTGCTCTCAGTTGTTGTGGCTGGTGTAGTTGTTTCAGTTGTACTAACAGTTGTGCTCTCAGTTGTTGTGACTGGTGTAGTTGTTTCACTTGTTCTAACAGTTGTGCTCTCAGTTGTTGTGGCTGGTGTAGTTGTTTCAGTTGTACTAACAGCTGTGCTCTCAGTTGTTGTGGCTGGTGTAGTTGTTTCACTTGTACTAACAGTTGTGCTCTCAGTTGTTGTGGCTGGTGTAGTTGTCTCAGTTGTACTAACAGTTGTGCTCTCAGTTGTTTTGGCTGGTGTAGTTGTTTCAGTTGTACTAACAGTTGTGCTCTCAGTTGTTGTGGCTGGTGTAGTTGTCTCAGTTGTACTAACAGTTGTGCTCTCAGTTGTTGTGGCTGGTGTAGTTGTCTCAGTTGTACTAACAGTTGTGCTCTCAGTTGTTTTGGCTGGTGTAGTTGTTTCAGTTGTACTAACAGTTGTGCTCTCAGTTGTTGTGGCTGGTGTAGTTGTCTCAGTTGTACTAACACTTGTGCTCTCAGTTGTTGTGGCTGGTGTAGTTGTTTCAGTTGTACTAACAGTTGTGCTCTCAGTTGTTGTGGCTGGTGTAGTTGTTTCAGTTGTACTAACAGTTGTGCTCTCAGTTGTTGTGGCTATTGTAGTTGTCTCAGTTGTTCTAACTGTTGTGCTCTCAGTTGTTGTGGCTGGTGTAGTTGTTTCAGCTGTACTTTTAGTTGTGCTCTCAGATGTTGTGGCTGGTGTAGTTGTTTCACTTGTACTAACAGTTGTGCTCTCAGTTGTTGTGGCTGGTGTTGTTGTCTCAGTTGTACTAACAGTTGTGCTCTCAGTTGTTGTGGCTGGTGTAGTTGTTTCACTTGTACTAACAGTTGTGCTCTCAGGCGTTGTGGCTGATGACAATGCTGTTGTTGTTGCTGCAGGTTTAAGGGTAGGGATATGGTTATAAATACATTTTTGGACCGTAATGTTTTTCCAGGATCATCAAAATATGTTGACCCTGGAATGTGTCTAACTCTGCAAAAATCAGGATGTGCAAGAGTAACTATGAAACTATTTGATTAAGGTAGGTTCTTTTTTCAAAATCTTAATCCACACAAGCTGTATACATTTGACAAGAATCAGCCACAAGGTGGCGTTATAATATTTACAATCTAAAGAACACTACGTGCTAATCTCTAAATTCTTCTTGTCTATTAATTTTTTAATGTGCCTAAATACATACCGTCCTTGTCAAAAGTTTACATACACCTTGCAGAATATTCAAAATGTTAATTATTTTAACAAAATAAGAGAGATCATACAAAATGCATGTTATTTTTTCATTTAGTACTGTCCTGAATGAGATATTTTACATAAAATACTTTTACATATAGTCCACAAGACGAAATAAAAGTTGAATTTATAAAAATGACCCCGTTCAAAAGTTTACGTACACTTGATTCTTACTATTATGTGTCGTTACCTTGAGGAGCCGCATTTGGGTTTCGTTAGCTGTGTCCCAATGTTGAAGGCTGCATCCTTCGAAGGACGCAGACTTCAAGGATGCAGCCTATGCGTCCTCTGAAGGACGCACCATGTAGCCTTCCTAGGATTTCCTAATTGTGTAACCAGGTGTTCCAGATCACCGCTCCTGGCGCCAAGCAACGGTGCGAGAGGACAGCTGCTATCCTGATCATTCATTTTGATAACTGAGTAAACAACTATGGAGCCAGAATTGGCTATTGTCATTTTTATGTTTTATATTTTACTGGAGGACATGGTGAGGATTTTTTAGCCCCGGCGCTGCCGGATCATGTATTTTCGGTTTAGCCCTGTTTGAATACAAAACCCAATTGAATATAAAAAACTTTAAAAAACTTATGGATAGTGGAAATATGCACTCTAACACTCTGGAGATCATCCCAGATGATGTCCCACCAGCAGGAGGCCTTACCAGGGGCAGCCCATCCCGGTCCAGCAGCTCAGCTCAATAGAGTCAAAATCTTTTTTTTCTTATTTTATGTATTGTAAAATTAAATGTTTATGTTGATTTTGATATGTTTAACGTATTTTGTAAATGGTTGGAAAAAGTACTTTAATGTAGCCTAAAGAACAAATGATTTTCATTTACCAATTTTATTTGAAAAAATAAAAAGGTATAGAATTTGTTTCATGCAGAAATTATGACTGTCATTACAAAAATAAACAATGTCCAGAACAATTCATTCTCTTTTATTTACACAATTAAAGTTGCATAAAAATAAATGTACATAATTTTTCTTTTAAAAAAATAAAAGTGAAAAAAGTTAAACAAGAATATGTAGAATATATATATATTTTTCAAACATTCTCTCAAGAAGAGAAAACAGCCTGTCCATCCTCTCCCTTCTTTCCTGTGCACTCCTCGCCTCTGCCTCCCTCTGTAGTTGCATTTCTTCTCTGATCAAGTCCAAAAACTCGTCCTGTCTCGCCGCTTTCGTGCTGGTGCTCCTCCTCACTGTGGGCACCCACTACTGAACTCGGCCCTGGTGTGTCCTCAGGGATTGAGGCGATGAGGACAGGGGGGTTGGTGCAATGCCTCTGTCCAAACACCTCATCCATGAGGACAAACCAGGGCCAAGTGTCAGCAGTGGGTTTCCCACTCACACCCTCTCCTGTCCCAGGACACTTGCAATCCTAAAGGCAGAGCAAATGAACCATGGCTTGTTAACAACAACAGGACAATACATTTCAGCAAAGATGTGTGTATTACATTTCTTTATATATATATATATATATATATATATATATATATATATATATATATATATAGATCCATATATATAGACCCATTTTTTCCTGAATTGTTCTAAAAAAGCAGAAAAGGGTACTTAACACAGAGGAGCAATCTTAAGTGCATTGTTAACACTGCAAAATATGACACATCAAGACATGCATACAAAATACTTAAGAAATCATATTTCTGTATACTAAATTTGGTTAAAACCACATAGCTTGCATGACAGCACTACAAAAACACATAAAAGTGAAACCCCATTGCCTTATCTACTGCTTTTCTTATTGTTTTGGGCTTTATTGGGTGAGTGATATTTCTTATAATACACAAGTGCAAATATTACAAATAGGTCGTTAAACTAATAACGTTATTACCACAAGTTTTGCCTAAAACTACCTGATAAATGTAGCCACGCAATGGTGACGAAGGAGTTAAGAAGTTTATAAGAAACTTTAACTCTGGTTTCGCTAGCTATTTGAGTAAATGAAAACATAATACTTACATTTAAATGTGCATTTGCTGTCCACCACCGATCTCTAGTCTCGGCCGCCTTTAAAAATAAATAAATAAATGCTGTCGTCAACGGCGCGCAATGACTTATGGGGGTAGGATAGGCCGCTAAGTGTCCATTTATGTATCCTTCTTTTCACGGGGAAACGAAGGGTGCATTTGGCGTCGCTTTTGAATCAGGGAAGCCTTCGTCGCGGCGCGATGACGCAACCGGCCTTCAAATACGGCCATCCGGCCTTCAAATACGGCTTCGAAGGATGCAGCCTTCACTTTGGGACACAGCTCATGAGTCCCTGGTTTTCCCTGAGAAGTTAAACTGGCCAATTGCGTTAGGAGTTAAGAATATCATCAGAACTATATCCTCAGTATCTCCTCACTTCAGATCTTGAAGTGAGAAAAAAAATACCACAAAAATAATATTTGTTTTGTTTTTAATTCATTAATTGAATTATTAATTAATTAATAATTCACTTACAGATAAAAATCCATATTATAATAAAAGTTCTCCTCTCCATCCTGGTAAAGGTCAAGTGGTGAAGAAGAGTCTGGAAAGTAAGCAATATATCACTGAAAAAATTTTTTTTATACATACACATTTTCCATCATCAAAGAGATGTTGGATGAAAACAAAGCACAAACATATAAAAACATCACTGCAGACTAGGAACAACCAGTGGCGGTTCATACAACTGTCAGCTAGAATAACCCTAAACTTCAAACAATACTTTAATATTGAAACAATTTCACAAAATTTTACACCGAATCAGAAGTAGTAGCAAAGTATCTGTTAAAAGTGTTACAGAATTTTAAAAATTCAAGTCCTTGTGTAAAAAGAAGAAATTCATCTTGAGAACCTTACAGAATACATTTACAGGACACATTCTACACACTTCTACTTTAATCATACAGACTACAGCATATCTACACAGCTAAGTGTTTTTTTCTAATTACAGAAATGTATTGTTACAATTTCCCGCTTTCTTCATAATTAATAACACAAACATCTATAATAATAATATAACAATAAAAAAGCCCTTACCAATCCTTGAGCAAATATATTGAACACTGAAATGTAAAAAGAAAATTGTTATTCCACTGTTGGCTCAAGTGCTTCAAGTCCACGTTATGCTGTGCTCAAGATTTAGACTCACCTGTGTCAATACTGCCTCTTAAATAGAATGTGGCAACCTGACGGAGGTGTTTTTTTTCTTGTTTTGTTTTTTGCCTTCATTGAAATGCACAAATAAGCTATTGGAATGCTTCTTGGCTGAGGCTTTGATTTTTGATTTTTTTTGTTTTTGTTTTTTGCATTGTTCATGCGTCAACAGTATGTATTGTTTGCACACTAATTAATTACAGCTGTGGTGATTCTAAAGAAAATATCCCAGGTTTATAAATAGAGGATGTTAAGCAACTTGACATGCCCTCTCTCTAAAAGGTTAATACAACAAATCTAAATGTGACAGTATTATATGATATGGAATTTTTATAATTCGTAAATTGTGTTGAGATTGCTACTGTCTAGAGGTTTTTTTTTTTTTCTTTTTTTTTAGACTTGCTGCTGTTGTTGTTTTTGTTGACACTTTTATATTTTTTGTGATGTCAGAAGCTTATCTTGTTTGCTGATTGTCATTATTATTGAGACACAAAGATTATATTTTTTATCTAATTGTAACTTAAAAAGTAAGTGAAAAAATTAAATGATAAATTAAAATTTCTGTCATGAAAGAAAAAATATGCTTAATCCATATTGCCTTGTTTTTTTTTTTTTTTTTTTTTTTTTTTATGATGCTTTGAATTCCTTTTCGGCATAATTATCTTGTCATTAATGTTTTATGACAATCAAGCACCCATATTGGAAATATATCTTAATCTATACACATTTAGCTTATGCTACCAAAAGACATTGATTAACCTTAAAAATGAGATTGAGGATCATTTTCCATTTATGCCAATATTTTATATATGTATATTACAAACATAAAAAAAATGATTTAGATAAACAGTCTATTCTTTTTTAATGATACAGGACAAATTACAAGCCTACATTTAGAGTTTTCTTTGAATTAAACAATAAACAAAAAGCTATACAAAAATCTGTAAGACTTGGATTGATGTCAGGTGTGAGCATACATGCATGTTTTCATTTAGATCATCATGAAGCTCATTTGCATTTGCATGTTTATTTTTCCTACGTCAAACCTTCATGCTTGCTACTCATTAGAGATGTCAAAAGACACCTGGTTAACCAAAGCATTCTTCACATTCACTTCTTGTGGGAATGTTTCCCGATTTTGAAAGTAATGCACAGGTACTCTCTAAACGAGTTTGTCAGTTTCTTATTGATCGGTAGTGCATTAACTGGTGTCTTCATATTGTGTAATTTGTTTGCAATTTTGACCTAGTTTAAATCTCATTAAAATAATTATTAGGACATTAAACATTTCTGTAACATTTCAGAGATATTTATTGAATATAAGTATTGAAATAGATTTTTAAAATATGTAACAAGCAATAAGCAACTATACAAGTCATAAAAGAAGCATAAATAAGTTTAGTCTTAAGGTAATTTCGGTTGAAGTGTCACATTGCTTAAGTAAAGTAAAATCAAGTAGTTGTCGTTCATGACATTACAATCAAGTCTCAGAAATGAATAGATGGGTGTGGTGGGTGTAACTGTGAACCACTCTCCACTTTAGACTTCTTTAAACTACACATTTGATGTGGTGGACACAGATGATGTGAAACCAGGCCTCGGAGAAGTGCTTTATATTGAATAATATAATATAATATAATATAATATAATATAATATAATATAATATAATATAATATAATATAATATAATATAATATATCATTTTTATCCAGTAGCAATGATTATTCACAATATTATTCTAATACAGTGTAGGATTACAAATTAGAGAATCTGTTTAAGATCTGCTGCTCTCATGTCCTTACATAACATAACATAAAAAACTAAGGTAGAGTACACTGAATTTAGCAAGGTTATGATGATGATGATATCAGCTGCTAAGCAAAGTTTCCAGCAATAGATTCCTGCCAGTCCTGTTCTCTTTATTGTAAGTTAAATGAGTCAGATTACTGAGACTCACACCCTTTGTCTTTAAATGGCTTTTGGAGCCCCGTGTCCCAGTCGTTGAATAGTTATGCTGATTTGATTGGGATTGGTAACACTCTGGAGTCTAGGGCGGGTTCCTAAACCTGGACACTTCATTTGCATGCGTCTCCATATCTAAGCACTTCCCACTAAAATCTATATAAACTACAATGTACACTGTCTTAGTTAGACTTGATGACTGCAGCCACCAACAGCTCGTCCTCTCAATAATGAATCCTGCTGAAGATACAAGGGACTCATAAATTTTGGGGCATCTCGCCCGGGGGGGCGGGGTTACGTCCTGCGTCACATCTCTCATGCGGGTTCTCGTCGACCAGGGTCAGCGCGCACCATAGCGCACACAGGCAGGCACAGAACTAGCTAGCGAACCTAGGTCTTAAATCGAATAAGTTATGTTTTTTTACTACACGTTTTTTGATGGAAAAGTGATGTTTAATTTCCATAGTCTTTGTTTAGTGAACCTAGTTACCTAGCTACCAAGGGTTTAAGTTGTACAAGATGTGCTGTAGCCTTAATTACAATGGCCACGTCGCGTTTCATATTAATGCATGTTAACATGTCTAGTTGGCATCACCATCAGAGTACATCCTCAACCACTATGGAAAGCACCCTGTCACAGACTCCTACGCTTCAGGAGGCCTGTCCATGCGCTGGGTGCACAGGGGTGTCTCTCACACACCCCACCACTACCATACCTCTCCTTCCTGTGGAGATCCACATGCTAGGGCTTCACCCATCTCTGGCAACACTCACACAGGGGGTCATCTAACTGGTGGGCCTCCAACGGCTGAAACCTGACACGCCTCTCAAGACCTCACGGTAAGCCATCCTACTCCTGACACCTGTAGGGAAAAGACAGAGCTGTCATGACACCTGGCTTTGAACCCCCAGACCTCCAGTTTGACCACAACGCTGAAGAACCAGACTCATTCACAGGGCAGTCACAAGACATAGTGAAGCAGTGTGGCTGTGCTGATCCTTCAGTACAGGTCCTATTCACCAGGCTTCTTGACCCAGGCGTTGCTTGTGTTGCCCATGGAAGCATGAGAGACTTGTCTGTCTGTCAGGAGACCTGGTGCGCCTTCTGTGTTGCTCGAAGCCGGAAGAGGATCGAGTCCTACAACATGTGAAGAAGAGCTTAGGGTTAGGACTTAAAGTGTGCAAATATAATTAAGTCCTACCTGTTACAGATAGCAATGGGAGCAATGGACAACTGGACCAATGGCTTAATGTTAACATTTTAACAAAATATAACCAGCAGAAAAATAACATACCCTGGTTTCATTTCCTTTTCTTGGTTTTTGCTACCCTTCGTTTATTAGCTGGAAGAGCCCGAAGAACTTCAGAGTCCTTTCTAACCATAACTATTTCCTTTTGGTTATTTAACATGAGGCCATTTTCTCTTCTGCACTGGGTTACAAATGATTTTCTTAGATTGATCAGTACTTCTGTTGACCTTGTGAGAGTTTCCAGGTCGTTGCATAAATATGTGTCATCACTAAACATCTTTAGTTCTTCTCTCAATTTAAGTTGTGCAGATTTGATCCGCTGTGGCATAATGTCTTTTAGGCTCACTGCTCCTTCATCGTGCACCCGGCAGCCTACTCCATCTTCCAGGCTCTCTGCCCCTTCGTCGTGCACCAGGCTCTCTGTTCCATCTTCTGTGCTCTCTGCCCCTCGGCTTCCAACTTGCATCAGGCTCTGTGCTTCTCCATTCTCCAGGCTCTGTGCTCCACTGGATCCATCTACCCCTCTTACATCGTCAAATGTATCAAGTGTCAGATATGGAGACAGTGTGTAAATAAGGGGCAGGGAATCCCATGAGTGCTTTGTGTTACTAAAAATGGCAAAAATGTGCTTGCAGGGAAGGTAAGAAAGTTGAAAAGCTTCACATTCACAAGACGGCTTTGTGAGGTCCACAGAATGAAATGTGTTTGACTGCTCACTCCTGACAAGACATGTACCATCATTTCTCTCCACTATATCCTGGGCACTGAAATGGGAAGCTGCAGTGATGTTCTTCAGACAGTGTAGGACAATTTCTCTCGGACGGTTTTGGAGAAAGGCTGGTACATCCTTGCTGTATGCTTTGTGGCATGTTCTATACCGGTAATTTAGGCTCTCGTAGCCTTTGTTTTTTTCTGGGATGAATTGTGTTACAATAGTTTCGACGAGAGAACACACTGTCCCAGTGCCAGAGATCTTTAAATAAATGCTTTGAGATTTTTGTTAATTGTTTCCACGCCATTGTTTGTGGTCACTGAAACATTGAAGCCGTCTGGAGCATAAGCTCTGCACCATTTCTGAAAAGGAACCAGAAGAACACTTAATAATTCAATCTAAAAATATATAACACCCCCCTCCCTTTGGATTCAGTACTCAGAATTATTTTGTTGAAGTCTTGAATTTCCCCTTGGGGATCAATAAAGTATCTATCTATCTATCTATCTATCTATCTATCTATCTATCTATCTATCTATCTATCTATCTATCTATCTATCTATCTATCTATCTTAACTAACCACCAACTCACCCTTTCTTCTTTAGAAATGTTCATCTATTAGCCTAGTTAATCCTAGCACTTGACAATATTACCTCTTTGATGGAAATCCACCACTGTTCGACGTACGTCCTCACTTTTTCACTGTCTTGGTATATTCTACTCTCCCTTAAATTCTCTATCGCTACCAAGCAGCTCTCTTCTGTTCTGGCCCAAGCAATGCTGCGAAGAAGATGTAACAGTTCTCCCTGTTCCCTGTCGGCAAGGCTATTCTTCCCTAAAGTCACAATTATTTGGTCATTAAATCAGTAATTCGCATTGTATTTCACAATTAAACAAAACATATTCATTACATCTACTTATTCCACTGCTTGGTTGAATTTCCCATTGTCCTACGTAATTTAGAACAACCATTAACATTATGTTATTTGAACACCTATGAAGTAGATCCATATTTTTGGCCGTATCACACTTGTATATTACTTCGCCGAACTCATTGTGAAGTTTAAATTAACTGTCACGTTGTATCCAAACTGTAAAATGCAGACGTTCAGAACATAGCAACATTGTAGAATATGACAGAGGTGGCTTTTAGCTAGATGGATGGCAGCAGGCTAAATAAAATAGCGATGTTTCAAAGCTAAAGTTCATCAGAATCTTGGGATACGCCCGCTTGACAACGGGAGAGATAGAACTAACGACTGGCCTTTGGCCGTAGCAACCATCCATTTAGAATTAGTAACGGCAGTTTGTCCTGCAAGTTGAGAAATTAGTTGATATGTGTCGGAAGAAAGTAGTTCTACAAACAAGACCGTTTTAGCGATTAAAACATTTAAATTGTAACATGAAATGAACACAGCGCAAGTGGCAACAGTGGAATAAGCGGGATAATGGACTCCACGGTGGTCTGTTAACATAAACTAATGCACTTACGAGGTTTAAACGGCCCTCCGCTTTGCGTCGGGGCCGTCTTACAACCTCGACCGTGCATTAATTTATGTTAACAGACCACCGTGTCATCCATTATCCCTTACATAGAACAGGTTTTACTCAGGATTTTAAGATATTTTTAACTACATAGTGAGTGTGTGAGTGTGTGTGTGTGTGTGTGTGTGTGTGTGTGTGTGTGTGTGTGTGTGTGTGTGTGTGTATGTGTGTGTGTGTGTGTGTGTGTGTGTGTGTGTGTGTGTGTGTGTGTGTGTGTGTGCCTATCTAGACTTGGAGCCAGGACTCACCATCTTTTGTCCACCTGAGCCAGGCCTGTTCCCGGTGGAAGGTGCACAGGTGTGTCTCCGCTGTAGGGAATACCTGGGCAATGGCCTGCATTTCCTGTTCACTGTAATAATAATAATAATAATAATAATGATGATGCATTGTATTGTGTAGCTCTTTACATCTGAAACAGATCTCAAAGTGCTGCAGTAAGTATTAGCTAAGAAATGACAAACAACAAAAACATGCTGAAAAACAAAGTAGAACTAAACAGATATCATAATCTAGCAGAAGGCTCTAGGGAAAATAGGGGGGTTTTAGGCCACGTTTAAGCATTAGTCTGTGGTACCCTAACCTGTAGTCAGTCATGAAATATCTTGGTCTCCACTCAGGGTTCCATCTCTTCAGGAGTTCAAGGGCTTCTGTGATTGATCTGGTTGTTTCAGTCTCGCATATGAATTCCGCAACAGGTTTATAACCCACATTTGTTCTCACAACCAAAAAAAAAAAAGAGGTAAAGAGTATTTTGAAGTTTTATAGGTTGCATCAAGTAAAACCATGTCCCCGTATCGCTGAAGGAGCCTGGCTTGCTTTTGGTTTTGGTGGACAAAGAGGAACTGATTTGATTGTCCATCTTCTCCAGCGGTGCACTTTCTGAAGAAAAAGTGATTACCCTGCCCTTCCTCCACCCATTGAGCAATCTTTCTTTCTAGGTTTTCCTGGTCAAGTGCGGAGTACCGGCCTGCCACTAAGGCTATGTGTATGTGGCTCTGTATGTTTGAAGGAAAGTAGGCCTGGTCTTCCTCAAAAGGTCTCTGCTGGTCATTGGGACACAGGTCCTTCAATACATACTGTTTTAGGGCTCTTTTAACAAATGCGACAGATGTAATACCCAATCCCACCATCTCATGTATTTTATCCCGCACTTTGGGATGAATTTGCCTCCCAAAGCAACACCCTTTGTCGATAATGTGATTCAAATGAGCTTCTACCAGCGGAATCCGGACATGTATGAAGGAAGATGTTGGTGGACTCCCCTGAGCCAAATCCTCTTTTAGCCTTTTCATAGCCTCTTCTTTTGTAGTTCTGGAGGCATCGCCTTTTACACTGTATGTGTCATATCTAAAATATAAAAAAACTATGTTAATGACTCTCATCCCTTTGACCATTCTTGTGAAAACACACTTCAAATCATCCTCTGACTCACTACCCTCACAGCTTCTTGCTGTGGGCAGATCCAAGGCAGATCTATAAAACATTAATATTTCGTTAACACAAACCAGGGGTGCAAACCAGATGAGGCTTCTGTAAGACTACAGGGGTGAGAAGTTTAAAAAAAGTCTTACAATAACTATTTTCACCAAAAGAGGACAGGTTTGCACGTAATTTGAAGTTGGCCAAGATTACCTAACGTTAGCATTTTAAACCAAGTTAGCTAGCAGTAAATTATACTGTAATAATTACGTTTAGAAAAGTCTTACAATAACTATGGTCACCGAAAGAGGACAGGTTTGCACCACGTAATTTGAAGTTGGTCAAGATTACTCTATCTAGCTAATCTATCTAACTCTATCTAACAGTCGAAATCTTAACTAAACAGGAAAACAATAAAATAAAAACTTACCCTCCATCGTGCAAAAAGATGTACACAGGGTAACGTTAACTTCCCACTCAACAGACGAGTCCAGAGACGGTTGGAAAAACTATAGAATCTTTGACGGGTCCCCGCTGGTGCGCGCTGACCCTAGTCGACGAGAACCCGCATGAGAGATGTGGCGCAGGATGTAACCCCGCCCCCCGGGCGAGATGCCCCATACAACCAAATCTCCTGGTCTTCTATTCTGAGTTTCCTAGTAACAGTAATCTTTACTTTACCTCACAAACCTTCATCAGCACTACGTTTCCATTCTCACACATTGTGGATCTGCAATACAAAGAAAATTTTAAGATGAACTGCACAAATTACTGATTGTCGGTTTTTAATGAAGCTTTTAATTATGTTAGCAATGACTAATGCATAATTTTGCTGATTTTAACATTGGGATGTCTAATGCTATTCTGACTTATTTACACTGTTAAAGAGTTGAATTTTCATGCTAAACAAGGCCAAAGTTCCAAAAAATGAGTTGGACGTAAGTTTCAGAAAGTTTTTTTTCGAGTATGGTACTGAATGATATCATAAAGAGCGGAAGTCCTTGTATGGGCACGGCACGCCTCTAGGAGCTTGACTGTTTTCGGAAAGAATCGGTACAGCTGTATTAGTCTTTTATAAATCTGCTAAAACTAAAGACTCTTTGGAGATATGGAGGATGCAATACTACACTATTTTTACAAAGCGGCTTTACATTGATAATAGGAAATTAAAGTAACAGAGATTGTTTTGGCTTTATAGCAGCTCTAGAATAAAGTTATTGTCCAGCTAAAGTTAGTTTTAACTGATTCACTTCCATTGCAACGATCATTAGCTATTAACTTAGGGGCAGCTTACATGACACCGTTTTAACAGAAAACTCTTAAAGTCCCTGTAAAGGCAATTCTAAAAGAAATTCTAAACACATTAAAAATGTTAGAAATGTTATGCTTAAACATATTACAAAGACTGTGAACTGTGAAGTACTGAATTGTGGAGTTAGACCGTTAAACAGTTTTTCACCATTGCTGTGTTCCGGATTTTTTGGGCGGGGCTAAAACGGGGGCTCGATGACGCACTGGAGCCCCTGAGCTCCTGGACACGCCCATACTTGATGACGCACTGGAGCCCCTGAGGCTGCCCCCTCGCCTATCAGTTCGCCGCTCAATCGCAAGTTACTGTCAGTATTATTTACTTCAGCCTACAGTTTGCTAGCTAGCTATGCCTTCGTCACGGAAATGCATATTACCTGGATGCGATCACTTACAAAACAGATCGGCGTCCTCATTTAAATTTCCGAACAACGATCACATCAACAAGAGGTGGATTAATTTTGTGAAGAGCCACCTTGATGGAGAGCTGATCGAGGATCACCACCAACACCCGCCTCTGTAGTGATCATTTTACACAGGATAGTTTTATAAACTTTCGTCGGAGACAACTGGAATACCCTGATAATACGCTGTTACTGGTAAATGGGGCCGAGCCGACTATCTCCCGCCTCGGCTTTCATCCTCCCGTCGCGCCGACAACTGGTGCCATCATCGGCAGTGCGTGCCCGCGAGTCATCTTTCCCGCGAGTGGGCATGGTTTCAGCGCAGCCAGCGGACACGCCACCAGCGTTTGAGAGCAGTGACCACTGCTAATTTTTTCAAGATTTTGATAGCTTATTTTATTTACTTGGCTGCTTTTTTTTATCATTCAAATTTGGCTGGGTGGCTAATAACACATTTTTCTGTGGTGTGACAAACTCAGAACACATACTTAATTTTGACTTTACAGGGACTTTAAGTTCTTTCTGCGCAAACTTCAAAAACGCGAACCAGTGAGAACGCTGATGGCGTGCACATGCACACCACGAGTTCAGTCTATAGGTATGTGCGTTTGAGTATATGTGCGCAGGCGTGTAGTCCTATACAAATCAACCCTCAACAAACCACCTGTCTGGCCTTTATAATACAGAATACAAAATTTATATAGAATACAGAATTTTTATCGCTTTCGCGTAGCCATGCAAACCGGAATTATCCCGACAATGCTTTATCTGTAGAGAGGTAAAGGGAGGGGAGGGAGGCCTTCACAGGGGAGAGACTAGTTGACACTTCAGGACTGTGTTGTTGTCGCGTCCAGGCGCAGGTCCTTCATTAGATCTGGATACAGCCTGGATCCGGCGGACTGCGGTAAACCTCGGGATAAACAGAGAGACTAATATTAGCATAGACGCCATTCTTCTTATTATGTAACGAGTACATCAGGATTTATGGGGAGTGTTCCCGGTTCCGGCTGACCTAATCTATGCAGCCTAACATTGAATTATAGAAGTCTATAATGTGTTATGCGTATGCTAGGTCAAAGAGATGTGTTTTTAGTCTAGCTTTGAACTGACAGAGTGTGTCTGCTTCCCTGACAATGTTAGGAAGATTGTTCCAAAGTTTTGGTGCTAAATAGGAAAAGGATCTACTGCCAGCAGTCGATTTTGATATTCTAGGTATTATCAACTGGCCGGAATTTTAAGATCGCAATAGACGTGAAGGACTATAATTGACAGAGTGTGTTAAAGATATAAAAGATTGGATGACGTGCAATTTTCTTTTATTAAATCCAGACAAGAGAGAGGTACTAATCATCGGTTCAAAAAAACACCCACAAAACCTCTCACACTACAACTTTAACATAGTAGGATGTCCTGTCACTTTGTCCTCTACAGTAAAAGACCAGGAGCCGGTTGCACCAACAGGGCTTACGTCTGGTCTTAAGGTAAGTAGGTCTTAACTCAGCATTCTAAGTCCGACCTAAAAGTTACGACAGTTGCACCATCCAGGCTTAAATCCTCTTCTCACTAAGACCGGACGTAAATCTTACGCCTAGTCAGTAGCAGGTGTAAATTCAAAATCTAGGCATATAATAGCGTTAATAGCCGTTATCCGACAGATAGCGTTTCTATAGTAACCACTTGATAACTCAGCAGTAAAGACATAGCGGGCTTTTAGACGGGAGAGAGTTTTTATTATTATTATTATTATTATTATTATTAAACAAAAAGCACAAGGGATACATGTATCAATCACAAAAAATTAGACGGGAGAGAGTTATTAGGGACAGAAGCAATCCATTGGACGTTTACATTGTTACAATGAGGTTTCGATTCTGTCGGAGAGATAAACAGTTACAGTTTGTGTCTAACCACAACGCAGCATTGACACCAGCAGTACAGCTGTTAATAGCGCTATGTTTTTATGCAAATGGTGCGTTTCAAAACACTGTTGGAGACATGATTAATGTCCACAAATCCACCGCGTGTCGACTGATACGGCTACAAGTTAACAAAACAGCGGAAGATAGTTTACAGCGTAACCTAGCAACGCACGCTGCTAGTCAACTGCTATAGTTCCGTGGTCATTCACATGAACGCGCAACGCTAAGACCAGGCGTAGTTAAGCCTAGGCTTAAGTTTGGTTGATGCAACTGACGTTAAGTCAGCTTTAAAGACTGGTCTTAACTAAGACCTACTTAGCAGTTAGGACCAGGCTTAGTAAAGCCCTGTTGGTGCAACCGGCTCCTGGGTGTTATACTAGACTGCAACCTGTCTTTTGAAAATCATATTTCATGTTACAAGAACAGCCTTTTTCCACCTTAGAAACATTGCTAAGCTACGTAACATGCTATCAGTTTCTGATGCAGAAAAGTTAGTTCATGCATTCATGACATCGAGACTAGATTACTGTAATGCTTTATTAGTCGGTTGTCCTGCATCCTTAATAAACAAGCTACAGTTAGTCCAAAATGCCGCTGCTAGAGTTCTTACTAGATCAAAAAAATATGATCATATAACACCAATTTTATCATCACTACATTGGTTACCTATAAAGTTCCGTATTAATTACAAGGTATTGCTACTGACTTATAAAGCCCTAAACAGCCCTAAACAGCTTAACTCCAGTCTATTTAACGGACCTTCTATCGCCCTATAATCCATTGCGCTCTTTAAGATCACTAAATTCGAGGCTTTTGGTCATACCTAGGATATCTAGGTCCACCAAAGGAGGGAGAGCATTTTCACATTTAGCTCCAAAACTCTGGAATAGTCTTCCAGATACTGTTCGTTGCTCAGACTCGCTCTCCCAGTTTAAAACTAGATTAAAGACGCATCTCTTCAGCCAGGCATTCATATAATACTTTTAATCTTACAGTTAAATCCGACCTCTAGTTCATAGATGCCAGAGGAGAACTGGCCCCCGACTGAGCCTGGGTTCTCCCAAGGTTTTTTTTTTTTCTCCATCAGGTCACCTGATGGAGTTTTTTCGGTTCCTTGCCACTGTTGCCTTTGGTTTGCTCAGTTGGGGATATTTAATGAATTAATCAATCAACAATACTATTGATCAGCATTACCAAACGTGGACGTTTTCCACTAGAAACAAACATTGATGTATTATTTTAATTTAATACTGTGAAGCTGCTTTGATACAATCTGTATTGTGAAAAGCGCTATATAAATAAACTTGACTTGACTTGACTATAATGGGTTAAGCGCTCGTTCAAGTACTGCAGAGCTAAACCATTTAGTGCTTTGTAAGTAATCAGCAATATTTAAAAATTTAGATGATGTTTGATAGGGAGCCAATGCAGTGTTGACAGAACAGGGCTAATATGGTCATACTTCCTGGTTTTGGTATAAACTCGAGCTGCTGCGTTTTGGACCAGTTGCTGTACGTTCACACCGCCGCCGACTTGAGCTGCAAAGAAGCTCTGGCCGCCCTGTCAAGGACGCTTGTCAAAAAGTACGGGGAAGCTTGTTGGCGCTTTGGCCGCTCTGACGTAGCAGCATTCTATTTTCGATCATGGGAGAAGAGAAGTGTCACACCATGAAATGTAAACAGAAAAAACAAGCAATACATTGACACTAGAAACCTTTTATAATGACAGCATTTTTATAACCGTTTTGGTCACATTTGGTCGGGAAAAAAAGAATAATTAGCAATTATTATTATTATTATTATTATTATTATTATTATTATTATTATTATTAATAATAGTGAGTGCGCGCGCGTGGCCGGGGCTCTCTCTCGCTCTCTCTGCTCGTTCTTATATATGCCCTGTCAAGCGCACCCTGTTAAACTGACAGGACTTAAAAACACCTGCAAATGATAAACTTTCACTCTATGATGGTTAAACTGTGCAATTAATCCGATAATAATAGGAAACCCAGCAACGGCGATGATCAGCTTCTCCTCCATTTTCTCGGAACTAATGTTTTGGTAGGAACGAAAGTTTACATTGTATGTTTCTCCGGAATCAGCCAGCGCGAAGGACGTCTATATTCCGATTGGTTGCTGGCGTTTTGCCGCTGCTTGCCGCTGAACCCGCTTCATAGCTCATTACCATAAAGTTGAGCTACTTTAAACTTTCTGATTGACGCTCTGGTCGCTCAAAACGCCCAAAACGCGACGCCGATGGATTTGACGCTCCATGCAGCTGAGAGAAGCCAGCTTCCATTGAAAATGAATGACTTCCGGTAACTTTGGAAGCTCAAGTCGGCGGCGGTGTGAACGTACAGCTGTAGTTTATTAAGCGTGCAGGGCAACCACCCATAATAGCATTACAATAATCTAGCCTTGATGTCATAAACGCATGAACTAATTGTTCCGCATTTGTCAATGAGAGCATATGACGTAATTTAGATATATTTTTAAGATGGAAAAATGTGGTTTTACAGATACTAGACACGTGACTTTCAAATGAAAGATTGGTATCAAAGAGTACACCCAGGTTCCTAACCGACGATGAAGACTTGACAGAGTCAATACAGCAATCAAGTGTTAGACAGTTTTCTAGATTATTATGTGAGGAAGTTTTTTGTCCAATAATTAGAATCTCCGTTTTTTCAGAATTAAGTAGTAGGAAATTACTAGTCATCCAATTTTTTATATCAGCTATGCATTCCGTTAATTTTGTGAATTGGTAAGTTTCGTCAGGGCGTGAAGAGATATAGAGCTGAGTATCATCAGCATAACAGTGAAAACTAATGCCATGCTTCCTAATGATATCTCCCAAGGGTAGAATGTACAGAGTGAACAGAAACGGTCCTAGTACTGAGCCTTGTGGTACGCCATACTGAACTTGTGATCGATAAGACATCTCTTCATTTACTGCTACTCACTGATAACGGTCAGATAAGTTTAAACCATGCTAATGCAATTCCACTAATGCCAACAGAATTTTCGAGTCTATTTAAAAGAATGTTGTCGTCAATAGTATCAAATGCAGGACTAAGATCGAGTAACACTAATATGGATGAAAAGAGCAAATCATTTGTAACACTAATGAGAACTGTCTCAGTACTATGGTACGGTCTACATCCTGACTGAAAATCCTTTCAGATATCATTTCTTTCTAAAAAGGAACATAGTTGTGAGGATACCACCTTTTCTAGTATCTAGAAAATGTAGATTCGAGATCGGCCAGTAATTGACTAATTCTAAAAAAAGTTGCGTTTTTTTAACAAGCGGTTTAATCATAGCCAGCTTAAAAAATTTTGGTACGTATCCTAATGACAAAGATGAATTAATGATATTAAGAAGAGGATTTATGACCTCTGGAAGCATCTCTTTCAGTAGCTTAGTCGGTATAGGGTCTAACATACAGTGGGGAGAACAAGTATTTGATACACTGCCGATTTTGTTCTCCACTCATTACCTGTATTAACTGCACCTGTTTGAACTTGTTACCTGTATTAACTGCACCTGTTTGAACTCGTTACCTGTATAAAAGACACCTGTCCACACACTCAATCAAACAGACTCCAACCTCTCCACAATGGCCAAGACCAGAGAGCTGTGTAAGGACATCAGGGATACAATTGTAGACCTGCAAAAAGCTGGGATGGGCTACAGGACAATAGGCAAGCAACTTGGTGAGAAGTCAACAATTGTTGGCGCAATTATTAGAAAATGGAAGAAGTTCAAGATGACCGGGCACTGGGGCACCATGCAAGATCTCACCTCGTGGAGCATCAATGATCACGAGGAAGGTGAGGGATCAGCCCAGAACTACACGGCAAGGTCTGGTCAATAGCCGCGTTTCCACTGTCGGGCCAGGGCCGGGCCGTGCTAGTGCGTGCCAGGGCCAGTCGCGTTTCCACTGTCACTTCCGGGGCTGGATCGGGGCTTACTCGAGGCCAACGGCCAGGATTTCTGGCCCGTCGAATACCTTGGGCCAAAGCGGGCCAGCTCGGGCTAGAGGAGTGGTTACCAACAGAGGAGGAGTTTACCAGCGCCGGATGATTCTGTCAGCATTAAAGACTTAAAAATAAAATAATTTAACTCGCGTTCATGTTTGAATGCCTTCTGTTTGTGATGCAAAAGACTATGCGCGCTAACCGTTACCATAGTAAACATAGTAAACGCTTGAAGATACGCATATAAAAAAAAACATAGCGAACGCTTGAAGAAATCAGACCAACATTAAAGGCTATGACAGTCATGTTTTTATTTTATCTGTCATAGCCTACGTCTCGTCTCTTTAAACCGGACTATCATAAAATAAAGTAACTTTTTTTTCGGGAGCTTCCTCTGTTTCTCTGACTGAAATATCTGTATGGGAGTCGAGAGATTGCTAAAGCTCCTCAGGTCGTGGCATAAAGTTGTAGAAATTATCATTTTTTTCTAAATGTGATGTAAATATGATAAAGAAACAGACGCGACTGAAAAAGTAAGTGTGTCCTCTTTCTTTTGTGAAATAGACCTAACGGTAATTTATTTCTGAGTGACTAATGTGCAATTTTGACATAAATTAATTCATTATTATCAATGTATCACTTTTTATTGTAAATCTGTGGTAAAACATCGATGCATGGGTTTTTAATATTCAAGTAAACAAACAAAAAAAATGCTAGCAAACGGCCGCTTTTATCGTGTTTGTTTTCAACGCTGTTTCCAGTGATTTCTGATTAGTTTTCTGATAAAACTTCCATTTGTTGGTGAAAGGATGGGTTAGTGTGGCGTTGTTCCAGAGAGGCGTGTTACGGGCGTGTTTTAGTGAAGCGCTGTGGAGCTTCTGGCCCGACAGTGGAAACGCAGGCCCGGTGCTATTGGCCCGAGGCTATTAGCCCGGCACGGCCCGTTTAAAGCCCTGGCCCGGCCCTGGCCCGACAGTGGAAACGCGGCTAATGACCTGAAGAGAGCTGGGACCACAGTCTCAAAGAATACCATTAGTAACACACTACGCCGTCATGGATTAAAATCCTGCAGTGCACGCAAGGTCCCCCTGCTCAAGCCAGCGCATGTCCAGGCCCGTCTGAAGTTTGCCAATGACCATCTGGATGATCCAGAGGAGGAATGGGAGAAGGTTATGTGGTCTGATGAGACAGAAATAGAGCTTTTTGGGTCTAAACTCCACTCGCCGTGTTTGGAGGAAGAAGAAAGATGAGTACAACCCCAAGAACACCATCCCAACCGTGAAGCATGGAGGTGGAAACATCATTCTTTGGGGATGCTTTTCTGCAAAGGGGACAGGACGACTGCACCGTATTGATGTGAGGATGGATGGGGCCATGTATCGCGAGATCTTGGCCAACAACCTCCTTCCCTCAGTAAGAGCATTGAAGATGGGTCGTGGCTGGGTCTTCCAGCATGACAACGACCCAAAACACACAGCCAGGGCAACTAAGGAGTGGCTCCATAAGAAGCATCTCAAGGTCCTGGAGTGGCCTAGCCAGACCTGAACCCAATAGAAAATCTTTGGAGGGAGCTGAAAGTCTGTATTGCCCAGCGACAGCCCCGAAACCTGAAGGATCTGGAGATGGTCTGTATGGAGGAGTGGGCCAAAATCCCTGCTGCAGTGTGTGCAAACCTGGTCAAAAACTACAGGAAACGTATTATCTCTGTAATTGCAAACAAAGGTTTCTGTACCAAATATTAAGTTCTGCTTTTCTGATGTATCAAATACTTATGTCATGCAATAAAATGCAAATTACTTAAAAATCATACTGTCACATTCACCGTCTTCTTCCTCATCTGTGTGTGCACTACACTTCCCATCATCCTCCTTGGCACACCTGCACTCATTCAGCCATCATCATCACCTGCACTCCCTCGTTAACAAGCCCTATATATTCAGCACTCTCCCTTCACTCTTCGTCTGGTCTCGTCTATACACGTTAATACAAGACACACAGACTCCCTTCCTACACGACTTTACCTACCTGCATACTCACCGTTGATCCCGATCCTCTTCAGCCAGTCTTCATTCCGTCATCAGAAACTTCATCTGGATAAGAAAGAGAGAGAGACTTGGTTACCATTCAGTTAAGCTTCATCTGATTCTCTACTTCCTGTTTACTCACCATTCACGCTGTGTCCGATCCATTCTGCTAATAAACATATTAAACTTACCATCTCGTCTGTTCCCTGTGTGAACCGTGACACATACAATGTGATTTTCTGGATTTTTGTTTTAGATTCCGTCACTCACAGTTGAAGAGTACTTATGATAAAAATTAAAGACTTCTACATGCTTTGTAAGTGGGAAAACCTGCAAAATCGGCAGTGTATCAAATACTTGTTCTCCCCACTGTACATGTTGTCAATTTAGATGATTTAACGAGTTTGGCGAATTCTTCCTATTCTATAGCAATGAATGAATCGAATTTTCCTTAGGGAGACTACAATGCACTCCCTTATGCGATACTGTAGTAGACGGTTGCATAGTAATAATTTTCTCCCTGATGTTTTCAATCTTATAAGTGAAGAAGTTCATAAAGTCATTACTGCTGTGCTGCTTGGAAACTTTTGGGCTTGAAGCTTTATTTTTCATTAGTTTAGCCACTGTTTCAAATAAATACCTAGGGTGTTGTTTATTGTCTTCTAATAGGGTAGAGAAATAAGCAGATCAAGCAGCTTTTAAGGCCTTAAAGCTGCTCCACAAGCAGCTTTTAAGGCCTGTCTTTCCATGAAATGCAAAATACCTCTAGTTTTGTTTTCTTCCAGTTGTGCTCCATTTTTCTGCCTGCTTTCTTAAGGGCCCGAGTGTGCTCGTTGTACCATGGTGTTGGACTATTTTCTCTAATCTTCTTAAAGCGCAACGGAGCAACTGTGTCTAAAGTGCTGGAAAAGAGAGAGTTAAAAGTTTCTGTCGCAATATCGAGTTCTTTTAAGCTATCTGGGATGCTGAGATGATGAAACTGATCAGGAAGTTTATTAGTAAAGCAATCTTTAGTGGCAGAAGTCATAGGTCTAACATATTTGTAACACATAGTTATTGGATATCAGATGTTAAATACCCAAAGTTCGTCAGAGTTGTAGAAACTTGATGGCGTGTCTGATTAAAACACGGGACAAATACCAGTCCTTTGCTCCCTTTTATTTTCAGTTCAAGATGATTAAGTCTTGGGTAATTCACATGGCATAAAGTTCAGGGATTGCAGATTCACACGTTGTAAATAGACAGATGTTAACAGATGGACAGGATGGATTGGATGTACAAGATGGTTTTAAGTCACTACAAACGATACAATAAAGGAAATCAAAGTCATATAATTCATCAAACATAACATATATATACTCAATCCAAACAATTGAAATAAATAAATTCAAACAATACAATTGGCAAAAACAAACTTACTTAACGCATCTTAAGGAAAGGACTCAAAGGACATGGTTGGGTCTCCATTCAAACACCCACACCTCACCAATGCAAAAAAAAAAAAACAAAGGAAGGAAGTGAGGCCTACTTATAGACCTTAACCAGGGGGTGTATGGGTAATGTAGTGTACTATATTTAGTAGTGTAGTCTGCTTGGAATTGTGGAATATGTAGTACATATATATATGGGAAAAACACAACAGCCGCCCCCAAATACAGTGATGTATTTGCTATTACTCATCTGTTTCAGGGAATGGAATCAACTTAGCAACTGGACGTACATACGTTTTTCCATTAATAACAATCTCAGCTACTCTGACACGCCCATCCTGACTAGGTAGGAGAAGTATTACCCTGCCAATGGGCCATGATGCTCTTGGAAGTTGAGAATCAACTACTAACACGACAGCAGAGTCATTTAGATTAGGCTGTTCTCGATTCCATTTTTGACGGAGCTGCTGACCTGGTAAATTATATCAGATAAAGGAGGTTCAAAACTGGTCAACGAGGACCTGGCTGGCGCCAAGATCTGCGGCCAAGGAGCTTAGTGTTGGCATAAATCACCTGAGGTAGAGAAGAATCTCGCCGCCCCATGAGGAGGAGATTTGGAGTGATGGGGTCAAGGTCTGAAATGTTTGAAGAGGCGTAACCAAGTGGCTTTGAGTTTAACACTCCTTCAACTTCTGTCAAAACGGTCCGTAGGACTTCCTCTGATACGGTTTGACTGCCAAGTACCACCCGCAAAGCTGTTTTAACCGAACGGACCTCTCTTTCCCATGACCCCCCAAAATGAGGGGCTTGTGGTGGATTAAACTTGAATTTAATCTGCTGATTTTCCAGCTTGACTTGTAACTCAGTGGTAAGGTTCTGGAAAGCTTCCTTTAATTATCTTGCAGCTCCACGGAAATTACTTCCTTGATCACAAAGAATCTCATACGGCCTACCTCTCCTGGAAATGAAACGGCGTAGGGCCATTAGAAAGCTGTCCACATCTAAACTGCTCAACAAATCAAGATGCAGACATCGAGTGGTCTGGCACTTAAACGGAATGCCCCATCTCTTCTCCGTTCCACGGCCAATATTGACATGGAAGGGACCAAAACAGTCCATTCCTGTGGACCAAAAGGGAGGTTTGAACAACCGGAGCTTGGAGAGTGGAAGATCTGACATTTGAGGGATAGATGGTTTAGCTCTCCACTTCCTACATTGTAAACAAGACCACTGATGTTTTTTTTACGGCTTGTCTCCCTCTAATTATCCAGTAATTGCGCCGAAGTTCTGAGAAAACTCTCTCTGGACCAGGGTGGAAAAGTTTCTCGTCGCAGTCCTTGATAATTAAATGGGATCATGGATGTTTGGGGTCGAGGATGATTGGGTAAACCATTCCAGGTTCCATATCCTCTACACGTCTGAGCTTACCACCCACTACAATAAGTCCTGTTTCTTCATTGAATTCAGGAGAAAGTGTAAGGAGACAACTCTGAGGTTCAATGGGCTTTCCTTCCTTTAAACACTGGTACTCAGAGGGAAAACTTTGTCGCTGGGCTTGTCTCAAAAGAAGATTTTGGACTGAAGAGGCGTCACAAGGGTCCTCCCTATGTCGTCGCAGTAACTCATTTGTTGCGAACTGTAGCTCTGACCATGATTTGAAACAGGAAGGATCTGGGAGTACAAAATCATCCAATTGTGTTAACCCACAAAAGAGTGGTTTGCGGAGCTCAGGATCAGGACTAGCAGATCTAGATACTAGATTTTTAGGCCATTCATGTGGAGAAAATTTCAGAAACATTGGACCTTGTCGCCATCTATGATCAGGTTTGGCTAGCTCAACAACAGTTTTACCTCTTGTAATGTCATCTGCTGGATTCTGTGCAGAAGGAATATACCTCCAAGAAGAGGGATCAGTGAGTTCCAGGATTTCAGTGACTCTATTAGCTACAAAAACTTTGTAACAACAGGAGAGGGAGTGCAGCCAAGACAAGACAGTTGTCGAATCGGACCATAGGACAATATTTGTCAAAGGATTAGTCAATTCATTCTGCAGGAGTTTACAAAGCTGTGCACCTGTTAGAGCAGTGCGAAGTTCAAGACGAGGGATGGATATTTGCCTTTTGGGGGCAACTCGAGATCTTGCCATGATGAAGGAAGTATGTACCACACCCTTGTCAGTTTCCATTCGCAAATAGGCTACTGACCCATATGCGCTCTCTGAAGCGTTGCAAAAAATATGCAACTCTCTGGATGTGATTTGGTTGGAAGGTAAAGTTAAATAACAACGAGGAAGCTGTATCAATGACAGGTCAGGGAGCTCAGTTTCCCAAGCCTTCCAGGCCTGTTGAATAGGATCTGGCATAAGGGGATCATCCCAGCCCCGGGACTTCATCCAGCATTGTTGTATGATGACTTTAGCTCGCATTGTAAAGGGGGTTATGTAACCCAAGGGATCATACTGACTGGCGAGGACTTTATATATATATATTGCGCAGGGTTGTGGTTTTATACTCCACAGTTCGGGATCGATACCCTAATGAATCAGAGGGACAGTGCCAACTCAGACCCAGAGCTCCTTCTTTAGGATCCAAACGATCTTGATTGATCCACAGTTCAGCACTCTCAGACCTGGCTTCAGGAGGAAGATGTCTGACAACATCAGGCTGGTTACTTGCCCACTGTCTGATTTCAAATCCTCCACTCATCAGTAAAGAATGCATTCGGTCTAGGAAGTTCTTAGCAGTTTGCACATTTGGGAAACTCTCTAAACAGTTGTCCACATAGAATGACTGAAGTACAGAATTCACTATATCTTCATATCCTTCTTGATGATCAAGGAACTTGCCTTTGTAGAGCATATGTTGCGCAACATGGACTACATACTGTCCCAAAGGGCAAAACTTGCCATTCGTAGATGTCAGGTGGATTTGACCTCTGCATGTTGCGCCACAGGAAGCGTACAAGAGAACGAGTCTTCTGGTAGTAGCCTTACTTGATGGAACATGGATTTTATGTCCCCACTAATTGCCACTGGGCACTGACGAAACCGGAGTAAGACACCAAGTAAGGAAGGGCCCAATTGTGGACCAGGAAGAAGTTGACTGTTAAGTGACACACCTTTATATTGATAGGAGCAATTGAAGACTATTCTTTTTTTTCCCATTATGCTCCACAATATGATGAGGAATATACCATGATTCATTAGATGAGTCATGAGAAAGTTCCACTTTGGTAACCGGACTCCTTCAACTTAGCAATTTCCTGGTCATACACAGTAGCAGTTTTAGGATCTCTTTGGAGGCGTCGCTCGATACATCTGAGGGAAGACATAACTGCATTTGGTGAGGCTCGTAACCTCATGGCGGAGGCAGCACGCAATAACGGAGTGGCATATCTTTGCACACCATCCACATCAACTCTTTTAGACCTGGAGCCCAACAAGTCCATAGCTTCTTGGTCCTGCTAGGACCTAGTAATGACTTTCTCATTTCTGAAAGGAAGGATGTCTACTTTCCATAATTTCTCCATCATGGCGAAGTTCTTCTAGTGGATTAGCGATGGTAAAGAGACACTGCATCTCATCAGTGTTAGGAATTGGTATTGGGCCTTGAAGTACCCAGCCTAACCTGGTCTGAATTGCAGCTGGGGATTTAGGAGGCCCAAAATGCACCTGATCAATTGGATTTATCAGGTGTGGGTAGTCTGCACCAATAAGAATAAGTGGTTGGACATTAGCAAAGGCTGGAAGGGGTAAGACTCGAAGATGTCTGAAACGTCTCTGCAAGATCTCAACAGGGTAAGTCTGTTCTGCCGGCCCCAATCTTGCAGCAGAAAAGGCATTGGAAATGGAATACTTCTTTTCTGGATTGGCCATGGAGGATATTTCAAAGGTTACAGAAGAGCCTTCAAGTGCAAGAGTGTCTTGACGTACAGTTCTAACAATTACAGACTCAGTTACCCCAGTAAGGCCCAAATAATCAGATGCTTGAGGTAGCAACATGGTACGTTCCGATCCATCATCCAGGATGGCATAGGTTTGCAAGGATCTGCCTTTATAATGGAGAAGTACTTCAACAACTTTAAGCAGTACCTTGCCAGAACCTCCAAGGCGACTAAGATAGAATGTACCGTTATCCTGATCACGACAATTGACTCCATGAAGGATACCAAGATGTCTGCCTTTGCACTGTGGACAGGGTTTTCTCAAGTCACAGTTGACAGCTAGATGGTTAAGCCCACATCTCCAGCATCTTTTGTTCTCTCTAATCCATGCATCCTTCCTGGTGTCTTCTAGAGATCTAAAAGAGGGGCACAGGCCAATGAAATTATCTCTACTGGAACAATATGCGCATGAATACTTGGAACTCAATTCACCATCTCTCAAATTCTGGGGTTTCTTATTTGTGGATCTTGGCACATCAGAATTACCGTTGCCTCCGTACAAGACTGTTTGAGTGTTAACATAGGACTTTGGTTGAGGTTTACTCAAGAGTGGTTTTGGAAAGTCACTAACCTGATCAGCCATTGCTTGACACTCAGCCTCTTCTTGGAGCCAGGCGGAAAAGTTAATCAGGTTGTAGCTTTGACCCTTTAGGATCGTACGGGCATAACGGGCAAAGTTGGTCACATGGTCTGTGGGTAGTTTACTGAGTAGCTGCTGTACATGAGAAGCGCAGGATAATTCGGACTTAACTTGGTCTTGGCCCAAAGATTGGAGCATGCCAACCAAAGCTCGAACCTTTAGTGCGAAGCTACTAAATGCTCTGCTGTCACCTGGTCTCACCTTGGGGAGAGCTAGAATGGCTTTGATTTCTCTCAAAACTAGTTGATGTGGTTGCCCATATTTCTGTTGTAGTGCCAAAAGAGCCATACTGTAAGGCCTAGGATCGTTAGCATAAACTAGAGCTAGATCACGAGCTGGAGAAAATTTTAAATGATCCAGCAAGATATGGAATTTGTAATGTTCTGGCTCATGGAGTGACAACAAATTTGTCAAGGCTAACTGCAACATTGCAAATTCTTGGGGGTCGTCATTCACCAAGAAAGGAAAGGAAGGTCCCTGAACACGAGAAGTAGGATAGGAAGGAACAGGATATGAAGCATAATATGGCTGGGAATATGGATAAGGATGAGGAAATGGAATTGCAGTTGTGGGAACAATTGGTTGAATGTACGGGGCAGGATGTTGTACAACAGGATTCCCTACATAACCTACAGACTGTGATTGAATATGAGGACCTACATTAGCTGAGGATACATGAGGAATCGCCAAGCTAGAAGATGGTCCTAATGGCTGTGAATACTGGGAAACAGCATACCGAGGCTGAGGTGATAATTGTGCTGATGTTACTTGTGAGGATAACTGAGTATGAGCTATGTAAGGGGAAAAAGGGCTACATGGTAAACCAGGCTGTGGTGAACCAGGTGGTTGTACCAACACTGGTGATGTTTGCACTTGAAGGGAATGACTATTAGAAGGCTCAGGAACCAATGGAACAATAGAAGGTTGTAACATACTACTTGATTGTAGTTGTGATGTTATCTCATGTGTGTGCATATGTTGGGGTGGACTACGTAACAGTGAGGAAGGAGGAAGAGGCAAAGAACTAGGCCTACTCAATGGAAGCAATGAAGGAACAGTTGAGGAATTACATTTCTCACAGGTTGATTTCTGTTCAGCTTTCTTAATACATGCACACAATTCTTGAACAATAGATGCATTAGCAAAGGCATTTTCATCATCATCAGAAGCATCATCAAAAGACACAGAAAATTCAGAATGTTTAGAAGAAACAACTAACTGTGACATTCTAGACATCATCTCTCCAAGCATACCCTTAAAGGACAAGTTCGGTATTTTACACTTAAAGCCCTGTTTACAGATCGTTTCTGATGAAATAGAACGGTTAAGATTAAAATTTGGACAAATGCTGCTGTCCCGAGAATTTTAGGTTTCTGATGGCGTGTCTGATTAAAACACGGGACAAATACCAGTCCTTTGCTCTCTTTTATTTTCAGTTCAAGATGATTAAGTCTTGGGTAATTCACATGGCATAAAGTTCAGGGATTGCAGATTCACACGTTGTAAATAGACGTTAAAGGGGGGGTGAAATGCTCATTTTCACTCAATCTCCTGTTAATCTTGAGTACCTATAGAGTAATATTGCATCCTTCATATCTCCAAAAAGTATTTTGTTTTATTACATTTTTAACATAAAGATAGGCTGTACCGAGTCTTTCCGGAAAAAACCGAGCGGCTGGGGGCGGGCCGTGTGGGCGAAGCTTAGCTGTGCTAACGCGCCAAGCTAGTGACAACACACAGAGACATTTGTTCAACAAACAGTTTTACTCACCGTCCGGTTCCAACGCACGACCGCGAACCTTTATCATTGTGACTGCTCGATCCTTAAGCATTAGACGATCTGCAAATCCGTAGATCTGGGCTTTGTTTATAAAACAATCATCGTCGAAATGCAGGGAACAAAAGTCTTACACAACTCCGTTTATGCTCAGGAAAACAAACTCCATCCACGGGTTCCTTAACGCTGGGTTCTTTGGGAATCTGTGCAGGGTTGTCTTGCCCTGGCAACCAAAAACACACTTCTTTGGTGACATTGACTTCCCAAAAGCCGGGCAGGGCGCTTTGATGGCGAACTGCTTTCACTCTCTTGCTCTGGTCTACGAGTGCGCGCGCGGCCGCGATCTTACCGGAGAAGTGCCCTTAGGACCCATATAAGGAAATTCCGCCCTATCTTACGTAAGACAGAGCCATACTCGAAAAAAACTTTCCGAAACTTGTGACAAACCGGAAGGAGTATTTTTGGAACAAAAATACTCCTTCAAACGTACAACTTAGTTTTTGAAACTTTGTCCATGTTTAGCATGGGAATCCAACTCTTTACCAGTGTAAAAAACTCAGTATGCATGAAATAGCATTTCACCCCCCCCCCCTTAACAGATGGACAGGATGGATTGGATGTACAAGATGGTTTTAAGTCACTACAAACGATACAATAAAGGAAATCAAAGTCATATAATTCATCAAACATAACATATATATACTCAATCCAAACAATTGAAATAAATAAATTCAAACAATACAATTGGCAAAAACAAACTTACTTAACGCATCTTAAGGAAAGGACCCAAATGACATGGTTGGGTCTCCATTCAAACACCCACACCTCACCAATGCAAAAAAAACTAAGGAAGGAAGTGAGGCCTACTTATAGGGTGCTTCTCAATTCTTATTTGTGTATCCTCGTTTCCTCTCCTCGCTTCCTTTCCTCGCGTCTCAGCTCCACCCCCTGTAGGATGCGAGGGAAGGCTGCAAGGAAAAGACGCGAGGACGGAGGGATCGAATGAAAGCTTTTTTTATACATTGGAATACTTGATCACTCGAGCGTCACTTCATCGCGTCATCAGCAGCGCTCAGAGGATCTGCCCTTATGTTGTTGAAATTTGTTTACTTAAGAAATGCATAATAAATAATAATAAAGAAAGATACCCTGTTGAAATATGTGAGATGTGTGGTTTATATAAACAGCAAAAGTAAAGTATAAATCAAAATGATTGTGACCGATGTGAAGGGGGAGGAGAATTTATACGTGCGTCACGTTTTAGTCGATAAAACTCTTCCGTATAGGATACACCTGTGTATCCTCACTCACGACTCCTCAGGAAGCCTCCTGACTCCTCGATCCTCGACTCCTCGCGGTGCAATTAGAGAATTGAGATGTCCTTCAAGATGGCTGTGCTCGATCGGTTTCCGGGTCATAGGATGGAGGACGGAGGAGAGAGGAGACGAGGAGGGATATTGAGAAGCACCCATAGACCTTAACCAGGGGGTGTATGTGTAATGTAGTGTACTATATTTAGTAGTGTAGTCTGCTTGGAATTGTGGAATATGTAGTACTGTACATATATATATATGGGGGGGAAAAAAGAGAAATAAATTAAAGAAAAGAGCCAAATTCACAACAGTAGTCGGCTTTGCAGCCTTGGCTAAATGAATTTTACACAAGACTAGATAATGATCTGAGATGTCATCGCTCTGCTGCAGAATTTCAACGGCATCAACATTGATTCCATGTGATAATATTAGATCTAGAGTATGATTACGACAATGAGTAGGTCCTGACACGTGTTGTCTAACTCCAATAGAGTTAAGAATGTTTTTAAATGCCAATCCCAATGCATCTTTTTCGTTATATTAAAATCACCAACAATTAGGACTTTATCTGCAGCCAGTACTAACTCTGATAGAAAGTCAGCAAATTCTTTGATAAAGTCTGTATGGTGCTCTGGTGGCCTGTATACAGTAGCCAGCACAAATCTCAAAAGTGATTTATCATTTACACTATATATTGCTATATTAAGCACCAACACTTCAAAAGAATTATATTTGAAACTAGACTTCTAGTAATTCTAAAAATTTCACTATAAATTACAGCAACACCTCCCCCTTTGCCTTTCAGACGAGGCTCATGTTTATAACAGTAATCTTGCGGGGTGGACACATTCAAAGTAATGTAATCGTTTGGTTTTAGCCAGGTTTCTGTCAAACACAGCACATCTAGGTTATAGTCTGTAGTCATATTGTGAGCAGAGGCTATTGCCACCTAAGATATAGAATATGTTTTGTAAATGCTCCCAACTACAGGGTTTCCAAATAAATGGAAAAAACAAGCAGAGATGCGTACAATCTTTATTTGACACCAAAGTAGTAAAAGGATAATCATACAAAAAATATAGAAAAATACACAAGTTACAAATACAACAACATTCACACAAAAGAAAAGAATAAGTCATAAAGTGGCCACCTGTAAAATTGGATCTTGGACAGTCAATATCAATAGCAATATCCCTTGGGATAAGTCACATTTGGGAAAGAGAAAGAAAAATGAAAACAAAATATCCAAATAAATTAAATTCAAACCACCTCAATTCACACCTTCATGCAAATGTATAACCAAAAATCACAATCCACACAATAAACAACAAAGTATAAATGGATTAAATAAATCCTCCCAATCCCAGCAGCTAATAGCCCATGGTAGTTGTAAAGGAATTGACAGTAGATAAGAGCGGTGGCAATAACCACCCACAGTACTCAAGAACACAATTAGCCACAAAAAAAATAAAAAAAAAATAAAAAAGAAACAAAAAGAGAAATATCAAATTAAAGAAAATACAATTAAATCAACCAATATAACAAATAAATAATTCAATACCTAATCATCTCAGCACACGCACACACACTTCCATACACACACACGCCACCACAAACACGCGTTCACACCGAGCTCACTCAAATACGCACTCGCCTCAACACACACTTAAATAAAGACTCGTTCACATCAAACGTGTTCACACGAACACACGCTCGCATCAACACACACGCACACACACATAAAACCCCGCTCACACAACCGTGCGCTGACTGCGCTCGCACAAACACACGTTCGCATCAACACACACGTGCGCTTCTAAATCACAGTAGTCCGTGGTGGGACTTGAGCGCGCACCCTCTTCAGTCTTCGCAGCACAGCACCACGGGTCGCAGTAACGAGCCGCCACACAGCAGCAAAACAACAGCGGGCAGATTTCTATAAAATAGTTACTCAATTTGGTCATTAACCACGCATACACTATATCTAAAATTACATCTCTGGTTAACAAACAACTTACAAAATACCATATAAACTTACCTGCAGCACAATTGACTGGCCCTCGGTGAGAACGGTGAACAAACCACCAATACTGCCTCGATCACACTATATAAACGAGTCATCATTAAAAACGGCGCTATTAAAGAATAATTGCAGCAACATATCAATGCAGTAACATACCTTGATATATGTTAATGCAATTGAACATCCACAGGCCCACGGCAAAAGTTAAAAAAGGGATTTCCAACTTATGCAGGTCTACAACACTTAATACACACTCAATGCTTGATGCATAATAGATTGCTTTTGCGACACAAAAGAATGCAGCCTGCGTACCATGCCGAAAGGAAAACGGAAGTAAAAGGAAATCTCCGCGTTTTTAAAGGGCCGTGAGCGTACCATGCCGGAGAGAAAACGGAAGTAAAAGGGAATCTCCGCATTTTTAAAGGGGCCGTGAGCTTAACTTCTGCCCAGCTCCATCCACCTACACAGAACGGAAAACCCTAGAAGGGTCACCCCATTACAATATCATTAAAAAATAAGTGCTTTTGAAGTAAGGGATCTAATATTCAGCAACCCAAGCTTTATCATTTGCTCATTTGTATTATATCTGTTTTTTATTTGTTGAACATCAATTAAATTATTACCCTTAGATGGGTTTGAAAGTTTTTTGTATGACCTAATTCGGGGAACAGACACAGTCTCTATATGATGATGAAAGAGGCTCTATGTGATGGGATTTATCTGACCTTGGACTGCTAGCAGACGGTCGATTTAGCCATTCTGTCTGCTTCCTAACCTGAGCCCCAATTCATAATTTCTATATTACGACAGTCATAATGTTATCAATATTTTCTATAAATATCATCTGATGGAATGGACATGTCATGTTTATGGTCTTGTGTTCCCCGTCTTATGTTTGTGGACTCTTATGTTGAAGTGTTTTTTTTCTGTTCCTATTGTTTCTGGATTCATTTCCTGTGTTTAATTCCTGTTTTCCTTGTTGCATTGTCTGTGTCCGAAATCGCATACTCTCTTGAGTAGTACTTACTTTGAACAAGTAATTACTTCACAACCACTAAAACATTATGTTCTATATATGAGTGTGTGTAGTATGAATGTAATTCGGACATTGTAATTCATGTTGTCATTATCATGTGACCAACCAGCGTCAGTTGTGTTGCTTCCCTGCCATTCACAAATCCTCTCCTGTGGCCTAGTAAAGTGTTCATTGTATGCACACTTAAGAATCTCACTGGTAAAAGTATGTCATCCAGATACCTACAGTGTTTACCTACTGTTTTATGAGTACTGTGAATTCAGACATAATTAATTTTGTCACATACTGCACTGTTTTTCATCTACTATATAGTAGGGAAGTAGGTGGTTTCGGACGCAGCCAATGTCAACAAATATGCAAGAAGTGAATTTGTATGCATATTTTAAAATAAAGAAATGCAGCTCATAACTATGGGATCAATATCCCGTCAAAAGTTTTGCGGTCACGGAATAATAAGCGTAAATCGAACATTTAAAAACACATGTAAAAAATAATTGCACAAACTGAAAAAAAGAATGCAAAATGATCAGAATAGCAAACAATGTGGTCATGGATCAAAATATAAAAAGCGTGAATCAAAAAATAACAAGCATGAATAAAAACTTTAAACACATTAAAAATTGTGACCTGTTAATGGTATGTACGTCTACCTGGCGATCCGTTTTCGTTAAATTCGTCATCCTAACGACGACCTGCCACAGTTGTGCTTGTCTGACGATCCATCATATTCACCTTTAAGGCACTTACCTCTGGACCTGGCACCACGAGAGTCGATCTTCTCCGAGCAACACAACAGTGTTTCATCAGAGAATTCCCGATTTGAAAGAGAAGTTTGAACAAATGACTCACTCGTAAAGACAGTAACTTGCCAACACCTACTGGCTGTTTTACTTTCATATTTAATCTTTAACAAGGATCTGCAATGTCGGTCCTGGGTGCAGAGTTACCTCCAACCCTGATCAAACACACCTGAACCAGCTAATCATTGTCTTCTGGATTATTAATACTACAGACAGGTGAGGTTTTTATCAGAGTTAAAGATAAACTCTGCAGGACGGCAGCAACATAGGCAAACTACGTTATCTATCCCTTATCTTTTAAATAATTTTCATGTTGCTGTTGCTAATTTTCATGTAAAACTATATTTAAAACATTAATCCTAAAGTATTAATATGCAATTATGTAGCTGTAAGACTGAAAATACTGGTTGAGGCCCTGGTCTGAGACAAAGGGCTAATTACCATTTGACCTCCCCCATACGACCTCACTTCCGCAAACTACTAAGAACTCACACAAGAATATGGTTTAATGTGAATGTTTATCATTGACTGTTATGTTTTTGGTGTCATTTGAAATGTCTCAAAGTGAGTGGTACAGATATCTCATATCCAGATAGATAAAATAAAAAGGTAATAAGGTTTTAAGAGTTTATGGATAACTGACTTACAAAGGAAGGTGGTCTCTCAAGCAAATGGTCACCCACCCCCATGAAGGTGCGACCACTGCATGCAAATTTCTTTTGTTAGCACATGTTTCCATGTGAAAGAGGTCTGACTATTTAATGAGATGCAGCAGAGAGTTCGGGGCCTTTTTCTGTACTTCAGATCGGTCCGTTAGGCTGAGAGATATAGATCTCTCAGCCTCACGTATTTCTTAATGTTGGGTTTGCATCTTCTCTCTATTCCAGAGCATTTGATGTTTTGTATCGATTATCTTTGAATTGATTATGGAATTGGCATGATACATTTACCTGACATAATAAATTGTTACATTTGATTATTCTAACTGACTTTGATATTATTTTCATTGAAGAGTTAAACGGAATAGTCAAACATTCACCCATGATTAATGATCCACAGATATCATTAAAACCCTTTCATTTATGGAGTCAGATGAATTAACGAGAGAATACATAACTAAATGTATTGTAAATTTAACCAACCAATACTCTGCATGAGTGAGGACAGAGCACGTGATAACCTTCCCCGTGTATTGGCGGACCGGCAGATTGGACCAATATATCGGGCCTTACATAGCTATGTAAGTAAACTCAATAAGTATGTAATAAATCACTGCATATCAATACTGTTACGAACTGCTCTGAGACATGAGGGTAGAGGATCCAAATGCAGCTTTTATTAAAGGGGTTATCCAGAATCGTAATCCAACAAGCAGAGGGTCAAGCACAGAAAGACAGTCCAAACAAACCAACAAACAAACAAACAAAACAAAACAAAACAAAACAAAACAGGCAGGGATCAGAGGCACAAGAGTAATCCACGGGACAGGCAAGAAATCCAAAAAAAAACAAGAGACAAGAAACCCAGGAAAACGCTCAGAAGTGCAGTGCAACAACATACAAAACTTCGCAGTGAGTGAAGGGCTGAACCAGGCTTATAAGGGGTGAACTAAACAAGAAGATGAGCTACAGGTGAATGTGATAATGAGTGCTGATGAGTCCAGGCAGAGAATGATGGGAGATGTAGTCTGATGAGTGAACGTGAGAGTCTGGTGTGGAGTGCCCTCTGGTCCTCAAGGGCACTCCAGTTGGTGACCGTTACAAATACAATAGCATCAGTAGTCATGGGTCGCATTGGAATGACGTCAACTCACCTCTTCGATTGATTGGCTAGAGGAGGAGCTGTCAATCTAGAACTAGTAGACCAATGGTGACGCTTAAGCCCACCCTAATTTACATGAAACTTGAACGGCAACATTTGGAAGAGCAAGCGCAGAACGTGGAAAGAAGAGCAAAGAGAAAAACAGCACAAGCGTACAAAAAAGTAAGCACAAAGTATAGAGCAGGTGTCACCAACCCTGCTCCTGGAGGGCTACTGTCCTGCAGACTTTAGGTCCAACCCTGTTCCAACACACCTGCCTGTAATTATCAAGCAACCCTGAACAGCTTGATTAGCTGGTCCAGGTGTGTTTGATTGGGGTTGGAGCTGAAATCTGCAGGACTGTAGCCCTCCAGGAGCAGGGTTGGTGACACCTGGTATAGAGTAATAAAAATCAAGGAAACCAAAATATTTAAGAAAACATTATACTTTAAGTTTAAGTTTTTTTAGTGCGTAAAGCTTTTATTCATGTTTGTTATTTTTTGATTTACGCTTATTATATTTCGATCCGTGACCAGTTTGTTTGCTATTCTGATCATTTTGCTTTTTTCCAGTTTGTGCAATATATTTTTACATGTGTTTTTAATTTTTTTATTCACGCTTATTATTTTTTCATCCGTGACCGCAATCCTTTTGACGGGATATTGATCCCATACATTACCAGACATCTTTTAAAAACTATCAATTAATTCATGACAAACTGGTTTGTACGGAGCCCCCAAAGGGATGTGGTGGTGGAAAAAATGTAGGATGGGATCTTTTTTTTTTTTTTTTTTCAAATCTTTTGCATTCCCTCGCAAAACTTTTGCATTCCCTCGTAAAACTTTTGCGTTCCCTCGCAAAGATATTAGTACGGTGGCCAAGAGAGCTCAACGCGCTGCAACTGAAGAAAACACATGCAAATAGAAAAAAACACCCGCAAATTAAGAAAACATCTTCATCAGTTTCACAACACATGTGTGCTCCAAATACTCACAACACAACCAAATACAGAAATGCTCTGCAAAAGTTCACAACACAAACAAATACAGAAACGCTCTGCAAATAGGACTGAACACAACGGAAATGTTTCCGGGGAACCCAATAAGTGACGGACGGACGGCTGGGACGTGCTTATTGCCAGAGCCCGTCTACGGAGAGCCTTGGCACTTCCTATTAGCAGAGCCCGTCTACGGAGAGCCTTGGCACTTCCTATTAGCCCCATTGTATCGATCCTGGTTGCAGTTCCATTAGAATTCCACTGGAGGTGATCGCGGGCGAGTGCAGACTGAATGGGAGTCTATGGGGCTAGACGGCTAAATGTGTCTCTTTCACCCGATTGCCGTTGAGAAATCTCAGATTTTATTGTAGGTTTTGCAAGTTCAACATGGGTTATAGGTCGAAAGTTGAATGAACGAGTACTTATTTCTTTTCGATTTCTTACAGGTTGAGTTGTTGTTGCCCATAACACGCTAGCATTCTGCTAATGACGTCAGCATTCTGACGTCATTGACATTTTAAAAGACTTTTTAAACCAAATAAGTGACTCTAAAAAATCTAACACCCAGCAATGTGTAATTTCTTTGCATCTCCTTTCGAATACAACATTCAAATTACTAGACAAAAAATTATATCCTGAGAAAAGTGGATTTTGAGGGTTTTTCGCCATAGACCTCCATTCATTCTGCACTCGCCTGCGAGCGCCCCCGCATGGACAGAGACGAGTTACTGCAGCCAGTCCAGAAACCGGAAGTAAGCAGAGAGTGCCAATTCTCTTCCTATTAGACATTCTCTGCTATTAGCCCCATTGTATCAATCTTGGTTGCAGTTCCATTAGAATTCCACTGGAGGTGATCGCGGGCGAGTGCAGACTGAATGGGAGTCTATGGGGCTAGACGGCTAAATGTGTCTCTTTCACCCGATTGCCGTTGAGAAATCTCAGATTTTATTGTAGGTTTTGCAAGTTCAACATGGGTTATAGGTCGAAAGTTGAATGAACGAGTACTTATTTCTTTTCGATTTCTTACAGGTTGAGTTGTTTTTGCCCATAACACGCTAGCATTCTGCTAATGACGTCAGCATTCTGACGTCATTGACATTTTAAAAGACTTTTTAAACCAAATAAGTGACTCTAAAAAATCTAACACCCAGCAATGTGTAATTTCTTTGCATCTCCTTTCGAATACAACATTCAAATTACTAGACAAAAAATTATATCCTGAGAAAAGTGGATTTTGAGGGTTTTTCGCCATAGACCTCCATTCATTCTGCACTCGCCTGCGAGCGCCCCCGCATGGACAGAGACGTGTTACTGCAGCCAGTCCAGAAACCGGAAGTAAGCAGAGAGTGCCAATTCTCTTCCTATTAGACATTCTCTGTTCTTGCTCGCAAGCTTTACCTATGCCTTACTCTCTTAAAAGGGCAGACGGCAGAGCCCTTGAATTTGGCACTTTGGAGGGAGCGGGGCACTTGTGTGCCATAATGTTGATGAAGGGAGCAACGAAAGACAACGTAATTTTCTCATTATTTTCAAATGGGATGTTCCCATGACAATGCAGCGTGTCCATCAGCTGAAGCTGTTCTTACCAGAAATATAGTATTATTGCTGTTAACATAACTGTTGCAAATAAATACATTTTATACAACAAAGTTTTTAAAATATGCGTTATATCTGTGTGTGAGTGTCTCAACTTTAAAACTTGCCGTCTCATATTTGGACCCTAGCTGCATTCTAACATAGATATCATATAAAGGCTAGATGTCTTAAGGCGGAGTCACTTCCGGCATCACCGGCGGCCATCTTAGGACAGGGCTCTGTGAATTAAAGGGATAGTTCAGGATTTTAGACATGAATCTCTATAGCTTCCCCATAAGCAGTGTGGTGCATTGACCATGACTTACCCCCGACAGCGTCCTGTGAGCCGAGCTCCGGTCCAGTTTTGGTCAAGATGAAATTAGTCCGGCAAGTTTGCTGGGGTCACGGCAATAAAGCTTTTTTCTTCTCAAATCAATATGTGTTCAAAAGAGTGATATATTTACAGCACAAAACCGCTGTCTATGGAGAGGTCAGACCTCGTAATGGCTTGGCACTATTTTCTTCCCCGTCATATCACTGCGCGCTGCCGCTACCTACAGCCAGCTGGGAGCCGCGCACGTGTCACTTTGTTTACAGCTCGTAAAGAGAACGATAACATGTCTGACTACAGCAGCGACGATGACAACATTGACTTCGACACACAGCCAAAAGGATATCTTTACGAACCTGAATACACAGATGACGAGTTACGCCAGATGGAGTTAGAAAGGACAGAAAGGATGGACAGAGAAGTTGAACAAGTTGAAGCTGGAGCTTGTACAAACTGATCGCTCTTGGTGAGTAGCTATGTTAGCTCGTTCGTGTAGCTGTTCTGAGCACGTAAACACTGCTGTAAACACTGCCGAACAACTGAAAAAGTGGTGTGCGCCTGCGCAGCTCGCAGCTGGCTGTAGGTAGCGGCAGCGCGCAGTGATATGACAGGGGAGAAAATAGTGCCAAGCCATTACGAGGTCTGACCTCTCCATAGACAACGTTTTAGTGACGCAAATATATCACTCTTTTGAACACATATTGATTTGAGAAGAAAAAAGCTTTATTGCCGTGACCCCAGCAAACTTGCCGGACTAATTTCATCTTGACCAAAACTGGACCGGAGCTCGGCTCACAGGACGCTGTCGGGGGTAAGTCATGGTCAATGCACCACACTGCTTATGGGGAAGCTATAGAGATTCATGTCTAAAATCCTGAACTATCCCTTTAAGGTGAGTGAGCAGCACGCACACAAATCCTCTTATCTCGCTGAAATCTGGACGGATTTACAAACGGTTTGGTTTCTTACAAACGTTATTAACGTGGCTATAATTCTGAATGCTTAAACATTTTGAACATAATTATTCATATGTATGCAGTATAATAGCTACATCTCTGACGTTTATAACAAACCAAACCGTTTGAAAATCGGTAGAAAATTGAGCAAGTTATGGTTATTTAAAAGTACATGCACCATGTTATGAGTGAGCGAGCACCCTGTCGTAAGATGGCCGCCGTGTGCGGATGTCGAGCTCCATTGGCCAGCAGCGCGGACGAGACATCTAGCCCCTTTATATGATATCTATGCATTCTAACATTTCTTATGAAACTTATTTGGTAACACTTTACGGTAAGGGTACATGAATTATCATGAATTCATGTATAAATTCATGCATGAAATATGCATTAATTCATGCATTAATATCTCATGAATCATCAGGAACTAACACGAGTTCAACGTTTTTCATTCATGACTTCATGGATGAACAACACCTTAATTAAAACATTAACTAAGATGAGTACATCATCATGAATTATGATTTATTACGCATGATCATGATGTTTTCTTTGTTCACACAAAAAATTGGTCTTTACCACCCACTGTGGATAAAGCTATGGTTATGGTACATGAATCATCATGAATTCATGCATAAAAAAGTATTAATTCATGCATGCAAGACTACTCTTCGAATTATTAAAGGAATGTACAAAAATCCACATTATCTAATGCATGCATACAGGCTAGAACAGTATATCAATTAATGTGAGAACTTTTTTTCTGAATTATGATCTGAGTTATCCAGCATGTTCATGTCTTCTTCATAGCCTGCAGGTAAATGGACAGACCCCCAAATTGGCCAATCACAGCACATAACATACGAATTCTGTTGGTGTTCAAATACTAGTCATCATTAACTAAGCATTATTTATCAATGATTTCATCATGTGTGTGGCCCCTCAACTAAAGTGGTGACTTGGTGCTTTGAAACACTGATGAACAATGTGTTTTCATTATGATCTGAGTTATCCAGCATGTTCATGTCTTCTTCATAGCCTGCAGGTAAATGGACAGACCCCCAAATTGGCCAATCACAGCACATAACATACGAATTCTGTTGGCATTCAAATACAGTAGTCATCATTAACTAAGCATTATTTATCAATGACTTCATCATGTGTGTGGCCCCTCAACTAAAGTGGTGACTTGGTGCTTTGAAACACTGATGAACAATGTGGCATAACTGTGAAATGACATGAATATGAGCATGAAAGTTCAAGCCTTTGCAAACAATGTACTGTGGACACAAATGGACTTTGATCTTAACTTGCAACGTGATCTCATGAGTAAAGTGTAGTTCTACCATACGTACATTTATTTATGTTTTATACACACAGAAACGTATAATACTGACAGTGGACAGCACAAAAACGTAATTTATTTACTTATAAACAACGTATACAAACAACGACGTACAAATTTAGGCGTATTCCTATTTAACTTATGCATATTAAAATCGTGGCATTAATATTTTGACACATAATACACTAAAACACAACATAAATTCACAAAAGAAATCAATTTTATTAGCTTAATGTGATCCAAATCTTTAGAATCCATACGTTGTTTGCAAGAAACAGATCCAAATGCAGCCCTTTATCCAGTGATCTTCATCTCCATTTCTCGGCAGAGACCGTCAACGTCAAATCCCGGCATCCCGCGCTCGTGGTGAATTCAAATTCAAAAATTGCGCCCGAAGCGTTACGACATGTTTTACGGCAGTGATATCAAACGCTCATTGGCTCTCGCATGCTTCGTCACAGATTGCGACATGCCGTGTTTGTTGTGTACTACATTTGAAATGGAGAAGCGCGCGCGCGCGCCTTCACAGAGCGAACAGCGAACCGAAACCGGATTAACATTTTCATGGATTAATAACTTAAATTCTGCTCTGTAACGTTACCTCATACATAACTATTATATACTGCCAGAGAGGACTGCGACACATCGTCATGTGAACGACTTTTGGTACCGGTTTTGACATTTTCTCAATAAATAAATGATTAATTGTGATTGTCTGTCTGTTGTTTTAATTTATAATTGTAGTTACGTAGTTTTAAGAAATGGTTAGGTTTAGGGGTAGGGGTAGGATTAGTGGCTCAAACTATCTTTTAATGCTACATTGTTAATAAAGCTGCCATTTCCCTACACATATCTGTCCATTACGTTTTATCCTTTTAATATTATCTATAAAATGGGTATGTTTAGGTGTGGAGTTAGGGTTAAGGGATCGTACATTTATAATCTATTAAATGGTAAAAGGGAAATTATACAGATATCTTTATGATATGAAATATTCGTAAATAGTTTAACGTACGTTTTTTAGCTGTAAAATCGTAATAATGTTATGTAACTTTACTGCTTTATTCTGAAACCAAACGGTATAAACCAGTTAAATCAACAGCTGGAAAGAGCTGAGAAGGAATTCAGTATACACCATGAACTTTATTTTAAGTGCCTGTATATCTGAAAACTCTTTACAAAACCATAAAGCTGTTACAATTTCATGATATGGAGGAGTCACATCAGTTGCTTTATACGTTAAAAGGTGACTCTTTACCCAAATAGAGATCAAGCTGTTTGTGAAACTTTTTTTTTAAACAGCTTTATGGTTTTTAACTGGTTTATACCGTTTAAGAATAAAGCAGTACAGTTAAGATCAAAGTCCATTTGTCCACAGTACATTGTTTGCAAAGACTTGAACTTTCATGTTCATATTCATGTAATTTCACAGTTATGCCACATTGTTCATCAGTGTTTCAAAGCACCAAGTCACCACTTTAGTTGAGGGGCCACACACATGATGAAGTCATTGATAAATAATGCTTAGTTAATGATGACTACTGTATTTGAATGCCAACATAATTCGTATGTTATGTGCTGTGATTGGCCAATTTGGGGGTCTGTCCATTTACCTGCAGGCTATGAAGAAGACATGAACATGCTGGATAACTCAGATCATAATGAAAACACATTGTTCATCAGTGTTTCAAAGCACCAAGTCACCACTTTAGTTGAGGGGCCACACACATGATGAAATCATTGATAAATAATGCTTAGTTAATGATGACTAGTATTTGAACGCCAACAGAATTCGTATGTTATGTGCTGTGATTGGCCAATTTTGGGGTCTGTCCATTTACCTGCAGGCTATGAAGAAGACATGAACATGCTGGATAACTCAGATCATAATTCAGAAAAAAAGTTCTCACATTAATTGATATACTGTTCTAGCCTGTATGCATGCATTAGATAATGTGGATTTTTGTACATTCCTTTAATAATTCGAAGAGTAGTCTTGCATGCATGAATTAATACTTTTTTATGCATGAATTCATGATGATTCATGTACCATAACCATAGCTTTATCCACAATGGGTGGTAAAGACCAATTTTTTGTGTGAACAAAGAAAACATCATGATCATGCGTAATAAATCATAATTCATGATGATGTACTCATCTTAGTTAATGTTTTAATTAAGGTGTTGTTCATCCATGAAGTCACTGTTCTGATTAGTTCCTGATGATTCATGAGATAATAATGCATGAATTAATGCATATTTCATGCATGAATTTATACATGAATTCATGATAATTCATGTACCCTTACCGTAAAGTGTTACCACTTATGTTAACATAACATGACAAAATGTGTACAATGTAACTGATGTATAGATTAATGTCTTTCCCTCATGTTCTTTTTCTCTCTCTTTTTTTATTTATTTATTTATTTTAGTCTTCAGCTCATTGTTCTTTTTAGTATTCTTATGACGTTGAACATATTGTAAATTCATTTTGTATATTGTATACAAAGTTGTATGTCATAAACGTGTCATCTCTGTATGTTTTGCAAAAAAATTAAATAATAATAAAAGTAGACAGCTGTAAGCAAAGAGTATAGAAGCCCAATTATAATTTTATTTATTTTTATTTATTTATTTTTCCAAATCATATATATGGTGATGTTCACTAATTTCAAAATCAACATTTGAATAAATATCTTATTACTGTGTGTCTGCCTATATATTATTTCATGAATTTCTATTATTCATATAACAAGGAAAATGCATAATAGAACATAAATATTGATAGATTAAAGGTTTGCAGTAATTTTATAATTGTATCTTTGCAAGCCGTAAGTGGTAGGCTAATGAAGCCGATTCGGTGGGGGACATACCCTTACGAAAAAGTGCTATAGGAATCTTATAGTATTTTGGGACAAAATATTATAGTAATCTTATAGGAATACTATAGTAATTTGGGACATACTATAGAAGTACGATAAGACTACAATAGAAATACTATAGCAGCTTTAAAATATTATAGAGGTATTACAGAACATCACAGAAGTATGTAGTGTATCTCTAAGTTAGTATCCTAGAGCCGCTATAGTATTTCTATAGCAGTCTTATAGTACTTCTATAGTAATATTTTGTCCCAAAATACTATTTTCCTAAGGGTAATTAGGCCATATTTAGATATGACGGCCAGAAAAAAAAAAAAGTTATGTTAAGTTTTTGTTATGTTAAGTTGGTTCAGTGCCATTGACTCCCATTATTTTTCGGCGTTTTCCTTCAGTTTTCAGTCCATAATGGCGGCCGCGCCGTCACGTCATGGGGGCAACTGTTGCTATGGAGCGTTCTATTGAGTTTCGCCTCTTGGGCTTCTATAGAGCATCACAGTCCCGCCCACAGCCCGAGAGCGCTTAGGTGCCGGAAGTAAATTTCCCATTCATTTCTCCCATTGACGTTTTGGAAAATCCGTATCTAAAGAGTTTTAGAGCATGTCTGAGGATAACCAGCTACGGCTGAACTCATAGGCATACAACATATCATTTCGAGTGAAAAAACGACAAGAAAATTCAAAAAAAGCCAAAGGTACAAGACTGTGTACATATTTTCATTTCCGAGCGAAGGAACTACTCATCCCATAAACCACCGCGCCTCACTGAAGTTGACTGAAGCCACAACCGCGAAAGAGCCTTTAGAGCGACTTTCAAATTTGACGACAGCCCCGCGAACTTTTTCTTGTGCAGTTTATAGCAGTTCTTTCAGTAGTAATCATGTAAATAATAGTGTTTTTTATAGGTATTGTGTATTGTATTTTATATTTATCATCGTGTATTTTATATTGTGTGCGTGTGTGAAAAGCGGTTAACGATAACGTTAGCAACATGGTGCAGTGCTTTGTACCTTTGCACCTGACTGCAATCACCGCTCAGTGATCAACACATGATGCCACGATCTGGCGGTCCGCGGCGTTCTGCTCATCAGTTTCAGCGGCCCACGGGCAGGTTGCTGACAAATGCCTCAACAATTTCCCACTTGTGGTCAATGCTCATTTTACTGTATTCATGAAGTTATACTTCATCCTTAATTTTAATAACATTTAATGTATTTTCTTAATAACAACAAGTGAAAATTAAAAAGTGATGGTCAGCAAACCAGAAAGTGCATCATATTCAGTTTATTAACTTGCCATGAATTATTACACAAATGTTCAGTAAATGCATGAAGAGCTCTCTATGGCTCTGGGTATGCCTAAGCTAAATATTGTTTTGACAGTGGCATCATAAAATGCTTGATATGACTCATACCATATGAAGGCTACAGTAGCCTAGCTAAAGTGAACGATAATGCTAACTAACGTTGCCATCTCCCTGCAAAACTCACCACAACTTTGTAAGTCTTGTCCCTCATGCTGGCCCTTACAAAACCCACAAGCTGACCCTCCGACACGCTACACTCAACTACATGACCCGATTTGAAGTGGTTTTCACCCCTTTTAACACTTTTGTTTTCCTCCTTGAAAAAAGCCATCATGGCAGCCAAGGAGATCATGATTGCACAATCTACCGTGCAAAAAACGCAACACAAGTTTTTTTTTTTTTATGATCTTCAGTCTTCACGGACTTTCGCGGGGTTTAACCAGACAGTTACACGAGCTCCACCAATCAGATGCATCACTGTGGGATTGTGGGATTGTTCAGGATTGTGGGTAATGAAGTACTTCTCCAAGACATCGCGAATAAAAGGCATTTATCTCAAAACAAGGTTAGTGCCCCATGAACTTTTGGCAGTTATATGAGCATATACAATCGCTTAGTACAGCCGTAGCTGGTTTTAAGTCTACCATGTATGGTTACGTTTTTATGGCTTATACCCCAACTGTCAATGGAGAAATTGTATTGAATTTTTACTTCGGGCACCGGCTGTGGGCGGGACTGTGATGCTCTATACTCTTTGCTGTAAGCACGTCCCAGCCGGGTCCGTCACTTATTGGGTTCCCCGGAAACATTTCCGTTGTGTTCTGTTCTATTTGCAGCGCGTTTTTGTATTTGTTTGTGTTGTGAACTTTTGCATCGCGTTTCTGTATTTGGTTGTGTTGTGAGTATTTGGAGCACACATGTGTTGTGAAACTGATGAAGATGTTTTCTTAATTTGCAGGTGTTTTTCTATTTGCATGTGTTTTCTTCAGTTGCAGCGCGTTGAGCTCTCTCGGCCACCGTATATTTGCGTTCCCACGCGAAACCTGGGCTGCGTTCAGCCCCGACAAAACGTTGCACAACGTTTTTTAGACAGAAACGGTGACGCGTTGAACACACTGTTCTGATGACGCAAGAGTTGCAACTATGGCAGCTGAGAAGGCCATTCTTTGTGAAGAATTTTCTGAGCCTGATGAAGTCGGTATAAATATGTGTTTAATACTACAAAATATGCCCGATGTTACAGTTACTGCACTTGCCGCCCAGAACAAAAAAGAACATCCCAATCGAGTGAAGGGATTGCTGAAACTGAAATGGAAGCACACATCTTACCTAATAGGGTATATGTCGAACGTCGCATGACGAAACCGGAAACCTGGTCTCATCGCATCCGCTTGTCATAGAAAGTGTTAACAGCCGTATGAACTGACGCCGATATCTATGGAATTTTAAGGTAATCAGCTAACCTACCTATCTCACTTTGTTATTGGCGTTTTATTCTATTTAAATATCTAAACGTTAGTGTGAAGATATATATTTTTTTTTTACTTTTAAATATCGATCTTCACATGCGAGGGACATTGGTTATGATCATCTTTGCTCGCTCCTTTTAAGTTATCTTGAGTAAAACAGTAAAAAAATGCAAGAAGCACATACAAAAGACCTGAACCGGAAGCGATGCGTTCTGTTTTCCGGTTTCGTAATGCGACGTTCGACATATACCCTATTCAGACTAAAACACATCTATTTAGCCTCACATACTGACTTTATTTGTAGTTCATACTGTTTTAATACCCTGTATTTTCTTTCTATTTTTAAGGAAAAGCACTTAATTACCATTGTTTATTTCTATAACAAATATCATACACTTGCAATGAAGCTAAAAATATAAACAACTACATCATTATGTTGATATCCTATATTACAATAAAACTTACGACAAACATGTCTTCTAATATCCTCAGTTGTTGCGTATACCGAGCTGCATCGAACACATTTGTAAATTACTTTCCTTGAACCCATTGGCGAGTTCACTTTAATACCACGTGCTTTATATACATGTTGCTGCTGTGCTGATTGGACTGCAGTTCTGACACACCCACCAAACAAGAGAAAACGTATCTCAAACATAGACTGTAAAAAAATATGGACGTAGTATCCGTGACGTCACCCGTAGGTTTCTGAAGACCGTTTTTGAAGCCTAAAGTGGGCGGAGCCGGCCGTCGCCATCTTGGCCTCGCGTCACCTCGCGTCACTCCCGGATAACAGAAAATGGGCAAAGAGGCGGGGCGTGAGTGGAGCTCAGGAGCCTGTCTATCTGAAATCAGTTAGCTCATATACTGTCTATGGTTAGCTCAGGCTGGGGAGGTACAGAGCCATAGAGAGAAAGAGTTGCGACACTCCCATAGACCTCCGTTGTAAAAAATGGCGCCGCTTTTAACCGCCTACTTCCGGGATTTGAAGATCGGAATAGTTCCAAACACTGTCACTTGGGCGTTGGACACCATTCACTTGCATTGCTGCGCGTCGAGTTGTTCCAGAGTTAAGTTGCTGAAATATCAACCTCTTTTGAATTGTCAACTGTCTATATTGTATCAGAGGCCCTTTGCGATGCTTATACTGGTCTTCATTTGTACATGCACAGCGTAATTATTTATATTTTATGTTGGTTGTTTCAACCAATTTTCAAGCACTGCCTGCTAGCTAGTGCGACTTCGTCAGCTGTGACAGTAAGAGTTCGGTAATGAATCGCTACCACCTTTATAGCGACTTTTATTTTATTTAATTTTTTGGGATATACTAACTTTTCATTATGTTTTATTGTCTTGAGTGAAGCGGCTTGTGAGAACAATGCTGGACCTCTAGGATTGTTATGACCATCACCAGTCCTGTCAGTTTCATGGATCACCTGCCCCTGGTTTTTGTTTTTCTTGTTCACACACACTCACACAAGCACACATTTTTGTTGTCTGTCATTGTTTAATAAAAAATATTTAAGCGAACTCTGAACGGACCGCCACGGCAGACCTCTTTGCGTGATCACGAAGGTAGGCTAATGGCTGAATTGGAATTTATAAGCAAAATCACAGGAATCAATAGCCTAATACAGCCCAGAAATAAATATCATGAGACGTCCATCATTAGATGAATGATATGGAATAGTTAAGTTAGAGCCGCTAAAGCCAGTGCTACTACCCATGCGAACATGAACACTAAGCTTTTCCCTCCAAAAATATAGCCTAAAACTTATCTCCAAATGCAAAACTGATATTAATAAAATGCAATAATGCAATAACAGCTGAAAAAGTACTTGGGCGTGTGTTTTATTTTATATTTACCGTTCAATAATGCAATCGCTGCTGTCTGTCCCATAGAAGAACATGACAGCCAGCGTATGTTTTGGAACTATTGGGGCTTACATGAACCACGTGACAGCCATAGCGGCGACATCAAAGAGTGTCGCAACTCTTTCTCTCTATGGCTCTAAGGAGGTAATGCTATAACGTTATGCTGCTTACAGTACCAAGTCGCGACTGCACAGGGCCTCGCGCTAGTGACAGTTGATGATGTAAAGCCAATTAAAAGTTCCTATTTTTGCCCTTCGAAATATTATAATAGTTAAAAGACATGGCTACAAGTGAGACTGTGTATCGTGATTCTGTACTATTCTGCTAGTTGAAAATGTATTATGCAGTAACTTAAGTTAATATTACTCTTGAGTGTGTGTGTGTGTGTGTGTGACAGTGATTTGTGCATACGTCAGTCACTTTTTTTATAGTCTTTGGTCCGTCAGCGCGGCATCGCTCGTCAAGTTCGTAGAGAGCTTATTCAGTACATTTTAAATTCTGATTTTGGCCACCTCTCAAATGGGTTAAATCATAGATATACTGCCTATGAAGATCAAGTAAATGAGCTAGAAAATCCGCACTCATTCGTGGATGTGCATTTATTGCACGGACGGAGAAAGCGCCGAAGCCTGCATGATTTCATCTGACGGTACAGCATATAATCTATCTGTTCCCGCAGGGCAGAACGAACGAGCCTTTATTGACGTTTTTAAATCTGAAAACCCCAAAAACCAACGAAATTGTCAGACATCCATTAGTGCATGTTCACAGAGGAAAACAACTGAAATACAGCGCTGGTTGTTCTCTCGAACGATACTCGACGACAACGACGGAATCCTAAACCGTGGGCGAAGTAATGGGTGTATTAAATTGTATGAAATAATCCCGAAAAAAAGCACAAACACTGCAGAGATGGCAAGTTCAGCAGCTAAAATTTGCTGAGGTGAAGTGCGGCTAACAGCAGACAAACGGCTAGCATTGACATCAGCGGCAATCCACCTGTCACTCAAGTGGCCACGCCACACCCTTAATTATGCAGAACTTTAAATATTAATCAACTAAACGGATGAGTTATAAAAAAATTCACCCCCCTCACAGTTGTCATGAAGGGCAAACTTAGCTGTATAGACCAAAGCCACATACAGACACCAGGCTGTAAACACGTTTTTTTCTGCTGTAAAATTTGGCATTTTAACATGGGGGAGATACAGATTTGACTCCCTTTTGACAACAGCCTCAAGCGGCTAGTCAATGAATTGCAGTTTAACTCACTTCCGTGTTGGTTTCAAGAGAGAGACGGGGAGGTTGCCGCTTGATCTCAAAACCCGTTGCACACCGGTGCACGCCGTTTCCAGGAAACATGACGTTCAACCCGGAAAACGTAGCAAAACGTTGCGCACCGTTTTGAACTTGAACGTGCCCCTGTTGTGAGCTCGGACAGACACTTCCTGTTTAATGTCCCGCTGGCAGTGTTTCAGAGCTCCGTACGTTAATGGAGCGTTTCATAGTGTTTGAACTTGGATTCAAATATAAAGAAATGCGGTCAGTGCTTAACTCAAGGAGTTCAGTAAAGTTGGCAATATTCACATAGGCTATTCGAACTTCCCTATTCTTGAGCTAAACGTTGTTAAAACACAAAGGACACCTTTACAATCACAGTAACCTAGACAACGAGCTACAACCCAATTATCCTCAAAACAAGCTTTTATAATATTGGCTAAATGGATCTCTATGAGCAGGCGGCTGAGAGACAAGTTCGAAGGGACCGTCTGCAAAGTGCAATATAACCCAAAAAACTACTACAGCATCAACTCATAGTCAAAAATACAAAAATAGTCATTAACTTCAATGTTACAAAATGTAGGGCCACCCAATTCAGTTTACACATCAATGGTGGTCATACTACACTGCTTTTGCACATTTTATATTATGAAAAATATTCAATAACTTCACTGTAACACACCAAATTTCGTTCACACATCACTGCTCTAATGTTGGTTATACAACACTTAGTTTGGGAAGTAATTGCACATAAAAAATAAGTAGGCCTATTCTTTACACAAATTATATTGGTACCGTACGCAGCTAACATAATAGTTACAACCATAGGTTTTGCATTATATTTGCTTACTGAATTTGATGGCATTACTCTGTATAACAGTGTGAAGTTATTGAATATTTTTTTCTAAAAAGGTATAAAATTAAGTTATTGATTTTATTTCATAATAAATAATCATAAAAATTATGCTTTTTTATTTTATTTTATCAAACTAAGTATTGTAGTATAACCAGCAGGAGAGCAGTGATGTGTGAACTGAATTTGGTGACAGTACAGTGTGTCACAGTGAAGCTACTGAATATGTTTAATAATATAAAATGTGCAGAAGGATTTTGGGATTTGCACTTTGTAGACGGCCCCTTATTTGGACTTGTCTCTCATTCGGCTGGTTAGAGACAAAATTATATTATAAAGCTCGTTTTGAGGAGAATTGGGTTGTAGCTCGTTGTTTAGGTTACTGTGATTGTAAACAGGAACAGGAAGTGTCTGTCCGAGCTCAAAACAGGTTTTGCGTGGGAACGCAAATATCTTTTCTAGGTTCCAAGGTTATAGGTTCCAATATAGGTTCCAAGGGGGTCTCCAGACCCTCGAGGACTATAGCTAAGTCCCATGAAGGGATCTTGGTTCTTACGGGAGGCCTCAGTCATCTGGCCCCACGAATGAAGCGAGCGACCAGAGGATGTCTCCCGAGTGGCACCCCGTCAACCAAGGCGTGGCAAGCCGAAAGAGCGGCCACATAAACCTTGAGAGTGGCGGGGCATGTGCCTGTTGATAATTTTTCCTGCAGGAAGTCCAGAACTGAAGCAATCTGGCAGTTGACCGGATCTGCATTATGTACGTTTCACCTTTCAAAGACACCCCATTTGTTGGCATAACTCTTTCTAGTAGAGGAGGTCTCTTTGAATGGTCTCAATAACGGCAGGCGAAAGCCCAGTGTCCCTAAGTTGGTACCCATCAGGGGCCAAACATGAAAGTTCCACAGGTTGGGCCTGGCATGGAATATCGTGCCCTCTGCCTGGGACAGAAGGTAATATAGCCTAGGTAAGGAATCGCCCATGGCGAGCCGTCGAGGAGAGATATTATCTCTGAGGACCATACTCTGTTCGGCCAACGCGCCGCTATCAGTAAGAGGCAAGACCCTTGTTGGCAAACTCTGGCTAGAACTCCCGGGTGAAGAGATACTGGAGGTAACAGTAACCACCTCGAGTAATTCCTCGACGGACTTATCGACGTGCGAGGAATGCTCAGAGGTTGGCTGCTCGAAGTCTGTAGACCCAAGAGATTCATCATCGTCCCCTGCGTGAGCCGAAGAAGCACCGGGGTGCACTTTGGGATCACGCGAGGGAACTTGTGGATCTGGTGAGTGAGCAAGCGAAAGGGACGGACCCGTCTCTTGCTCGTCAGCCAAATCCATTTGGGAGCCCCACGATGTTAATGCGGGTGCGGACTGAAAGTAGCCAAGACGAGCACGAAGCATCTTAACTGTGAACAGTTCACAATGCTCGTACTCTCCTGACTCCAATGCAGTGATCGCATGCTCCTACCCCAAACACACAAAGCAGTAAGCGTGTGTATCCAGTTCTGACATAGGACGAGAACATGGAGGGACACAGCGCTTACTTTGCTGACTCATTTCTCTTTTTGACTTTTAAACTCTTTTATTAGATCGTTCAGAGATGAGAAAGAGAAAAAATCTGCACACTGCCAGATGTAAAACTAAATATCTCCTAACCAAGATCTGTAGTAGACAGAGAGGAAATAGATGCTTGCACACCAAACACAGAGAGGTCTCTGAAGACAAAAGACCTGACGATGCACCTGTGGCTCATCTAATTATAGCCTTGTGTCGCGGGTGCGCGCCGATGATGTCACCGACCGAGGCTATATTACTTCCGGTTGATTCCATCAACGTGTTTACACCATAGACTGTAAAAAAATATGGACGTAGTGTCCGTGACGTCACCCGTAGGTTTCTGAAGACCGTTTTTGAAGCCTAAAGTGGGCGTGGCCGACCGTCGCCATCTTGGTAGCGCGTCACTCCCGATTGTATTTATTTTTACAGTCAGACAATTAGCTGAGGTAATGTGATGGCTAACAAACAGCAGACAAACGGCTAATGATGCCTAATGACCACTGCAGCGGGAATCCACCTGTCACTCAAAAGTGGACACCCTTAATTATGCAGAAATTTGGCTTAATATAAATTAAACGGATGAGTTATAAAAAAATTCACCCCCCTCACAATTGTCATGAAGGGCAAAATTAGCTGTATAGACCAAAGCCACTTTTTTGCTCCAGGCTGTAAACATGTTTTTTTCTGCTGTAAAGTTGGGCATTTTAACATGGGGGAGATGCAGATTTGACTCACTTTTGCAGCCAGCCTCAAGCGGACAGTTGATGAATTGCTGTTTAATTCACTTCCGTGTTTCAAGAGAGAGACAGGGAGATTGCGGCTTGGTTTACACACTATATTCACAGCAGGTCACGATTAAAGACGTTCCCAATGCGCTAAGCAGCGCACCATCAATTGTAGCTTTTGAAAGGGAACACAAAGTTTCTCGGGGGAATGCAAAAGTTTTGCGTGGGAACGCAAAAGATTTGGAAAAAAAAAATTCTCCCATCCTAATTTTTTTTCCACAACCACATCCCTTTAGGGGCTCCGTAGGTTTGCATGATGTATCTCAACCGCAGGAAACTTTATTTAATGAAACGTTCCTCATAGGGGAGACTGGGTATGGTTGTAACATGGGGAGGGTTGTAAAACCACCAATTCCATCAATCAGGGATAAGCTATGATAATTTCATTGTTTAGCCACATCCTCCCGGATCCTATATGAATGGTTGTCAAGGCTGGAAATAGGCACATGCAGATTTAATAAAGAAAAAAGTAACGCAACTTTTAAAAGTGTTAACTTACATCCATCCCCTTGCTAACAACTAAGAACAGTTTGTTTTTAATAATTTTGCAGAATGCCAAGAAAATGAAAAGAGATACAGATAGAGGTGTGCCTGCCCACTTTTTTTTTAAAGCAACTAATGGGGTTACAAAGGAGGGCAGATCAGTTGTGAAGACAATGCTGAAAGCCAGTGAAGAGAATTATGAGAACGTAGACAATGAAAAGCTCAGAGCCAAAGGAAGTCTGGGTAATCCCTGCTAGAGTGTGATTTCAGCAATCCTGTAAGATCATTACAAATCACACTGTACGACATGGATCTAATAAACTTGGGTATGACATGCATGTAGACTGTATGATGATGACATTGAATCGTAGGCTACGACGGAAGTTAGTATAGAAGAATAAAACGTCATCAGCATGTGCTAATAGTAAAGAAAATAGAGCAAGATGAATCGCACTTTGGCAATTGTGATTTTTATGTGCGCTGAAAAAAGAGGAGAATATGGATGCTGTCATGGCTTGGGAAAAGAGGCCAACTTGACATGCCGATTTTGCAAATGGAGCTTGAGGTAAGTAGTTTTAAGTTTTCGTGCCATGTCGCGTTGATCAATACACCATTTCATGTTACTTTTTTATTGGCTAGTCAGTAAATGTAGGTCGTAGCAGCAAACACACTGTAAGATTGTGACACTCTCAGAAAATTATTGTAGTCTATCTTTGGTCGCAAGACCGTGACAATGGGCGTCTTTGAACCTCTCTCACTGTACGACCACCGTTTAGGAGCCACAAATCAGAGATGGGGACTCGAGTTTGAGACTCGGACTCGAGTGCGACTTAAGTCGCACACACAGTGACTTCAGACTCGACTTGAGACTCATCCTCGAAAGACTTCAGACTCGACTCGGACTCGAGCTGCGGGACTCGTGAACAATGTTTATTTTTAGGAAACGTCTGATGAGCTTGCTGTTATTCCCCTCCCTCCGTTACCTATAACCTGCCTACGTAACACGTGAAGTAGGCTACTATGTATCTGCTGCGCGCGGCCACACATGAGAGGACAACAAACATGTCGACTGCACCGGCCGCTGGCTGCTGTGCCATTCATCGTAAGCTTTGGGTTTAAAAACTTCAACAGAGCTGCCAACTGTCACGCATTCACCGTAAGACTAATAAAACGCGATTGACACTTTTCACACGCTCTCACGCCACACATCCATTTTCTCACGCACAGAAAAATCGCGAAGCAAAGAGGACATGGAGACCGACAGACTAGACAGAGTAGGTTAGCCTACTTACTCAGGTTGTTACTTGCTCCATTACTCAGCTCTCAAATTCTGTCAATTCTATTACGAAATTCAAACAATAAATACCGTTTTGGCGCTTGTAAATGTGACGTGACAGATCCCTATAACGGCACGTGAACCGGCGCTTTCTACTAGCTAATAGTAAATAAACACGAACACTGAACGATACAGTACAACTTACCGAAATGTATATTCCATCCTCATACATGATATCGATCAATCAGTGTTTTTCATCCGCGGAAAAGGGTCAATAAAACAGCTGGAGAACAAATATGTCACATAACATTTACCTCAGAAAAGCCATTTAATGACCATAATATGGGCTATCACATTAGTTGGCTAGAAAAAAAAAGAGCTATAGAGAGTATTTTGCTAAATATGTGTACAATATTACGTATTTATTATATTTTTATTTGACGCATTTTATTTTACTTTTACTAAAGTAGTTATTATAATAAAAAAATGCATTATATTTAATTTGAGTTATTTTTAACCAAGTAATACTACCAGTTGATAGGGCTCTTTGTAGCTATGTTTACATCATTAGGTGAGTTTTTTTTTTTTCTTGAGAAAAATTAACACCTATATTGTGTACCTAATATTTATCCAAATATTAAATCAAATCACAAGAATTAAATTTAATTGAAATCGTAAAATTTGTGTCAAGCAATAATAACAAAATGTAGCTTACCAGAAATTGTACCATGTTAACATTGTAACATGTTGCCACTAAACCTAATAAAATTCAGTTTTTGTCATGTTGCAATAGCCTGTTTACACTGATTATATACCAAAATCAAAGCTGATACTGTATGCTAATAAATAAAGTCATAATAACATATTACATGCTTTGAATTCCTTATAGCTATGCAGTGTTCTAAGCAGCCTGGATGGGTCGCTGTACGTAATGCACACTTATTATAACGACAAGAGACTTGAGACTTGACTTGGACTCTAGCTCAAAGACTTGAGACTTGACTTGGACTCTAGCTCAGAGACTTGAGACTTGACTTGGACTCTAGCTCAGAGACTTGTGAGCATCTCTGCCACAAATCACCACGATTGGTCATCTTTCGTCTAGGACAGCCCAAAATCTAGGCATAAAATGTGCCCTATGCAGTCTCTGGGCCCACCAAGCCTGCACTATAGGGTTAAAAACTTTCATTTGTCACCATTGTGACGATGAGAATTAGAGAGTTTTTGTTAGACTTAAAAAAAACATTCTTTACACAGGTACACTGGAGTCGAGTCTTAACTAAAGCCGTTTCTCAATATGCGCTCTTGTCTGTACTTGTGTTCTTGTGGACTTGTGAAACGTCATCAGTCGCTGCCCAAGTACTGTTCCAATTCAAAGTTCACATCTAGCCAAGTCCAGTTCAAATCCCCGGATGTGTTCTTGATCCGCCCCTTTTACCGAGGATGCATCGAGAGGTGACTTGTGCGAACTTGAGACAGCCAGGTATCCCAGAATGCATCTCACACCAACCAGCAAGCGTCAATAGCAGAGGAGAAACCCCGCGTAATTTAAAAATACTGCTGTAATTGTGTCACGAAATGTAGTTTTAAGAGTATTTCAGGCGAGAATGTAGTTGTTTAAAGATCAAATCTTTGGTTTATTTATAAAGATAGCGCCTATTTGAAAATTTGATCTGACGGTTTCGGAGTTGTGAGAACCAGGCAATCGGACGCCCGGCGCTCGTACCCCGCCGAGAACAGCCTCTCTCGGCTAGTGCTGCTGAGTGCTGACTTGCCGCTAGCTCGGATGTCTCTAGTCTAGTGGTTTAACGTGAGATATAAATCGTCTTGTGTATATCTAACGGGCGATTTATTTATTTATTTAATTTGTCTCATTAATCTATAATTGAAGAGTTCAGATGCAAAAACCTCTAAATGCCATCTGAAATTTTCTTATAGAATGATCATTTTTATCAAGCTTTTATATTTAAGTTCAGTAATTTCACTTAAATGACAATTAATAGGTAATCTTCATTGCCATTTAAGTGAAATTATTGAATTTAAATATACAAGCTTGATAAAAATGATCATTCTATAAGAAAATTTCAGACGGCATTTAGAGGCTTTTGCATCTGAACTCTTCAATTGTTCCCTGGCAAAACGTTAAGCTGAGGGCAAAGTGAAGTTTCATAGCTTTATTTAGTCAATTTAACTTTAACGTTGTAGCCTAGAGAGCTGACTTTTGTTTGACTGAATCGTTTGCTTTACTATTGTATAGCTTCTTATACCTTTTAGGCTACTAATACTTTTGTAATGGTTATTATTGATCATTAAAACTGACATTTAACAAAAAAAGGTTATGTCATTTTATTTTATATATTTAAAACATATAAAATATTTTATTATAGCCTACATGTTGCCTACATTCTCTTCACTGTATGTACATACTATAATAAAATAAAATGACACAACCCTGTCTCTTTTTGCTAAATGTTAGTTTTAATGATCAATATTATGTTTTTTTTTATTCATCATTCATCAAGAGTCAGGGTTGTGCTTTATATTTCGTGTTGTTATAAATATGCAGTGAAGATAATCAATTGCGTTGCCTGAACCACATTTGTGTGGCCACTGGCCATTATGTTTAAGATTTTTTTAAATGAAAAGAGGCAGAGTGGTGGTTTATAACATATTTTGTTTTATTTGTAGCCTAGATACAGAGATAACCGGTGTAGCCAGAGCGAGCTGAGTGACGCGATCAAGTACGCCGCTGTTCCATTTGCAGAATTATCGGACTTGTGTCCTCCCGTCCTCGGGAGTTCGTTCTCCTGAGTCGAACTTGTCAAGTCCGAACTGCCAAGGACCCAAGTCCGAACTTTGCGTACTTGGTATTGAGAAACGGCTTAAGTGTAGCAGGGTGGAATAACTCCACCTATTGGGAGATCGTGCGCATGCGTGTGGCTTATTGGCTGCCCTTGTATGGAGTATAAAAGTGCGTTTTGGCGACCGGATATGCGTCTTGGTATTGCCGTCATGTCATCTGTTGCCGTCGACGGTTTAGACTGTGTCCTTGTCTTCCGTCTGCTGTGCGCTCGCTGTCTACTTATCACAGCGGTATGTTTCGGATCGAGCGGCTGCATTCCCGTATAGTGTGCGACCATGAATGGTTTGTTTACGATGACTGTTCGGATCGAGCGGCTGCATTCCCGCATAGTGTGCGACCATGAATGGTTTGTTTACGATGACCATCCTGCGATCTGAGGGTCCTCCCTGCCTACTCAATGGGATTGAGCGTCAATATTAACTCGTGAAGCGCCTAATTGTGACTACGTTGCTGTTTTGCCTCTACGTTTAGTTTATAGTAACTGTGTGCATGTTGTTGCGGTGTCGTGACGCGCCTGGGTCGGGGCTGGTGCGGCTTGCTGGCTGGTCTGTCTTCACCAGCTGCCACCTGCTTGATCTTCTGATTGTGCATCAGCATATTGAGTTTATGAATGTTTATTGTTTTTCATACTTCATATTCTGTGCATTGTAATTTATAATTGCTGAGTCTCAGTGAAGTTGTGCTTTTAATTTCTCTTTGTTTCCTTAAGATAAGTCATTTGTGTTTTGTTTTTGTTTGCTGTGTTATATTTGTCTTTTATAAGTTTGTTGGGTTTATATTTATTTTCTGTGCAGGAGTTGGGGGTACTGGAGTGGGGAGGCTAGCTGTTAGCGTGTGGTGATTTACACCTAGTTGGGTTCCTGGGGTTCTTCTAATTGAGGCAGCTAGCCCGTGTCTCCAGGTGCCTCCACTCCTGGTCAACTAGCTCAATTTAAATATAGGTTTGTGGTTGTTATATGTGTCTGGTACATATTGTGCACGTTACTGTAAAATTGATTCTAAGAATCTTGCTGTGACGTTTTAATTATTTATACTTTCAATGTTGATAAATAAAAGTGTACTTCTCTTTTTTTTTCAATATGACTCACGTCTCCTCACTCATCCTTTGATCAACGAACCTGTGCGCCCTTAGGGCTGTTAGTCCCCAGTATTCTGGGGTGGCGTAGTCGACAATTATCACCATAAGGTAGATTATTTATTGAGAGCCAATTCCGCTTCTTGCCACATAAGCATAAATATTGTTAAGATCTAATAGTTAATAATAGTTCTGGGAGACTAATTTACACGCACACATGCACACACTCAAAACGGAAAGTGGATAAGTTATGGTCAGTCATAGAGAGAGAGGCATTGTTTTAGATTATTCTTTTGGATTGTGTCAATAAACCTGTTTTTGACACATATTTCATGGTGTGGCCACTGTTTTTGCTTCTTTTGTCTAATTGTTACAACTTGCCTCAGTATTACAACCTATACACCGGGCACGGTAGTGGGGTGGGTTGTAACAAAGGCACACCATGTATTTGACATTAACTCATAGGGGCTGTGATATTTGTACAGAGGTTTGAATTGGTGCCTTTTGTAGTAAACAATTTCGGGTACTTTGTATAAAAGTTTCAGCACTATAGCCAAAAAAAATCAGTGAGTTAAGTATACTGAAGTAAAAAATGTTACAACCATACCCGGTCTCCCCCTACTTAGGTGAATTTAGTGAATTCCTTTAGTGAATTGCAGTCAGAAAAAAATGTACTGCATAACCCAAGCTCAAATACATTAAGGACATACCCACGCAGCAAACTATTGCAAAGATGTAGGCTTGTCAAATTTGTTGTCCTCGCTGACTCATACTCATGACACACTTTCTCAGGAGTGGCTCTTTTTTGTTGTTTCGCAAGCATTGGCATTTTATTCGGGAAGTTCAGTTCTAAAGTATTGTTGCTGCTGTCATGTTTTAAAATAACAAGAAACTATATCAAACTTGACTAGCAGGATACTTGTATTTTTGATTAGCATATCTTTCAACTAGACTTTGAAAAGGTGACACACAGGCGCATGACTCGAATGCAATTAAGGGGTGTCCAGATTATACCAGTTAACATGGATAACAATATAATTGGCCAAACAGTAAGAGATCTCAGTCTTTTTGACTTCAAGGTCCCCTCATTGTCCACAACAATATTTGATAAAATATTTTACTGTATAGCTTGAAAGATGTATTTATTATAAAAAATATTCTTAGCATCACTCAGAGTTAACAATACAAGCTTAAATTATACAAAGTGCTTGTACTGAACATGATACTGTGATATCTCTTTTGTTTTTAGTTCAGTCACTGGATGAACAGATACCCTGGGCACAAATTTGCCCGTTTTCTTTGAGATAATTTTAATGTTATGGTGGATGGAACCTATGGAAATTCTGACCTATGGAGTTGATTTTGATATAATATAGCTATTCTGCCACAGAAAGATAATATTTCAGATCTCTACATTTTGTAACCAACCTGCAAAGATACAGTGGCCTACTGTAAAAAGTTTCTGCCACCTGTCAAAAACGCCTTAAAGGAGAATTTTTTCAAAAAATAATTTGTACAATAGTTTTTATTTATCAACTTTGCTACATTGGAGTGGCGTGATACACGGGGGCTAATAATTGCTAATGAGCATCACCTGCGTGCCACACTAATAATTTCTTAATTGGTGTGTATATATATATATATATATATATATATATATATATATATATTACTTACATTACCTGACAAAACAGTACACAGTATAATTGAGAGAGTGTGTGACACATATCTTGTCCTCGCATTAATAGAAAAGGCCAACTAATTGTTCAATATTGTTACAATAAACAATACATTACAATAAACTGATTTCTCTTTCATTTAGAAAGACAGAATGTGTAAAGTGCGAAAGGTAAACAAACCTGATGAGCTACATGTATACATGTACATGTATGTCAACACACAGTTATAGTAAATTGGCAGAGTCACATAAGAAATTCCCACAGTATATATATATATATATATATATATATATATATATATATATATATATATATATATATATATGAAAGATGACATGCAAAATGTAGGCTGTTTCAAAACCTATGGTGCTCCCATACACGTAAATATGATGACCACATGAAATCCACACGTTTCCCCTCCAAAAACCAGCACAGAAAGTTCAACCCTGTGGTTACCAGCCGTAACCACTATGCCAGCTCCACCCTATTTAATCTACCATAGAAGTGACACACAAGACAATCAACAATGGGTACAGAGATGATAAATAAATCCTAAATGTAGTGCTAATGTTTTATAGCCAAGTGGTTCTCAAATGGTGGGGTCATGATCCAAATGTAGTCACAAACCATTACATTTCACAAGCACAATTCTATGGTATGGTTGTTTTTTATTATTTACCTTAACCATAGTTTTCACAACAAAATAAACATGGTTATCAAAGGCTGTGCATCTGATTTTCACACACTTGGTAAATGGACTGCATTTATATAGCGCTTTCAACAGACCTATGGCCACCAAAGCGCTTTTAATATTGCCTCACATTCACCCATTCATTCACTCATTCATACACCGACGGCGGTGTCAGCCATGCAAGGCGCCATCTAGCTCGTCGGGAGCAACTGGGGTTAGGTGCCCAGCAGGCACTGGACGTCAGTTCAACATCATTTTGACGTTGGACTCCAACGTTGGACAGACGTTTGATTTTAGTTGGATATGAAAATCGGGTTGACGTCAAAACCCAACGTCAGTCTGACGTCAATATCCAACGTCTGTCCAACGTTGGAAGTTGACGTCACTCTGACGTTTGGTTATGACGTCAACCCGATTTTCATTTTCAATCAAAATGCAACGTCTTTCCAATGTTGGATACTGACGTCAGACTGACGTTGGGTTATGACGTCAACCCGATTTTCATTTTCAACCAAAATGCAACATCTTTCCTACGTTGGATATTGACGTCAGACTGATGTTGGGTTATGACATCAACCCGATTTTCATTTTCAACCAAAATGCAACGTCTTTCCAACGTTGGATATTTACGTCAGACTGACGTTGGGTTATGACGTCAACCCGATTTTCATTTTCAACCAAAATGCAACGTCTTTCCTACGTTGGATATTGACGTCATTCTGATGTTGGGTTATGACGTTAACCCGATTTTCATTTTCAACCAAAATGCAATGTCTATCCAACGTTTGATTTAGACGTCAATCTAACGTTGGGTTATGATGTCAACCTGATTATCATTTTCAACCAAAATGCAATGTCTGTCCAACATTGAAAGTAAACGTCAGTCTGACGTTGGGTTATAACGTCAACTCGATGTTGGGTAAACCTCCCATGTTGGAGGTTGCATTTTGGTTGAAAATGGAAATCAGTTTGACGTCAGAACCCAATGTTAAGCTAGACATCAAACTCACATGTTGGGCCAGATATCATTCAAAACACAACATCAGCTGTCAAATTCCAACTTAAAGGGATAGTTCACTTTGAAATTAAATGTTGGTATGTTTTAGTTTACCTCAAGGGCATCCAAGATGTAGGTGTCTTTGTTTCCGCAGTAGTTTCAATTTTGATATTTTTTGGTCAAACCGTTCTTGAATTCAACTTTCAAGATTCTCCATTCATTTGTCCTATAGACAAAATGAATGGAGGTCAATGGGACATGTTCACGTGGCCTTACCCTGTTAATTTAATGTAACAACTACAATGCTACTCTCAATACACATGAGTCATCTACAGTGGGGAGAACAAGTATTTGATACACTGCAGATTTTTCAGGTTTTCCCACTTACAAAGCATGTAGAAGTGTCTGTAATTTTGATCATAGGTACTCTTCAACTGTGAGTGACGGAATCTAAAACAAAAATTCAGAAAATCACATTGTATGATTTTTAAGTAATTAATTTGCATTTTATTGCATCTTAATTTTTGGTACAGAAACCTTTGTTTGCAATTACAGAGATCATACGTTTCCTGTAGTTCTTGACCAGGTTTGCACACACTGCAGCAGGGATTCTGGCCCACTCCTCCATACAGACCTTCTCCAGATCCTTCAGGTTTCGGTGCTGTCGCTGGGCAATACGGACTTTCAGCTCCCTCCAAAGATTTTCTATTGGGTTCAGGTCTGGAGACTGGCTAGGCCACTCCAGGACTTTGAGATGCTTCTTACGGAGCCACTCCTTAGTTGCCCTGGCTGTGTGTTTCAGGTCGTTGTCATGTTGGAAGACCCAGCCACGACCCATCTTCAATGCTCTTACTGAGGGAAGGAGGTTGTTGGCCAAGATCTCGCGATACATGGCCCATCCATCCTCCCCTCAATACGGTGCAGCCGTCCTGTCCCCTTTGCAGAAAAGCATCCCCAAAGAATGACGTTTCCACCTCCATGTTTCACGGTTGGGATGGTGTTCTTGGGGTTGTACTCATCCTTCTTTTTCCTCCAAACATGGCGAGTGGAGTTTAGACCAAAAAGCTCTATTTTTGTCTCATCAGACCACATGACCTTCCCCCATTCCTCCTCTGGATCATCCAGATGGTCATTGGCAAACTTCAGACGGGCCTGGACATGCGCTGGCTTGAGCAGGGGGACCTTGCGTGCACTGCAGGATTTTAATCCATGACGGTGTAATGTGTTACTAATGGTTTTTCCTTGAGACTGTGGTGCCAGCTCTCTTCAGGTCATTGACCAGGTCCTGCCATGTAGTTCTGGGCTGATCCCTCACCTTCCTCATGATCATTGATGCCCCACGAGGTGAGATCTTGCATGGTGCCCCAGACCGAGGGAGACTGACCGTCATCTTGAACTTCTTCCATTTTCTAATAATTGCGCCAACAGTTGTTGCCTTCTCACCAAGCTGCTTGCCTATTGTCCTGTAGCCCATCCCAGCCTTGTGCAGGTCTACAATTTTATCCCTGAAGTCCTTACACAGCTCTCTGGTCTTGGCCATTGTGGAGAGGTTGGAGTCTGTTTGATTGAGTGTGTGGACAGGTGTCTTTTATACAGGTAACGAGTTCAAACCGGTGCAGTTAATACAGGTAATGAGTGGAGAACAGGAAGGCTTCTTAAAGAAAAACTAACAGTTCTGTGAGAGCCGGAATTCTTACTGGTTGGTAGGTGATCAAATACTTATGTCATGCAATAAAATGCAAATTATTTAAAAATCATACAATGTGATTTTCTGGATTTTTGTTTTAGATTCCGTCTCTCACAGTTGAAGTGTACCTATGATAATACAGACCTCTACATGCTTTGTAAGTAGGAAAACCTGCAAAATCGGCAGTGTATCAACTACTTGTTCTCCCCACTGTATACTCTGAATATGACATTGTCCACTCTAGAATACTGTTGATGTTAAGCTTAATAGCTTAGCTAACATAGATAGCTAACTGTGGTTAGCAAACTGTTGCTAGCTAACGTTAGATAGATGTAATGAGCACCAAATACCTATAAATATGACTTAAATGACTTAGGATAAATAAGTATACAAAGACACAACTACAGATATGATAGTAATATGTAATAATACATACCCCACACAGAAAGATCACCTCAAACAGAAAGATCACCTCAGTTTTCTTGAGCTGTAGTATTGTTTACCTCAGATCTCCATGGTGACCATTGAGCACTGTTAACCACTTTATCCAACAAAAACAGATGTGCGGTGGCACCCCTAAATCATCATGTACTGGAAAAATATTTTGCATGTGTTGTTTCTACATATATTGGAACACTTTTAGCACCCAGCCATATCAAAATTCAAGAATTGTGTTTTTTGATGCACCCTACTGTGTATAAGAGGTAAAAACGATATAAATACTGTTCGTTTTCTCACACAAACCGCTCGTTTCGTGTCTTAGGCCATCAATGTGTTCTTACGATGGGGAATTGTTTAATTTGGACGATGGGGAATTGTTTTAATTTGGACTCTGTGCATGCTCTTTGAGACAGTGACCACAGACCTGTATTAAATGACTGACAGACAAGAACGTTTTGACCTAAAAATATCAAAATTGAAACTACTGCGGAAAAAAAGACACCTACATCTTGGATGCCCTTGAGGTAAGCTAAAACATACCAAAATTTAATTTCAAAGTGAACTATCCCTTTAAAGAAATATATGGTTATTTTGTTGGCATGACATCAAACTTTTAGCAAAGCCAGGTTTTCGTTGTAAAATAAAAATCAACATACATGAAACTTCATGTAACAACAAGATCGAAGAGAGGTCAAGATCCAATGCGAGACAACCCAAAAGTATTTATCTTAAGACAAGAGCAAACAGAAAAGTAACTTAAAAATCTTAGTGAAACTGGAATCCACAAATGTTGTTTATTAGATAAATGACAAAGAAATTAAATGGATTATAAAATAACCTTTTATTTTATTTTATTTACATTATTTTAACAGAAGGATTTCAACAATAACCATTTATATTTAACATTATCCTTATTCTAAAATCGTACAAATGTTTTTCCTGCCACCTCCGCCCACCCTGTCTGGGGCATATTTTTTAAACATAAGGCGACAACCGCTCCAATGTTTGCCTCCGTCTCCTTTGAAGTCCTCTGGACACTCTCTGTAAGAAATATTAGAAAATTAAAATGTATGGGGAATATAGGATATGATGCACTACAGTAAGCATTAAAACAATAAATATTGCAAACAGTCTTAAAGCTAGGGTGGGAAATTTCACAGAGGCTAGCAATAGCAAGCTAGCTTTGAAAGCATACGATCCCACCCTCCCTTCAGAGTGTCTCCAAAGCCATGCCTCCTCTGCAAAGAGCCAGGAGGAGAGACAGAGTTGGTGGAGGAAAGTGCAACGCTTTTAGATTACCTCATGTCTTAGTCACTGGTGAGACATAACAATAATAATGAATGTGAATAATGAAAAAAAGCAACAAAAAAAAAAAAAAAACATTTTGCAATAATATAATGTCATCAGTTTTTTTTTTTTTTTAAATAAAACCTTTTTCACTTGTTGGTTCAAGAGGAACTGCTAATGTTTGGCATCTATTCTCACTTTCTCTGCACAATGAACATGCTGATGACATGTTTGTTTTTGCAAACAAGTTGCGTAGAGGTATGCAAATGTATTGACAAACGGTAGGACATCCTATATACAGTGATATGCATAAGTTTAGACACCCATGCTAAAGTTTGTGGCGATATGGAAGAAATCCATATCAGCTTTTCATTTTTTCTAATGGGCGGAAACCAATGAGGAAATTTAATATAAAAGAGAGCTAGAAACAGAAGAGGAGGCACGAGTAAAAACAAAACAAAGTGTAGGTTGTTATCGGAGTGGGACACACGCTACCTGAAGCTGAAGGTCGTACTATTCTTTGCTGGAATCTCTGTGCATGCTCTGACTGGGTGCGATCGCCAAAGTGACGGAGAAATTGAGCTCTACTGCATGGTTCGTTCGCCTGCCTGGTGCAACACAATCCAGCCTGGTTCGTTCGCCTGCCTCGGGTACTAGTGGTGATGTCCATCATCTTTTAACCTCACGCCAAAAGTTTCCAAACTCACGCCAAAAGTTTCCAAACTCACGCCAAGTCTCCAAACTCTTTCCCCGGCCCAGGATTTGCGGCCGCTACACAGACTGCTTCACGCAGCCACCACCACACACACACACATACACGCTCATTGTACACGCACACACCCATACACAAACACTCGTTTGAAGTATTTATTTTTCTTTGAGTTTTTTTTCTTTCATTTCTTTATTTTGGTTGAAAATTGAACACAAACTGAGTTTGAAAAAAAAGAACGAACTTTAAGACATGATGGTGAATCAAGGACTATCGTGATTTTGTTGTTGTTTGTGAAATCTTGAACTGAACTTGAACAGCAACCTACTTACTGTCTGTTTGCCTTGCATCTTTTGTTATTTGTCATGTGAGGTAAAAGAAAAAAATACAGACTCTGTGAAAATTTAACTTTGTAGTTTATTTTTATTTATTGTTTTTTTTTTATTGTTTTTTTGCAAAACGTTTTCATAAAATATATTTTTGACCAAACCCTTCAATCTCTGACTGTGTGTCATTTAAGCCCTATTCTATATTATTGTGGGTATTTGAAGGAATTTATTTTCGTTTTTTGTGTAACAGTGGTTTGAGTTATCTTCGGGGAAATTTAACTTCATTATATTTTTTTTTTTACTTGACAAGTTTTACTTGTCTGGCGCCCGAACAATTTAAATTTATTGAGTCAAATTTGATTTGGGGCTGCCACCGTTACAAGTTGACTAAAAAGAGGAATAAAAAATCATCTTTTGGAAATTGAACTTAATGCCTTAATTAAAAAAATTAGGAAAAATCCAACCTTTAAGGACACCAATTTTTTTTGTGAGTGAATAATGTATCGTAAATAAATAAATGTTCTTCCTTAAAATACAGGGTGCATAAGTTTGGACACCCCTATGTTAAATTCTCATAGAGGCAGGCAGATTTTTATTTTTAAAGGCCAGTTACTTCATGGATCCAGGAGACTATGCATCCTGATAAAGTTCCCTTGGCCTTTGGAATTAAAATAGCCCCACATCATCACATAGCCTTCACCATACCTAGAGATTGGCATGGAGTACTTTCCATAAGATCATCTCTCAATGCAAATCAAACCAGCTATTAGGCTATCTGAAATAAAACCATGCCAATCTCTAGGTATGGTGAAGGCTATGTGATGATGTGGGGCTATTTTAATTCCAAGGCCAAGGGAACTTTATCAGGATGCATAGTATGCTGCTGGGGTGCCAGCAGCATGTGTCCAAATTTCAATCCTAACCGTTCTATTTCATCAGAAATGATCTGAAAACAGGCCTTTAAATGTAAAATACCGAACTTGTCCTTTAACTGGGCACTCAAGTAAGTTTGTGCGCACTACGAATCATATTTTTTTCAAATAAAGACATGGTGACACTCATTTTACATTTAGCACACAGTGTAAATGACATGAATATGACAGAGGGCAACTGAATATAGCCCCAGCATAGTTTGAAATCAAGGGTTTAAAGTTTGTCGATCATGTGTCCCCAGTGAAGCTGAACTAATTCACACGGACTGACCGTCTATGCACACTTCAGAATATCTGACAGCTGGATTCGACTAAGTCTGCAAGGACTGTGAAATTAAATGTTTTTTAAATATTCAAAGATTTGTTTAAATGATATAAATGCGTATATTTGCTGAATGCTCATGGTAAATGAGAAAGTATTAATAGTGTTTGCCTTTCTGTTACAAATAATATAAAAGCAAACACTATAATACTTTTTCATATACAGTTTACTTTTTGTTCTATCCAACAACAGGTTCTATCCAGTAACGTATTAGACAAAACTGTTAAACAGAGACCATAAACTAATGAAGACGAAGAATAGGAGCGCTGTGTGCTCAGGGTCGCCAGTAAAAATAAAAGTCAGCTTCACTGGGGACACATTATCGTCAAAATAAAAGTCCTGCTGTTATGAGGACATAAAAGTTTGCGATCTCCAAGACTCGCTTGAAAAGTCGAACGTGGACGTCTTCAAGATCGATCACGATATAAAATTGTCAGATTGCCCACCCCTACGTTAGAGTTCTGAAAAATTAAAGATATCAAACGGAAAGGTACTTTTTTTTTTGTTTTGTTTTTTTACCTGTGACAACATTGTAAAGATGGAGCTTGGTGAAGGCAAGCTTCCCCTTCCCACACTTCATATTGAAACTGGCCATTACCTCATTTGTCATCAACCTGTGGATACAAAAGAAAGAGGATTTAAATGTCCAAATAATTAATTATATACAACACATTATGAAGCGGTTGTTATAGTTTAGTAGGTTTGTCATATCTTGATGTCACACTGGTTTTATAACATGTTAAAATTGACACTTTCGGGGGTGAGCAAAAACACAACGTTTTAGTGTGGGTCCTAAAAGGTTGAAAAAGTTACAGAACAGACGCTACACTTAAAACCTGAAATTGTCTGCTCAATGCAGCGTTAGTGAGGAGCTGACTGACGAGATGATGACGGAAGATTTAGGTTTGAAAACGAAATGTAAAAGTGCCTATTTAAGCAAGTTTGTCATTGTACTGTATTGTTTTGTTTTACATTAAGATCAATAATGAACCTGTAACGGAGACTCAGGCTGATTGGAATCCATGTGCAGCTTTATTAGATACTTCAAAAGAATAGTCAAACAGGCGTGGGTCAAACAACAGTGGATACAACAGCGTAGACAGATCGTAACTCGTAATCGTAGAACAGAAGTAATAAACAGGACAGGCGGCAGGCAGACAGAGGGATAATCCAGATAAACGAAGCACTAGGTCGGTAGGCAGGCAGAAATGGGTCAGAGACGATAAACAGTCCAGGTAAATCAACAAGACAGAATACGGGGAAACGCTCAGAAATGTTAGCAAGGCAAAACAAGACTTCGCGAGGAGAAGTAGGAGAAGCTGGCTTAAATAGTCATAATAATGAGTAACACCTGTGAAGGTGATCAATCCCAGACACGGGAATTATGGGAAATGGAGTTCGAAAAGAGTTAATACTCGGGAGATGGTTCCCGCTGATGGTGATCGGAGGGAACCACAGAGGCTGTATTTGTGACAGAGCCCCCCCCTTGCGAGTGGCTCCTGACACGAGGAGGTAACCGTCGCCGGGGTCTACCTCTGGGCCTTGGGGCAGGTCGATCAGGATGAGCATTATGAAAGTCAGTGGTGAGTGAGGGGTCCAGAATGTCGACGGCGTCGACCCAGGAGCGTTCCTCGGGACCATACCCCTCCCAATCCACGAGGTATTGCAGAATTCTACCCCGGCGACGAGAGTCCAGAATTTCTCTGACACGATAGACCTCCTCGCCGTTGATGATGATGGAGGGAGCCCTCTGGTCACCAGCCTCCTCCTGGATCTCCGCTCCTCTCGGTCCACCAGCGGGCTTGAGCAGAGAGACATGAAAAGTGGGTGAGATACGGTATTCAGAAGGCAAAGATAGACGGAATGAAACTGGTGTGATCTGTTTAGTGATTTGAAAGGGACCTACGAACCTGGGATTGAGCTTCTTGCAAGGTTGTCTGCGGGTGGATAACCAGACCCACTGGCCGGGTTGGTATACCGGACTGGGACGTCGATGGCGGTCCGCTTGTTCCTTGGTTCGACGAACAGCTCTTTGAAGATGGACATGAGCTGCGTCCTAGGTTGCTTCGCAACGTTGGATCCATGCATTAACTGCAGGTAGGTTGGAGGGCTCGCCGGACCACGGGAAGAGTGGTGGTTGGTATCCCAGCACACATTGGAATGGGGTGAGGTTAGTGGCAGGCTTGCGAAGGGAGTTTTGAGCGTACTCGGCCCACAACAGATAGCGGCTCCAATCAGACTGGTTGCGGTGGCAGTATGATCGAAGAAAGCGGATCAGTTCTTGGTTCAGGCGTTCGGTCTGGCCGTTGGCCTGAGGGTGGTATCCAGACGTTAGACTGACGTTTATATTTAGCATCTTGCAGAAGGCAGACCAAACGCGGGAGGTGAATTGAGGGCCCCGGTCAGATACAATGTCTTCAGGAAGACCATATAACCTGAAGACCTGTTCACAGAGGGTTTCAGCAGTTTCTAGAGCAGAGGGTAGTTTGGGTAGAGGGATCAGGCGACAGGATTTGGAGAATCGATCTACGACTGTGAGAATGGTGGTGTGACCCCTGGAGACTGGCAGATCCGTAATGAAATCCAAGGCTATGTGAGACCATGGTCTTTGTGGTATAGGCAGAGGTTGAAGAAGGCCGGCAGGTAGTTGATGTGAGGACTTAGTAGTGTTGCAGATCTGGCAATTGTGTATGTACTGAATAGTATCGGCCTGTAAGGACGGCCACCAGAAGCGATTGGTCAGAAGTTGTACGGTGGCTGTGATGCCTGGATGACCAGAGCTGAGAGAGGTATGGACCTGTTGAAGGACTCTCTGACGCAATGCCTGCGGAACATAGGTGCGATCTAGTGGGCATTCAGCTGGTGGTGGTTCCCTGGTGTGGGCTTCCGAGATCTCGGTCATGATGTCCCATAGTACTGGTGCGAGAATTATGGAAGTGGGAATGATGGATTCGTTGGTAGTCGGAGATGTGGAAGATTCGTGTAAACGTGATAGTGCATCCGCCTTGGTGTTGCGTGAGCCAGGTCGATAGGTGACGGTGAAATTGAAGCGGGTGAAAAACAAAGCCCATCTTGAGTGTCTGTAATTGAGTCTTTTGGCAGTTTTGAGGTATTCGAGATTTCGATGATCGGTGAGTACGGAAAAGGGAAATTTGGAGCCCTCTAGCCAATGACGCCATTCCTCGAAAGCGGCCTTCATGGCCAGAAGCTCACGGTTTCCTACATCATAGTTTTGTTCGGCTGCATTGAGTTTACGTGAATAGAAAGCACATGGATATAACTTGGGCGGCTCACCATGACGCTGGGAGAGGACAGCGCCGAGACCCGTGTTGGACGCATCCACCTCCACAACGAATTCACGGTCCGGGTCCGGGTGATGCAGAATGGGGGCTGAGGTAAATCTCTCCTTAAGGTTTTGGAAAGCTTTGATGGCCTCAGGAGTCCAAGATAGACGTTGTTGTCCCCTCTTGGTCATGGAGGTTAATGGGGCTGCAACTGAACTGAAATTTCGAATGAACCTTCGGTAAAAGTTGGCAAATCCTAGGAAGCGTTGCATCTCTTTAAGCGTTCTTGGTTGGGGCCAGTTAAGGACTGACTGAACCTTCTTATCATCCATAGCTATCCCGCCTGCACTGATGATGTAGCCCAGAAATGATATTGTGGATTGATGAAACTCACACTTCTCTGCTTTGGCGTATAGCTGATGGGAGATCAGACGTTGCAATACAGCACGAACGTGGTTCAGATGTTCCTCCAGGGAATCGGAATAAATGAGGATATCGTCAATATAGACTATGACATAACGATTCAGCATGTCCCGGAACACGTCGTTGATTAACGCCTGAAAGACAGAGGGACTGTTGGCCAGGCCGAAGGGCATTACCCGGTATTCATAGTGCCCAGTCGTCGTGGAGAAGGCGGTCTTCCACTCATCACCCTCCCGGATGCGAATTAGATTGTAAGCGCTGCGTAGATCAAGTTTAGTGAAGATTTTAGCCTTACGGAGCTGCTCGAGGGCGGCTGGTACTAGCGGTAACGGATAGCGGAACTTGACAGTAATGTCATTGAGACCTCTGTAGTCGATGCAAGGACGGAGACCCCCATCCTTCTTCTTTACGAAGAAGAATCCTGCGGATGCTGGTGAAGTAGAGGGACGAATGAACCCCTTGGTTAATTCCTCATCAATATATGCCTGCATAGCCTCTGATTCGGGTTGAGATAGTGGAAACACCCTCCCCTTGGGTGGAACTGTACCTGGCAGCAGGTCTATAGCACAGTCACTGGACCGATGAGGTGGTAGGTGAGTGGCTCTGGACTGACTGAAGGCTTCAGCCAAATCTCGGTATACCTCTGGGAGTTGTGTGGTTGGTGGTTCCTTCAGAGATGTGGATTGAATTGATGGAGGCAGGCAATGTTGATGGCAGAAATCTGACCACTGCTTAATTTGTTTGTCCGTCCAGGAGATACTGGGGTTGTGTGATTCTAGCCAGGGGAGACCCAGGATGATCGGATTGCGCGGAGATTGGAAAATGAAGAAGCGTATGGTTTCTGTGTGCAGGACTCCGATGGTGAGTGAGATGGCCTGTGTGATGAATTGTATCTGACCGGAACCCAACGGACGTCCATCTAATGCCGCCACTGCCACATGAGATTCACAGGGAACAAGAGGAATATGATGAATTTTAGCAAACGACAGGTCCATAAAATTACCAGCAGCTCCTGAGTCTATGAGTGCATCAGTATGGATAGTTAGACCACTAATTTCAACTGACACAGGTATTTCAAAACTAGTAGATTGAATGGCAGATTTACTCACCATAGTGGATCTGCGTGGAGGTCGAGTGGGACAGTTGGATCTCATGTGGCCCGGAAGACCGCAATAGAGACACAAATTTTGCTGTATGCGTCTCTCTCTCTCCTCCGTGCTGAGATGTGTAACTTGTGTAACTCCGATTTGCATGGGTTCGGTCTCAGACGTCTGTGCAACAGTGGGACTAAACTGACGGAAGGGACGTCGAACTCTCACTACATTATCCACCCGTATGGCCAGCTCAATGAATTGATCAAGAGTTTTATCCTCATCCCGACATGCCAGTTCGGATTGCAGATCGGTATTCAATCCCTTACGAAACAGCAGTTTAAGAGGAGATTCTTGCCAGCCAGTCTGAGCAGAGAGTGTCCGAAACGTTAAAGCATATTCAGCGACAGAGCTCGTTCCTTGTCGAAGTGCTAATAACTGTTCACCAACCTCTTTACCGCCTGTCGGATGTTCGAACACCTCCCTGAAGCGTTGCAGAAAATCAGTGAAGGAGGGAAACGTAGCAGAATCCTCACTCCAAACTGCGGTCGCCCAATCTAAAGCTTTTCCCGTGAGCAAGGAGCAAACAAAAGCTATGCGACTGTCCTCAGTGGGATATAGCAATGGTTGTTGTTTAACAAACATCTTGCATTGGAGTAAAAAACCCTTACATTTGGTGGGCGAACCGTCAAACTTCTCGGGGAACGCCAAGCGTGGACTGGCAGCGGTGATCGGTGGCGTGGAAACGGCGGCTGATGGTGGCTGGCTGGGCGGAGGGATACCGCGTTCAGTTAGTAACGGGTGGATGGCTTGAAGCGTTTTGCCCAGGTCCTCCGTGAGCGAGGTGAGACGAACGAGCTGTTGTTGGTGTACTGCCAAGACAGAGGCTTGAGCGCTTAGCTCTGTGGAGAATTGTTGGAAAGCCGCTGGATCTGTGTGTGGCGAAGTCTTCTGTAACGGAGACTCAGGCTGATTGGAATCCATGTGCAGCTTTATTAGATACTTCAAAAGAATAGTCAAACAGGCGTGGGTCAAACAACAGTGGATACAACAGCGTAGACAGATCGTAACTCGTAATCGTAGAACAGAAGTAATAAACAGGACAGGCGGCAGGCAGACAGAGGGATAATCCAGATAAACGAAGCACTAGGTCGGTAGGCAGGCAGAAATGGGTCAGAGACGATAAACAGTCCAGGTAAATCAACAAGACAGAATACGGGGAAACGCTCAGAAATGTTAGCAAGGCAAAACAAGACTTCGCGAGGAGAAGTAGGAGAAGCTGGCTTAAATAGTCATAATAATGAGTAACACCTGTGAAGGTGATCAATCCCAGACACGGGAATTATGGGAAATGGAGTTCGAAAAGAGTTAATACTCGGGAGATGGTTCCCGCTGATGGTGATCGGAGGGAACCACAGAGGCTGTATTTGTGACAGAACCCACCATTCAAGCAATTGCTGCCAATTTGAAAGCAAAAGTAAAATGCACAAATCATATTTTTCCCTTATATTATAACTGAGGATGACATGGGCCCTTAAGTGGGTCTAAGTTTTTAACACTAACCCATTCAAATGATTTGACATTTCTACACACACACACACACACACACAACTACTACTATATACTTACTTGATTCTGGGATTGGGTACGGGGAATGTTTCCCATGTGTTGGTTGACTTTGCGTAGATTGCTGATCAACAGGTGAACCTGTTCACCTGCCAAAATCTTCGACTTTGTTTTGTTTGGAGAGATGGTCCTCCCTGAGAAGGTGGTCTGGTCTGCTTTTCTGAGATGGGCTCCTGAATTTGCCGGGGGGCTACAAGAATCATAGAGTAAATTTACAGCTTAAGACAAATGATTAACTAATTGTAATATGTCATTTTGGTTTTGACATCCACACTATGGATTTTACTATGACATATTACTTAACAATTAGTTAATGGACACATAATGATACCTTTGCAAATCATTAGCTTTGACCCATTGTGGTAATGAACACATTAATTGACACTATTAGTTAATAAAATATATTATTATGGAATTAATACATTATGACAGATTTAATTAATTACTATTATATTAATTCATCTATTAATCATTTAGACTCCATATTAGTTGCTGATGCAGTAATAATTGTGTCATACATTAAAGGGATACTTCACCTCTGGAAAGATGAATGTGTATTTAAAATAGGTCATTTATGTAGAAGAAATGTGAAATTATTTTTGAATTTGGAGCTTTCTAGACTAAGAAAAGCCAGAAAATGTATTTTTGGCTTATGTGGATGAAAGACAACAACTCCCAGAATGCACTTGCTTCGCTGCCCTAGGAGGCCACTCCCAAGCCACGCCTACCGGTAAGAGAGCGCAGTTGAAAACAACAAGGTTAGGCTACTAGCGAGTCTCCGTGATGAGTTTGCCCTGGATTTCGAGATCGCCCAAAATGTCCGGGATTCGGCTTTTGCGTTCTACAGTCGCCATTCATTATGTTTACTGTGGCGAGCAGGACGAGGCTGAGGGCCGCGGGAGAACGGCGCGAGGCCGGTGGCGTCATTACTGAGACGCCCCAGTCTCGCATCTCTCACGGAGGAGCGGGAATTTTCTTAGCAATGTTAAAACGCACATCAACCGATCACTTGTTTAGCGTTCATGTAAACACTACATTCAGATTCACCAATCGGAATGAATTCAGTTAGATTGAAACAAAAGGTGTGCATGTAAACAATGAATGGCGACTGCAGAAAGCAAAAGCAGAATCCCGGACATTTTGGACGATCTCGACGGCTGGACATGTCCAGGAAAAAGAGGATGGTAACCCCTACTACTCAGTTTTCTCCACAGAACAAGAGCCTGTTAACTTAGCTTCCAAAGAAAGACGGCTGAACTATGTGTACATTCTGTGAGTGAGATCCCACCCTCTATGGGCGGGTTGAACAAATGCGGAACAGCTCCTCCTACTGGCTGCAGTCTTTAGCCTCTGGCCAAAAAATCCTCCGATGACGCAATATGACGATTTTTGCGTCATCGGAGGATTTTTTCCAGATAAAAAATACATAAATCTCTCCTCTCAGGGGGATATGAGGGTGGAAAGCACAGTAATTCGAAAATACTACAGTTTTTCTACTAATACAAAGCTTAATGCTAAATCCTGAAGTATCCCTTTAACTCATGATTATCTCTGCATTAGTTAAGAATGAATTAATGCCTATTAGTGCACCCGTATTGTAAAGTGTTACCAGAACTTGTAAAAAAATAAATTATTAAGCATGTTAAGGAAATAAAATAAGATAAATCACGTTCGCACCACATGACATTTTTTAAGGCTACGACCAATTCATCTATATGAATAAACACTCAGTAGTTATGTGTACACAACAGTCTTAATGTTAGAACAATTGTAATAGATATTATTATTTTTTGTATTTTAAAATTGGCATGTCGAAAATCTTTTGACACTTTAAATTGACCCACTAGTGACTAGCACATTTTACACAATAAAGTGATCTAGAATCCACGGCAAAGGACACCTATGGCCACTATTATGCGTGTCATGTGGAGGGCTCCGTAAAATTGATATAAATGAATGCATTTATTTCACGTGCTAGTCACGTTTCCCCGACTCCCCCAACAACTGCGGCCTATAGAGCTGGTAAGTCCCGCCCATCCGTAAAACAATCGTCAATGCAAGTGAATGGGAGAAAATAATTATTTTCTGGTCCCGTTTGAATTTTGCCATGAATGTGAACATATGTTGTCTGTGAATTTTTTATATAATTTTTCTTGTAAAGAATGCTACAATTTAGCTGGTAGAAGTTTGATACGGTTAGACTTTGTGTGAGAGCACTTTGTGGACTACAACTCTTCGCTGCTTTCGACGCGAATCTGAAGAAAGAACAGCCCATTTGGTTTGAATGGTGACATTTGGGTACAAAACACACAGGCATCTCCATCTGTCTCCATAAATTATCGCAGCATTAGCACCGTGATTTGACAAGTGGAGGGAAAATGTGTTATGGGGTGACGTCACATAGGCGACATGTAGTCTTTCTCGTTATGTCTTTTCCACAACTGCTAGCCAAATAATCAACAATATACTGTCAAACTCGTAACATGAAAAATTATATAAAAAATTCACAGACAACATATGTTCACATTCATGGCACAATTCAAACGGGATCAGAAAATAATTATTTTCTCCCATTCACTTGCATTGACGATTTTTCAACCTAGAGGTCCACTTGGGGTTTTACGGATGGGTGGGACAGCTCTATAACCGGACAGCCGGCGCACGTGCAGTTCAGTCAGAAAAATGTGCGCTGAGGCGACTTTCCTATCACTAGGCTACTTGTACTATATAGTTATTATATTTAAGTCACTTTTAACTACATTATTAAAGGTACTCTGGTAGTTAAATAGTAGGCTAGGTGGAAAATCGCGACAGTTCACAAAAATCCATTGCTGCCTCACAGAAAAGGGGAAAAAAAACGAGAAAAAAACCTAATAAACACCCATATCTATTTATATTTTCCTTATCTGTGTTCACTCATCGTCCACAGCAGGTGTGTCAGGATGTTGAAATGTGTGCACTATGCAGTGCCCAGCCCGCGCAGTACAACAGCTGGAGTGAGGTCTTTGATGCCTAACTGTGATTGGTTAGGAATTAATTTCAAATTGATGCCTAGTTGTGATTGGTTAGGAATTCATTTCAAATTTCTTGGGTTACCTGCAATTTTTTTTTTTTTTTTTTTACACACGTCAATAGGCTAAATTGATTTTATTATTATTGTTGTTCATATTATCATCATTATTGTATACTAATAATAATTACTGCGTTTGTCTGACAGCTGCACTGTTATGAAGCACAACTTGATAAATAAATTATGGATGCAATGTACGTCTGTGTCTCATGGAATCCAAATTAAGGCCATGTGTTATAAACGCTATAACCAAAATTTCAGGGTCATGAGGTCCAACTCACCTGATAAGTAGCCCTGATAAAACAGCTAAAACATTTGTCAGGTGGTTTGACTTATGCTATACAGATGTTGATTACTGTTACGCTGTCACTACCTGTATTCATTAGTCGCTGACAAACTGCTGTATTGTGACTTAGGAGATTTTGATCATTACCCAAAGGCACAACTTAAAGAGGTAGTTCACATTTCACCCACACAATGTATTTGCTGTTCCATAATGTAGATCATCCCAATTTGAACCATAAAGTATTTTCTCTTGTGAGAACACCTTACTGGGAGTGTGCTGCTCCAAAATGAATAAAGTGGATACACCTGCAAACAACATAATTTTGAGCAGCAACCCAGCTGATATATTTATATTAAAAAAATGCAAAACAACACAAGGTGGTTTAGGATTCATTATATAATTGTAGAAATAAGTATAAACCATTAATAAATCCCGAACCAATGTGTGTTGTTGTGCGCACGACAGTCTTTCAGTTGCTTGCTTCAGGTAGTTCATTCATTTTAGATCAGCACACTCCTGTCCTGGTGAAGTCGAGCTTGTTCTTCTGACAGGGAACACACTAGGTCAGCTTGATCTATTACACTTGCATGGACCAGAAAATCTATGGATAATCTGAACTATCACCTTAAATAAAATAAAGAGCCATGCTTACAGGAAGCTTGACATTTACTAGGTCACAAAGACTTCAGTCTGTATTATACATAAGTATGAAGTTGGGGTATTTTAGACATTGATTTATCTTACCCAACACCACAACTGAAATCATATCAAATATGTCTAATGTTGCCTGTATCCTATTTTAGATGTATATGTACATTAGCATGCTGACGTTTGTGTTTTGGTTAGTAACCATGATGTGCAGTCAACAAAACAACAACATCTAATAATGGAATGTTGTTTGTCTAGATGTTAACATTGTGACATAGCTGGGTTTAGACCACCATACCTCACAACAATTTAGAAGTGAGATTGTGACCCAACAACACATTCATTCACATTTAGTATTTGACATCAATATGACGTTAGCTTGAGACGTTGGCACAGTGTTGTATTTTACAACACAACTTAAAACCAAGAAAATATCTAGGTATGTTAGAATTAGCAGATGTTGATGTTGGAAATATGTTGAATTTATGTTACTTTACAACACAACTTAAAACCCCAAAATATATCAGTGTCTAATGATGTTAGAATTTCATGTTGTGTGGATGTTAACATTGTTGTTTAGGAGACGTTGGGTTTTGGTCACCATACCTCATGACGAAATGTCAGTGTTTGACGTGAATATGACGTTGGCTTGACGTTTGATTTTGGTAAGTTAATGTCACAAGTAAATTGTAAAATGTCACATCTAATGATGTTAGACTTTGATGTTGTGTGGATGTTACCATAATGACATCAAGAAGACGTTGGGTTTTGGTCACCATACCTCACGACTAAATGTCAGTATTTGATGTCAATATGATGTTAAAGAGACCTTGGGTTTTGGTCATCATATACCTCATGACTGTCAGTTTTTGACGTCAGTAGGACGTTATCTTGAGGATTTTGGATATCTGTTGGATTTTGATTAGTTAATATCACAACCTAAAACCAACAAAACTTCAACGTCTAATGATGTTCGAATTTGACCTTGTGTGGACATTACCATTACAACGTTAAGGAGACGTTGGGTTTTGGTTACCATGCTAGAGGTCTTCACGGGTGCACTTTGATCCGAAAACTCGAGTTCGGGTCTAAAACTTAAACGAGTGCCTTGGACACAGGTCGGGTTCGGTATTAGTGGCCTCGGGTCTCTGGCATCTAAATGTGCTTTTTCAATATGGACCTGAGAAGACCCGAATTCTTTTAAAATGTCAGGCATTTAACAAAACTTTATTAGCTATTTAAAACAATTCTATGACAGCGTTATTAAGTTCTCTCTGAATCCGCACTTCTACATGCAATGGACTCTACGTAAGGTTGCTTGCGCATTTAGATGTTGCTCCACTTTTTTGCCTACCGTTTCAACGATCATCTTAAGGTCAGGTATAAGATACAATTAAATTATAGGATGTACTGAAGTTACAGTGATGAGTGATTGACATTTCAGCACTTCGCACGTACTTGCGCGTTCATGTCAAGTGAATTTTTTTAGAAATGCGTGTAGAAAAGGAACAAATGTTTGTAACCTTGCACACAGAAATCCATTGTAACTATGAGATCCATCAGGAAAAGGCACTCGCTTCATTACACTGCGTGTTCATGTAGGGCTTCAAGTAAATAAATGAATAATGGAGCAGCGGCCAAATAAGTCAGAAGGACACCGGGATTCTTCTTGACAGACTTTGCTGTGCACACGTCAGTGCCATTTATGTTTGGGTCCAGTCAGGTTAGAAAAGAAATGCTGTCGGGTTGGGTTGGACTCGGGTCTGACTCGGGTTGGGTTTTTCTTTAAATAAAATAATTTATGCACGTCAGGTTTGGGTAAGAAGTGATTTGGGTTGGGTACAGATTTTAGGATCCAAGAAGAACCTAAAACCAACAAAATATCAACATCTAATGATGTTAGAATTTGACGTTGTGCGGGCGTCAACATTATGACGTCAAGATGACGTTGGGGTTTGGTCACCATACCTCACGACTAAATGTCAGTGTTTGACGCAAATATGACGTTGGCTTGATGTTGTATTTTGGTTAGTTAATGCCACAACCTAAAACCAACAAAATATCAACGTCTAATGATGTTAGAATTTGACGTTTAGTGGACATTAACATTATGATGTCAAGGTGACGTTGGGGTTTGGTCACCATACCTCACGACTAAATGTCAGTGTTTGACGCAAATATGACCTTGTCAGGAGACGTTGGCTTGACGTTGTATTTTGGTTAGTTAATACCACAACCTAAAACCAACAAAATATCAACGTCTAATGATGTTAGAATTTGACGTTGTGTGGACATTACCATTATGATGTCATAGAGATGTTGGATTTTGGGTAACTTTACAACACAACCTAAAAACAACAAAATATCAACTTCAGCTGACGTCGGTATTGGGCGTCAGCTTAACGTTGACATTAGACGTTGAGGTGATGTTGGATTTTAGTCATCCGACGTCGCAACCAAAATTCAACTGAATATCAATGTCATATGATGTTGTGTGCCTGTTGTTCATGGACATCTCGACACTTGGTCAGTTGGAACCGGGGTTTGTAGACAACCTACACGAACCACTGAGCCACTGCCGCCCCAATATATACTTTTCCGGGGTAGGTCACCAGGTCTTTCTTCAAACCTCCTCATTACATGGCTTGGGACGGACACATACACAGACAGACACAGACGCACACGCACACACACACACACACACACACACACACACACACACACACACACACACACACACACACACACACACACACACACACACACACACACACACACACACACACACAAACTATAGGTGGAGAGGAGAGAAAGAGTGATAGAGCCAATTCAGTGGATGGGGATTATTAAGAGGCCATGATTGGCAATGGCCGATGGAGGGAATGTGGCCTCCAAGTATATACTTATACTTATATAATAATATGTACAGCACTAACACAATATCTGGCCCAGTGTTTGATAAATTAATAATATTTGTTGTAGTATGAATACACTTGGCCTTTTCTCAAATTAGCTTGAATCGTTCCAGAAGAGGGCAGGCTTGACTTCTGTGTAATATGTAATATCACTGGTAGGAGATTAACCAAACCTAAACCTGGCAACTTGCATGAGAATGATAGCTCTTTACTTGTCTGAGCATAATTTTTACTGACATAAACACCTGTATAAATCACAATGCAGAGAAAATCATCACAAAGAAGCTAACATTCAAGCATCGTTCCTAAGGAACTCATAATATTACCACTGAACCTGTACCTATTAATTTGGTGTGAAAGTGACACTATAGGTTGTGCAATGTGATTCAACAACAGCAAATAATGTAGCTTAGGAACGTTGTGACATTCCTTTCATCGTGACATTTGATTGTAGGCGTTCTATTTTCTACAAATTGTTACTTCTGAATCTTTGTGCATCAGGTTGTCAACACCTTGTGATCATTTGAACTTGTATGCCACCTCTGTTCACTTAGAGATCTATAATAAAAAAATGCCTTTCATGATATGCTGCATTCCCCCTGCAGGGTCCAAAATGAACTCTAAGTGCCAAAAGTGATTCAAATTTGGCTTTGGTGAGTAAAAAAGTAGATATAACTTACATTACACCACCAAAACATGCATGTAAAGAAAGGTTTTTTTTCTTTTAGAGGCATGATGCTGTGAGTGACATAATGACCTGGGATGTTTGTCAGGGGAAAAAAGCTAAATAATCCTAAATAAAAGCGAAATAATAATTAAAATAATAATTTTAATCCTTTATATATATTTCGCATTTCATGGAAAGAGAGCTCGATTGCATACAGAGAGGCTTTAAAAGCTGCAAGATCTGCTTATTTTTCAACCCTATTAGAAGAAAATAAACAAAATCCTAGGTATTTATTTGAAACGGTGGCTAAACTAATGAAAAATAAAGCTTCAAGCACCGAAGTTTCCAAACAACACAGCAGTAATGACTTTATGAACTTCTTTACTTATAAGATTGATAATATCAGGGACAAAATTATAACTATGCAACCGTCTATTACATCAGGCAGTGCATTGTAGTCTCCCTGAGGAAAAATTTGATTCATTCGTTGCTATAGAAGAGGAAGAATTGACTAAATTCGTTAAATCATCTAAATCGACAACATGTATGTTAGACCCTATACCGACTAAGCTACTGAAAGAGATGCTCCCAGAGGTCATAGATCCTCTTCTTAATATCATTAATTCATCTTTGTCTCTAGGATACGTACCAAAAAACTTTAAGCTGGCTATGATTAAACCTCTTGTTAAAAAAACACAACTTGATCCTACAGAATTAGTCAATTACAGGCCGATCTTGAATCTACCTTTTCTGTCATAGATTTTAGAAAAAGCAGTATCTTCACAACTGTGTTCCTTTCTAGAAAGAAATGATATCTGCGAGGATTTTCAGTCAGGATTTAGACCGTACCACAGTACCGAGACTGCTCTCATTAGAGTCACAAATGATTTGCTCTTATCATCCAATCTTGGTTGTATCTCTCTATTAGTGTTACTCGATCTTAGTGCTGCATTTGACACCATTGACCACAACATTCTTTTAAATAGACTAGAAAACTATGTTGGCATTAGTGGAATTGCACTAGCATATATATATTTCGCATTTCATGGAAAGAGAGCTCGATTGCATACAGAGAGGCTTTAAAAGCTGCAAGATCTGCTTATTTTTCAACCCTATTAGAAGAAAATAAACAAAATCCTAGGTATTTATTTGAAACGGTGGCTAAACTAACGAAAAATAAAGCTTCAAGCACCGAAGTTTCCAAACAACACAGCAGTAATGACTTTATGAACTTCTTTACTTATAAGATTGATAATATCAGGGACAAAATTATAACTATGCAACCGTCTATTACATCAGGCAGTGCATTGTAGTCTCCCTGAGGAAAAATTTGATTCATTCGTTGCTATAGAAGAGGAAGAATTTACTAAATTCGTTAAATCATCTAAATCGACAACATGTATGTTAGACCCTATACCGACTAAGCTACTGAAAGAGATGCTCCCAGAGGTCATAGATCCTCTTCTTAATATCATTAATTCATCTTTGTCTCTAGGATACGTACCAAAAAACTTTAAGCTGGCTATGATTAAACCTCTTGTTAAAAAAACACAACTTGATCCTACAGAATTAGTCAATTACAGGCCGATCTTGAATCTACCTTTTCTGTCATAGATTTTAGAAAAAGCAGTATCTTCACAACTGTGTTCCTTTCTAGAAAGAAATGATATCTGCGAGGATTTTCAGTCAGGATTTAGACCGTACCACAGTACCGAGACTGCTCTCATTAGAGTCACAAATGATTTGCTCTTATCATCCAATCTTGGTTGTATCTCTCTATTAGTGTTACTCGATCTTAGTGCTGCATTTGACACCATTGACCACAACATTCTTTTAAATAGACTAGAAAACTATGTTGGCATTAGTGGAATTGCACTAGCATGGTTTAAATCATACTTATCTGACCGTTATCAGTTTGTAGCAGTAAATGAAGAGATGTCTTATCGATCACAAGTTCAGTATGGCGTACCACAAGGCTCAGTACTAGGACCGTTGCTGTTCACTCTGTACATGCTACCATTAGGAGATATCATTAGGAAACATGGAATTAGCTTTCACTGTTATGCCGACGATACTCAGCTCTATATTTCTTCAAAACCTAACGAAACTTACCAATTCACAAAATTAACGGAATGCATAGCTGATATAAAAAAATGGATGACTCGTAATTTCCTACTTCTAAATTCTGAAAAAACAGAGATTCTAATTATTAGGACAAAAAACGTCCTCACGTACTAACCTAGAATACTGTCTAACACTTGATGGCTGCTCTGTTAAGTCTTCGTCGTCGGTTAGGAACCTGGGTGTGCTCTTTGATACCAATCATTCATTTGAAAGTCACGTGTCTAGTATCTGTAAAACCGCATTTTTCCATCTTAAAAATATATCTAAATTACGCCATATGCTCTCATTGACAAATGCGGAACAATTAGTTCATGCGTTCATGACCTCAAGGCTAGATTATTGTAATGCTCTACTGGGTGGTTGCCCTGCACGCTTAATAAACAAACTACAGCTAGTTCAAAACGCAGCAGCTCGAGTTCTTACCAGAACCAGGAAGTAGGACCATATTAGCCCAGTTCTGTCAAAACTGCATTGGCTCCCTATTAAACATTGCATCAATTTTAAAATATTGCTGATTACTTACAAAGCATTAATGGTTTAGCTCCGCAGTACTTGAGCGAGCTCTTAAAGGGACACTCCACCCATTTGCATTAAGCTTTGCATTGTTAGAAACCCAGTCATACTATTGAATGGTCGTGCAACACTCTCTCATTTTCCCGAGACGGGAGAAATCCGTTATTTACCTCTTACACTTCCTCCTACAATGACGCAAAAATCGTCATTTTGCGTCATTGTAGGAGGAAGTGTAAGAGGGGGGGATTTCTGTTGAGACTACAGACACTCGTTCCTCATCTTTCCCAGGGGGCGGGACCCGCTCACGCTACAGACCTATTACAGATCAGTGGGTGGGACTTTACTCTCTGAAACTGAAAGCAATATCCTCCATCTTGTTTGAAGCTAAGCTAACAGGCGCTGTGGAGACAGATGTAAAGTTATGGCAATAGCGGAGGAGAGTGCTCAATATGATATAGAAGAAGAGGATTTCGGAAGTCTGATGCTTGAATCAGGTGTTTGTGGCTACCTTTACAAGCCGCATTATAGCGAAGAGCAACCGAGGCAGAAGACCTGCCTGCTGCGGACGAGGAGCCCGGACTGGCTCGAGTTAGGGCGGACTGGTGGCGCCGGTGATCTCACTATGCAACTACGAACACAGAGATAGAGTCCGTCTGCGGCAAAGAATTTCAACGATGACAATTTCTCCTGGACGAAATCTCTGAATCAGACGAGGACACGGACGTTTATGTTGAGAACTATCCTAGTTTCGCACCGCATATGTTCTGACTGAACATCCAGGTACCATGCAATAATTCACCTTTTCGAAAGAAATACAAACAAGGAGTAATGCACTAATGAGTTCGCCAACTAACTAGACATTTTGTGTGAATGTGAAATGAATTTCAAGCTCTAGTGGTAGCTAGCCTTGTAGACGGAAGAGTGATTTCTCTTAAAGGCAGATATGCGCTGTTCTGGATTAGTGGGAGTGGCTTGCGGAGCTGTGCAGTGTGGTGCATTGTGGGAGTTGTTGTCTTTCATACAAATGCGTCCTGAAGTTATTTTTTGTCTTTCCTCGGTCACGAAGGCACCAAATTCAAAATTTATTTCACATTTCGACTACATATATGACCCACTTTAAATAAAAAACAATGTTCAAATGGGTGGAATGCCCCTTTAACGCATTATAGTCCTTCACGTCTATTGCGATTTCAAAATTCCGGCCAGTTAATAATACCTAGAATATCAAAATCGACTGCTGGCGGTAGATCCTTTTCCTATTTAGCGCCAAAACTTTGGAACAGTCTTCCTACCATTGTCTGGGAAGCAGACACACTCTGTCAGTTCAAAGCTAGATTAAAGACACATCTCTTTGACCTAGCATTCACATAACACATTATAGACTTCTATAATTCAATGTTAGGCTGCATAGATTAGGTCAGCTGGAACCGGGAAAACTTCCCATAAATCCTGATGTACTCGTTACATCATGAGAAGAATGGCATCTACGCAAATTTTAGTGTCTTTGTTTATTCCGAGGTTTTCCCGCAGCCTGCCGGATCCAGGCTGTATCCAGATCTGATGAAGGACCTTCGCCTGGACCCGATGACAATGCAGTGCTGAAGTGCCAACTAGTCTCTCCCTATGGAGGATCCCTTTACCACTCTACAGATAAAGCGTTGAGAAAACTCAATTTGCGTATCTACACCGAATCGATAAAATAAAATAAAATTCTGTATCAAAATTATAAGGAAACACCAGTACTTTGTTTAGGCTTGGTTTGTAGGGAATTACAAACCTGCGCACATATATTCAAACGCACATAACTATAGAACCAATTATTAATGCGCATGTGAACACCATCAGCGTTTCTCGCAGGTTCGCGTTAAAAGTTTGTGTAGAGAGAATGGTGTCGTCTTAGCGGCCCCTAATTTAATAACAAATGATCGTTGCGACGGAAGCGAATCAATCAAAACTAACTTTAGCTGGAAAATGGCTTTCTTAAAGAACCGCTGTAAAGCCAAAACATGAAGATGACTTGACATGACTTGACTAAATATAAAAATGCAGGTTTTTTTTTTTTTTTTTTAACTGTAGGTTTTTACAGTACTGTGCTGCTGTACTGCAGCTGTACTGTACTGCTGTACTGTTTTTACTGTACTGTGTACAGCGCCATTTAACAGTGCAGTGTTGGTAGATAAGGCTAAAAAGTTCATTTTGGCATATACTGTATATATACTGTATATATGCATTTATTTATTTATTTTTTTTGCCCCCCTAAGCACAAAAGTGGCTATAGATCAAATGTAACCCTGGATCACATCACAAGTCGCACGGGTATATTTGTGGCAATAGCCAACAATACATTGTATGGGTCAAAATTATTGATTTTTCTTTTATGTCAAAAATGATTAGGATATTAAGTAAAGATCATGTTCCATGATGATATTTTGTAAATTTCCTACTGTACATATATAAAACATTTATTTTTGTATGTGAATGCAGAACAATTGCGAACATAAATTGACAAATTTAAAGGTGATTTTCTCAATGTTTCGGGGTTTTTTTTTTGCACCAACAGATTACAGATTTTCAAATAGTTGTATCTCAGCCAAATATTGTCATATATAATGACAACAAACCATTCATCAATGGAAAGCTTATCTCAATTTCAAAAATGGACCCATGTGACTGGTTTTGTGGTCCAGGGTCACAAATGAACAATCCATCAAAAGATCTGTGCTGCAACTCAAGAACATAGAAAATATATTATTTTTTTTTTGTGATGTAGCACTTCAAAGCAGGTATGTAAAGGACAGGAGTATTAGCTGTCTGAGCACCTGCCACAGATCTGAATCTCAAATAGATAAGCACAGTTCAGCAAAAAAAAAAAAAAAAAAGGATTACAACAAATGTTCTCTGAGACTGATAACAGGGAAGGTGTGCCAGCGAGGAAATAGATTTTGTCGGTCTGTAAAGATGCCGTGAAAAAATCGTCTGACACATGCCACTGATCAGGAGATAGAAGCAACAATACAAAGATGGCTTCAGCTTGCTCCTGATAGAGATGGAGGAGATTTTTATTTATTTTTTGGCTTGTGCATTACTACAATAAGTAAACTACTGTTTAAGACAGACCAGAACATTTTGAAAATAAATGCACTTTGAGGTGGTAATAAGATGTTAAGCTTTGAATGTACTAAAAAAAATAGAAAATAATAATTTATTATTATTGGCTTGTGCCTATTGTTAAATAAACTATTTTTGAGAATTGAATTTTCTTGTGCCTTATTTGTTCACATGGTTTGGGTAAGATTAGGCTGGGTTATGGCTCAGTTTTGGGGTTTCTGGTTAAAGGGTGGTGTCGATATGGTTAACTTATGGCTCGAAATGTGCCCTTCATTTCATGGATTGCCAGGATGCAACAGATGGACCCTTCGCAGTCTCATCCACTTACTTGAATAATCTAATTTGTCTAATGATACAATGAAAAAATAAAGAATAATATATTTATATATATAAAGCGGTTCAAGTGTTAACTTACATCATACCAAGAGGCAATTTTATATCATTTATATGCTTTATTATGTACATAAATGGGCCACGGTGACCATGTTTTTTATTTAGGCAGTTGAGTATAACTTTCAAAAAAGGCCAGTACAGACATTATTGTCAACGACAGCTGTCACAGTGGATAGGCGACAAGAACAGTCCTCTGTAGGCTAGACCGTCCCATTTGACAACGCTCAGTCCGACCTTCGAAGGTGTGGCCTTTGACGTCAGAGTAGCATGTTGCCTTTGAATTGGGACACAGCCCATGTGTCCAGCAGCCATATCACCCTGTAGCCCAAGACTGGTTGCCCACTGAAGCTAAGCAGGGCTGAGCCTGGTCAGTACCTGGATGGGAGACTCCTGGGAAAACCAGGTTGCTGCTGGAAGAGGTGTTAGTGAGGCCAGTAGGGGGCGCCAGTATAGTGTCAGTGACACTATACTGTCAAAAGAAACCGAGGTCCTGACTCTCTGTGGTCATTAAAAATCCCATGGCACTTCTCGTAAAGAGTTGGGGTGTAACCCCTGGTAATCCTGGCCACATTCCCTCCATCGGCCATTGCCAATCATGGCCTCCTAATAATCCCCATGCACTGAATTGGCTCTATCACTCTCTCTCTCCTCTCCTCCTTATAGCTTGTGTGTGTGTGTGTGTGTGTGTCCCAAGCCATGTAATGAGGAGGGTTGAAGAAAGACCCTGGTGACCTACCCCAGAAAAATCATCACTAATGATTGGGAGATGGCCCATAAAATCACCAAGAGTCACATACAACTGAAAATGTTCATGAATGAATATTTAATAAAGTAACTTTAATTTTATTGGCCACGGGGAGAAAATACAGTGTAGTTTTTAAAACTAAATCTGAAAAAAAGTCATTCTCTTCATTCAAACTCCAATTTAGCCTCCTCTGGCATGAACATTATTATTTTTTTCCTCTCTTGTATACACATCTAAAACCGTGTATAGTGGTCTATAAGCTCTAAGTGTATTTAAAAAAGCTCTTTTAATTTTGGAAATATTGAAATAACAGCACAGAAAGAATCATTTGATGATTATTAAAACTGTTAAAACAACTGACATTTATTGGATAATAAAAAAGCACTTTACTACAGTTAACTGCTATATTAAAAATGTTTTATTGGAGTCAGGGATTTATGGATCGACTACTGTACATGGTTGTTTGCTCTCTCATTCAACATCTCAATTCTGATAAATGTTTTCTGACCTTAGAATTAACGTATTCAAAATTAAATTAATTAATACATGTTCTGAGTCTTATTTTGAACAATTCATCAGTGTGGATCATTCCAAAGAAAATAATTATTTATCATTTTATTCTTCAATCACGTTATAACTTCCTTTGCCTCAGAAATACTTTTTTTTTTTTTTTCAGATGACATTATGAATCCCTCTTATTTTTTCAACACTTCTGCTCAATTCTGGTGACTCCCACTTTTACCGGTCAATTTCAGATGGATACAGAATCCGCGTTTCCAGTACAGTTCCCTTTCGAGGGAACTCGAACTGCGTCGAATGACACTTTGGGGGAACGCCCCTCAGCGTAGCGCCTCTGAAGTATGAATGAAACTAAACCAATCCTGATTGGTGTTGCGTCATGACGTAATGTGTGAAGGCATATGCGGAAGCTACAAAAGGACGCCGGCACACAACAGAGATAGCTTTCTGTTCTTCAGCAAGCGCTCTCTGTTCTTGTATGTCATATTTGGCGTTGTTTGTCACAGTCACAAAGCATATATATAAATGGCGAGTAAAAGCAGATACAGGAGGTGTGTGCATCCCTGCCCACGTTATATCACGGGTGGGGACACACACCAACTGTGTGTACACTGTTTGGGAGCGCAGCACGCGCGGGCAGCTCTCGAGGCGGCTGCTTGCGAGGATTGTGAAAAATTAACAATCCGTGTGCTGCGCTCCCATCTGGCCATCTTCGATGATGATGGCCAGGCTCGCGAGCCTCGTGGTGCGGGACCCGCGTTCGCTGAGGCGGCGCGGCAACGCTCTTCATGGGGCTCGCAAATGGATCTGGCGGGGGATCCCGAGACTGCCGAGGCACGCTCTCGTGATTCATCCGCCAGTTCCGATGCTCTCCCTCCTCGCGCGGAAGCCTGCTCGGCGGCTTCTACCGCACGAGTGGAGAGCCCGATGCTTGAGCTGTCTGCTTCTGAGGAAGTAGACGTGCTCAGCATCGAAGGCGGGGATTTTGGGGATGATTCGCCACCCCATATCCCCGCATATGAGGAGCTGGTGGAGGTTGTCTCTCGTGCAGTGGCCCGTCTTAATATCAGTTGGCCACATGAGAGGCAGGAAACGCTTATTAAAAGCAAGTTGGACGAGCGTTTCCTGCAGCACAGAGAGCAACCTCATCATCGGGGTTTGCCGTTCTTTCCCGATTTACACAACGAGTTGTGTAAATCGTGGAACAAGCCACACTCATCTCGCGTGTCCAACCCCCCTGTTTTAAATTATAGTAATATTTTGGGGGGGGCGAGAGAACGGTTATGGGATGATGCCTCGGGTGGAACAGCCGCTTGCCACCTATTTAGCCCCCGAGTCTGCATCATCCCTGAAAACCCCGGTGCTGTCCACTAAACCGTGCCGTGAAACATCATCGTTAGTGGGCAGGGCTTATATGGCTGCGGGTCGGGCTGGTGCTAGTCTGCATACAATGGCAGTACTACAAGCGTACCAGGCCGACCTTCTTAAGGATATTGATGAGGGCAAGGGGCCAACTCCGGAAGATATTGCGGAGTTGAGGAAGGCTGCAGATTTGTCTTTCCGAGTCACCAAGGAGACGGCCCGTACGATTGGCCGTTCCATGGTGGCAATGGTGGTCTCGGAGAGGCACCTATGGTTAAATCTGTCGGGCATCAAGGAGGAAGACAGGGCTTTCCTCCTTGATGCCCCGATTTCGCCTTCTGGCCTGTTCGGCGACTCAGTAAACACCGTCGTCGACAGGTTTCAGGAGGCGAAGAAACAATCTGCAGCCTTCAGACAATATCTCCCTCGCCACTCCAAGCCTAAGAAGCCTGCCCCCAGTGGGCAGCCGCAGCCATCCACCAGCTCCTCCGCCTATAGACAGGCGCAAAAGGAGAGCGTCGCTTCTAGAGCCCCCCCTCAAACAGCATGGGGGCATAGACGACGCTCTCAGCCGAAGCCTCAACCTAAGCAGGGCGACCTGAGGGCCGTCCTGCAGGCGAAAAAGGCTTCGACAAAGAGGTCCTAGCCAGCCTAGGTCCTCTGCAGGCGGCCCAACCCGTGGGGGAGCGATCGAGGTCGCCTCCTCCACGGAGCCCGCAGGAAATCGATGTCGACTTCCAGCCGCCAAGTGCGCTTCGGGACGCATCGGTTTCCAGCGAACGCGCCCTGCACTGTCCGCCCCACAGGCTTGCGGCCAGGCAGCACTCGCGTCCGCACATCGAGAATCGTTTTCGGTCGAACCCTGCCGGAGATCCGCTTCAGGGGGCCAAGAACGAATCCCGATTAATACCCGAAGCCAGCCTCGAGAGGCTGGTTCCCTTAGTAGAGTATTTCGATGCATGGAAAAATCTCACGAATATTTCTCCTTGGGCTCTGCGCACCATTCAAAAGGGGTACAGACTACAGTTCGGTTCCCGCCCACCAAAGTTCAACGGGGTGGTCTGGACTGTAGTCGACCCAGAGCAGAGTCGGGTATTGGAACAAGAAGTAAATTCCCTGCTGGTAAAGGAGGCTATAGAACGTATTCCTCCTCCAGACAGGGAGTCCGGGTTTTACAGCCGCTACTTCATAGTTCCCAAGAAGGATGGGGGGTTGCGTCCGATAATAGATCTCAGGCATTTGAATCGTTCTCTGAGGAGATTCAGGTTCAAGATGCTCACTATTCCCATTATCGTGAGCCAAATTCAATCCGAGGATTGGTTTGTCACGATAGATCTGAAGGACGCATACTTCCACATTTCCATCCTTCCGTCTCACAGGAGGTTCCTGAGGTTCGCTTTCGGGGGCGAAGCGTACCAATATCGGGTTCTTCCATTCGGCCTAGCTCTCTCCCCTCGCACATTTACAAAATGTATGGACGTAGCTCTAGCACCGCTGAGGCTTCAGGGTATCAGGGTCCTCAATTATATCGACGACTGGCTGATCCTGGCCCAGTCACAAGAGCTGGCAGTTCGGCATCGAGATGTCATCCTTGCCCACATCCAGAGCCTGGGGTTGAGACTCAACACGAAAAAGAGCGTGTTGGCACCAGCCCAGAGAACCACGTTTCTGGGAGTGGTGTGGGATTCGGTCACGATGCGGGCACAATTGTCTCCTGCACGGATCGAATCCATCCTGGCCATGGTGACCAGGATAAAGCTAGGCCAGGCCATTACTGTAAAACATTTTCAGAGAGTGTTATGTCTCATGGCAGCAGCATCCAATATCATTCCATTCGGTCTCCTGCACATGAGGCCCCTGCAGTGGTGGTTGAAAACCAAGGGGTTCTCCCCGAGGGGAAACCCATTTCGCATGATCAGGGTTACGCGCAGATGCCTTCGTTCCCTATCTATGTGGAAGAGAGCTTGGTTTCTGTCCCAAGGTCCCGTGCTGGGAGCGTCATGTCGCCGGAAAGCCGTTTCGACAGACGCCTCTCTCACAGGCTGGGGCGCGGTCATGGACAACCGCTTTATGAGAGGTCTATGGCAGGACCATCATTCCTCCTGGCATATAAACTGCCTGGAAATGTTGGCAGTGTTCCTGCTGGACCTCAAGGGTCATCACGTCCTTGTGAGGACGGACAATATGTCGGTGGTCGCCTATATAAACCATCAAGGGGGTCTGAGGTCTCGCCCTCTATGCAGACTGGCGCATCAGATCCTCCTGTGGTCCCAGGGGAAATTGTTGTCTCTCAAAGCAACATACATCCCAGGGAATCAGAATCAGGGAGCAGACATCCTGTCGAGGCAGGGGCTGAGGCCCGGGGAATGGAGACTCCATCCCGAGGTGGTGGAGTTAATATGTCAGAGGTTCGGCCCAGTGGAAGTGGATCTATTCGCGTCTCGAGAGACGACTCACTGTCCACTGTGGTTCTCCCTCACACATCCAGCCCCGCTGGGGTTGGATGCCATGGTACAGACGTGGCCGAGGCTGCGTCTGTATGCATTTCCCCCGATCGCTCTGCTCCCGGGAGTTCTAGAGAGGGTTCGTCGCGACGGGATCAGTCTATTATTGGTAGCCCCGTTGTGGCCGGCCCGAGTATGGTTCTCAGACATAATATCACTCCTCGACGGCCCTCCATGGGAGCTTCCCATCAGGAGGGACCTGCTGACACAGGCAGAGGGCTCAATATTTCACCCTCGGCCCGAACTATGGAAACTGTGGGTCTGGCCCCTGAGGGGGCACAGTACCGAGAGGCTGGCCTGTCAGCAGGAGTAGTAGAGACCATACTCAGCTCTAGAGCTCCCTCCACGAGGAAACTGTACGGCCTAAAATGGAATGTTTTCACCATATGGTGCAGAGAGCATGAGGTGGACCCAGTTAACTGCCCAGTGGCTTCAGTGCTGGAGTTCCTCCAAGATCGCTTCTCGGCTGGTCTTACCCCGTCCACTCTCAAGGTGTACGTGGCTGCCATTTCGGCTTTCCACGCTCCTCTGAGTGATGGGCCTCTGGGGAGACAGCAGTTGGTCGCACGTTTCCTCCGTGGGGCTTGGAGGATGAGACCTGCGGCTCGTACCAGGATTCCCACTTGGGACCTGGCGGTGGTTCTCGAAGGGTTGGTTGAGGCCCCCTTCGAACCGCTGGAGTCGGCTGAGGCCAAGAACCTTTCTCTAAAGGTGGCTTTCTTGTTGGCCATTACTTCTCTGAGGAGGGTAGGAGATCTCCATGCGCTCTCTATTTCCAACGGGTGCCTGGAGTTTGCTCCAGGTAACGTCAAAGCCATTCTACATCCTAGGCCAGGCTATTTGCCTAAGGTGCCATCTAATGTGGCACGGCCTACAGTTCTGCAGGCTTTTCATCCTCCACCTCACGTGACGGCGGATGAGGAGAGACTTCATCTGCTCTGCCCTGTCAGAGCGCTCAAAATATATATCCAGAGGTCCTCCTCATGGCGGAAGTCAGACCAGTTGTTAGTGTGTTTCGGGTCGCCCAAGAAAGGGCTTCCTGCTTCAAAACAGACCATTAGCAACTGGATTGTCCATGCTATATCTATGGCCTACCAGGTGCACAATTTGCCTTCACCTCTGGCCGTGAGGGCTCACTCTACCAGAGGCATGGCGTCCTCTAGAGCCCTCCTCTCAGGGGCCCCGATCCAAGAAGTCTGCGATGCAGCAGGATGGGCCACCCCTCACACTTTTATTAGATTTTACAGCCTGGACATTACATCGACACCTGGCACCTTTGTGCTCTCGTCCTAAGTGTGCCTGTGCGCAGCTTCACACTAGGACAGGCAGGGCTCGTTGTGGCATAGTGGGTACTCGTTCCCCCAAAGTGTCATTCGACGCAGTTCGAGTTCACTCGAAAGGGAACGTCTCGGGTTACGACTGTAACCCTTGTTCCCTGAGAAAGGGAACGAGAACTGCGTCCCTTCGTCACGCCTCTCCCTGCCTGGGAGCGCTTGCTTCATCACAGAAGCTATCTCTGTTGTGTGCCGGCGTCCTTTTGTAGCTTCCGCATATGCCGTCACACATTACGTCATGACGCAACACCAATCAGGATTGGTTTAGTTTCATTCATACTTCAGAGGCGCTATGCTGAGGGGCGTTCCCCCAAAGTGTCATTCGACGCAGTTCTCGTTCCCTTTCTCAGGGAACAAGGGTTACAGTCGTAACCCGAGACGATTTGCGCAAAACTTTTGCCATATTTTCTAAATGTCGATAAAAAAAACGATTGCGAAATGACGGAGTTTCCATTAACATATGTTATATGCTAAATGGTCATTTTTTCCTCTCACGATAAGTCATTCCAAAAATCATGGCAAAGGACGTTGGTAGGTTTACGTATATACCAGTCACCGCACTAACCATTATTTTTCATCGAAGGAGACGTAGGTGTGTTTTCCAAGCTTTAATAGCAAGGAAAGCCCCTTATACCTTGGAGCGGCACGTATGAGGTGTTTCTCCCTCATGTCTGCTTCAAGGTCTTGATAAATTGTGGCATTTCTTTGTTGTTTAGAATCCAGTGTTCCCGTAATACTTTTGTCTTTTATGAGTTTAATGAAAAACTCTTTCTCGTCTTCTGTCCAAACATACCGCTCCTTCTTTAAATAATAATCATGTGACTTTTATGTATGCCAGGTGACCTGTAAATGTGAAAAAACTGTTTCCATTGCAGTTTTGCAAAATATTCCTTTTTCGAATTGCCTGAAAAACCACCTCATGCGAGCATAAAAACTTTTTTTTGTTTTTGCGAAATTGTGCCATTCCATTGGGCATATTTTCAATTCGCAATTTCAATTTGAAGGGTAATGGAAACGTGGCTAATGTAGCTCTAATATATTTTTTTTATATCCCATTTCAGTTGCAAATACAGCAGAGTACAGGAGTAAAATGGTGAACCGCGTTTCACATTGACTTGTGAAGTGTGTAATTTGGTAACACTTTACAATACGGGTGCACTAATAAGCATTAATTCATGCTTAAAGGTTGTATCAGTGATTTCAGGCCCAAAAATAAATGATCACATTCATCTTATCTTTCCTAACGATCCGCTAGCTGCCCGCTTTTGACGGCATGCTTATGGGGCGGGCAGCTAGCGGATCGTTAGGAAAGATTAGATGAATGTGATCATTTATTTTTGGGCCTGAAATCACTGATACAACCTTTAACTAATGCACAGATAATCATGTGTTAGTGTATGACTCATGAAGAACTAAACCATTAATTAATGATTACTGCATCAGTAACTAATAAAGATTCTAAATGATTAATAGATTAAGTAATATATGAATTGTTATTAATTAAATGTTTCATAATGTATTAATTCCTTAATAACTTATTTTTTTAACCTAAAAGTGTAAATTAATGCGTTAATTACCACAGTTGGTAAAAAGCAATGTACTTCAACTTCCAGTTGTCTACTTTAATTAATCATTAACTAATGATTTGCAAATGTATCATTATGTTGTGACTTTACTTGTTGAGGCACATGACTATTAACTAATTGTTAAGTAATATGCCATTTTGGTTTTGACAGTTTGCACATGCAGTGAATGTAATGTCCGTGAATGTGTGTGAAGGATGGGTGAGTTGGGCTGCACACAAATATCAGCACACCAGAATCTGAACTCCTTACTGCTACACTGTGTTTACACTGGACGAGACCAGCTCTACACTGGACATGACAGACGATCGCAAGTCCATTTGTCCTTCGTAACAGAACTAGCGCAAGAGCTCGGAGTACGTCAGAAATAGAGTGTGGCATCGGTTTACTGTCGGGGTAGTGCCACTGTAGTATCACTGACTATAATGGACGCTCTGTTGTCTTTGTCCAGTCCAGACACAGTGTTATGAAATAGCAGCACTCGACCGCATGTTCTCAGTGTACCACGACCTCAAGCTTAACCTGACATATTCCTGTGCATGAACAACAAGGTTCATCAGACTCAGTGAAATCTTGGTTGTAGATGGTTGGAGATTTAAATCCATGGCTTAGTGTGGATGTCAAAACCAAAATGGCATATTACTTAACAATTAGTTAATAGTTATGTGCCTCAACAAGTAAAGTCATAACATAATGATACATTTGCAAATTATTAGTTAATGATTAATTAAAGCAGACAACTGGAAGTTGAAGTACATTGCCTTGACCAACTGTGGTATTAACGTATTAATTTACACTTTTAGTTAATAAAATAAGTTATTAAGGAATTAATACATTATGACACATTTAATTAATAACAATTCATATATTACTTAATCTATTAGTCATTTAGAATCTTTATTAGTTACTGATACAGTAATCATTAATTAATGGTTTAGTTCTTAATGAGTCATACATTAACACATGATTATCTGTGCATTAGTTAAGCATTAATTAATGCTTATTAGTGCACCCGTATTGTAAAGTGTTACCTGTGATTTCAATACTATTTCCACTACTAGCGGCGCCAAACACAAAACTTCTTAAAAAACAGAGATTATTACTTTAGAAATTCTGTTTCCGCCACAGAAATTACACACTTTACCTTTAAGGTTCCAAGGTACTTTGCAAGATGTACTGCCCCGACATGCCAATTGAAAATCCCTTTGAGTCTCTCTCTCTTTCTACTTTTCTCTCCTTCTCCTCTTTTTCTTGACTGCTACACCCATCCACTGTAATGTAATTCATGTCTTCCCTATACTTAAGGCTAACTACAGGCCTTCCATACCATACACTGTAGAGAAGACTGACTTTGCCACCATAGACTTCAGCTTTCATGTGCAAACACTGTGTTGAGGTCCAAGAAATACACAGTGTTTTTCAGGCAATCGCAGCAGTGCATTGAATGCTAGACACTTTTTGTCTTTAAAACCTTCAAAGTCTTAAACTAATAACTAGCTGTTGTGGGTGATCCCTAAGATGCCAGAATATCCAGGTGTTGTGCAGAATAGGTAGTCCGCACTTATCTCTTCTGCATTATGAGGCAGGTGACTTTGTAAAGTTCTGTACATCGTGAGCTTAGAATTATAAGGTTCTATCTCCGTTTAGGGTAGTTCTGAGATATTGAGCATCAAAGTTTTTACATCCCAGCTGGCAATGGAGAGATGGAACCTTTTTATTTTATTAATAACTACTAACAAAATATTTTTTTACAAAAATAACACCACACAGGCATTAATAAACACCTAATGGATCAGATTATGTCAAAAACTCAATTTCGACCAAAAGTGGAGATAGAACCTTATAATTCTACACATGTTATCACGACATGTGCTGCTGTTTCTGAACCATTAGCTGATGCGATCTGCCCTCATTCACCCTTTACTGATTGAGCATGCAGATTAAATTGTGTTTGAGTGTCAGTATAAAGTGCACAAGTTTATGCATGTGTGTTCGTGTGTATGTGCAGGCATGCAATATTGAAGAAACACCTCCCCAGCTGTGAAAACAAATGCCACATCTGGCTGAAGGTGATTAAGGACATTTGCTAAAAAACAAGCATGATAACACTTTACAATAATTTTCACTTTGCTAACATTAGTTAATGCAATGGATTAAACAAAATCAAAATAAACAATAGTTTTTACAAGATATATATGTTTACGATACCCAGTGCATTAACCTGTCCCTGAAATAGAAATAAGACAGCACAGGTTTTTGTTTCATTCTCTTGCCGTTTCTATTGTTCTTTTTACTTTCATTTCTTCAGAAAACTGCAGTGTTTTGTTTACAGTATGTTCGTTTGATGTTGTTGCCAGTCTCTTGTTTAAAGGGATGGTTCGGAGTAAAAATCTACCTAGGGTCCTTTGCACCATGACCTCGAGCCAAACAAGCCATCAGAAATCAGCCGGATGACTACATCCTTATGCATCGCTTTCTGCCAGGACTTTTACGGGCTTTTCCCAAATCACGGAAGTGACCTCGACGTCCAGGTTAGCAGTAGCATGAGCCGCCAGGCAAGTGTTATTTAAATAAACTCCTGATGTACTTACAAACTTTCCAATGCCTCGTTTTATGAGTACAGAACCTATTTGTACTACTGTAGAAGTTTGGTACCATTCTGGCCATTATTAGTGCGGTAATTTACAAGAGACAGCCTAGGATCCGTTAGCGCCTGCACTAAGCCATTCGGCTGATATCTCTAAATAAGCTCTAACTTTAAGGTCGTCTCCGCCATGGCAGCCCAAAGGGTCATCTCCGCCATGGCCGCCCGAAGGGTCGTCTCCGCCATGGCCGCCCGAAGGGTCTTCTCCGCCATGGCTGCCCAAAGGGTCGGTTCTGCCATGGCCCCCTGACCAGCCTGCTCCGCCTGGACCGTCCTGGAGTCCAGGATGCCCACCCTCCCACCCCATTTGTTGGTATATTTGTACGGCATATATATCTTTACAACAGAACTGAATCAACAGTGACTGATTTCAGCTGAACAACAGCCGAAATGCATTATTTTCCTGTTATCACTGTAAAGCTGCATGCTTTGAAACAATCTGTATTATATAAAGCCCTTGTTAAATAGTTAGATCAGGATTGTGTTCTGGGGTGGTTCTAATGTCTCTAGCCTTCCTCTTGGTGTGTCGATCAGAACACAGGAATGGATCAGGACAGTCTGATTCGATCAAAGGGGTTTATTGAACACTGAGGATTCGTTTGTCTGTGTGAGGCATGTATGTGTGGTTCAACATAAATAAAGAAATAATCAATAGGCTATAACATGACTTGACTGTTATATCAAAATAAATCACACTATACATCACATTGCATTACACAATACAATGTTATAATATGCACATAACTCAACTTCCCATTGACCAATACAACGCAATTTGGCGCTGTTATTGTTTAAGTAAACATAATAGGCACGTTGAAACCGAAAGTGTCCATAAACTGACAATGAATATCACACAGCGCACTATACAGAACTCCCCAAAAGAACTAACAAATAATTAAGTATAGTATTATAGTAACATGAATAAACAGGTACGGAACAGGCTGACGATATCCTCAACTGTGATATTATATTGTAAACACAGCTCGTGAATGCGCTGAACGCGCTATCTTAGTTCTCACACTGTTCACTCAAACTACCTCCATAACAGCGGACAAATACCAAATTGCCTCAAAATGAAATACTATGATTAATAATGATTGTCTGCTGATCAAAACGGATACTCACAATCAGTAATAGACGCACACTTTAGCACACAAAATAAGGGTTATTTCTCCCGGTCCCGTACGAGTTTTTCTTTAGCTTCATTTTACCTCAGGACGATGATTGACAGGTGCGCTAAGCTCCGCCTTTCCAACAGCTCTATATAAATGAGGGTGACTTAACTAGACTTTTGACCTAAAGGAAAGCATTTATCCTCAAGTTATTCCAGTGAACACTGTTCCTGCATTTAGTGTTCAGTCAATGCGAATGACAAGCATCTTCTAAATGGTATCTCAAATAGGCTAGATGACGCATAAACAGCCAGTTGGAGGCAAAATACCTTGCCTTCAATAAATTTGACAAACCAAAAGAAGTTTTATTTTTAATCTTGTGTAACCAGTCAGACC